>NC_090440.1:1314439579-1315064579 GCF_031143425.1 Pleurodeles waltl
CAAAAGTGTTTTCATATTTAGAAAATGTGCTTTTTGAAAGAAAATAATGTCCCTTTTTTTCTTGACAGAAGGGTTTGGATACTTTTGTCTGCTTACAGAAAAATGCATGAGAGATGTAGGCAGTTAGAACATGAAAATAAGAATTTTTGTGAGCAAATTAGCCAGAACAAATTATTCCAAGATAAAACTGAAATCTACAAAGTTGTTGCAGGAGAATCTGGCTTTTCACATTCCAGTAATGAGGAGGTTAAAAAAGGTGGGGGCCCGTGTGAGTCTCATGAGCAGAGCGCAGATCTCCGTGCACAGAGCAGCCCACAGTTTTTGGCAGGAGTTAAAGTGCATTCTTTAAAAGATTACACTGAGCACGAAGTTGACGATGTTATACTCAGACCACTTTTGCAAAGTACGATGTGTAAAATGAATTCAGACAAGGCAGAGGTACTGTCACAAAATGTGCAGTTTCTGGGAATTCAGTGGAATCCAGAAAACAGACAGAGGTTGTCACAGGTAAAACAAAAGATTTTAGAGTTTCTTACTCTTTGCACTAAGCAAGAGACACAGAGTTTCATGAGATTGTTTGATTTTTGGAAACAGTATAGCCCTCATCTGAGTAAAATCTTAACACTTTGGTACAAAGTAACTAAGAAAAAACATGAGTTTGAATGGAGTGAGAAGCAGCTGCGTGCTTTTGATTTGGCAAATTAAATAATTCAACAGACTTTAGATTTGTGCGCAGTGCAAGAGGGAAACACTGATGTAAACTTGAGTATGTGGCAGAAACAGGGGAGGACTAGGGTGCCCCTGGGGCTATGGATCAGAAACCTACATGACCTTGTGGAGCGCTGTACTCCTTTTGAAAAACAGTTTTTGACTTGTTACTGGGCTCTAGTGAATACTGAGCAAATGACATTAAATGATAATGTAATTCTGAAACCTGAAATATCAATTATGCAGTGGGTGATGAGTTCACCTAAATCTCACAGTATAGGACAGGTACAAGAGGCTAGTATCATGCTTTGGATCTGGTACATACAAAACAGAGCTCAAGTAGGACCTACAGGCACTGCAGCCCTACATGAACAGGTGTCACAAGCCCCTTTACAGGATGAGGAGAGGGTACAGGGAGTACCACAGGTAAAAGACTTACCAGTGGAATTGAGTGCACCATTTGAATTCTTGTTCCCTGAGGATAGAAAGCATGTTTGTTTGACTAATGATTCATTGAAATGCAGGAGTACTAAAACACAATGAAAAGCAGTGTTATACAATCCAGTTGCTGAAAAGTTGTTGTCTGCCACAGGAGAAGGAAAAGGTAACCAAGAGTTGTAAAATGTGTGTCAGACATTAAAGCAAGAGCTGCTTGAGACGTGTCATTTTTACACTGATTTTTGGTTCACTGCCAATGGATAAGCTGTTTGGCTTTCCACATAGCTCGCACATAACTGGTTCATTAATTCAAAGGAGATGTGGAGCAAAGAGTTGTGGCAGGAAATTTGGGAAATGTTAAAACAGAGCATAGTCATAGATGCTCATTGTCCCATTGACTCATTAGAACACTGGTTCAAATCCCTTGCAGATGTTAAAGAGAAAATCTCAGAGACAGAAGTGTCAAACCAGAATTCTGACTTTGTCTGGATAACTAAGAGTCACACTAGAAATGTGGACACCTGAGAGAAAAAGCCACTTACAGGGGGGCAAAGATTAAAGGGATGCACATTCCCCTAGACTTGATAAAAACTGTAATTTTGCAATGTCCTATTTGTCAGCACACACAACAGAGATCTGTCCCACAAACAGTTAAAGGTCAGTTGGGGAGAGGAAAGTTACCAGGACAGATATGGCAAAATGTATTACATTGGACCACTACCGATTAGCCACGGGTGTCAATACGCCTGCACTGTAGTTGACACTTGTTCTGGATACTTGATTGCTGTCCCTTGCAAACGTGCTACTCAGCACAATAATATCAGAACTCTGGATTTGTTAATGTTGTACTATGGAGTACCACTTCAGAGCCAGAGTGACAATGGATCACATTTCAAAGGCAAATTGGTACAAGATTACTGTTCTCAGCACAATATTGAGTGGATATACCATATTCCTTATTATCCACAGGCCTCAGGGCTAATTGAGAGAATGAATGGTTTGCTGAAAACTCAATTGCGAACATTATCTGCTGGAACTTTGAAAAATTGGAGAGAGCATTTAAATGAAGCCCTCCAGATTCTGAACAATAGACCATTAACAAATGCTGAAACACCTTTGATGCGAATGTTAACTCCAGCTTTGCAAATACAACCACATGTAGCCACCAATACCATCTCATACTGGGAAATAAAACCCAGAGCATTACCCCTTAGAGAGCCACACCCGAAGCTGCAGGTCTTGACTTACATGCTTTACAAGCTTACAGACTAAAGCCCGAGACATAGTTTTGTGTGAAACAGGTGTTGGAGTACAAATTCCCCCAGAGCATTTTGGGTTGATTGCTCCCAAATCCGGATTGGCCCTCAAAGGTATTCAGGTTTTAGGGGGAGTGACTGATGCAGAAATCAAAGTTATTCTGATAACTAGATGAGAATCTGATTTATTCATACAGATTGTAGACAGAATTGCCCAATTTGTCATAAATGCAGTGAATGGAGGTTTTGTAAGGAAGGAGTCTGCCAAAGCCCTTCTGGCAGTGCAAGGAAAGGGAAGCTGTGGTGCAGCAGATCAAAACCTCAGTGCTAAGGTGTGAGTTGAATCCCCAAATGGCCGTCCAGACCCTGCAGAAGTTATAGCAAAGGGCCCCAACAATGTTCCGGTGATCATGAGACCAGGACAGGAAAAAAGGGAACATATTCCAGCTGATAAATGTTATTTGTGAGAATGATCATACTTGTTTCTTTTACAGGTCATACTACAGCTTGTTTGTGCCGCGAGTGTTCCATGTGGTCTCCTTTTGGGTGTGTGCGTGTGGGGTCGGGAGGGACCCAAAACCCCCAATCTCAAATTGATTGATCGACCACGTCGTGCAACACCTTTACTGTATCTGAATGACAACATTTGAATTCATTTGGCGCAGACCGTGCTCAACAGATCTGATTTTTGCATGGGCGCCGTGCAAAGCACTGTGGATGTTTTGTCAACATGTTTAATTGCCATACCAATCCAACAAACATCTTATTTGAAATTTTCAATGCTACTAATCGTGACAAAGATGTGCAAGAACATGATGTTGAAACCCACTTCAGTCCATATGAGTATTGCAGGGACTGCCAGGAAACAACCAATAAAAATTGGGATAATCTCACTCATATAATCACCTACAACATTACTCCCGGTGACGTGTGTTACTACATGTCTTGTAATTCTCATGACATAGGAAAATGCATTCAATTGTGCTTAGAAAAGAAAATATCAACTTCTCAAAATTTACAGTGGGAACAGAGTGTTGTGCTTTTACCGAACTGACAGACATTGCAAAAATATGTCAAATCAAATGGTTTTTCGTCATCTAGTGACTGCTGCCGGTCACATTAAACATGTCAACTTGGCTGGCTGTTTTCGTGTGGTAACTTAACTTTCACTTACATCCCAGCAAACCTTTCAGGTGGACTGTGTACCTTTTCATGATTAGAACTCATGATGTTTCCATCTAATGCTACATCATCTTTCTATTTTAGAGACATTATTCAATCAGTTATTAACCCAATCAGAGTATATAAGCTTCAGTCTTTTCATTGTAGGTGTATCTGATTTGAAAGGTTATGAGATCAGTACGTTAATCCACTTCCATTGCTTTACAGTGATTGCTTTTATCATTCAAACATGATTTGCTTATAATGCTTTTTTTCTTTTTTTTATTTGAAATAAGAGAAAAGTAAACAAAAGTTATTGGTCAGAGAGTGGAGATGTAGTGAAAATAATTATGTTTGATCACTGACTTTGTGTTTCTCCACTGTGCATATTAGTTGCTCAATGTTCACCAGTAGCACATTACATTTTGTATTCAGGTTGGCTGCCTATTGGCTTTAACGTGGCATTAGACATTACATTCTGTATTCAGTTTAGCTGCCTATTTGCTTTAACTTGGCATTAGACATTCAGTTTAGCTGCCTATTGGCTTTATCATGGCGTTAGACATTGCAGTTGAGATTGCAGATGAGCTGTGTTTTTCCACATGGAAAACCAAGCTGTATTTATCGTATTTTGCTCTCACCGAACCCTAGCATGATAAGGAAGCACATATTTTCTGTTTTTCTCTAGTCAGCCTTGGGAAAGAACGGGCCTTGAAGACTTGGCCAACCTTCGACGCTTGTTTTTTTCCATCTCTGACCTACAGTAGCCAGCATTTTTTTATAATTCTCCTTTAAGGGGGAGAGCTTTCTAGAAAGTTCTCTCGTAATTATTCAAAGATATAAAAAATATGACTCTGTTCAGTAGTGTGGAATTCCGAGACTTCAGTCAGGAACGGGCGCCAGCTGCCTGGCCTGTCCCGTGGGGGTGGAAAATCTCTTTCTCGCAGTTGAACAAGGGTCGTTCTTCTTGCTGGCATAAGAAAGATGAATCATTTGGTGGGTCCTACTATGGTGATTAATTTTGACTTTTATTCTTTGAAGTTATGCTATAATATAATCACATATATTTGCTTTGTACATTGCAATTGAGAATCACTTTGATATATTTTCCTTTCATTGCTGTGACTACTTTTAAACGTGTGCCTCCAACCTACTAATCTCTCTCAGGAACCTCGCGGTGAAGTAATAATAAATGTCTTCTTTAAACTAAGAAGTGTCTTCCAATGATTGTTTTCAGCTCAGTCATTAGTGAAAGCAAAACAGATGTAAATAGGTAGAATATGAAAATCAGAAGTTAAAGACACAGATTGACACAAAAAATACTGTACCTATACTGTCTTGTCAGAATAAGTTATTACAAGATAAGACTGATCCCTACCAAGCAGTCACAGGGAAATTTGGTTTTTCACATTCCAGTAATGAGGAGGTTAAAAAAGGTGGGGGCCAGTGTGAGCTACATGAGCAGAACGTAGTTCATGCACACCCAATAAGTAGATGAAAAATAAAGAGTAGCCCAGAGTTCTTGGCAGGAGGTGAAATGCATTCTTTAAAAGATTACACTCAGCAAGAAGTTAAGGATGTTGACAATACATTCACAGAACGTTTGCAGAGTAAAATGTGGCCAGGCAATAGAGAGATGTTGCTACAGGTAAAACAAAAGATTTTGGAGTTTGCTACTTCTCACACTAAGCAAGAGACACAGCGATTAATTGG
The DNA here is from genome assembly GCF_031143425.1 of Pleurodeles waltl. Lineage (NCBI taxonomy): Eukaryota > Metazoa > Chordata > Amphibia > Caudata > Salamandridae > Pleurodeles > Pleurodeles waltl. The sequence continues at coordinate 1,314,444,856 of NC_090440.1, forward strand.
ATTGTTTGATTTTTGGAAACAGCATGACCCTCCTCTGAGTAAATTCTTAACCCTTAAGTACCAAGTGACAAGAAAAAAACATGAGTTTGAATGGGGGGAAGTGCAGCAGTGTGCTTTTGATTTGGCAAAATAAATAATTCAACAAGCTTTAGACTTGTGGACGGTGCAGGAAGGAGACATTGTGTTGCATGTAACTATCCAGGGACACTATGTAGATTGGAGCACGTGGCTAAAGCAGAGAAGAAGAGGGGTGTCCCTGGGGTTCTGGACTAAAATATTATCTGATGGGACTTTGAAAAACTGGAGAGAGCATTTAACTGAAGCCCTCCAGATTTTGAATAACAGACCATTCCAAAATGCTGAAACTGCCCTGATATAAATGGTAACTCAGATACAACTACATGTGGTCACCAACACCATAGTGTACTGGGAAATAAAACCTGGAGCTTCAGCTCCTTACAGAGCCACACCAGAATCTGCAGTTCTTGACCTACATGCTTACAAAATTGCCCAACTTGTCATAAGTCCAGTTTTTGGAAGATTGGTGAGGAAGGGGACTGCCCCAGCCCTTCTGACAGTGCAAGGAAAGGAAGGTTTTGGTTCAACTGACAAAAACCCCAATGCTAAGGTGTGGGTGGAATCCCCAAATGGCCCCCTAGAACCTGCAGAAAAGTATAGCCAAGTGCCTTAATAATGTTCTGCTGATCATAAAACAAGGAAAGGAAAAGAGGAGCACATTTCAGCTGACAAATGTTATTTTCAAGAAAGATCATACTTGTTTCTTTTGCAGATCATACTACGACTTGCCTCTGACCATGAGTGTGCCGTGTGGTCTCCCTTCGGGCGTGCGCTGTTGGGTGAGACAGCACCCCAACCTGAACCTGATTGATCAATTACGTTGCGCTGCACCCCTGCTGCTTTTGAAGGGCATACCTATGGATCCATTTGGCGCTAATTGTGCTTCACGGATCAAAGTTCTGTATGGGAATAATGCAGAGTACCATGGATGTTCTATTAACCTGTTTGATTGCAAATCTAATGGAACAAACAACATGGCTTGTTACCACCTGATGACTGCTGCCAGTCACATTAAGCATGTTTAAGTTGCCAATTGGCTGACTATTCTCGTATGGGAACCTTACTTTTACTTACAATCCAGCAAACAATAGAGGTTGACCGTGTACTTTTACATGATTAGGACTCATGATGTTTCCATCTAACTCTATACCAACTTGTTATCCTAGAAACACTATTCAATCAGTTATTATCCCAATCAGAATATATAAGCTTCAGTCTTTTTTATTGTAGGTGTGCCTGGTTTAACTGTTTACAATATCAATAAATTAATCCCACTTCCATTGCTTTACAGTGATTGCTCATTTCATTATGTTGCTGTGTACAATGCATACCTAATTTGCTTGTAATGTTTTTTTTAAAGAAAGAAAAAGAGAAGTTGATTTTAGGACTATAGGGTATGACCCATTGGTCAAAAGGGTGGAATGTAATGATGTGTGAGTACTGACTCCATGTTACACTTAGCGTAGCAGCACACCGTCACATTAGTGACCACCAGCTCCATTTTGCCTATTGACTTTATTTTAGCATTAGCCACTGCCTCGTTAAAAGCTGCAAGTAGTTTTCCACATTGTACAATGTGCACACGTTTTATTTTATGTGTTCTTTTCCCACCGAGGGCTTAGGCTGATAAGAATGTTCTCAGACGGGACGGTCTTGTTTTCAGTTGGCACCTTCGGACTGTGGCCAAGTCCGGAAATGTTATTTTCAAAGCTGGCCTAAAGCAATCAGCATTTTTGAATAAATAAACTTCTGCAGGGAGAGGGAGGTTCTAAAAGTTTCCTCTCTTGTTTGTTTGAAGTATAAGAGGCCGAGACCAGATAGACTGGGGACAGAGTGAGTTTGCAGATCTCAGGCATATCCAGGACACTGGAGAGCGTCATCCTTCCCGTGAGGATAATTGATCATGCGCTCTTCGATCAATTTTGGGATCTGGCGATCTGATGCTGAATAGGAGGGGGATGAAGCAGTGATGCCATTTTCTCATGGTGATGCATATTTTTTTAATTCATTATTAGCTTTGCATTATAATATAGATACATATCTTTGCTGCGTACTTTGCAGTGGAGAATCATTTGTGTATGTTTTCATTTCATTGCCGTGACCATTTTTAAAAGTGTGCTTTCAGCATGCTAATCTCCTTTTAGGAACCTTGCGTAGTGAAATAATAAATATCTTCTTTGGACTAAGAAGTGCATTCCAAAGATTTTTGTCAGTGCATGAGTGTTTCAGCTTGGTCATTAGTGAAGCAAAACACACCCTTAGCCCCGCTCCACACCGCCCTAACTTGGTTCCAGATGAAAAATAAAATTATAATAACATTTCATTATTTTCATTTTATTTTTCCTTTTTTTGCACTGCTCAAATCAGTGGGGCGACGCTTCCCCGCTTTAGTGGAGGATCCGCAGCTGTTTATTGCTCTGGCAGGCATTTTATTATCCTCTAACTTATCATAGCAATGCTTGCATATAATTTGCTGTGTCATCAAATCAAAGTTTTCCTCCACAAATAAATATTGAGCAAATTCTTGACACTTATCTCTGTTCTCTTGTTTAGTTCTTGAGAACAAAACAACACTGCAAGTTTGGCTTTTGTAGTGCGTGCGTTGACAACAAATACAAACTCAATTTGGTTTCTCTGAAGAAACTATGTTGAACTTCGCAATCTGTTGTGTAAAGTTATCAATACTAATACCTGTGTTCTGTTCTTATACACCAGCACATACCACCTCCTCATGTTCCTACACTCCTCTTCAGGACCAAAGAAACGTGAATGAACTTCTTCACAAATTTTTCTACCTCTAATAGTGTACCATACAATAGCGCTCTATTCATTTTTCATCAACATAACGGAGGAGTTTTGACAAAGTAAAGTCTCCTAACTAAATTTTGTATTTTAGAGTGTTGACTGCCAACATTCTAAAGTGATGAAAGGTGCTTCCTCACCGTAAGAACCGAGAGTGGCAGTTTACCTCGGCACCCAAAGAAACATGCTGCGGAGTCCCCAAGGGATCCTCATTAAGCCCGATCCTATTCAACATCTACTTGGCCCCGCTTGCCAAAATCGTCAGACAGCACAGCCTAAACATTGTATCCTATGCCAACAATACCCAACTGATCCTCTCCTTGACCGACGATCTATCAACAGCCAAGAGAAATTTCCACGGCGGAATGAGAGCAGTCGCCGCCTCAATGGGAACCAGCTGCCTCAAACTCAACTCGGACATAATCGTCTCCACCCCCTCTGCCTGGGACGACTCCTGGTGGCCACCTACCCTAGGAAATGCCCCACCCCCACTGACCATTCACGCAATCTGAGAATCATCCTGGACTCCACGCTCTCCATGACCCGCCAAGTCATTGCTTTCTCATTGTCATGCTTCCACACCCTGTGCCTACTATGGAATATTTTCAAGTGGATCCTTTAGGAGGCTGGCCTGGTTTGTAGTGGGTACCTTGGATACTTACACCTTATACCAGGTCCAGTTATCCCTTATTAGTGAAATGTAGTAGTGTTCTAGCAGCTTAGGCTGATAGAGGTAGCTATAGCAGAGCAGCTTAGGCTGAACTAGGAGACATCCAAAGCTCATGCAATACCATTTATAGTTACACAGTACTTATACAAAAAAATAAAGACAATACTCAGGGGGTGATTCTAACCCTGGCGGTCGGTGATAAAGCGGCGGCCAACCCGCCAACAGGCTGGCGGTCCAAAAAATGGAATTCTGACCCTGGCGGGAACCGCCAACAGAGACCGCCACTTTAACACTCCGACCGCCACGGCGGTACAGACAAACAGCGCGGCGGTTACCGCCAACAGACAGGCGGCAGACAATGTACCGCCCACAGTATCATAACTCACCAATCCGCCACCTTTTCCGGGGCGGGAGCCCCGCCGATAAAAACACGGCGGAAACAGACTACGAACGGGAAAACGCTCACCTCTACGCACTCCACGAGGAAGGAGGACAGCATGGAACCCGAATTAAACATCCTACCTGCTCTCGTCTACCTGCTCATCTACCACGAGTACGAACGCCGGCGCAGACGACAACGGTGAGTACCGCACCTACGACACAGGGGAGGGGGGAGGAGGAAAGGTTACGGCACACACATATGCGACCCCCACCCCCCCAAATATGTACACACCAATGCAGAGCAACAAGTCACAGTGACACCACCCAAACCCCCCTGAAAAATGCAAAGACATCATTAAATTGTGAATAAAAATTTATGTACAAAATAGGCTCTGAAAAGTATTGGTCAATTAGCCAAAAAATCAATATCAAAATAATTCTATATACATTGCAATGGATAACCGAGGCAATTAGTCCTGCACATCAAAACAAAATCGAAGTGTCCGTGGGCCAAAGTGTAACAACACAAGGGCAAAGCCCACACTGGAGACCTGAGTCCTTTGGAGAGAACACTGCAGGGGCATCTGATGAAAAAACTACAGGCACCTCAGGGGGAAGGGAAGGGGGGGGCACCACAGCCACATGAGTCCACGACGCCAGATCCACGAAGGGGCCACCATGCCTACTGTGCCATCCTGGGGAGTGCAAAGCCACAGTCTCTCAAGTCTCTACAGTAGGTGGGTTGCCCACTGTTCCATCCTGGGGAGTGCAAAGCCACAGTCTCTCAAGTCTCTACAGTAGGTGGGTTGCCCACTGTGCCATCCTGGGGAGTGCAAAGCCACAGTCTCTCAAGTCTCTACAGTAGGTGGGTTGCCCACTGTTCCATCCTGGGGAGTGCAAAGCCACAGTCTCTCAAGTCTCTACAGTAGGTGGGTTGCCCACTGTTCCATCCTGGGGAGTGCAAAGCCACAGTCTCTCAAGTCTCTACAGTTGGTGGGTTGCCCACTGTTCCATCCTGGGGAGTGCAAAGCCACAGTCCATCAGGTGGATTACAGTCTCCACTGGTCAAGGAGGAGGCATGGTGGGCACAGTGAACCGTTAACAGTGCATGCAGGAAGGGCCCAGCGGAGCGGTGCTAGAGACGGCAGGGCCCAGCGGAGCGGTGCTTGACAGGAAGGGCCCAGCGGAGCGGTGCTTGAGACGGCGGGGCCCAGCGGAGCGGTGCTTGACAGGAAGGGCCCAGCGGAGCGGTGCTTGAGACGGCGGGGCCCAGTGGAGCGGTGCTTGAGATGGCGGGGCCCAGCGGAGCGGTGCTTGACAGGAAGGGCCCAGCGGAGCGGTGCTTGAGACTGCGGGGCCCAGCGGAGCGGTGCTTGACAGGAAGGGCCCAGCGGAGCGGTGCTTGAGACGGCGGGGCCCAGCGGAGCGGTGCTTGACAGGAAGGGCCCAGCGGAGCGGTGCTAGAGACGGCGGTGCCCAGCAGAGCGGTGCTTGACAGGAAGGGCCCAGCAGAGCGGTGCTAGAGACGGCGGGGCCCAGCGGAGCGGTGCTTGAGACGGCAGGGCCCAGCGGAGCAGTGCTTGACAGGAAGGGCCCAGTGGAGCGGTGCTTGAGACGACGGGGCCCAGCGGAGCGGTGCTTGACAGGAAGGGCCCAGCGGAGCGGTGCTTGAGACGGCGGGGCCCAGCGGAGCGGTGCTTGAGACGGCGGGGCCCAGCTCAGCGGTGCTCTTCTGCACGGCGGGGCCCTGTTCAGCGGTGCTCTTCTGCACGGCGGGGCCCTCTTCAGCGGTGCTCTTCTGCACGGAGGGGCCCTGTTCAGCGGTGCTCTTTTGCACGGCGGGGCCCTCTTCAGCGGTGCTCTTCTGCACGGCGGGGCCCTGTTCAGCGGTGCTCTTCTGCACAGCGTGGCACTCTTCAGCGGGGCTCTTCTGCACGGCGGGGCCCTCTTCAGCGGTGCTCTTCTGCACGGCGGGGCCCTCTTCAGCGGTGCTCTTCTGCACGGCGGGGCCCTCTTCAGCGGTGCTCTTCTGCACGGCGGGGCCCTGTTCAGCGGTGCTCTTCTGCACGGCGGGTACCTCTTCAGCGGTGCTCTTATGCACGGCGGGGCCCTCTTCAGCGGTGCTCTTATGCACGGCGGGGCCCTCTTCAGCGGTGCTCTTATGCACGGCGGGGCCCTCTTCAGCGGTGCTCTTCTGCACGGCGGGGCCCTCTTCAGCGGTGCTCTTCTGCACGGCGGGGCCCTCTTCAGCGGTGCTCTTCTGCACGGCGGGGCCCTCTTCAGCGGTGCTCTTCTGCACGGCGGGGCCCTGTTCAGCGGTGCTCTTCTGCACGGCGGGGCCCTGTTCAGCGGTGCTCTTCTGCACGGCGGGGCCCTGTTCAGCGGTGCTCTTCTGCAGGGCGGGGCCCTCTTCAGCGGTGCTCTTCTGCACGGCGGGGCCCTGTTCAGCGGTGCTCTTTTGCACGGCGGGGCCCTCTTCAGCGGTGCTCTTCTGCACGGCGGGGCCCTGTTCAGCGGTGCTCTTTTGCACGGCGGGGCACTCTTCAGCGGTGCTCTTCTGCACGGCGGGGCCCTGTTCAGCGGTGCTCTTCTGCACGGCGGGGCACTCTTCAGCGGTGCTCTTCTGCACGGCGGGGCCCTCTTCAGCGGTGCTCTTATGCACGGCGGGGCCCTCTTCAGCGGTGCTCTTCTGCACGGCGGGGCCCTCTTCAGCGGTGCTCTTATGCACGGCGGGGCCCTGTTCAGCGGTGCTCTTCTGCACGGCGGGTACCTCTTCAGCGGTGCTCTTATGCACGGCGGGGCCCTCTTCAGCGGTGCTCTTCTGCACGGCGGGTACCTCTTCAGCGGTGCTCTTATGCACGGCGGGGCCCTCTTCAGCGGTGCTCTTCTGCACGGCGGGGCCCTCTTCAGTGGTGCTCTTCTGCACGGCGGGGCCCTCTTCAGCGGTGCTCTTCTGCACGGCGGGGCCCTCTTCAGCGGTGCTCTTCTGCACGACGGGGCCCTCTTCAGCGGTGCTCTTCTGCACGGCGGGGCCCTCTTCAGCGGTGCTCTTCTGCACGGCGGGGCCCTGTTCAGCGGTGCTCTTCTGCACGGCAGGGCCCTGTTCAGCGGTGCTCTTCTGCAGGGCGGGGCCCTCTTCAGCGGTGCTCTTCTGCATGGCGGGGCCCTCTTCAGCGGTGCTCGTCCAGTAAGTCAAGGGAGCCAGACCTGGCCTGGACTCCCTGCTCAGTCGCCCTCCGACCGTGCTGTTGCTGGACCCTTCGGTGACGGAGTCCTGGGCCCTTTGGTGTCCTCCCTAACACCCGGGATGGGGCTTGTGGGGCCCTCCTGCTCCGCGCTCCTGCTGGCTGACTTCTCCGCCCTGCTGCCCTTTCGCTCCTTAGATGGGGCTCTTGGGCCCTTGCCTCCCCTAGATGTTGTGGTTGGTGAAGTGGGTGAACTTTGCTCCTTGGGGGCAGCCGTGTCAGTCCTCTCACGGCGGCCCTTTAGTTTCCTGGTCCTCTTGCCTGGGGTGGGGCTGGCTGTCCCCTTGCTGCTGATTGAAGTGTCACTGCTGGCAAAGGGTGGACTCCAGAACCCATGCACCACAGTGACACTCGAAGCTGGGCTGGTGGTGGCTGAGGTGCTCTTGGGACTCTTTGCAGATGGAGGGGGTGGGTCAGGGGAGGGAAAGAGGTTAAGATTAGCGAGGAAAACTTTTTTAGGACCAAGGTAAAGTGTAGGAGTAGAGGTGATGGGAGTGGAGGAAGAGGATGTGGTTGTAGGAGAGTCAGGTGTGCTGTCTTTGGGTGCAGGAGCTTGTGCTGGAGGCTGTCGTGAGGTGGATGGCTGTTGGGTGGGTGTCTGCCTGCGTTTGTGTGTCTTGGAAGAGGGGGTGACAGACACAGTGGGAGAGGACACAGGGGACGTGTAAATGGTAGTGGGGGTGGTGACTGCACGTGTGCGGACTGTACTGGAGGGTGTGCTGGTGATGGAAGCACTGGCTGATGGTGGTGTGCATGCAGGTGTGAGTGTAGACGTCACAGGGAGGGAGGAGGGAGACGAGGAGGAGGGGGACGCAGAGGTGGTAGTGACTGTTGGAATGTCTGCATCTGGGTGTTGCTTGGGTGAATGCTTGTGGGTTCTGTGGTGCTTGTGTCTGGATGAGCTGCCCTTGGGTGTTGAGGTGTGTGCAGGCTGGTCTGATGGTGTGGATGGGATAGGCTGAGGAACAGGAGACAGAGACAGGGTGGAGGCAGTCAGAAGAGGGAGGCTGGAAACAGGGACAATGGCTGCCGTCAGTGCTGAGGCCAGAGCATTGAACGATCGTTGATGGGCAGCCTGACCCGAATGAATGCCCTCCAGGTAGGCATTGCTCTGATGCACCTCCCTTTCTACCCCCTGGATAGCATTCAAAAGGGTAGTCTGCCAAACAATGATGGTCTGAAGGAGGTCAATGACCTCCTCACTGAGGGCAGCAGGGGTGACAGGGGCAGGGGCTGAGGTGCCTGGGGCGAAGGAGACGCCCGCCTTCCTGGGCGAGCGGGCACGGAGCGTAGGCTGAGGGGCTGCTGGGAGGGCGGGGCTGGTGCGCTGGGTGGCGGCTGTACCTGTAGAGGCGGGGGGCCCGGATGTTGCCGCCACCGCTAGGGAGCTCCCATCCGAGGACGTGTCGGTGTCGCTGGTGTCACCACCGGTCCCCCTTGTGGTGCTCGCCTCGCCCTCCGGATCACTGGTGCCCTCGGTGTCTGTTCCTGTTGCAGCTCCCTCGTGCTCCGATGCCAATTCTCCTCCGCCTGATGATGCTAATGCACACATGCACAAGAAGATGAAGAAGAAGGGTGGGGGGAGAAAAACGAAGACCAGGTTGAGTGCATGCAATGTCAACACCGTTGGCGGAGAGGACAGACACAGGAGCCTCATGCACTAAGCCGCGCATTCGGGGTACACTACTCAGTACTTCTGACTAGGACAACAGGTCTAGAGACAACAAACGCGCACATGTGTGATGCTGGACCATCAATAGCTGTACTTGTCACCCTACAGAGGTGGGGGCCGGGAGCACAGGGCCATGCCTAAAGGAGAGGACTACACTACAGAAAGCGCCCTGGCCTATTGTCACCCACAGCCCTCCTCCCCCACCCAGACGCCTCCACTGTGCGTAAAGATAGCAGAATGTGCTGATACTCACCCCCTTGTGTCTGCTGTGATGTCCTCAAGTGCCCATCCAAATCAGGGTAGGCCACCGCCAGGATCCGGGACATCAGGGGGGTCAGGGTACGACTGGCACCCCTCCTAGGTTGGGAGACCATCCCCAGCAGTGACTCGGCGGTCTTCCTGGTTCCGCGGCGGATGTCCTCCCACCTCTTGCGGCAGTGGGTGCCCCGTCTGATGTGGACCCCCAGGGCCCGGACTTCCTTGGCGATGGCACGCCAAATGTCCACTTTCTGATGGGCGCTGACCTATTTGACATGTACAGGGTGGGAAGGAAAATGTCATCAATTTTCTGCATGTTAGATGTGATTGGCCCCCCCTCCCCAACCTTGCCATATGGCACATGCTCTCATCTGTCGTGCGTTGCACTCCTCATTCGTCCCCGCCCCACCAACTTACATCCACCCCACTCCACACAGGCATAGCCCATTCAATGTGCACCCAGTGTACTTACCTGTTGGTCTGGAGGACCGTAGAGTAACGCATACTGGGGGAGGACCCCATCCACAAGTTTCTCCAACTCCTCAGACGTGAAGGCAGGGGCCCTTTCCCCAGTCGCAGCAGCCATTGTCACTTCCAGACCGAGGTCACAGCAGCACTTGCAGTATAGGTCCTCTCCTGTGGATGATCAGGTCTCGAGTGATTAAGCAGATAGAAAATGGCGGTCACGCCCGCGGCGGTGCGTACCGCGGCGGTGCGTACCGCGACCGCCAGCGCACATCGTCATTGGCTCATGAAACCCATAGGCTTCAATGTTAACCAATGCGCCTTCGTACAGCGGTCTTCGACCACCTACCGCCACGGTGCGCCACGCCAGCACATTGACCTCACATCCCATTGTCCCACTTCACAGGTCAGGCAGCCGCCATTTCAAGGGCCCACATGGCATAATTTCTACTGCGTCACACAGGCCTAGGCCTTGCATTGCCACTCATACATGCCTTTCACTGCATTTCGATTCAATTACTGTGCAAGGTGTGTGAACGTACCTGTGTGTTGCTTGACTCTATACTCCATGTTGTCCTTCCTAGGCACCGTCCGCTGGGACTTGCGAGGAGAAGGATGAATCCTCGCGTGTACCGACCGCTGGTGGACCTGTCGACAATGGAAGAACGCCATATTATACTACGATACAGACTTGACCGTGCCACTATCTATGAACTGTGTGCCCAGCTGGAGCCAGCCCTGATGTCCCCCATCCGCCAACCCACAGGAATTCCCCCTCTTGTGCAGGTTCTGTCAGTCCTCCATTTTTTGGCAAGTGGCTCATTCCAGACAACAGTGGCCATGTCATCTGGAATGTCTCAGCCTATGTTTTCAAGGATTTTGTCCAGAGTGTTGTCTGCCCTTCTGAAATACATGCAGAGCTACATTGTTTTCCCTGAGGAGGTTGATTTGCCCACTGTGAAGGGTGATTTCTATGCCCTTGGACATATCCCCAACATCATTGGTGCCATTGATGGGACCCATGTGGCTTTAGTACCCCCAAAAGACGATGAGCAGGTGTACAGAAACAGGAAAAGTTACCATTCGATGAATGTTCAGGTGGTCTGTTTGGCTGACCAGTATATCTCCCATGTAAATGCCAAGTTCCCAGGGTCAGTGCATGACGCGTATGTTATGCGTAATAGCAGCATCCCCTATGTGATGGAACAGCTACAGAGACAACGTGTGTGGCTAATAGGTGACTCTGGTTACCCCAACCTGCCTTGGCTATTGACCCCAGTGAGGAATCCCCGGACCAGGGCAGAGGAACGGTACAATGAGGCCCATGGGCGAACGAGGAGGATCATAGAAAGGACCTTCGGCCTCCTGAAGGCCAGGTTTAGGTGCCTGCATATGACAGGTGGATCCCTGATGTACTCACCAAAGAAGGTGTGCCAGATCATCGTGGCCTGCTGCATGCTTCACAACCTGGCTTTGCGACGCCAGGTGCCTTTCCTGCAGGAGGATGGTCCAGATGGTGGTGTTGTAGCAGCTGTGGAGCCTGTGGAGAGTGAAGAGGAGGAAGACGACGGGGACGACACAGACAACAGGGACACAGTCATCCAACAGTATTTTCAGTAGCACATAGGTAAGAATCACCCACGCCATTTAACGTTTACTTAAAGCCTCCTGCATCTCTACTTTGTGTATTTCCCCCCAGTTCTTTTTAATTGATTTGGGATTTTCCCTTCCCTTTTCAGTGCTGTATGACCCACTGTGTGACTTCTGCTTGGTTAGCCCATGGACTAATGCTCATTGACGTCGGTATGTTGTCATCATGAATTGAAGGACCATTATTGAACATTAATGTGTAATACATTTGTAAATAATACAGGCTGACTCCTGAATGATTTCAGTGCAATAAGTGATTTATTTTTAGTGCTAGATCTTGGTACATGATATTGAAACGGTGATGGGTGGGGGTGGAGTAATGTCCATGGCAGAGTCCAGTTCTCAGTTTCACAGGTGCATTGTCCATATGCCTGTGGAAGGATGGAGCAGGGGCAGTTTAAGATTGGACAGGGTGACAATGTGGGACAGTGGGATGACATCAGGGGGTATGTTGTGCTGGCGGGGTCTTGGCATCCTACTCTGTCTTCCTGTGAGATCTCAGGTTCCGCTTGCGGGGTGGTTGTTCTTCAGCAGGAGGTGGGGTTCTGGTGGCCTGACGTTGTGGTGGGGCCTCCTGTCCACTAGCGCCGGCGGAGGTGGTAGGCTTTTCCTGGTCCTGGCTAGTGACAGGGGCCCTTTGGGGTGCCACATGATCCCGCAATGTGGTTTCTATCCGGTTGAGGGCCTGGACTATGGTCCCCATGGCGATAGCGATGTCCCTGAGTTCATTCCTGAACCCCATGTAGCGTTCCTCCTGCTGTGCCTGGATCTCGGTGAACCTGGCCAGTACCGTCGCCATCGTCTCCTGGGAGTGATGGTATGCTCCCATGATGGTGGTGAGGGCCTCTTGTAGAGTGGGTTCCCTGGGCCTCTCCTCCCCCCCCTGTCGCACAGCAGCCCTCCCAGTTGCCCTGTTTCCCCGGGCCTCTGTCCCCTGGACGGTGTGCCCACTACCACTGCCCCCAGGTCCCTGTTGTTGTTGGGGTGTTGGGTCAGCCTGGGTGCCCTGTAGTGGCGGACACACCGCTGATTGACGCGTCCTGGAGACAGAGGCATGGGCCCGCTGGGTGGGAGCTGTGCTGGTGTTCCCAGAGGGGGTTGGGTCCGGTGTGGCCTGTGTCTGTGTGTGGGGAACTGACTGTCCAGAGGTCCCCGATGGTCCGGGCTGGTCATCAGTTTCTAGGTCGACAGAGCTGCTGTCCTCACTGGGGGGCTGTTCTGGGGGTGGGATGGACAAATCTGGACCCTCCGTGGCGGTGTGTTGGCGTTCGGGCCCTGCAGGGATGAAATAGTGTGGTTATTGTTTTTGTGTGTGCCATGGCGTGCATTTTGTGGGTGCCCTTGTCCCCCAGTGCTGGCATTCCCTTGTGGGAGGTGTTGTGAGGGTGGTTGGGGGGGGGTGGATGGGTCTGTGCAGTGGTCATGCATTGGTGATGGCTGTCTATGGTTTGTGTTGGCATTCGGGGGTTGGTGTTGTTTAGGGTGGGTTGTGCTGGTGGGACAATGGCAGGGAGGATGTGTGCTGGGGGGTTTGAGATTGGGGGTGAGGGTGGGGTTGTGGGTTGGCATGCTGGTGATTGGGGGGGGGGGTGAAGTAGTTGAGATTCGACTTACCAGAGTCCATTCCTCCGTGTACTCCAGCGAGGCCGTGAGGATGCAGGATGTTTACTACCTCTTGCTCCCATTCTGTAAATTGGGGTGGAGTGGGTGGGGGTCCGCCGCCAGTCTTCTGCACAGCGATGTTGTGTCGCGACACCATGGAGCGCACCTTCCCCCGTAGGTCGTTCCATCACTTTTGGATGTCGTCCCGATTTCTGGGATGCTGTCCCACAGCGTTGACCCTGTCTACGATCCTTTGCCATAGCTCAGCCTTCCTTGCTATAGTGGTGTGCTGCACCTGTGTGCCGAAGAGCTGGGGCTCTACCCTGATTATTTCCTCCACCATGACTGAGTTCTTGGTCCGAGAACCTGGGGTGTCTTTGGGGTGCCATGGGGTGGTGTGGATGAGGTGTGGGGTGGTGTTTGTGGTGATGTGCGTGGTGATGTGTGCGTTGTTGTGGTGTGGGTGATGATGTTGTGTTCCTGTGTGTGTTGTGCTTTGCGTTCCCTGTGCTCTCTCTCAGTGTATTGCGCCTTCTCTCAGATAATTTTGGTAGTAGGTGTTTGTGGGTGATGTGGGTGTGTGTTTTATATTGTATTGGATGTGTGGGAGTGGTGTGTGTATGTGTCTCAGGTGTGTGTATTTTGAATCGTCCAATGTGGCTGTGTTTTGTAAGGGTATGTGTATTTTGACCGCGGCGGTGTGTACCGCCAATGGAATACCGCGGTTGACAGACTGCCGCGTGGATTCGTGGGTCAGAATGGCATGGGCGTGTTTGTGTTGGCGTGGCGGTGGAGGTTTGGTTTTCTCCAGTTTATCGCTGCCCGCTGATGAGGCGGCCTTCCGTGGATGTCGGGTTTTTGGTGGTTTGTCAGTTGGTGGTCAGAATAAACGTGGCGGTTTACCGCGGCCGCAGCGGTAGAATGGCGGACTTCTGACCGGCGGTAAGGGCCTTTTACTGCCGAGGTCAGAATCACCCCCTCAGTGTTACCAAACATAAAGGTATTTATTTGGGTGACACAGTACCAAAAATATCTTAGAGGCAATACTCCTTCTGGAGGTAAGTATTATACACAATATATACACTAGACACCAAAAGACAAGTTAATAGTCATAGAACAATTCAAACAGTGGGAAATCCTATAGAATGCAATGGAAGAAAATAGGTATTGGGGCAACACAAACCATATACTAAAAAAGTGGAATGTGAATCACAAATTCCCCCGTTGACAAGCGTAGTGTGTGCAGAATCGCTAGGAGAGTAAGAATACAGTAAAGGTAAGCAAATTACCCCACCCCAGAACCCAGAAAAGCATGAATAAAGTACTGCAAGTTTCTTTAGGACACACTACACCTTGTTTTGGGGATTTTGCAGCAGCCAACCAAGTCTGCAAAGAATAACTGCTGGGTTATTGGACCTGAAGACCTGCAAAGGAAGGGAACCAAGTCCAGAAGTCGAAATAAGTTCAAGCCCCTGCCAACCGAGAAGAGGGGGCTAAAGAAGAGTCTGAGGTTAGTAGAAGAGCGCAGAAATGCACCCTAGTAAGATGCCAGCAGGTTCCTGCATGATGCAAAAGATGTCCCACGGGGTGAAGATCGTTGCAGATGAGATTTCCTGTAGGAAGATGCCAAAAAGACTTGGCTATGGCAAAAGTGTGTTTTTCATCAAAATGGCACTGGATGGATTCAGGAGGGACCTGGGGGCCTCAACTCTGTGTAAGGTGGAAGAGTGGACTCTCAGCACTTTAGAGAGACCTCAGGATGCCAGCCAGCACTCCCAGAAGCTGCAGGATCTGGGTTCAAAGAAGGTTCAAAATGCGGTCAATGCAGCACAGCAAATGAAGGTCCCACGCCGCCGGAGAAGAATTCAGCGAGTTGAGCATCACCGGGTAGAGTGCTGGGGACCTGGGTCTTTTGCAAAGAGCGCACAGAGGTCTCAGGAGGCGAAGAAGACACAGTACACAGGGGTACTGTCATTCTCGGGGAAGGCAAGGTCTTACCTCCTCCAAATTGGTCAGCAGGACCTCAGGACAGTCTATGTTGATGATGTCCACCCTCTGTGTCCTTAGGAGCACGCTCGTCACCGTGAGAGGAGTACCAGGGTACCGGTCGTCACCTTGGAAGGTGCCTGCTTGGAGCAGGGGGGTGATTGTTTCACTTCACTGGAGATTTCTTTGGTTCTTCTGGTGCAGGATGAAGACAGGGAGTCCCCAGAGTATGCACACCGTGGAAAATGTTGCAGTTGCTGACTTGGAGCTGAGGTTGCTGAAGAAAAGTGTCTCTTGTAGACACTTTGTTGCAGTTACCTCTTTTCTTGGAACAGGCTGTGGTTGATCCGAGGTCAGAGGATTCTGAAGTTGTTGCAGAGGATTCCTGAAGGAAACTTGCAAGCAGAATCTGAAGAGAACCCACAGGAAAGACCCTAAATAGACCTGAGAGGGGGATTGGCCACCTTATCAGGTATGGACCTATCAGGAGGGGCCTCTGACATCACCTTCTGGCACTGGCTACTCAGAGCCCTCCAGAGTGCCCCCACACCTTGCAAAGCAAGATGGCTGAAGTCTGGGACACACTGGAGGCGCTCTGGGCACCGCCCCTGGGGTGGCGATGGACAGGGGAGTGGTCCCCTTTCCTTTGTCCAGTTTCCCACCAAAGCAGGGGAGAAGGGGCTCTGAACCGGTGTAGACTGGTGTATGCAAGGAGGGCACCATCTTTGCCCTTTAAAGCATTTCCAGAGGCTGGGGGAGGCTACCCCTCTCCAGCCTGTAATACCTATTTCCAAATGGAGAGGGTGTAACACCCTGCTCTCAGAGGAAATGATTTATTCTGCCTTCCTGGGACTGGGATGCCCAGACCCCAGGAGGGCAGAACCCTGTCTGTGAGGTGGCAGCAGCTGTAGCTGCAGTGGAAGCCTCAGAGAGCTGGTTTGGCAGTACTGGGGGTCCATGGTGGAGCCACCAGGATGCATAGAATTGTCTCCCCAATGCCAGATTTGGAATGGGGGGACAATTCCATGATCTTAGACATGTTACATGGCCGTATTCAGAGTTACCATTGTGAAGCTACATATAGGTATTGACCTATATGTAGTGCACGCGTATAATGGTGTCCATGCACTCACAAAGTCCAGGGAAATGGCCCTGAACTATGTGGGGGCACCTTTGCTGGTGCAAGGGTGCCCTCACACTTAGTAAATTTGCACCTAACCTTCTGCAAGTGAAGGTTAGACATATAGGTGACTTATAAGTTACTTAAGTGCAGTGAACATGGCTGTGAAATAACGTGTGCGTTATTTCACGCAGGCTGCAATGGCTAGCAGGATCCCAGTGACACAGTAAAAACACACTGACACACACTCACAAACAGGCCAAAAGTGGGGGTGACCATGCTAGGAAATGTCTACTTTCCTACAAATCCCCACTGAGACAAGAAGGACAGTCACCCATGTGCTTGTCAGCATCAAACTAGACTACGGCAATGCACTCTACGCCGGCATCACAAATAAACTCTAAACACAACTACAGAGAATCCAGAACCCAGCAGCTGGACTCATCCTGGACATCCCCTGCCACAGCCACATCTTTGCCCACCTCAGAGACCTGCACTGGCTTCTGGTCAAAAAACTCATCACTTACAAGCTACTGACGCACACCTACAAGGCACTGCACAACATGGGACCAGTCTACCTCAACCACCGCCTAACCTTCTACACCTCTTCCAGGCATCTCCGAGCCTCCCAACTCTCACTCACCGCCATCCCCAGAATCAAGAAGAGCACCGTTGGGGGCAGATCCTTCTCTTATCTTGCAGCGGGACATAGAACACGCTCCCACTCAACCTCAGTCAGCAGCACGCTCGCAGCAGCACCTTGAGACCCCATGAGTTAAGTCATGCTTTACAAGTGATTGATAGACTGAATGATTGCTTTGTCATAGTTTGACTCTTGCTCTAGGCAAGACTGCTGGTTTAAAGATGACAGTACTTATGTTTGTAGGTGACTATGCCAATCCTACAAATAACCGCAACAGTCGTCCCAACCCTCCTGGCTCACAAGCAGCACCTCACCAAAAACGCAAACAGTAAAAGGTGATTTATGGCGGCCTTTACGCATGGACTCAAGAGTGTGACTTCTCTGAGAGTGACATGGTTAAACGGAGATTACCCCTTTCTCACATGAACAGCATGTCTCAATCAAAAACAGGCAATGAAGAAGATGCAGTGAGGTTTCAAATAGGTTTTATTTAACAAAACTGCAATCTGAGATAAGTTGCATGGGCTAAAATGATTAGGATAATGAACAGAATGGTAAAGACAAGAGTCATTAATACAAAGACCCCCACCACCTTGCAATAACATGAAATGACATGAAGTGTGAAATCTGTCCTCATACCCTAATGTCATCCACCTAATCTCTAACCTAGATGGGAGCTAGGTATGTTAAACCTAATCTGCCAATGCCATGTCTGTGAAAGGAGCCCCCCAACCCTTGTTACCTTGAAATGAGGTCTCTAGCTCAGACTCCTTAGGGACACGAAGAATGGGTCAGCGACAAGGCAACATGCAGCATTGATAGCAGCGGTGGCATCTGGTCGGATTCCCTCTGGCTATCAGTTTAAGTGAGGAGTATTTATACAGATCTGCTTGGACCCCTGACGTAGGTCTGTTCACAAACAATAGATAACAAGACATGCGTGGGACGGTAATTTATTTAAAGAATTCCCTCAAAAGCGTGAAGAGGGAAAGTACCTAATGTGAACACCTACAGTTTGTTTATCTTTGTCGCTTTAAATTGACGCCTTAGTGCGGTGCCACTGATAACGCAAAACTAAAACATTGGTCTAACTAAAAACAAGGCAGCCATCTTAAAATATTTAATTAAATTAATGCATTAAAACAGAGCAAGCTAAGTAGGGTAAAAGTCACTAGGTGATGGGAGTACGAGTGTGCAAGTCAAAGGCTAAGCTAACTCCTGTTTCCCATTAAAACAGACTAGAATTCACTACAGCTTGTGCACTTCTTCTTGGATGGACAGGGTAGTAAATGTCATTGTAATATACTATGGCCTCGTTATGACATTTGCCGTAAGTCCCACTTACCACCATGCTGACTGCCGCGAAAATACCACCACCGCAGAGGATATCCGTTCACCATTCAATGACACACACACCAATCCGTCACTATACAGCCACAGCCACAAGTCCCCCATGCCAAAGGTCAGTGATAAACTGGCGGTATCAAAACCCACACCATTACGCCAACAGAACTACGGCCACCACTTTATGACCCACGAATCACCACGGCAGACATTCAATGGCAGTAAACCATTGGCGGTACATACCATCGCGCTTAAAATACACACACTCAAACAAAACAACACCACATGGGACAATTCAACCTACACACACCTGACACCCATACACACACCACACCCACACCACTATAATACACACACCCACATTACCCACATCTCTTTACAAATACAAATAATTGCTACCAGAGCGAGACAGCAAGACCACTCATAGGAAGATGGAGCTATGGCAGAGGATTGTGGACGACATCGGAAGAGGTGGAACGACCTACGGGGGAAGGTGCGTTCCATTGCAACAAGACACCAACTAGCTTTACAGAGGACTGGCGGTGGACCCCCATTTCCTCCCCCACAACTAACAACATGGGAGGAGCAAACCTTGGCAATCATGCATCCTGAGGGCCTGGCAGGAGTAGGAGGAGGACTGGAGTGTGGTAAGTCAACTCTTAATTACTATCACCCCCCTACCTGCATGCCATCACCTACCTCAACCCTCACCTTCATTCCCATCACTCCAACACTTCCCACACCCCCCACCGCCACATCTCACTCATCCCAAAGCCAAGCCCTGAATGCCATACCAATGCATGGACACCACTCACAGACCTGTATGGTCATCTATCACCAAAGAATGCACACTGGAGAGAATCAGCTAGTCCACCACATACCAACTTACACAAGTAAAAGCTGACAGGGCAAATATAACCAAACAGGGAAACCCACCGATGCACAATATGTCACACACAGAAACAATAACACTGCATTCACATCCCCCCAATGTCACCTGAGAAGAAGTGCCAGCAACATCCAGTCCTACCACAGAAGAGGCCCACGGTGATGACAGTGACTCTGGACACGTGGATCTGGATGACCAACCTGGCCCATCAGGGACCTCTGGACAGTCGGTAACCCAGCCACAGTCACACACCACCACAGAGCCTCCCCATCAGAAAACACCACCACAGCACCCACCCAGCGTACACACACCTCTGTCCCCAGGACAAGTCAATCAGCAGTGTGCCCACCACTACAGGGCATGGGGAGGGACACATACCTCGCCCCCAAGACAATCAGGGACCTGGGGTCAGTGGCAGTGGGCACACGGTTCAAGGGACAGAGGCACAGGACAACAGGGAAACTGGGAGGACTGCTGTGTGCCACATGCCCAGGGCCAGGGAACCGACTCTCCAGGAGGCACTCACTGAGATCCTGGGAGCATGCCAACATTCCCAGGATACGCTGTGTCAGATCCAGGACTACGTGCAGTAGAACAGGCAGCTGCAGGAGGGGCAGTACCAGGGGATCAGGGAGGAGTTGCAGGCCCTAAACAGCACCCTGGTCTCCATTGCAGGGGAGCCAGCAGACATTGTCATCATTATGAGGGAGGCAGCCTCACAACAGCGGGTCCCTGCCACTAGCCAGAAAATTGAACAATCTTCCACCTCCGCTGCTGCTAGTGGACGGGAGGCCCCACCACAGGACCAACAAGCCACCAGCACCCCTCCCCCAGCAGAAAGGCAACCACCCTGCAAACGTTCCCTGCGATCCAGGCAGAAGTCAGAGACTATTGCCAAGACCCCTGCCAGGAAATAAGACTCTCCTGATTATCACCCTTGTGTCCCACTCTGTCACCCTGTCCACCTTGAACTGCATTGCTCCCCTTCCTATGCCCCCCTCCACAATGCACCTGTGCTACAAATAGACTGGACTATACCCTGGACTTTCCTCCATCATCACCCCAGCCCATTGCACCTCCTCCTTTTCTTCTTAGCACTGCAAAAAACACACTTTGAAAAAATACAAGTATGGAGTATGTCAAATGAGTTAAGTATGTATTTGTTTAACAAGGTTCAAGCATTGCAATTCAACTGTATAGTAATGTGCACATAGAATAGACCTGTAGTTGGCTGCAGTGAACACACCAGTAGCAATAGGGGGGGACCAACATCTGCAAAAAGAGTTACCAAATGGTACAGTGAGTGGGCATAGAAGTGGGAAATCACAACCTGCCAGTGACAATCACAAACAATAAAATGACAAAGAAATGTGAAGTACCTCTGTCTTACCTGTGTGTCATTGGAAATATTGGCGAGTCACTGCAGTTCTGTTGTACTCATCCTCATCCTCTGCCTCCTCATCTTCACTGTCCACAGGGTCTACTGCTGGCACATGGCCATCTCCAGCCTTCTCCTCCTGAAGAAAAGGCACACGGCATCTCAAGGCAAGGTTATGCAACATGCAGCATGTGAGGATTATCTGGCAAACCTTCTTGGGTGAGTAGCACAGGGATCCACCTGTTAGATGGAGGCACCGAAACCTGGCCTTCAGGAGACCAAAGGTCCTTTCAATGATTCTTCTGGTTCACCCATGTGCCTCACTGTAACGTTCCTCTGCCCTTGTCCTGGGATTCCTCATAGGGGTAAGGAGCCATGATAGGTTGGGGCAACCAGAGTCACCTGCAAATATTGAGGGACAACATTTAACCACACACTATCCCTTATGGCCCACATCATACCCATACACCAACATCCACTGGGTTGGAACCAGGGCTCACCTATTAGCGACACACAGTGCCTCCGTAGTTGGGCAATCACATTTGGGATGATGCTATTCCTCAGGATAAAGGCATCATGCACAGACTCAGGATATTTCGCATTGACGTGGGAGATGTACTGGTCCGCCAGGCACTCCATCTGCACATTAATTGGATGAAAACTTTTTTGATTTCTGTAGTCCTGTTCATTTTGCTGGGGGGGGGAGAGAAATGCAATATGTGTTCCATCAATCGCTCCAATTATGTTGGTGATATGTCCCATTGCATAGAAGTCAGCCTTCAATATGGTCAAATCATCTACTTGGGGGAAAACATTGTAGCTGCACATGTGTTTAATCAGGGCAGACAACACTCTGGTCAGCACTATTGAGAACATTGGCTGTGACATTCCTGCTGCCAAGCCCACTGTCACTTGGAAACAACCAGTTGCCAGAAAATAAGCACTGATAGGACTTGCACAAGAGGGGGGATCCCAGTGGGGTGACGGATAGCAGATATCAGGTCAGGCTCCAGTTGTACACACAGCTCTGTGATTGTGGCCCTGTCAAGTCTGTAGGTGACGATAATGTGCCTGTCCTCCATTGTTGCCAAGTCTACCAGGGGTCTGTTCACGGGGGTATGTCTCCATCTCCTATTCATCTGCAGTGGTTGCAATCTAGGGGGTAAAAGAGTGAGGAGGTGGTCATAAACTGTATTTTGGAGCTATAACAGTACAATGCATGATGTAATTGTGAAAAGTATTTGTTGCATTTGTCCAGATTGTACAATGGTGAACTGTGACGCAGTTGTAATGCAGGGCCTGCCCCCTCCCTCCCCCGTGAAATGGCATCCGCCTGTCCTGTGTGGATGGACTGGTGGAAGTGAGGTAATTCCGCTGACATTGTGCGACGTTGCGGGAGGCAGTTGTGAACCACTGTGCAATGCCTCATTGGATATTATTGGCCCCAATGGGGTACAGTGGCCAATGGTGATGTACGCCTGTGGTGACAGTATGTACCGCCGTGGACGTGACTGCCATTTTCTATCGGTTCTCTCACTTGCTACCTAATCTTCAACAGGAGAGGACCTACACTGCATGTGCTGCTGTGACCTGTGTCTGGAACTTACCATGGCTCGTGTGACTGGGGAATGGGCCCCTGCCTTCACCTCGGCGGAGTTGGAGCGATTGTTGGATGGGGTCCTACCCCAGTACCGACTGATGTATGGGCCTCCAGACCAACAGGTGAGTACACTGTGAGCACGATGCATGGGGTATGAATGCATGGAGTGGTGTGTGCGAAGGCCTTGTGTCGGGGAGGGTGTATGTCCCCTGGGCGACGTGCAGCTTGTGTGCTAGGCCATGTCTGTGCTAATGAGGATGGGAAGGGGTATGGTGGGCCATGAGTGTAACAGGCAGGACGGGCTGAGTAATACCTTTCTCTGTCTGTAGTTTTTCTACAGGTCAGTGCCCATCAAAAGAATGGTATATGGCATGCCATCGCCAAGGACGTGGGGACCATGGGAGTCTATGGCAGGCGGAGCACCCGCTGTCGCAAACTGTGGGAGGACCTGAGACGCTGGGCACGGAAGATGCCGGAGGCTCAGCTGGGGATGGGCTCCCAACGAGGAAGGGGTGCCCGTCGAACCCTGACTCCCCTGATGGCCCGCATACTGGCAGTGGCCTATCTGGAGCTGGATGGGTGCTTGAGGGCATCACAGCAGCCACAAGGATGTGAGTACAGTGCCCATCATTACAACTTACACATGGTAGGGTGGTACCCGGGTGGGGCATGTGTGTCCGTGGGTGCCTCTAGGCTAGGCCTGACATCACTGAGTAGGTCCCATGTTGGGCAGGGTTCAGAAGTGAAATTCCTCCTAACTACCTAGTAGGCATCCACTACTGGGCAGGGCTGTGTGGGTCAGGGGTATGCTGCAATTGGTGGTATGTGTCCCTCCCCATGCCCTGGTGACTAGCATTGTTACTGGTAGTGCACTGCATAGTGCGTAGGGCTGTTCCCTGTGTGTGAGGTTGCTGTGTTTGCCAACTGTGGTGTTGGTGCAGCCATTGACCAATTGTTTCCTTTGCGTCTTTCCCACCCCTTTTTGTTTTGTCATCCTGTCCTTATGTGCATTAACATCATCTGGCGGAGGACCAGAGGCACCGGCGATGGAGGGAGCTGCTTCCCACAGGTTCCAGGAGGCTGAGTCCACTGACACTGAGGGCACCAGTGGGACGTAGGGCAAGGGGAGCACCACGGCGGAGACTGGAGGGGACAGTTCAGACACAGATACCTCCTCCGATGGAAGTTCCCTGGTGGTGGCGGACACCTCTGTGACCCCTCCAGCTACAGGTACAGCCACCACCCCCGTACCAGCACTGCCTACCCAGCAGCCCCTTAGCGAGTTTCCTGTGCCCCCTCACTCAGGAGGGTGGGCATCTCCTTCACCCCAGGCACCTCAGGCCCTGCCCCAGTTAGCCCTGCTGCCCTAAGTGAGGAGGCTCTGGACCTCCAGAGATCCATCTCTGTTGGGCAGTCAACCATTGTGAATGCCATCCAGGGGCTGGCAGCCCAAATGCAACAAACCAATGCATTTCTGGAGGGCACTCATATTGGCTTGGCGGCCCAACAGAGATCAATCCAGGCTCTGGCCTCCTCTCTGATGGCAGCCATTGTCCCTGTTTCTACCCTTCCCCCCTCCAACCTCCTCTACCCAATCCCATTCCCCTCAACCCCAACCTATCTCAAGCAGGCAGACCAGCATGCACACAAGACAACACACAAGAGTGGTTCAGGCAAACACAAACACCACACTTCATCGCACAGGCACTCACACAAACACCATCCAGATGTAGACATACCAACATTCCCTCCACTACTGTGTCCCCCTCCTCCTCCACCTCCCTTCCAGTTGTGCCCCCACTCACACCTGCATGAACTACATCCTCAGCCATTACTGCCATCACCAGCACACCTCTCAGAACCCACACCTCACTGGCAGACACCACCCCTGTGTCCTCTCCCACTGTGTCTGCCCCCCCTCCCAAGGTACACAAACGCAAGCGCTCAGACACCCAAAAGTCATCCACCTCCCAACAACACCCAGCCCATGCACCTCCACCCAAACACAGCAGACAGACACCTCCTACAACCACCCCCTCTTCCTTCCCTCCCAAACCTTCTCCCTCTTCCCACCCCAATATCCCTAAGAAGCTTTTCCTCTCCACCATTGACTTCTTCCCTCTCCCTCCCCCCCCCCCCATCCTTCTCATCTGGACAGGGTGTGTAAAACCCAGGCAAGCACCTCAGCCACCCAGTCCACGGGCCCAGTTGTGTCCACAGCAAATCATGGTGGTAAAGGATCCAGGGCACCAGGCAGCCTCATGGAAAGGGTGCCTGCCCCAAGTGCTGGCAAGGAGCCATCCCCAGCTGCTGCCAGGAAGGGCAAGGAGACATGTCCAGCTAATGCCAGGAAGGGCAAGGGGTCTGCACCAGCTGCTGCCCTGAAGAACAAGGAGCCATCCCCAGCTGCAGCTAGGAAGGGCAAGGGGCCTGTGCCAGCAGGCAGGAAGGAGAAGGGGACTGGTGCAGGGCCTCAATTTGACCCCACACCACCAACCATGATTGTGCAGCCGTCCAAGGCTGCAAGGGATGGGCTGGATCTTCCCACCACTACTGCCACCACCAGCAGCAGCACCACTGCCACCACTGAGCAGCTGTCCAAGGCTGCAGGGTATGAGCTGGAGCTTCCCCCCACTAACGCCACCACCAGCAGCAGCAGCACCACTGCCACCACTAAGCAGCTGACCAAGGCTGCAGGGGATGGGCTGGAGCTTCCCCCCGCTACCGCCACCACCAGCAGCAGCAGCCCCACTGCCACCACTGAGCAGCCGTCACCGCCTGAGGACATTCATTAGACCTGCATCCATGGGCTGTTATGCGGCCTGCCCCCTGCAAATCCTGTGGGTATGACACCCAGCTGAGAGACTATGACCTTGCACTCCCCAGGATCAGAAGCACAGGGCACGATGCCCACTCCAGAACCAGCGGATATGGCACCCACTCACCCCATCCTCCCAAGTATGAAGATCACAGGGCACAATGCCCCCTCCAGAACCAGTGGGTGTGGCACCCACTCACCCCATCCTCCCCAGGATGAAGATCACAAGACATGATGCCCCCTCTAGAACCAGTGGGTATGGCACCCACTTGAGAGACTGTGGCCTTGCACTCCCCAGGACCAAGCAGTAGGCAAGTCACCCATTTGAGAGACTGTGGCCTTGCACTCCCCAAGACCAAGCAATGGGCATGTTGCCCCCTCCAGAGCCAGTGGGCAAGTCACCCACTTGAGAGACTGTGGCCTTGCACTCCCCAGGTCAAAGAGCAATGGGCATGTTGCCCCATCCAGAACCACTGGTCTTGTTCCATCTGCCGGCTGAGGTGCCCCCCCGTTCCCCGTCCCCCTGAGGTGCCTGCCTGTTTTCCAACTGATGCCCCTGCAGTGCTCTCTCCGTGTTGTTGCAGGAGACAAGTGGGGCCTTGGACTTTGTGATGTGGCCCTGTGGTCCACGCACGTTGAGGTCTGGGCTATGCCCCTTGATTTGTACATATGTATATACGTTTTTTTTGGATGCACATATTTTTTATGTATTTATATTATTACACCCACTTTCATCTATTGGTGTTGTCCTTGCATTATTCCTGAGGGGTACGGGGTAAAAATGTTTTCTTGTGCATCTGATTGTGTGTATGGTGTTGAGGGTGGGGGTGGGGGTGTGTGTTGCGTGTGTGTGTGTGTGTCACTCTCTTTTTCCTCCCCCCTCCCCTGTGTGCTAGGCGTCTGTACTCACCGTGGTCGTCTTCACCATGGTTGGTGTTCATAGTGGAGCAGGATGCAAATCATCATTGGGAATATGCTCGGGCTCCGTGGCGTCGTGGTTCTTCCCTGAGTCTCCACAGGTAAGCCCTTTGACTTCTGAGATTGGTTTCTGCCAGGCTTTGATGTTGTTGGTACCGTCCCAGAAAAGGTGGCGGATTGCAGGGTCTTAAAATGGTGGGGGTGGGTGGAACAGTGAATTCCGCCTGGCTGTAGGCAGCTACTACCGTGGTGCCTGTTGTTTCTGCCATGGCGGTCGGTGTGGTAAAGTGGCTGTCTATCTGAGATCTCTCTGCCATGCTCAAAATTTGGTGGTAATTACCGCCAGCCTGTTGGCGGTATTACTGGCACTTTATCGCCGACTGCCAGGGTTGTAATGAGGGCCTATACCTCCTCACTTTGCAAGGATCTAAACCTCCTACACTGACAAAACCCAGCTCATCCTATCCGCCACCATTCAAACCAACTTCCAAAACACAATGACCGACATCGCCACCTGGATGAGGGCCAACTGCCTCAAGCTAAATTCAGACAAAATGGAGATCCTCACCTTCGGGAGCAAGCCCTCTCCCAGGGATGACACGTGGTGGCCCCCCACCCTCTGTCCCCCACCCACACCCACCAACCACACACACAACCTTGGGATTATCCTTGATACCCAACTATCAATGCCAGATGATCTACTTGCTTCAAGATCCTCCACATGCTCTGAAAGATCTTTCAATCCATCCCCCATCTCTACTAGGAAAACAGTCACCCAGGACCTCATCGCCAACTGACTTGACTACAGCAACACTCTTTTCAACGGAACAACAAAACAGCTTATGAACCGCCTCCAGACCATCCAGAACATGGCAGCAAGACTCGTCCTCGACCTCCCCAGACGAACTAGCATCATTCCCTACCTCAGGGCCCTCCACAGGCTCCCTGGCCAGCAAAAATGCCTCTTCAAGCTCCTCACACACGCATATAAGGCCCACCACAATGCCAGACCCAAGTACATCAACCACCGCCTCACATTCCACCGACCGACCAGAGAATTCTGCTGAGCCTCCCTCGCCCAGGCCCACCTCTCCTGCATGTTTGAGAGGTCGCTCCTTTGTCCACCTTGCCACCAGGTCGTGGAACCAACTTCCCCTACACCTGTGCACTTCCCCTTCACTGAAGGACTTCAGAAAGCAGCCCAAGACTTGGCTCTTCAACCACCATCGCCAGCCGGATGAGGGGCACCATCCCACCAACGCCTGGAGACCCCCCCACCCCTGGGGTGACAAGTTCGAGCTCTATGAGTCTCCCTTGATTGATTGATTGAATCTTTGCAAAATTGCCATTTTCTGCTTCACACTTATTTCTGGAAATTGGCTAGGACATTTCTTCATTTGTCAGTTGATTCATGCCGAACACTACAAACTACTACAGTTCCAATTATATATGGGAACATGTCTGTGCCTACCTTGTACCTCTTCAGATATCTCTTGCTCTACATTTCGAAGAACCATCTGCTCTTTCACAATTGGATTACAATCTTTCACTTCACAGCATTGACAAGTTGTTCCAACTACATGCATTAATGTGTTCTCTTGGAAGTAGCTTCCTTCATTAAAGAAAGGCTCAGTCCTAGGCATATGCTTCCATTCTCCTCTGAAAATTCTACAGAAAATATTTCTATTTACAAGTCTTTTTTTGGCTTCTTCTCTTCATAGACAACACTGTTTATCCAATGTTCTCATTCTGTTCAGTAGCAAAATAAATAGTTACTGCTTCAGGGCCAATGCTCTATTAAATATAGTCTTAATCGTTTGTTTTTATTTGACTGCTTCCCTTCTCCTTTTGTACTGCCTCACAGTTTGTTTCAAATTCCTAATTACTTTACTAAAAAACTTTCTTGCTTGTATGTCCTTTAACTGTGTCTGTCTTCTTGTTAAAGTACCTGTTTTCTTATGCGAATTATTAGTTTTATTGTCACCTACTCCTTCTCCTTTCTTAGTTGATTTAAAACTTTGCCTTTTTTTGCCTAGTTTTCTTACCAGCAGCTCTTTTATCTTTTTAAAAAAATCTCTTTATTGTTATTTAATGTGCAACATCATATATAGTTGAGCGCCGTAGCGCTATCATCTTCATAATACAACATATATATCTACAATAGCAAGGAGAAAACAATATAGAAAAATTAGGAAGATATTAGATGAAAGAATAGGAACAATAAGACGGAAGTAAGTTTGTTACAGCTTAGGGGTGATCTCTGGTGGGGAGAGGGACCGGAAAGGCGGGGGTGGGTGACACCCCTGGCAACTAGATGTCTTGGCAAGCTAAATGATTAATTCATTAATATTTGGCAGTTATTTAGCCGAAGGAGGGCAACTACAGATGGCCTGTCAGTTTAGACACTACAGGTAATATTGCACTCTGTGTCGTTTTGTGGGTAATATTGATCCGGATAAGTAACACTATGAATGGTGCGCGGTGTCCCCTATTCTGCTGTGCGTGTGGTGTATGGTGTATGGTGTAGCTACAGGCAACATTTGAACTGGGCTC
This sequence comes from Pleurodeles waltl, assembly GCF_031143425.1. Taxonomy (NCBI): domain Eukaryota; kingdom Metazoa; phylum Chordata; class Amphibia; order Caudata; family Salamandridae; genus Pleurodeles; species Pleurodeles waltl. The sequence continues at coordinate 1,314,472,928 of NC_090440.1, forward strand.
ATGGTGTGTGCCTCGTGGTGCTCTAGTTAGTTATGTATTATCTCAGTGATTGGGGTATAGGGCGGTGTGCCGGATCGTCTTCCAATGTGTATACCTTAATATCGTCTCATCTGATCAATGCAACTGATGTGTGAAATGTATGTGTTGGATAGTGCCGCTTGTGGCTCCATCGGGGGGTGGGTGTCATCTTTAGTCTCGAGTGATACGACAAGGGCATCTCACGTGTCCAGTCCTTTAATCTGCAACTGGAGTGAGTGTAATACTTGTGCCTCCGCTTTTGCCCATTTCAGCAGGTCACCCATCCAGGGCGTGTGTCCGGCGTGTTCGGTACTTTCCACTGCATCGCCAGAAGGCGCTTGAACAGCACGAATAACAGTTCAATGCACCTATGCACCTGTTTCCTCCCTCTAGGCCTCGGGCGGATACCCAACAAGCAGGTTTCAGGCTTGGGGGAAAGTGGGAATTCCAGCAGTTCAGCAGTCAATGTGGTTATGGCATGCCAGGCCCGAAAAACCGGCGGGCATTCCCACGTCATATGATAGAAGGTGGCGTCCAAGTCCCCACATCGTGGGCACTCCTGACTAGTCTTAGGGTTAATACGCTGGAGTCGGTGCGGAGAAAAGCAGCTCTTTTATCTTTGAGCACATTCTCGCATTGTGTCCCTTTTCACCTTGACTTGTAAGGAGATAGTATTCTTTCCCCTGTTTCTTTCTTTTCTCTGTTTGTTTTGCATTATCACTCTATATTTGTAAATGCAGGTAGATGTCTGAAAAGCAAAAAAAACAATATATTTAGGTTTACATTACATACTATTAACATACATGGTTTAAGCAATTAAGTAGCTACATAAAGGATTATGTCACTATGTACCAGCCACTCTAAGTATAATAGTTTGCATTTATAAATGAGTGTGTCAGTGTCTGTATCAGTGTTTCAATAGGTGTGTCAGTGGCTGCAGTAGTGCTTGTCTGGGTGTGTTAGTGTTTCTATCGGTGTGTGTCTGGGTGTGTAACTAGGTGTATTGGTGTTTGGCTGGGTGTGTCAGTGGCTGGGTCAGTGGGTGCCTAGGTGTGTCAGTGCCTGCATTGGAGAATGCCTCTGTGTCAGTGGCAGTATTACTGTTTGGCTGAGTGTGTCAGTTTCTGCATGAATGTGTGCATGGGTGTGTCAGTGGCTGGATTCTGGTTTGGCTGGATGTCTCAGTGTCTGCATCGTTGTGTGGCTCAGAGTGTCACTAGCTGTATTAGTGTTTGGCTAGGAGTGTCCGTGTCTGCATCGATGTGTGCATGGGTGTTTCAGTGATTGCATTACTGTTTGGCTTGGTGCGTCACTGTGTGTGTCTCACTGTGTGCCTGAGGATGTAAGTAGCTAAATTAATGTTTGGCTGGGTGTGTCAATAGATGTATCAGTGTGTGCCTGCATGTGTCAAAGTCTGCGTCAAAGTGTGCCTATGGATCAATGGCTATATTAGTGTTTGGCTGAGTGTATCAGTCTCTGCATTAATGTGTGCGTGGATGTGTCAATGGCTGCATTACTGTTTGCCTGGGTGTGTTACTGTGTGTCTCAGTGTATGCCAGGGTGTGTAAATTTGTCTCATTCAGCATAAGCCTTTTCCTGTGTGCTACTCCAGCTTCCTTCCAAAGTGCTCAGAGTGTGGATTGTGGGTCATAGTTTTGTGCTTTGGGCCAGAGAAATTGCTAGAAACAGTGGCATTGACAGGGATCTGGGCTTACCTAATGTGGATGTTAGACAAGAGAGGGGGTGGGTAGTGGTGGTAAAAAGGGGTGCACTTCCCACACTTTGAGCAAGTATAGTCAATAGCAGTTCATGTAAAAAGATCGTGCAAACATGGGGTGGGTTATGGTGCTATGCAGTAAGATGCTCCGCTACCAAAGAGCATACAGTAGTGCTTCAAATAAACACTAACCATGAAATTTAGCACAGAAGCCACAGCACTCAAAACAATGTTCATAATATAGATGTCCTCCAGTTGAGTTGGTTGTAGTGGATTCCTTTAATTAGTAGCCAAGAGCATCAAAAGAGATCGGTTGAGCATTGATCCATAAATACAGCCAAGTAGTCAGTTGAGCACAGTTCCATATACTACAACCAACTCAACAGGGGGACATCTTTATTATGAACATTGTTTTGAGTGCTGCTGATTCTGTGCTAAATTTAATGTGGATGTTACTTGGGTTGGCCAGAGAGGGTTAAAGTGGCATCAATTGCTGCCTTTGGTTGATAGCATTATGGATTGCCAACATCTAGACCACATGATTGTCCACTGCGGTGACAATGACCTAGGCAAGACTTGAAATCCTAATGAAAGATGCCTTTGGCAAATCAATGGCACTTTCCCCACACACTGTATTGGTATTCTCCAACATTTGCCACAGGCAAAAGTGGAAGTGTTTAACTGAACTCTGTCCACTTGTTGATAAGTCTAGGAAACGTGAATAAAACTGTTTCTGCATTCCTTAGAGATCACAATATGGGCTCTATATCCCACAAAAATGTATTCGTTGATATGGATGGTATAAATAAAAATGATGGAGTTCATTTGACAGACAAAGACAACAGGGTGTTCCTCCAGAGCTTGAAAGACTGCATTCTGTTTTATGTGTAGTTATTATCTACACATCATAAGCAGAAGGCTCTTTTCAGAAACAATCCCTTTACCAAAGACAGAGTGCTTTTTTTTCAATTCAATTTTTTTAAACCACACATGGATCCACGGGATTCTCAAACCAAAGCACTCAACCAAGACACACCTGCAACACTTCAGGATGTCTCAGTGGATTTGTGAGTGGTTTCATCAGTGTATCAATGGGTGTGGAACTGTGAGTGGGTGTGCCAGTGTATATGTGGGTCTGTGAGTGGGTGTGTGAATGCCTGAGTGGGTCTGTGAGTAGGTATGTGAGTGTCTGAGTGGGTCTGTGAGTGGGTGGGTGTGAGCCTATGAGTGGGTGTGTGAGTGGGTGTATGTGTGAATGGGTCTGTGAGTTGGTGTGTGTTTGTGAGTGTGTGTGAGTGTCTCTGTGTGACTGTGAGTGATTGTGAAAGTGCCTGAGGGGGTCTGTGAGTAGGAGTGATAGTGTCTGAGTGGGTCTGTGACTGTGTTAGTTTCTGTGTGGGTCTGTTAGTGGGTGGAAGAGAGTCTGAGTGGGACTGTGAGTGGGTATGTGTTGGTTGTCTGAATGAGTCTGTGAATGGGTGTGTCAGTGTGGGTCTGTGAGTGTCTCTGTGGGTCTATGAGGGACTGTGAGAGTGTCTGAGTGGGTCTGTGAGTCTCTTTATGTGTCTTGAGTAGGTGTGTGAGTGTATGTATGGGTCTCTCAGTGGGTGTGTGGGTGTCTCCATGGGTCTGAGTGGGTGTGTCAGTGTCTGTGTGGGTCCGTGAGTGGGTGTGAGAGCACCTGTGTGGATCTGTGAGTGTCTCAGTGAGTCTGTTGGTGTGTGAGTCTCTGTGCGGATCTGAGAATGGGTGTGTGAGTGTCTGTGTAGGTTTGCAAGTGGATGTATGAGTATCTGTGAGTGGATGTGACAGTGTCTGTGTGGGTCTGTGAGTGGGTCTGTGAGTGTATGAGCAGGTTTGTGAGTGGGTGTGTGATTCTCTCTGTGGGTTTGTGAGTAGATGTGTGACTGTGGGTCTGCTAGTGGGTGTGTGAGTGTCTTTGTAGGTCTGTTATTGGCCCTATGAGTCCCTGTGTGGGTCTATGAGTGTGTCTGAGTGTCTGTGTGGGTCTCTCATTGTGTGTGTGAGTGTCTGTGTGGTTCTGTGAGTACAGATGTGAATGTATAGGTATGTAAGTGGGTGTGTGACTGTCTGTGTGGGTCTGTGATTGGGTGCATGAGTGCCTGTGAGTGGGTTTGAGAGTGTCTGTGTGGACCTGTGAGTGGGTGTGAGAGTGTCTGAGTAGGTCTCAGAATGGGTGTGAGAGTGTCTGTGTGGGTCTGTGAGTAGGTGTGAGAGTGTCTGACTATGTCTGAGAGGGCCTGTGTGAGTATATATATATTTTTAATTCACAGCAAAATTTACACTGGGGCAGTGCGAGTTTGCAGCATATCCACTGATCTTGAACATGGGAAAAATGTTTTAAGGCAATTTCTTGCTCAACATACCTACTTTTGACACCTCTGTTACAGACCCTTGGGGTCAAGGAACCTCTACCCTGACCCCTTCATGTAATTTGCATGCTACTTTTCAGTACTAGGGACCGTTTCCTGATAAATAGAATGGCGGCTGCTACTTCCTGTCAGGTTGCAGTTAGACAATCAAAACATTGCTAGTGGTATGTAAATTCGTAGATCCACTGTGGTGGATCCCCAGAGGATCCATGTCCCTAGATATCTATATTTTCTCATCCTTTATATCTTAAAAACTACTGACCAGATGTACACAAAACCACAGTAGTCGTGTTCAAAATCCCTAAGGGAAATTTCATGGGGAAAACACGAGGCACCCACCCTTTTCTTGGCCCCGCTTGATGGATTACCCGTCAAAACAAAATTCGCTTTTCATATGGGAACTAGGTGCTGACTATAACCACCTACTGGTGCCACCAGTAGGTAAAATAAATATATCACCCAGTGATGATCTCAACTCTGTAGTTATAGGTATAGTTCAGAAAAGCAGTTTTTGTTTTCCTAATAACGTTGTTGCCATTTGATGAATTTTCACAAAACCTTCCCCAAAAATGTTCTTCCACCTCAGCTCCTAACTGGAAAGTTTCATGATGATTCCCTCAAGTGGGGGCAGAGAAAAAGGTGGAGACACAAAGCTCTTTTTTGCCATTAATTTTTTGACAGATTAGATTAGATACAGCTACAGCCCAAACAGCTGAAGAAAATGCTAGATCCTGGTTCAGAAAGTGAGCTTTTTGTGGTTTGGTATAAATCCATCTACTAGTTTTTATGGCCAGGCCTGACAGTGCAGTAGTTCTCAGACAGTTATGTGAGCATCACCAGAGAGTGGATTTGGCTCCGCCCACATGTTGGGAGTGAGGAGTACATGTTTTGATTGAGCAGACGTCATGTGGCTCCACAAAAAACTGCTTGCTCTCCACACAGCTACGTTCATTTTGTTTATTTATCCAGCTGCCTGAGAGTAAACTTCCAGGGGCACATGCATAACACTGTAATGCTGTTAAGGTATTTTAGAAAAGTAGATCATTTATGTTTTTCTCTGGCGGTAGCACAGATGGGAGATTGGCAGTCATTTAGGTCTAGCTTGACAGTGCAACAGTCTCTTGACCTTTCAACCTACATCAAAATGATTCTAAAGTACTTTGGTACCTGGACCACGCCCAGTGCCACGACCCCTGGCCACCAGCACTCCCAAACCCCGTAGCACCGCTACGACCCCGTCACCCTCCACACCCTCAACCCGGGGCGCTCCAGCACCTGCTTCCAAGCCAACCCGAAACACACCCATGGACCCTTCGCATGTCACACCTGCAAACTCACCTTCCACAACGAAAACACCACGCCCACCAGCCCAGGCGCCAACAACCACCTCAAATGCATCCGGATCAACGCACGCTCCGTCCACAAGCACACCGTTGAACTATGGGTCCTCCTGGACTCCACTGCACCGGACGTCTCCTTCATCACTGAGACCTGGATGAACGCCTCCTCGGCCCCCGACATGGCCATAGCCATCCCCGACAGCTACAAGATTTCAAGGAGAGACCGCACCAACCAAGTAGGTGGAGGAATCGCCATCGTCTTCAAGGACTCCATCAACGTCACCACCTCCACCGAAGACACCCCCCTCGCCGCTGAACACCTGCACTTCCAGATCCACACCGACCCCAGGACCACACTCAGAGGAACTCTCATCTACCGACCCCCTGGACCACGTGCCCCCTTCAGCGACTCCATCACTGACTTCATCTCCCCGCACGCCCTTGCCTCGCCGGACTACATCCTCCTCGGTGACCTCAACTTCCACCTGGAACAGAACAATGACCCCAACACTACCGCCCTGCTCGACAACCTCGCCAACCTCGGCCTCAAGCAACTGGTGAACACCCCCACCCACATCGCTGGACACACGCTAGACCCCATCTTCTCCGCCAGCAACCACGTATCCTTCAGCCACTCTTCAGCGTTGCACTGGACCGACCACAGATGTGTCCACTTCACCTTCCGACGCGAGACTCGCCACCTCCGCACACAACCCATCCCACGTCGACAGTGGAACAAAATCCCTGAGGAACAGCTTCTCTCCACTCTCAACGACAACCAACCCACCTTCTTCTCTGACCCCAACGACGCAGCCCTCAGCCTCACAAATTGGATCACCAACTGCGCAGACAACCTCGCTCCCCTCAGACGCCTCCCAAGACAGACCAACACCAAAAAACCTCTCTGGTTCACCGACACCCTTAAGTAATCAAAGAAAACCTGCTGCACCCTCGAGAAAGCCTGGCGCATGGACCACACCGCAGATAACATGACTGACCTCAAGAACGCTACCTGCGAACATCACCAACTGATCCGCGCCGCCAAAAGAAATTTCTTCACAGACAGACTGGACAAAAACAGCCACAACAGCAGAGAACTCTTCAACATCGTCAAAGAGCTCTCCAACCCTACCGCCAACGCCAACGCCATCACGCCCTCACAAGACCTCTGCAACTCCCTCGCCACCTTCTTCCATCGTAAGATCACCGACCTACACGACAGCTTCGGACACCAGACCCAGCCAACCACCACAGAACCTACAACCCCAGCCATCACCCTTAACTCCTGGACTCACATCAACACGGAAGAGACCAAAGCCACCATGAACTCCATCCACTCCGGTGCCCCCTCGGACCCCTGCCCACACTTCATCTTCAACAAAGCTGTCGACATCATCGCCCCGCACCTCCAGACCATCATCAACAGCTCGTTTTCGTCTGCTACCTTCTCCGAGAGCTGGAAACACGCTGAAGTCAACGCCCTACTGAAAAAACCTACGGTGGACCCAAGCGACCTGAAGAACTTCCGCCCCATCTCATTCCCATTCCCTACCAAAGTCATAGAGAAGAGCGTCAACAAGCAACTTACCAACTTCCTTGAAGACAACAGCCTACTCGACCCCTCTCAGTCCGGACTCCGAGCCAATCACAGCACAGAAACCGCCCTCATCTCAGTCACAGATGACATCAGAACCCTGATGGACAACGAAAAAACAGTCACCCTCATCCTCCTTGACCTTTCGGCTGCCTTCGACACCGTCTGTCACCGCACCCTAATAACCCGCCTCCACTCCACCGGGATCCAAGGACAGGCCCTGGACTGGATCACCTCCTTCCTCTCCAACCGCTCCCAAAGAGTCTACCTCCCACCTTTTCGCTCAGACCCCACCAAGATCATCTGCGGCGTCCCACAAGGCTCCTCGCTCAGCCCGACACTCTTCAATGTCTACATGAGCCCCCTCGCCGACATCGTACGCAAACACAGCATCATCATCACCTCCTACGCCGATGACACTCAACTGATACTTTCCCTCACCAAGGACCCCACCAGCGCCAAGACCAACCTGCAAGATGGAATGAAAGACGTCTCAGAATGGATGAAACTCAGCCGTCTGAAACTGAACTCAGACAAAACGGAAGTCCTCATCCTCGGAAACACCCCGACCGCCTGGGACGACTCCTGGTGGCCCATGGCCCTTGGCACCGCACCGACCCCCTCAGACCACGCACGCAACCTCGGTTTCACCTTGGACCCACTTGTCACCATGACCAAACAAGTCAACGCCGTATCATCCTCCTGCTTCCTCACCCTCCGCATGCTCCGAAAGATCTTCCGTTGGATACCCGCCGACACCAGAAAGACCGTGACCCACACCCTTGCCACGAACCGCTAAACTCCAGAAACGTCTGCAACGAATTCAAAACGCCTCCGCCCACCTCATCCCCAACATACCCCGCAACAGCCACATCTCCGCCCACCTGAGACACCTGCACTGGCTTCCGGTCAACAAAAGGATCACCTTCCGACTCCTCACCCACGCAAACAAAGCCCTCCACAACAAGGGACCCGAATACCTCAACCGCCGCCTCAGCTTCTACACACCCACCCGTCCTCTTCGCTCCACCAACCTCGCTCTCGCCGCCGTCCCTCGCATCCGCCGCACCATGGCGGGAGGGAGGTCCTTCTCCTACCTGGCGGCCAAGACATGGAACTCCCTCCCCACCATCCTCAGGACCACCCAGGACCACTCCGCTTTCCGGAGACTACTCAAGACCTGGCTCTTTGAGCAGCATTAACCCCTTCCCCCTAGCGCCTTGAGACCCGCACGGGTGAGTAGCGCGCTTTATAAATAGTTATGATTTGATTTGATTTGATATGATTTGGTTCCACACAAAAACATATCCATTTTGATGCTATTTAGTTGTAATGCTTTACAGTACCATACAATAGTCCTTTAAAGCCAGACCTATTAGCATTGCCAATACCTGTTGAGCTATTAAGGATCATAAACGTTGTATATTTCATGCCGTGGAGCCTACAGATCTCAAGTAAAGATCTGATTGGCTGTCACTACATCAGCAATATTGTGGCGGCAGCCATCTTGGACTCAGACTTAGGGGGTCATTCTGACCTGGAGGGAACCGCCATTCGGCCGCCCCGCGGTCAAAAGACCGCTGGGGCCATTCTAACTTTCCCGCTGGGCTGGCGGGCGCTACCTAAGGTAGCGCCTGCCGGCCCAGCGGGAAAGGGGCCTGCAACACAGAAGCCGGCTCCGAATGGAGCCGGCGGTGTTGCAGATGTGCAACTGGTGCAGTTGCACCCGTCGCACTTTTCACTGTCTGCTAGGCAGACAGTGAAAAGCAGGCTGGGGCCCTGTTAGGGGACCCCGGCACTGCCCATGCCAGTGGCATGGGCAGTGCAGGGGTACCCAGGAGCCCCAGGACACCCGTTCCCGCCAGCCTGTTCCTGGCGGTAAAAACCGCCAGAAACAGGCTGGCGGGAAAGGGGTCAGAATCCCCATGGCGGCGCCATGGAGGATTCGCCCAGCCGGGGGAAATCCAGCGGGACCCGCCGGACCCGGTTTTCCGACCGCGCCTTTACAGCCGCGGTCGGAATGGGCAGGAAAGCACCGCCAGCCCAAGGGCCGTGGGGAACCTTGGGCAGCCCCCAACATAACCTAAAGATCTAGGTGTCCCAGTGGTCACAGGGATACCCAAAATGTAAATGAAAACAAATAATAAATTAGCACAGGAGACACTCATTTAGTATTCACTCCTCTTTTCAAGGATCGTCCACAATGCCCTGCAAGGGCCTTGTCAAAATATTAGTTCAAGGTTGGTGGTGTCCCTAGAAGCGGTAGGGGCACCACCAAGCATTTTCATAATGTTGTGGGTGACTGCAGCAAGTGCAGCAGCCCCCCAGCAACATAAATTAGTAAGTGTCCTAGATCATTAAATCCATGACCCCAGAAGAGCTTACCATATATTTGTAAAGCATTCCTGGTTGGAGCTTTATGCTCTTCAACTGCAGTGCAGAGCCCCCTTGTGGTTGGTTCTATGACTGCACTTTGTAGCTTGAAAAAAGGTTTTTAATGAAGCTTTATTAACTGCCCAATGACAATCACTTTTATTAAACAGTGAACTGGTTGAATTAATTGAATATACATTTCATTATAATTGTTGATCTTTTATGACAGACAATACATGTCCTTTATATATGTTGATATTTTGACCCCTAAATAGGGCTACTCTTTACATTTTCATGTTCCGACTCTTTGACAGAGTCAGTAGCCCTTCCTTACTTAAAAATACAAGTCTTATATTGAGCATGCACATTGCTGTGCAAGGGGTGTGCACAGAGGGTAGTTTGGGCACCAGCGAGGACTGGGGTAAAGGCCAGTCCTGTGGCCAACCTTACACCACACATGGCGAAGGCTGTGTGTGGTGTGGAGTTGCCTGCCGCAAAGTGTTGGAGGCAGGGCCCTGGCTGCATGCCAAGACATATGGCCAATTGGATGCCCGGCATTGCCGTGTGGGTTTAGGGTTACATATGGTGAGAAAATATTACTTATATTTTTTAAAAAACTGCAAATATACTGAAAAAAGCAAAGGTTAAAGTGACGTTATAGTTAGGTATGGTAATAATACCTTACTTTGCATTTAAAATAAAACTTTGGAAATTTACTGAAAAAACAAAGGTTAAATGGACGTTATAGATAGGTGAAAATGTTTGTTAAAATATACTGTTTCTATCTAATAAACCCACTAAGCTTCATCAGTTCTATTATCTCTATTAACTATAACTCATGCCTTAAAGTAACTGTAACTCGAGCCCTCATGATACATTACCTCACATTACCTCACATATTACATCACTCATGACATGTTCTATAACATAATTGATAACATAACTGCAAAATCTAAAATGACTTAATTCATGACAACACTGTTCATGGTTGGGTGCATATTATAATTACTTTAAGGCACAAGTTTTAGTTGCTTGAGAAATAGTGAATTTCACTGATATTGTTTGTTTAAAATAGTATGTTTTACCTTGCCTTTTACCTTTGTTTTTAACAGTGAATATCTACGTTTTTTTAGTACAAACTGAGATATTATTAGTATGCCTAAGTAAAATGTCACTTTAACCTTTGTTTTCTTAGTGAAAAAATCTATATACATATATTAAAAATATTAATGTTTAATATATAATAAATATATATTCTTAACATTATTCAATATATTTGTAATAGTTCTTATTAATTAATCAAACTAAAACTTCCATAAAGTAATTAAATTTACTTTGTAATAAATTAATACTAAACATATACTTAATATTTAAATATAATTTTTTTAATATAAATGAATGTGTTGAAATGTATATAATTTAAATTTAGTTTACACCTTAATGCCTTTATACACTACTGGTTCCGGAACGCTGAGAAACTCTTACTATGCCTATACATAACTCATCCCTAAATCCTAAAAACACCTCACCATCCCATAGACCATCCTTCCCTGAACTCTAAAACGTTCTAAAGGTCCCAATACACAACTCATTCCTATGCTCTAAAAAATCTCTTACTACCCCTATATACAACCCATCCAGAACCTTAAACACCCTCACTACCCCATAGACTACTCATTCCTGAATCTTATAAACTCTTTCTACCCTCTTAGACTACCTTTTCCTGAACCCTATACACCCTTTACCACTCCTTTACACACTCCACCCCTGAATCCTGAAAACCCCTTACAATCCCATCTTTACATGTTATTAGAATTATAGGACTGATTTAGAGTTTGGTGGACAGATAGCCAGTTTGCTATAACTTAAGTGCATTAAGATGTAATGTACTTGTTATAAAGCAGAAAGGAGATATCTCACTTTGTGACAGTGTTCCTATCCATCAAACTCTAAATAGAGCCCTAAGTCACTTAAAATAATAAAAAGTGACTCATGCATGAAGTAAAGAGTTGTGATGTAAAATACTGAAATTCTACCTGCGATGTAAGGACTCCCAAACTAATGACTGCAATGTAATGACTCCCAATGTAATTCCTGCAAATTATTCACTATTTCCAAAGCAGGCGTGCCAGAGCCAGTACCCAAAGACCCAAATGGTCCTTCCATGATGTTTTGAAAATAAGTAGACGGAACATAAGAACCTGCACTTTCACCCACCCGGCTAGAGTAAGTATCTTTTAAAGCATGACATAAGCATCACCCTATACCTCCATACATATAAACGTATGTATACAACTCACCACCCCACTTGAATCATCATCTCTCACTCTGAACTACATTCATTCACACTCATAAAACACACTCTCTCTCAGAAACCCCAGAAAACAATGTATGTTACAAAAATTTGCTCAATATGGAGACCATTATACATTTAGGCCCTCATTATGAATTTGGCGGTCTTTTGGAAAGACAGCCTAAGTTGCGGGTGCCCAAAGACTGTTGGCAGTCTGAAGAACGCTGTATTTAGGGTCACCCAAGTATTTCTGCCCATTTAAGGGTGGAAATCCGACACCATTGGCCTGACCGACGGTGGGTGAGATGCTGTTCCACTGCCAGCACCGCCTCGCCGCAAAGACTCTACCCTCCGTATTACGATACTTAACATGGCACAGTGGACCCTGCAGAGTGGTGCGGGGCTGGAGGTGGAACAGCCGATACCCATCACCTCCTGGACGACCACCTCGCCCAGACAGGTATGTGGACCGACCGAAAGGGTGTGTGTGTGTGATGTGTGTGTGTATGTGTGTGTGTGTAATGGAATGGGGGCATGCATGGAGGTGGTGGGGGTGTGTATGGATGCGGAGAAGGGGTGCATAAGTGATTGTGTGGGTTTTCGGGGGTGTTTGTTCGTATGCGTGATGTTGGGTGGGTGTGTATGTCAGAGAGTATGCGGGTGTGTGGGAGTGCATGTCAGAGAGTGTGTTGATGAGTGGGGTGCATGTGTGAAGGTGTGCGGATGAGCGGGGGTCTGAGTATGAAGGTGTGCTGATGAGTATGTATGTCTGTGTGAGAGCGAATGGGGTGTTTGTAACTATGTGCACGGTCCGTGGAGGGGTGGTTGCAAGTGTGTGGACAGTTGGGGGTAGTTTGCACGTATGCGTGCGGTCGGGTTAGGGGGTGTTTGCAAGTGTGTGGACAGGTGGGGGGTGCTTGCAAGTATGCATGCAGTTGGGTGGGGGGTGTTTGCAAGTGTGTGGATGGGTGGGGGGTGTTTGCAATTGTTTGGACGGGTGGGGATGCATGTGCCGGTGACAGGAATGGGGATTTCTGTCGCAGGGTGTGTTACTGCCAGGGTTTTCATGACGGGGTGATTGCAGCAAAAAAGCCTGGCACTTTACTGCCTCCTAATATGGCCGGCAGTCTTAGGCCTGCTGCTGGCCCGGACAAGCTCACCCCCGGCTGTGGCGGTCTGACTGGACCGTCGGGACTGGCGTCGTTGTGGAGGTTTGGCTTGTAAGGACTCCCAAAGTAATGACTGTAATGTAATGACTCCCAATGTAATTCCTGTAATGTAACGGTAGCACTCCCACTTGAACCATTAGCTTGTTTGGTCAGTCCCATCAGCCATTGATTTGAGACAGTGTGAATCAAATCTTGGTTTATTTTAGATTATCATACATCTCTCAATCAATGTAATTGGCTCTTTTTGTATCTTTCCTCTGCTTAGCTATCGGTTCCATTGCAAAGCATCTTCAACTTCTGAAACCTCCACTCAACCATTATATTTTTTGTCACCTTCAATCTGTTATCGCATATATGCACTGTATACAAAAAGCTATGTTTTATTATGAGACAAGGCAGTTTACTTTATAACAAACTAATTGCTAGGGATATCAAAGTGCAGTTCTTTTGAAGGTATCGATTAGTGGACCATTTAACAACCCCATAAAAGTCACAAAATACATTTAACATTACATATTATAAAATCTCACAATCAGACAAAATAATTGTAAAACTTCATTTGCAACAATAAACCCTGAGCTAAAATACCTTAATATCAAACCCAATGTAGGGCTGATGACAAGCAAAATCCTATAAACCAGAACAATTTCATTATTGTTTGGAAGTAGATCTTCTCTTAGCCCACATCAGCCCCAGAAATGTTGCTACAGAACTGACAGAAAATGTGGAAGGGTCTGATCTCAATAGCCTCAAAGCAACAGAATGACTAAAAGTGCCCAGACGTCTATACGTAGGTGCCAGCCAAACGGAGAGCGACTGAGAATATGCCGGGCAAACGAACAGCACATGTTACACAGGATCAATTTGGCCTGTGCAAAAGGTGCCTTTTTCAGCTGGAGAGACCAGACATTTTGTAGTACATGAATTTAATGGAAGCGTTCCTACCCTAAATTGGGACAGCTTCCTATCTAGTATGACCAAAATCAAGTCCCAGTATTTCTCGAACCCATGCGCTGAATTATACATCATAAAAGCACCCGTTATTGAGATGCCTCCCACATTTTGCTCATCTCTCTGGAGCATGAGTGCCCAATACTGTTTCTTCAGCAACTACTTAGAGGAAATTTAAAATTCAGCGGGATAATGCCAGACAGTGCTTAATTTGTAAATAAAAAGGTGCCTGTGCTCACAGCTCTCTTCTGAATCACGAGGCTGCTGCAGTTAAATGTGTGAGCACAGAATACTGAGGCCGCGTAATCCTGAAGCCATCTCGGGCCTCTTCAATCTACCTTAAACCACTCCCTGCCCCTTCAGCGCACTCCTGTAGCCTTCTGCTGTCTACCTTGGTGACGCTTTTTCGTTTTCCTCTTCCTCGTCTTTCCCATATGTGTCTTTTGCTGCAGTAAATGCTTGAGGCAGAAGCATAAACGCCGGCCCTCAAAAATAAGTGCCGGTGCTCCGCCCTGGAAACAACAAGCACAAATTAAGCACTGATGCCAGATGTCTCTGTAGCCCAATGAGACCAGAGTTCTCGAAATCGAGGACAGCCAAGAAATTTTATGAAATCTGTCTATCTTAATGATGTCTGCTATGGCTACAGCATACTTAGCCAGCCACGGGGTGGCAATTATTCTACACCGGAATAACAAAGGCCACGGTAATGCTTTAAGAGCTACTTTTTTAACTCCTGTATCCAAAGCCAGTGGATGTAATGGTATACTAGACGAAAGAAAAGCCAGTGATCTGAAAAAGATATTTTCTGAGTAGTCTAACACGGAGACATCACTACATCCCCATAGATCAGCTCCATACACTGCTGTTCCAAGTGCTTTGGCTTCGTACACCTGTAGTCAGAAGTAACTGGCTTTGTAAATGAACCTCGATATTTTTCAAAATGACACCAACAACCCATCTGTGCTTCAGGCCTGCCCTTTTTATATGTGGGCTCCAGGACATATTGGTCGACAGTTTGATACCTAAACAATCAAACTCCTTGACCCTCTCTAAAGATTTCCCCCAAGACATTACATTCCCTTTTATTTTTCTTAGAGCTGGAGTTGCTAAAAAACATATGTTCGATTTTAGTGGTGTTGATTAGTAATCCACGCTCCTGGCAAAAAAGCTGCGAATGTATTTGTAAGTATTTGCAGACCACTGAGTGTTTTTGAAATCAAAAGAGTCTCGCCCACAAAAGCAATATTGGGGTCTTAACTTTACCTATTTTTTGGGGCATTCTCATGCAACTCAGAGAAAGATAGTCAACTAACCCATTTAAATAAAGAGTGAAAAGAGTATGTGTCAAGACAAGCCCTTGCCTTACACCTTTTGGCACTTGGATCTTATCAGTAAGTTGGTCCTCTGGTCTCCATCAAACCGTCGCAAAATTATTCTCAAGTAACCCAATCACAAGAGACAAAGGCCCTCATTTGGACCTTGGCGGGCGGCGGGCGCCGCCCGCCAAGCGGTAACCGCCAAACGACCGCTCCGCGGTCAAAAGACCGCGGCGGCCATTCCAACTTTCCCGCTGGGCCGGCGGGTGCCCTCCAAAAGAGCGCCCGCCGGCCCAGCGGGAAAGCCCCTGCAACAATGAAGCCAGCTCCGAATGGAGCCGGCAGAGTTGCAGGGGTGCGACGGGTGCAGAGGCACCCGTCGCGATTTTCACTGTCTGCTAAGCAGACAGTGAAAATCTTTGTGGGGCCCTGTTAGGGGGCCCCTGCACTGCCCATGCCAGTGGCATGGGCAGTGCAGGGGCCCCCAGGGGCCCCACAACACCCGTTCCCGCCAGCCTGGTTCTGGCGGTGAAAACCGCCAGAAACAGGCTGGCGGGAAGGGGGTCGGAATCCCCATGGCAGCGCTGCAAGCAGCGCCGCCATGGAAGATTCCCTGGGCCAGGGGAAAACCGGCGTGAAACCGCCGGTTCCCCTTTTCTGACCGCGGCTTTACCGCCGCGGTCAGAATGGCCCTGGAAGCACCGCCAGCCTGTTGGCGGTGCTTCCGTGGTCCCCGGCCCTAGCGGTCATGGACCGCCAGGGTCGGAATGACCCCCAAAATATCCAAAGACATGCCCATCGCCCTCAGAGCCTGTCACAGCTTCAAACGAGGGACCAGTTTGAAACCTGATTTTAGGTCGACAAAAGCAACAAACAAGTTGCCTCTGCCGATCCTTACAAACATCCAGAAATTTGAACAAACGCAAAGACCTGATCCGTTGTAGCAGTCTTCACTCTAAAACCAGCTTGGAGTGGGCTCATGATATCATGGTCTAAGATCAACATTAGCATTTTTGCCAAAACCATGCATGCAAAAACCTTTTGAATACAATCCAGAAGGCGAATGGGCCTTTAGTTGACCGGTAGGGATTTATCGCCCTTTTTGTATACTGACAATACTTCAGCACCCTGCCAGGATTGAGGTATAGATGGCCCCATTGAACTCGCATTTGCTAAGGCTACTATATATTCAGCCCATATATCAATACCATGCACAATTAGATCCAAGGGTAGGCCATCTGGACCTGGAACCTTACCACTCACAAATGTGGTCAAATAATCAAGTACATCCTCTTTAGTAAAAGGTGGAGAATTAAAATTCTGTAGGCCATTATATAATGTAATACTCTCTCTAGATGAGACTGTCTCCTCATAATAGAGAGCTGCAAAATGGGTGATCCTTTGAGATGGCGAGATATAATCCTGTAGATCGGTCCCCCTCAAAATTTGGGCCACTGGTCAGTAGCATCCAGAAGCATAGTTGGTCTCTGGCTACACATGCTTCCATTAGCCTCTTCCCCCTATCATTATGCCACTCCTTCTGAGCCTTAAACACAGAGGCCTTATAGTCCTTCCTAGCAGTTACTATTATGACTACATTTTTCAACTTTATTGCCCTAGCCCACTGGTTCCCAACGTGTGGTCCGGGGACCCCTGGGGGTCCGCAAAGCCTCCTCAGGGGGTCAGCGACTGCCTATAAAATTAAATAATATTAACAGATTAGGTCACAGTTGTCAGTAATGACTCAATGGGGGGTCCCCGAATTGCAATAAAGATTCAGTGGGGGTCCCTGGGCTCCAGTTATGATAAAGTGGGGGTCCACAGAAGTCAAAAGGTTGGGAACCACTGCCCTAGTCAAAGCACACCTCTTACACCTGCAATCCTTACTATACCATCTAGGGCCTATTGTTCTTTAGGGCTTCTTATTAAGAATAGGAGGAGATGGCAGGTAAACTGTTA
This sequence comes from Pleurodeles waltl, assembly GCF_031143425.1. Taxonomy (NCBI): domain Eukaryota; kingdom Metazoa; phylum Chordata; class Amphibia; order Caudata; family Salamandridae; genus Pleurodeles; species Pleurodeles waltl. The sequence continues at coordinate 1,314,490,054 of NC_090440.1, forward strand.
GCCTCTTAAAGAGCCCTCTTTACAACTTGCTAAAGTCTATATGTTCACTCTTGTTGTCCTACATTTTACAATAATATTCAAAGTAGCCTGTACCTCTTTGTTGATGTCAGACAACATTTCTGGCTTCACAACAGCCAGACTCCTTTTAAGACGGTGTCTATCTGAACTTTGTACCACATTCAGAGTACTGGGAAGCCTTGCAAGGTCAGTTACTGATTTATCAAACAATGCAAGCTTTGTAAGGCACAGGGGATAATGGTCATTCTCCAATCCTTCTTGTACTACCATATCGACTACTTGGGACCATAATCCTAGGTCAACAAAAATATAATCAATTAGGCTTTTAAAAAGATGAATATTTGAATAAGGCCCCCTTAGAGTCAAATTTAGTGCTGCTATTTGTGGCCCTAACCCCCAACTCAATAAAAAGTGCTTTCAACTAAAGGGCAGCTTAAGTCCACCTTTTAAGTGTTTGAACCTCTAGTTGGGGGAAAGCCCAAGATTCGTCCTTCTCAGCAGTGATACCAATATCATCTGCACTTAACGGTTTGAACGTTGTATTGAAATACACCCCGAGTATCATATTTGAATTTGAATGATGGCTAGCCATGTAGGCCTCCAGAATTAGAACTGTTCCCGATGCACATGCACGTGCACCCTAGACCCCACACGCATATATGTTAAAAATCATTACACTCTACTTCCTCTCCCTTCTCACTTCAAGACCTAAAATATCCAGGCAATCAATTGCTAGTTGGCGGAACTTGCAGTATAAACTGGGCCTAAACCATATAGTTACACCACCCATGGGTCTTCCACTTCTACTCATTATTGCTGGAATTTGGAATGGCAAGTACCCCACTTTACATAAACGTTCAAGGGTCCAGGTTTCCTGAAAGAGGAATAGATTGTACTTCTCCACAAACTCACAGCATGCGGGCTGCAACAGCTTGTCCCTAAGGCCAGCCACATTCCAAGAGATCATAAAGATCTCGAGTGGGCACAGGCAAACTATTCACTATTTCCAAAGCAGGCGGGCCAGAGCCAGTACCCAAAGACCCAAATGGACCTTTCATGATGTTTTGAACATAAGTAGATGGAACATAAGAACCTGCACTTACACCCACCCGGCTAGAGTAAGTATCTTTTAAAGCATGAGATGAGCATGACCCTATACATCCATACATACATACATACGTATGTATACAACTCAGCACCCCCCGCTTGAATCATCATCTCTCTCTCTGAACTACATTCATTCACACTCATAAAACACACTCTCTCTCAGAAACCCTAGAAAACAACGTATGTTAAATAATTTTGCTCAATATACAGACCATTATACATTTAGGCCCTCATTCTGACTTTGGCGGTCTTTTGGAAAGACTTGGGCGCACGAAGACTGTTGGCAGTCCAAAGACCGCCGTATTTGGAGTCACCCAAGGATTCTGACCATTTAAGGGTGGAAATCCGACACCATTGGCCTGACCGACGGCTGGTGAGGTACTGTTCCACTGCCAGCACCGCCACACCGCAAGGACTCTACCCTCCGTCTTACGATACTTAATATGGCACAGTGGACCCTGCACAGCGGTGCGGGGCTAGAGGTGGAACAGCCGATACCCTCACCTCCCGGACAACCACCTCACCCAGACAGGTATGTGGACCGACCAAAAGGGTGTGTGTGATGTGTGCGTGTATGTGTGTGTGTGTAATGGAATGGGAGTGCATGGAGGTGGTGGGGGTGTGTATGGATGCGGAGAAGGAGTGATTGTGTGGGCGTGTGGGGGTGTTTGTTCTTATGCGTGACGTTGGGTGGGTGTTTTTGTCAGGGAGTATGCGGGTGTGTGGGGATGCATGTCAGGGAGTGCGTTGGTGAGTGGGGTGCGTGTGTGAAGGTGTGCTGATGAGTGGGGGTGCATGTATGTCAGTGTGAGAGCGAATGGGGTGTTTGTAAGTATGCGTGCAGTTGGGTGGAGGGGTGGTTGCAAGTGTGTGGACAGTTGGGGAGTAGTTTGCAAGTATGTGTGTGGTCAGGTGAGGGGGTGTTTGCAAGTGTGTGGACAGGTGTGGGGTGCTTGCAAGTATGCATGCAGTTGGGTGGGGGGTGTTTGCAAGTGTGTGGATGGGTGGGGGGGTGTTTGCAATTGTTTGGACGGGTGGGGGTGCGTGTGCCGGTGACAGGAATGGGGATTTCTACCACAGGGTGTGTTACTGCCAGGGTTTTCATGACAGGGCGACTGCAGCAAAAAGCCTGGCGGTGTGCTGCCTCCTAATATGGCCGGCAGTCTTAGGCCTGCTGCTGGCCTTGACGAGCTCACAACCAGCCGTGGCGGTCCGACCGGACCGGTGGGACTGGCGGTGTTGTGGCGGTTTGGCTTCGGCCAAACTGCCAGACACGTAATGCAGCGGTCTTTAATGCCAGGTCTGCGGTAGTAAGACCGGAAGCTAACTGGGCAAAACTTAAATGTTAAATGTTCACCATCATACGAAGATTTCATGGATGAAATCTATCCTCCCACTGCGAAGCGGTTGTTCCTTCAATTTAGGTATGTGTCTCAACCATTAAGATACATAATGGCTAATTGGGATAAGTCAGGTTCCTCAACCTTTTGCTTCTTTTGCCCTCAAATAAAAGAAACTGAAGAGCACTTTCTGTGTTTTGCCCCAGTACCTACAGCCACATAGAAAATGGATAATCGCAGTTAGTAAACTTTTGGGTGTTAGACAGTACTGGGAGGCTCTGAGAATTTTCAAATACGACTGAAAGGCAGAGATAGTTTTTGCATTATCAAAGTACCTTGAGCATGCATGGTGCATTAGACAAGCTCAATTCTGATGTTATGCTGGCTTCTCAGACTTCGGTCTTAGTGCCTATAGGGTTGCACCCTAGCTATAAATAACACCTTCTTACGAATGCATCCCTGATCATGTGGTTCACAGGACTAGGGCTAAGAATAGCCAGGTGACATTTTGTATATAAATCTTAAAAAGAGCACTAAAGTAAAGCTCAATTTTGATGTTATGCTGGCTTCTCAGACTGCAGTCTCAGTGCCTTTGGGTTGCACCCTACCTATAAATAACACTTCTTCACGAATCTATCCCTGATCCTGTGGTTCAGAGGACTATGGCTACCCACGCAACATTTTGTAAATTAACCTTAAAATGAGCACTTTATTATTTCAACTGGAGCATACTGGGTAGATTACATCTTAATGCTTGTTAAAAGCATTCCTGCTTGACGCTCCCTGAGCAGGGGGAACATTTTAATACCTATTCCTCTTTTTAAAATATTTTATTTCATTGTTATGAGCATGTGTGGTTTTGATTATATGTTGTCCATTTGCACCTGCACTTTATCCTCGGGAGGCCTATTGGCTGTTTAATCATGTCTCAAGGACAGGATTTTAACTCAACCACTCTCAGACATTTGCCTTTGGCGGGTGATTGGGGGCAGATAGATGACATAATTTAAGCACATTTGTCTTTCAAATTTGTTTCTGCCTCTTACTGGACTATACATGCATTCTAAGGCTTATTATTTATTCTTCAAAGATGCTTGGGTTGGCGATTGTGTTGAGGGTAGTCTGTATATTTAAATTGAGAATTACTGTACTCCCATGCTTGTATTTGCTCCCCATATGTGCACATATGCATCTCAAGACCACATTTGCTGACCGCATTTTATACTTACCCTTTTTTAGGTTGAGCGTTAGCGTTCAGCCTGCTGTATACTAAAGTATACAATAGAGTGAGTTCCAGCATTTTGATTTGTTAGTTGCAGTGTCCTTCAAAAATCCTTGCTTGCTAGTGGTCAGTTCTGCCTCTTTGTCCTACCTTTTTTCACTTTGGGAGCAGCACAAAGGACTGTGTAATTGCGCTATGTCCTGTTTATCTCTTCTGTAAGGGACTTTTTTGGGGCATTAGCCTGTTTCACCTCAATGGTGTGGGTGCTTGTTCAGTCCCTCCTCCTCACCAGCTCCCTCTGTAAACATAAACCAACAGCAGAGGGGGGCTTTTCCAGGGCCAGCTCCCATTCGCTCTCTATATTTTCAGTCTGTGTGGCAAGAAAAGAACACTCAGTAATTTACAATGCTAAGAGCTCTAACTCGAGCAAACACGAGAGCATTACATTCCAAATGCTTGTAATTTTTTTATTGTTTCCTGCTCATTCGGCGCCCGTCGCTGATCTCAGCTGCTCGTGTTCAGTTTCGGCTTCACCCTTTGTGCACAGCGCATCTTTCAGTTCAATTAATCTCCCTTTGCCATGACACCCCCACCCGACCCACAGCTTTGTAAACTCCTAACCGGACTTTTCTTGCCACACAAATGTAAAAACAAAACGCAGCGCGATCGCGCTATGTAAACCCCAGCGCGATCGTGCTGCGTTTTTTTTCTTTTCATTTGTGTGGCAAGAAAAGTCCAGTTAGGAGTTTACAACGGTAATAACTCTAACTTGAGCAAATGCGTGACCCGTTGCATTGAAAATGCTCATTAACTCCTCTATTTAAAATGCTCTGGGTTACATCCGATTCTCTCATCTTCACACATTGCAGCAGCCCCTCCCCAACCTAGCACGACTATCAGACGGCGCCTTTCACACACTCAATTACAATGGACAACCCTGACCTGACACAGCATGTGCTGCGCCTCCTTGGACCCCTCCTTAGGGCATGACAAGGAGGAGTCACCAAGGGAGACGCTGCTTCTGAACAGCAGCGTTCATTCTCATCTCCCAAGGACGATTAGTTGCTGCTATGCAGGAGTTCTCTCTTCGTTATCCCACTGAGTGGCGACACCTCCATTCACTCTGGTCGGGAGAAAAATCTCTTCTACACTACCTTAACAAATCCAGAAATAAACGGGAAGGCAAGCCAATGACTTACCTCTTCTTAAACTTTTTTCACTTAATGGAGAGGCTCTGTCACTCTGTAAGTGCCATCTGCAACATATTTGCCATGCCTTACAGGCAGAGGGTGGCCAGTCTTTTCTTTACTTTTGTCAAACCAGGTATTTAGGAGTTGTTGGAAAAATCAGATCTTTCATCATGGAATCCTTTCTCAAACAACATGCAAAATAATGCCCCTTCTTACAATACAAGTGAAACTGAAATGGACAGAGGTCTATAGTTTAATGCTTAGGACGCAACAGTGAATAATGTGCTCTCTGCTGGGATGTTTTCCTATGTTGAACAGGTTTTATTCTGCACACGCCTTTCTTACCCATTCTTTCTGTGGTCCATAAATGGACCGTTGAGTTAATGACACCTGTTACAGTGCCATGAAATGCTGGAAAAATGCTTTGGAATGCTTTTACAACAACTCAAATTGTATGCACCTTTCCTCTTTTTATCCCTGTTTCTGGAATGCTCTGCTTATGGACTCTGTTACACTAGTGTCTGCATCTCATTTCATTCTTCCACACTGAATACATCATCGTCCTTTTATCACATTTCCGACACGTTGTGCTGATTTTTTCCATTTGGTTGCCAATAGTGGGCTCAAGCACTATTTCTTGGGGGCTAAGGCTTATTCATGGCACAAGTCTTAAAGAAAATAAGTGGGGGGGACTGACCAAGTTAGACACTATGCAAGTGACATCATGGCACATGACACCACAGCGTGTGAATTGCACCTGGAATCACAGGTAGGGGCATCACAACCCATAACCTGACAGAAAATGACATCACAAGAAGTGAGATCTGGTCTTAAGACCTCACGCATATGCTTACCGCAGGAAAGCAAAGCCTTAGCTAGGGATCCCTTTGCCCGTCGTGGAGCAAATGTTTTCTTCAGCTTGGACCGAGTGTAAAGTGCAGAATAATTGTAAGTTTTCCTTTGGAAAGTGTGTATTTTAGTGTTATTGCTGTTCTTTTTTTTTTTTAAGACAGGAAAAAAAAGACTGCAGGAAATAAAAGTGGAAAATGAAATTAGCGAGGAAGCTGTGTAATTGAGCTAAGACGTGCAACACCTAATGTCTGCGAGAGGCAAAATGCCTACAGCACCTGGTATTCCCAGGCGGTCTCCCATCCAAGTACTAACCAGGCCCGACCCAGCTTAGTTTCCGAGATAGGGCGCATTCAGGGTGGTATGACCGTAGGTAGGAAAAGCTCCACTTTCAGCTCTCTTCTGCTCACCAAGCCCACTGCCCGGAGCCTGCTGCTCTTAATCGCACCTGCACAGGCTCCCCTTGGGAAGTCGGACATGCACTCACTGCCGGAGGCCCAATGCCCCAACCCACATGGAACACCATTTTTAGGGTCGAGTCTGCGTCGCATGCGCTTGCGCATGCGTTTCGCTTGCAAGACACATTAGTAGTTAGAAAAGGGCTCGGAGCCCCGCCCATGTCACGTCAGTGTCTTTCATTGGTTCGTGGGCTTACCTTTCAAAATCTGCTTGCTTTCATTAGTGGAAGGCATGCATACGTCATGCCTTTTCCGGTGGTTAGCCCTCCTCGAGCGCAGCGACCAAGTACTGAAAACATGCGAGGCTCGCTGTTTTCCATCCGGTTTGTGGACTACTTTTTATCTTTTTTCGCAGTGCGATCTCGCTTGGCAGAAGTTGAGCGCTTTGCATGACATCGACCCTGTTACATAGTTAATTGCACTTTTGCCTGCTACGTAGATAATTGCACTTTTGGTGATTGGTTTAATGTGGCAATTAAAGTCCAGTTGGGAGTTTACAACTGCTAATAGCTCTAACTCGGAGAAATGCGAGATCTGCTGCATTGTAAATGCTTGTTTTTAATTGGGTCTTGATATTTCTGTGTTGATTTGTATGGATGTGTCCCTTTAATGCTCTTTTAACTGTTTTTTTGTACTTTTATGGTCTTGGCTGACCGAAATAAAGTAACGGAACTGAACTGACTGCCACACTCGTAATGAGGGCCTTAGTCTTCAGATGTTCTAGGGTTTCCATGTAATATTACGTTTCGTGGCTTACACATTTTCTACACTCCTTCATCAGGATCTACTAAACAATAGGTTCTCTTTCGGCGACCAGGAAACCAAGCAGGGTGGATTCTAATATGGGTGTGCTGGATGCTTATTATGCCAAGCCAACATCTAGAGTCCAAATTTCTTTAGATTAATATTTAAAGACACCCCCTTTTCTCAATCAATCAATTCATGTATGTAGTTCAGCAGATTTCTTTATGCATCTGGAGCATAATCAATATCCTTCGTCCACAAGATCCTTGCCTTCTTTCATCAGCATTCTTTCAGGATATTAAATGCCTCTTACGTCATGTATCATGCCCTCACGGTCGATCCTCAATTGCAAACTGTGTCTAGGTTATATTATTTACTGTTTGCTGCAGTTATTTGGTGTATAATGCACTTGTGATACAGCAGATGGGGTAGCCATCACATTTGTGACAGAGTAACCCGTGTTCAAAATTCTAAATTAGGCCGTTAGTCACAGATGTTTGTCAGTGTGTCTGTTGCCCCCAAAGTCATGGGCTGGGGTTTGCTAAGTCACATGCACAAAGCATGTTCATGAATACTGATGTATGTATGCAACTTTAGGTACTTCCAGCCTGGGTTCAGTGATAGGGGGGATAAGTCCCTTTAAAGGCACTGGTTTTGACTGAACCTGCAATTGGGCCTATGGGACCTTGTGGCAACCTTTCAATGGTCACCCACACAGAGTGAAAAACATAAACCACCCACAGTCTTATCTACAGTATGGGGTCCATAGGGAAAAGTGCTTTTGCAGATTGGGTAATGGCACATTGATCAGTGGAAGTGGGGATTCCGCCAGTTGCAATGTATTGTCCCCTGCACACACACATGATGTCCCCCTCCAGCACTTGCAATTGGATAATCTCCTCTGCCAGCCATGCAGATTTCCTCTTATAAATTTTGGCCGATAGGCATATTCTGTAATACCAATGCATATGTATTACAAAGTGGACAGGCGAAAGACAAGGGTAGTTATACAAAAGATCAAATTCACGCTTGTGCTGCTCATGCACTCAGTGCATGTTCTGATACAAATCTCCAGTACACTGTGATTTTTCTTGCAAGAAAACTGTTTATTGACAGATTATCAAAGTGCAATACAAAGCATGACATGTCATCAATAAAAGCGCAAGTGTACACCAGGCATAACGTTACAAGTCAAGTACATGCATCAATGGCCAAAGAGCATGTAACAGCAATAGTCAGCAAAAGGAAGGTTGCACGGCCTCCCTCCCACAATTTGGTCATGAAACATGCCAGAAACTGGCAAAACAAAGTGAGAACTAAGGTCAGCAGTGTCAGGTTAATATTGGCCTCCTGGAATTCACACATTGCAGCATTGCCATGCAGATGTATGGGGAAGATTTATACATTCAAGGAGGGGAAACTGGGGGGCAAGGAGGGTGAGCTCGCAGCATGAACAACTCCTGCCTGGTGTGGAGCGTGCTTAGGTGAAAAGCTGTAAAGCTTTCCGTTTTTTTGGGGACGGGGAGTAAAGCAGGTGAATTCAAGACGGGTAAGAGGTGAGCAAGGGTCTCCATAAGTACAAAAATTTGATGGCAGTGTGCGCCAGAGTGCGAGAGTTGCTCTAGTGCATTTACATGCCTAGGACGTTTAAACCATAAGGTGACAGTACTTTGTGATTTGTTTGTGCTTCATAGGGTTGCTTCAAAAAACAGGAGTGAAAAGATAAGCCTGGTGAGGAGGGTAGGCTACAAGGTCACACAATAAATATGGAGAAACTGTGGAGTGTTTAATCTGTTCTGATTTAGTATATTAGTACCCCAGCCATCAACTTTGCTTGAATGGCTGGACCACATCCCCTCTTAATAAGGTTATAAACCACACACAGACATACAGCTTTTTATAGAAGATTTTAGAATTGCACACTCCCATAAGACATAATTTAACAAATGTTCTGTCCAAAAGTGATTTAATGTGTGTTTCTAGCCACGATGAATAAACTGAAATACGATTATCTATTTACTTCAGGATCAGAAAAATCTACTCTATCATAAACTAAGCATATGCAGCATTTTATGAGGGAATTTATATGACTGTATTAAGGTGGAACTTTCCAATAATGTTCTTTTTTCTGATCAACACCATAAATGTGAATAAATTGCCTACTCTGCAAATACAGTGGATGAACTATATATCGGATTTCTGATGGAACAGTTCCATTTAAGCCATAATATCGTTATGTTTCTGACTGACTGACGTGACGTGAACATGTCATTAACATTTAGGCCCAGATTCTGAAAGATGTCACGGAACGCAGCGCAGCAGCCAAAAATGCTGCTCTGAATGGCGTGACAAGGAGAGAACAGGAGAGTTCCATATTCTTATAGATAAGGCTTTCTTCTCCCCTGTCCCTAGCTCAGGCGCTGATTTGAGCTGCAGTGTGCCAAGCACACACCTTAACGTCATAGTGCTAGCGTATGTGATTGAGTCTAGCACAGGTTCTGTACAAGGAGGTACAAAATACTATGCTTAGACAAGTGAAAAACATTTTCCTACTTGTATGTGTGTTGTACAGTGCAGTACACATGCAAAGTCGGAAAAGCATGGAGGTAATGAAAACATTTCTCTGCTCAACGCCCGCTTCTCAGCGGCATTCATTTTTGGTGCTAAACCCTGTCTACTAATGTAAGTGAATACGGTTTAACATTAAAAAGCATGGGTGGTTGCATTGGAATGCCCATGTACCACTCATGTAACGCCTCCCTGATGCAAGGTAATGCAAAACAGTGTTTCGCACTGCTTTGCGTTACTGTTGGAAAGTGAATCAGGAAAAAAACATTTTGTGCTAGTTAGCATCACTTTATTGACACAAACCCAGTGCAAAATGTGTGAGAATCTCCCCCTTAGTAACTCTTATCTTGAGCCATCAAGTAGAGGTTTACAAATATTGCTTGATTTAAAAAAAAAATCTGCACAAGAAAAGCAGGCACAATTAGTTTTTAAATAGCAAAACCCAGCCCCGCCCATATCACTCTCAATCCAATTGCTTTAAGCCACATATGACACTCACATTGTGGCTTAACTGTGGCTTAACTGTAGATAGTGCCCCAATTGTAAAGAAAAATGTTAGCTTTTCTCTCTTTTTCATAGTTTTAGAGAATGTCATGGGAGCTCAGTTGGTAGGTCCAATCATTTTTTTTGTTTTGATGAAATCACACTTCGCTTCACCTGAGAGCAAATATAATTTTCCTTTGTTGCTACACTTTGAAACACACAGGTAAGCTTTGTCTTCAATTGGAAGAGACATGTTTATGGCATCGACATACAACTAGGCTAATTGGCCAGTGACTTTGTAGTTATAGGACAATTCAAACATACATTAGACAGACTCTTGCACCTTGGGTACCTTACCTCAACAAATTAAGGGATGTCATGAACCCTTTAACATAATGAAACAACTAGGCTTTTCATAATCATTTGACCAAACCAAGGAAAAACCTTGTCATAATTTCCCCCAGGATGTCAGCCAATGTAACCACTACAATAGGGATTATTAGTCCCTTTCCAGATTAATGGCATCCTGATGAAGACCCCCAAGAATCAATTAAGAGTCAAAACAATCAGAGGCTATTATAGCACTTCATACTCAATGGAAGTGCTAGATTTAAAGTTAGTATCCGGCATGAGGCCTAAATAGGTAGTTTTTCAATGTTGTATGTGAAACCCAGAATTGAGCTGTCGTGTTTTGTTACTGGGCCTCAGCATATGTTGAAATTAAAAATAATGATATCTGCGAAAAGACATGGAAATTACAAAACTTTACGTTTAGCCATTGGAATCTTCAGTAACTGGGCACCAACAGCCTGAAATGATATAAACAATTATATTCTTGAATTATCTATGCCGTTGTGTAGTATCAATCATTACATCCAAAGAAATTATGAACACAAGTTCTCTTTGAAAACTTATTTTCCTTGATAGCTTTGGCCAAAACCTTTTTTTGACCCTATAATCATCAAAATTGACTAAAATTGTGTGAGAGTGTTTATACGGAATATGAGAATGCACCTTGTGCACTTACATTATTGTCTGATCCGCAGGAGATTCGTAGAAAACAAAAGATGGAATCAACGAGTCAACAAATGCGATTGTGCCCATATTGTCCTCCTTCCCTTCAGACAGACAAATAACTTATAAGTTTTTATCGCCTCAAATGGTTTTCCAATTGCTCCTGCTCATCAAAGAAGATCTAATTTCTTTCTTGAGCCTCAGGTTCTGAGAGAATACATGTTCTAACTTGTCCTCGCTATTTGAAACAGGCTGTTCCAATTCCTCACAGCGTTCAGCAAATTGGATCATTTGTCCCTTTATGTTCCCCAAGTGCAGCTTAACCCCATTTGCAAAATCAGACTGCTGGTATCTTAAACTTTTAATTTCACCCAGAACCGCCTTCAGCAGCAGCAGCAGCAGAGGGGTAGAGGCACCCAGTTCCGAACAATGGCTGAGCACATCATAAGTGTCAGCCTTCTCTAACTGCCTGTCTGTCAGGTTTTGGATACCCATAGCAAGTGTTGTAAGGCTTGCAGATCTACTTTTGGCTTTTGCACCTGCTCCTTCAGACATTATGGTTTTACGTACTGTTGGGCAAGTGGAACTTATGACTCTGACTACAGTTTATGTTTTAGGTATCATGTTTATTCTTAGAGTTATTTTATAGGACGATATATCCCCCAGGAAAAATCATCTTTTGTTTTGTTTCTTGCCAGGAAGTTGGGAACCACTGGGATGCAAGGCACCACTCGAAGGAAGGAGAAAGGTCACTGGTAAGTGGATGAGTGGAGTTGGTTTTAGTGAGGGATTAACAATAACCATTCACCTTCAAACAATTGTCCCCATTACCGAGTGCTTGAAAAAATTATATGCACAAAGTTTCTCTCCACCTTGTTGTGGTGGGGGAATACTATCACTCTACACAATAAACAAATAAAATAAGCATTTGCAATGCAATGGGTTTTGCGTTTGCTCGAGTTAGAGCTATTAGCATTGTAAACTCCTAACCGGACTTTTCTTGCCACATAAACAGAAAATGAAAAGTAAACCAGTTTCACATAACTAACAGGACTTTTCTTGCCATATAAACTGAAAAGTAAAAGTTTCACATAAGCGACCCGACGGCCGCCATCAGAATAAAGCAGACACACAAAGGGAAATAAAAATTGACTTGCAGTGAAACCTATCGGCAAAAGCGCAATTATTCATGTAACTGGCAAAAGTGCACTTATCTATGTGACCGGCAAAAGTGCAATTACATATGTAACAGGATCAATGTCATGCAAAGTGCTCAACTACTGGCCAGTAAGATCGCACTGCGAAATAACAAGAAAAAGTAGTGCAGAAACCATACGGAAAACATCAAGCCTCGTATTATGTTTTCAGTGGTTGGTCGGTGCACTCGAGGAGGGCTAAACACCGGAAAAGGCATGACGTGTGCATGCCTTTCACTAATGAAAGCAAGTGGATTTTAAAACGCAAGCCCACGAACCAATGAAAGTGACTGATGTGACATGGGCGTGGTTAGAAGCCCAAAGAGAGATTACAATTGGGGACGGAGCACTTTCCGCTCGCCCCTAAAAAGGAAGAAAAAAAAGAAAAGAAATAAAGAACCCCATGGAACTTACTAGATTAGGAAAAAACAACTTAATTTCTCCTTCATCTATGAAAAAAAATAAGAAGGTATGAAAGGAAAGTCCATCCGGTTTGCCCATGCTGTGACTTGAACATGCAAGCCAATTTTTGCTAGGACAAGCACTCCCCCGAACCTACCTATTCCCACACACACCTCCTGTGTCTCCCTAGGAGATGATTCCGCACCCATGAAAGCCATGCTCCTCCTGGAGCGTGGCTGGGTGCTGCATGTTGCTGGTGGCCTCCTGGCTTCTCCACGTATCCTTCTCCTGATATGGACTTCTCTCTTCTAGGTGTCCATCTTTGAGAGTTGACCTCTCAATGGATGTGTGGTGGTACTCTTTTGAGGGAACAGCCAGCTTTGTCTGCATTCCTTTGTTCACCCTCTTTTTTCCGTATCTGACATTGTGGGGAAAACTGCTTCTTCCTCTGCGTCTAAAGTGTGATTAGCTTCAAGTTCAATTTTAAAGGCACTGCATCCCAACCATATCCTCTGCGTCAGGCTCCTCCCACTTCCATTCAGGAAATGAAATGAAGGGACTTCCAGATGTCCTATGCAATGTTGCTTGACCTTGGGTTGACTGTTGGATGAAAGTTTGGGGCGTGATCATTCATAACGTACCAGGGTAATTTGTCTACCATATCGTCCAATATGTTGTCTGTATCCCTGTCATCCCAACACGTACTTGAAAATCGGCCCCACTTCCTTGTTCCAATAGAATATTAATAATAATATTATTTACATAGTCCCCCTCTGGGGGTCGGCCAAATCAAGAGAGGAACCTGAAAAGTTGGTGATAGTTTCCAGAGTGGAACGTTGTCTAAATTAGACTTAGCACTTGCTTCATCTTATCCTCAAGCTTTCCTGAGCAGGCAGAATTACTATTATTAGTAATATTAATATTATTAATAGCAAAAGCATTGCTTAGAGCCATCTTAGGGCATACAACCCTTTCTTTTGTCAAATCTTGCAGTACTTCAATAATCTCTGTCTCACATGCTGCAAGAATGTTACCAAACCGCATCGCACTTTAATTGATGTCATATAGTGGAGTTAGATTCTGGCATATCCCTGGGCTCCGCTATGCCACCTTCTGATGTATTTTGATTTGCAGGATGATCATTGTTGGCTAGTCTCCGTAATGTTAGGGAGGCTGGTATGGTGACAGCCAGGGTGGGATATGCTGCAAATGGGGGCAATGATGCCTCAGAGCACCCCTTAAATGCTGCTGTGAGATGATGAAACTATTATCAACAACTACTGAATTAGAAACAACTGCTTGTTGGTGCTTCAAATTCTTCATGGCTCTGGCCATGGTCCCTTTGGGTGGCATAACCAAAATCAAACCTATCTTGAGTGAACCTTGTCTGTTTGATGGTCTCATAAATTACCCTTGGCTCAAGCAGGCCGCTCCCCAGTAGCCTCTAATATGTTGAGAAAATGTCTGTCTCAGCTGGACACAGCGAGCCCCAGGGACCGCAGATCATATAGGGATATCCAACCAAATCTCAGCCTTACAGATGATTTTTCAGCAGCAACTGCGTCAAAAAAGGTGTGTTGACCAATGACTGTAAATCTTTACCAACAAAAGAGGGGGAAATATCCAGTCCATTATTGGCTCTTGAGGATCTTATTGGAGCACATAGTACATCCCACATTTCCCCTTGGAAAAGAAAAATAAGCAACTGACCTGGGGGAAAGCGGAGCCTCTATTCACATCAATTGATTGCCAATTGACATCTCTGATTTCTTCTAGGAAAAAAGAGAAAGAGTGTGGGTTGGGAAGGCAAGCCGTACCCAATAGGGGCCAGTGGCCAATGCCTCCCAAGGACAGAGACCAGCTGGGCAGGAGGCCGTAAAGCCCGGGAACGGGCTGGGCTGTGACTGGCAGTCATTATTTAAAGCCGCCAATCACAGAGCAGTGGGACCAGGTCAAAAGGGGGCAAGCTGCCCCTTTTATCACTCAACTGGACCCAAGCTGCAGTTGCCGTCGCCATTGGACTCTTGAGCTCCCAGGGGACTCTTCAACTCTTTAGCTGGAGCCGTGCTGTACGAGCATCACAGTGGACTGGTCTGCAGACTCGAAGAGCGATGATGAGTGTGGGCACTGCAGGCACTTTGGTGGAGGTGGTGCTCTCATGCCAAGGCGGTAGTGGAGGGTAAGCGCAGGAGGCTTACTGTGGGGCATCGCAGAAGATTGTTGTGAGTGACAGGTAATTGGTGACAATTTTTCCTTTGCCCTTTTAGACTCAATTAAGGGCAAGAGTGCGAACCCCACCCTGGGAGTCAACAGAAGCTCTCCTGGGAGCGAAGAGGCCTTTGGAAGTGCCCGCAATTTGACCGGGCCGTCCTGAGCTCTGCTGAGTTCCAACTTTTGAAAGGAGCAAGGACAGTCAGGCATCGGCAGGAAGCAGGGAATTTTAGATTGCTAGCCTGACAGAAAGCTCATGCAGAGCGGCAAGTAACCTGGTGGTCCTAGCTTTTCACTCTGAAGGACCAAGGATTCAAGTCTTGATTTTTTCAAGGGTATTTCGGCCTAGTGGTTAAGGTCCTAGCTTCTCACTCTGGAAGACCAAGCGTTCAGTCTTGGGAGTTCCAAGTGCATTTTCAAATTAGGCACAGCAACAAGAAAGTTAAAAGCACCATTAAAAAAGCCTCCCTGTGTGCCAAAGAAGATATTTTTGCCCCAGGGAAAGAAAACAAAAGAGCACCACACCTGGCAGGGCAATGACCAGGCACTGAGAACAGGCAAGAAAGGAAGCACTCTGCATGTTTCAAGGATTATGAAGAGGAACCAGCGCCCAAGCAGAAAGTAAGGGACAGGGCACGTGCAACCACCTCACCAGAGCTGGACGACGATCTACAGGCGGCTGGTGGCCAGACAAGGCAAAGAATGTGTGAATGTGCAGGTCATCGAGCCAGTGGGGCAGAATCCGCACCAGGAGCAAGAGACAGCAATGTCCAGAAAACCCATTAGGAAGCCCCTACAAGAGAGCAATATTGCCCCCCTTGGTTCCAGGCCTGTAGCCAGAATGGCGGAAAGAAAGACAAGGTACCATAGGGGCCGGGGCAAGGGTAGCCGAACCAGCAGTGGCCTAAGGGCAGTCAAGCCCCCCACATAAACAGCCACCTGGAGCAGCAATGAAGAAAGTTGCGATACTAGCGACAAGGAGGTGCTCAAATCCGAGCGACCCACATCACCTGAAGCTTGTATGTCGGCGGATGCAGAACAGGACAACATGCAACAGACACACAGAACATTGAGCCATGTGCGCAGCTTGACGTGTGCGGATAGCAAGACACGGGGGTGGCCAGCACAGCAATAAAAAATTTTGGGACACAAGTGGGGGCAGTCAACGGTCTGGCCCACAGGGATGCACAAAACCCCTCGACAACTAGCCAGGCAGGCACATGGCTGAGGGGACTCTTGGCCGGCTCAGGCACAAACTACAACTCCACTAATATGCCCCCCATGGTGAGCCTGGCTGAGTATGGGGAACAATATCACAATGGGGCTTTCACCCTTTTTCTGGCCCTGCATGCCTTCATGGCTCAACCAGGCAGGGGGAGGCATAGGAGATAATAACATAACGTCACCCCACACCCCAGGGGTATTGGAGTACAACGCAAAAATGGCCGAAGGGAATGGCAGCAACTCCACAGGATTCCGTGCCCAGTGAAAGGGGACAAAGCAAGGACAAAGGGGACAACAGGGATGGGAAGCAAGGCCTGCCAGGGAAAAGGGGGGAAACACAGACAATGGACCAGAGAAGCCATCCAGGGTATATATTCGGCCAGCCCCAGGTGATCTACCAATAATGGCAAAGGAAACCAGGAGCTCATAGATATTTTCTCACTCCTTGAAGTACACAAGGCAGAACTAGACTTGACAATGCAAGATAAGAAGGAGGGAGACAAGAAGGACAGATGCAGGCCAAGGGTAGAGAGGGCAATAGAGAACTGGATCTGCGCCTTTAGGACTGTGGCTTGTGTTTTTGTTGAGAAATTCCCAGGGAGCATGGTGGCTCCGTTCCTATGTGAACAATGGGTGAACGTGACACAACAAAAATATCAAGGAGGCGGTTGGCTACAATACGACGAAGGGTTCAGGGAAAAAAGGCAAACCTGGCCGGTCACAGAATGGGACGAGCAGGACGTAGAAGTGCTCGCCACCCATATGGTAGCCGCCATGGAAGGGGTGACCAATCAGGAGCTCAGTTTTCGCCCAACCGGGGGGAAAGGAAAATATGACTTCTTGCGGGGCTTCAAAGGCAGGACCAAGCAGGGAGTAAGCCTTACAGGAGCAGGACAGCAACCTGCTGGAGAAATGACAAGGATGAATGTAAGTGGGGACAGTCCTGTGAGTTTAGACACTGCTGTTGAAATTGTGGGGGGCACTCAGCAGTGGATTGTAAAAAACAGAAATTGATGGGAGACCACAAAGATACCAAGTGACAAGGGGGCTCGGGAGAGGCAGAAACACGCAGCGCCATCTCCCAACCCACATCTAAATCATCAGCCTTCTTAGGAAACTAGTCAACTATCCAAAGAAAGGAGATAGACAGCTGTTAGCCAAAGACTTTACTGCAGGTTTTACCATATGATACCAGGGCCCACTTAAACGCCACCTATGCCAAAATCTGAAATCGGTTTGGGACAATCGGGAGGTAGCAAGACAGAAGGTGGAAAAAGAGGTGTTTCTTGGTAGGGTAGCAGGCCCCTTTAGAGGCGCACCCATGGACAATTTCATAGTCTTCCCCTGGTATTGGTCCCTGTGGCAGTGGGCGTAGCGGTAAGGACAGACGAGACAACTCAGAACTTAGGTCGGTGACAGTTGTGTATTTTATTGGTACTTCACAAGTCCTCTCTATCAGTCTATGAGTCTTTTTCTCCCTCTCTTTCTAAGTATAATAATCTTTTCTTTCCTCTTCTTTTTTTCCAGGTCTTCAGCGGTCCCGTCGAAGTTCTTGTGGTGGAAGTGTTGTCGTCGGGAACACCGGAAAAGAAAGAAGGTAAGGTAAGTCGTAACTTCTGGGTTTGTTGTTTGGATGGGTTTATTAGGGGAGAGGGTTTTAGAAAGGGTGTTATGAAATAGTGAGGAAAGGGTGTATTGGGGGAAAGAAAAGGGGTACCCAGTAGTGCAACCACCGCAAAGAATTAGGTCCCAATACAGGAGACATCAAACTTCCATCCCTCTCACCGTCTCTTAAAGTTATGTGTGGATATTAGTGAGACAGAAAAAAAAACGATATCACTCTTAGCAATTGTGGCCTCTACCTCCTGACAGTTCCAAGAACAGTGGATGAGGGAATCATGCAGAGGAAAATTAATTATTTCCAAAACGGCTTGTGCCCACGATTTTCTTTAAGTCCCTTCCCTTCCTCCCTTTCCCCCCCTTTCACCCCCTTCTTCCCTCTCTTCCCCTCCTCCTTCCCCACTAGAGCATTCAGTCTGCTATTGAAGCAGGACCGTACCTGCTGGAGCCATGCCCCTCCAGGGACGTGGCAGAGTCTCTGTGTTTCTGGGCTCTCTCCGTTGAGATCTTCAATGGGGGTGAGCTGTTCTGGGCGGCTCTCCTCTTCGGTTGGTCTTCCGCGCTGCCTCTCTCTCGTTACGGCGTCTTCCTGGTCCGGATTTCCTCCCGTTTGCGCGTTGTCCTTGTCCGTCTTTGTTCTTTCGCTCAGGTCGTCCTCTCTCTCCCGTGGTCGTTCTCCCGGCTTTTCTAATGTGGGAATCCGGATATCAGGATTCCCAAGCGATGTGTTTTCCTGTTCCGCCCTTGTGGTGCCCCCGGGCTTCGCTCTCTATGGGGGCCGCCATTGTTGGTGGCTGGGTGTTCCGGCACCCGGCTACAGTCCCCAATAAGGAACAAGGGAAATTCAGACTGATACATCATCTATCATTACCACCGGGGAGGCCCGTGAAGGACAGGTTACATCAGAGTAGCTGCTCCATCTCCTACACAACTGTGGATGATGCAATCGACCTGATAAAAGTGGAGGGAACGGGGGCCCTTCTGGCAAAGGCAGACATCGAAGCCGCTTTTCAGCTCCTACCGGTACATCCTGACAGTTACCACCTCCTTGGGATCATGCTGGAAGAGGACTTCTACTACGACAAGTGTCTACCAATGGGTTGTGCTATTTTTAGGCTTTTAGTGGGCTCCTGGAATAGGTGCTCAGGTCGCGCAAAACAAGAAGGAAGTGTACACATTATTTAACTGATCTCCTATTCATTCAGAAATGGTACACTTCTGTATGTAGGACATTGCTTCAATCTTTCATTGAACTAGCACGAGAGCTGGGAGTGCCCCTGGCCAGTGAAAAAATGGAAGGACCAGCCACAAAACTGCTATTCTTGGGTATTAAGCTGGACACAGTGGAAGGTATCAGCCGGATCCCACAGGCAAAGGTGGTGGAGCTCAAGCGTTGCGTGGGGGCACTCAGCAGAAAGAAAAAGGCCATCTTGGGTGATCTACAACAGCTGACAGGTAGACTCAACTTCGCCAGCGGGGCAATCACTGCGGGCAGGCCCTTCACCAAGAGCCTGGCATGGTAAAGGAAAGGCCTGAATCAGAAACACCACAGAGTTAGACTGATCAAAGAAGTGAGGCAAGACTTAGATCAATGGCTAGATATCCTTGACAATTTTAATTGGGTCTTGATCTGGAGGAAGCCCTGGGTATCCTCCAGGCAGCTGGAGTTTTTCACGGATGCAGTGGGGGTGAAGGCTTCAGTGCAGTACTAGGCCCTGTGTGAACAGCTCAGTGCTGGCCCCCAAGCTGGCATAACAGAGGGATAACATGCAACATTTTGCTCCTGGAACTCTTTTCCATCATAGTGGCTTTCACAGTTTGGGGAGCACAACTAATGAACAGACAGATCACACTATGATCAGACATCCATGTGATAGTGCAAGCAATCAACTTGGGACCAGCACAATGCGCCGCGGTGGTGTGCTTGTTACGACACCTGGTGGGCTGCCAATTGTAGGAGAACAAAGCAATCAGAGCTAGACCCATCACAGTCTCAGAAAATAGCTGACTCACTGTCTAGTTTTCAATGGCAGGGATTCAGGGAGCTATCACCGAAGGTGGAGCCAGAAATGACACTGATACCCAGTCATCTGTGGGACCTGGTGGAACTGATTTTAAGATTTTAGTGGACAACACGTTCACCCCCAAAACAAACTTGAAGTATTGTAAGTGCTGGGAAACCTTTCAGAGGACAATGGGGGTGTCTACTCAGGGTACAGTTTCAGAACAGGATGTACAGGGGTTTATAGCCTGGGCATACTCCATGGGTAAAACCAGAGCTTGGGCCCAAGCACACCTCACCGCAGTGGCCTACTATGCCAAGTTGGCTGGAGGCAAAGACCCTACCAACTCTTTCATATGCAGGACAGCCATGAAAGGTTGGGGAAGATTGCGCCCCAGAGAATGGGATCAGAGATGCTCCATTGACTTTCAAGTACTCAAAAAACTGTTGGCAGCCATCCATGAAGTTTGCAGCCTGGGATACGAGGTATCACTATTCAAAGCAGCATTCAGTTTGGCCTTCTTTGGAGCCTGCAGAGTGAGCAAACACGTAGCTCCATCCAGGAAACACCCAGGCAAAGCCTGCATCCGGGTGAGGATGTAATTTTTGGTCAAGGCATGCAGTGGTCCACTTTCGGAGGTCCAAAACCGACCACAAGGGTAAGGCAAAATCCTTATGGATGAATTGCATAGGAAGGCCCCGTTTGCAGGTTGCATGAATACACAGCAAACAGAATCTCACCAAGGCAACCACTTTTTAGGCAGAAAGTATCTAAGCTTTTTTCAATTCATCACAGTCATGAGATTGGCCTTAGTCAAAGCCGGCCTCCACCCCAACTCCTTCAGGTCCCAGTCTTTCTAGAAAGGGGCGGCAACCATGGCAGCAGCACGTGGATTTAGTGAGAATCGCATAAAGTGGATAGGGCGCTAGGAGTTGAGGGCATTCAAGAGTTACGTAAGACCTACCAACCCCCAAGTGTCATTTCTTTCCATTGCAGACCCGTACGAGTGATGCCAGACGGTTTGGATTCAAGACCATTCATTCATATCCAGAGCAAAGCAGTGAGCTCAGGCAAGACCTATCTATGGGGGGCTGTAGTTCAGCAACACAAAAGTGGTTGGCTGGGCTGCCCGAGCATGAGATGGGATGAGCTGCTACCTGGAGATAAAACACGCTTGGCAAGAAAGAACAACTTCACTTGTCTGGGTAGGAAAGATCTGTTAGCCACCATGGCATCAGGCCTTACCACAGTAGCGAGACTCTAGCACCCAGCGGACATATTATGGTCCGAGATCATAGTTAGGGTAGAATGGAGAGGGGCAAGAAAACACAGAGTGGTAGAACGGTCACTGAGAAAACTGAACATATCCATGTCCAAGCTTTGCAGGGCAAACTCATGGGGCTTCATTAGGCACGGGCTCATTAACACAGATGTGGGGTACACATATCAGGAGTTGGGATGGACATGTTCCTACTCAACATAGTAGGGGAGCTAGAACTACTTGGCTTCTTCTGTAGTGCAAAGGAGGGGAGAGCTGCTCGCGGTCATGGAACCATGAGCAGCGTGGTGGGATAGACACTCGGTCAGCCATTAAAAGCACAGTAGCCTAAGAGGAAGGGTCACTCTGAAAGTGCCCTTGGGATGCCTAATGGCAGGGGCACGAGGAGTGCAAGCAATGACTGGTTAAGGGGGCAGCAGTGGGCGGACACAGCACTTGCAGCCCGGGCAAGACCAGGAGACTCCCAAGGGGACTTTGCAGCAAGGGGAGCCTAGTCAATGGCATACGCTGAAACCCCCCATGGGTCACAACTCATAAGAGACTGTGCAAATTAGCAGATGACAAGCAGATCAAGAAGAAGGACTAAAGAACTTATACTGAAAAGAAATATCTGAACATGGTGCGTATGATCAGTTGTGCGATGTTTTATGAACCATGTGATTATATATATTGTAATGAACTGT
Source organism: Pleurodeles waltl (assembly GCF_031143425.1). Lineage (NCBI taxonomy): Eukaryota > Metazoa > Chordata > Amphibia > Caudata > Salamandridae > Pleurodeles > Pleurodeles waltl. The sequence continues at coordinate 1,314,511,665 of NC_090440.1, forward strand.
GGCTGTTTGTAACTTCCAGTAACGCCTCCAGTGTGTGTTTCCAAGGTAGAAGGGAAGGTGGTAAGCGGCTGGGAGTAAGACGGTCTCTTCCACGTCTGGGAGGAGTTTGAACATGCGTACTCCCCTGAGACACTAGCTTACCAGAGAGAAAAGCAAGCCGAGCTTAACAACTGTATTGCCCCCTGCTGGAGATTGCTTCATCCACTTGTGGCACCATCCGCCATGCTGCTCACCGCACCACCACTCCGCTCTGCTAACTGTGCCCTTCAGAGTTGCACTTGCATGGTTCCCAGAACTCCGTTTCTCATTTTCCAAATCACTCGTCTTGGGCATTTAATTCAGCTCCTGCTCTGAATCTCCTCAGCCATGCTGCCACCTGGCAAAAACAATCAGCACACAGAATTCTGGACCCGCCTTTCAGGAAGTGTAGGATGCTGGACTGGCTTGTAGTGAGTACCAAGGGGTACTTACACCTTACACCAGGCCCAGGTATCCCTTATTAGTGTAGAGGGGTGTCTAGCAGCTTAGGCTGATAGAAAAGGTACAGGCTCCAAGACCCACACTTTCTGCCCTGGTTGGTACTGGACCAAAACAGCCTTCTGGTCATGCCATTGCTTTTGGAGCTCTTGGCTGGCCTGAAGGTTTTTACTGGCCTTTTTCATGTACTCAGCCATCCTAGATCTGAGGCCAAGTACATAGTCCACTATGTCTTGCTTTGGAGCTTTTAAAGGTTGTTCCCAACCCTCCTTAACAAGTGTTAGAGGACCTCTTACAGGGTGTCCAAATAGGAGTTCAAAGGGGCTGAAGCCCACTCCTTTTTGGGGTACCTCCCTGTAAGCAAAAAGGAGGCAAGGTAACAGGATATCCCATCTCCTGTAGAGTTTTTCAGGGAGTCCCATAATCATGCCTTTGAGAGTTTTGTTAAACCTCTCCACCAGTCCATTTGTTTGTGGATGGTAGGGTGTGGTGAACTTGTATGTCACACCACATTCCTTCCACATGGCCTTTAAGTAACAATCTGTCATCAGGGTGGGTGGGTTGGGCATGCATTGAAACAGAAGAATGGTGAGAATGAACGGAGGGAGACCTGGCCCTAACAGATGGCACACTAACATTCTGGCCTACAGAAGTGACACTTCTACTGTGATGAGAAACAACACTATTACTGTGATTCAAATTAGTACCAGCTATGCTAGTTGGCCTGCTAAGGGGCAGGTTGGAAAGATTCCCTCCCAAATCTTTTGCTAGGGGTGCCCCAGAATCAGAGTGGGAACCATCAGCAAATTTTTCACCAGAAGTGCCAACTAAGGTCTTATCTTGTTCAATGAGCATATTAACCAATAGTTGTCTTGAGGGATTCTTCCCTACCCCTAAACCTCTATCAACACAGAGACTCCTTGCTTCCTTCTAGCTAAGGTTGTCATAAGCTATGCTGGCCAGATCAAGAGTTTGGCCTGTACCAGACATGATAGAAAAGGTTTAAACGACAGAAAAAGAAAGAAAAAAGTTTCAGAACTTTTTAAAGAACAGAAAAAAAAAAAACTTTTAAAGAACTTTTTGAAAGTTTTAGAGGTACTTTTCAGCACTTAGTAAAGAAGTGAGAGGAGAAAAGCAAAACTTTTTGGTTAGGTGTACATACACTGAACTTGTTTTGTATATTTTTCTCTTATGAAAAGTACTATGACAAAAGTGGTAAGTAGTTGCAAAGTACTTATCCCACCGCTGCGCAAATTAATGTAGGAGGCTGGACTGGCTTGTAGTGAGTACCAAGGGGTACTTACACCTTGCACCAGGCCCAGGTATCCCTTATTAGTGTAGAGGGGTGTCTAGCAGCTTAGGCTGATAGAAAAGGTAGCTTAGCAGAGCAGCTTAGGCTGAACTAGGAGACGAGTGAAGCTCCTACAGTACCACAAGTGTCATATGCACAATATCATAAGAAAACACAATACACAGATATACTAAAAATAAAGGTACTTTATTTTTATGACAATATGCCAAAAGTATCTCAGTGAGTACCCTCAGTATGAGGATAGCAAATATACACAAGATATATGTACACAATACCAAAATATGCAGTAATAGCAATAGAAAACAGTGCAAACAATGTATAGTCACAATAGAATGCAATGGGGGCACATAGGGATAGGGGCAACACAAACCATATACTCTAGAAGTGAAATGCGAACCACGAATGGACCCCAAACCTATGTGACCTTGTAGAGGGTCGCTGGGACTGTAAGAAAACAGTGAGGGTTAGAAAAATAGCCCACCCCAAGACCCTGAAAAGTGGGTGCAAAGTGCACCTAAGTTCCCCAAAGAGCACAGAAGTTGTGATAGGGGAATTCTGCCAGAAACAACAACACCAGCAATGCAACAACGATGGATTTCCTGACGAGAGTACCTGCGGAACAAGGGGACCAAGTCCAAGAGTCACGATCAAGTCGGGAGTGGGCAGATGCCCAGGAAATGCCAGCTGTGGGTGCAAAGAAGCTGCCACTGGATGGTAGAAGCTGTGGATTCTGCAGGAACAACAAAGGCTAGAAACTTCCCCTTTGGAGGATGGATGTCCCACGCCGTGAAGAGTCGTGCAGCAGTGTTTTTGTGCAGAAAGACCACAAACAAGCCTTGATAGCTGCAAGGGTTGCAGTTAGGGTTTTTGGATGCTGCTGTGGCCCAGGAGGGACCAGGATATTGCCACTTGCGTGAGAAGACAGAGGAAGCCCCCAGCAAGAGAAGGAGCCCACTCAGAAGCAAGCAGTACCTGCAGAAGTGCCAGAACAGGCACTACAAAGTGGAGTGAACTGGAGCTCACCTGAAGTTGCACAAGAGGGTCCCACGAACCCGGAGGACAACTCAGGAGGTCGTGCAATGCAGGTTAGAGTGCTGGGGACCCAGGCTTGGCTGTGCATGAAGGAAATCCTCGGTGACTGCACAGGAGCCGGAGTAGCTGCAAAACACGCAGTTCCCAGCAATGCAGTCTAGCGTGGGCAGGCAAGGACTTACCTCCACCAAACTTGGACTGAAGAGTCACTGGACTGTGGGAGTCACTTGGACAGAGTTGCTGAGTTCAAGGGACCTCGCTCGTCGTGCTGAGAGGAGACCCAGAGGACCAGTGATGCAGTTCTTTGGTGCCTGCGGTTGCAGGGGGAGGATTCCGTCGACCCACGGGAGAGTTCTTCGGAGCTTCTAGTGCAGAGAGGAGGCAGACTACCCCCACAGCCTGCACCACCAGGAAAACAGTCGAGAAGGCGGCAGGATCAGCGTTACAAGGTCACAGTAGTCGTCTTTGCTACGTTGTTGCAGTTTTGCAGGCTTCCAGTGCGGTCAGCGGTCGATTCCTTGGCAGAAGGTGAAGAGAGAGATGCAGAGGAACTCTGATGAGCTCTTGCATTCGTTATCTAAAGAATTCCCCAAAGCAGAGACCCTAAATGGCCAGAAAAGGAGGTTTGGCTACTTAGGAGAGAGGATAGGCTAGCAACACCTGAAGGAGCCTATCAGAAGGAGTCTCTGACGTCACCTGCTGGCCCTGGCCACTCAGAGCAGTCCAGTGTGCCAGCAGCACCTCTGTTTCCAAGATGGTAGAGGTCTGGAGCACACTGGAGGAGCTCTGGACACCTCCCAGGGGAGGTGCAGGTCAGGGGAGTGGTCACTCCCCTTTCCTTTGTCCAGTTTCGCACCAGAGCAGGGCTGGGGGATCCCTGAACCAGTGTAGACTGGCTTATGCAGAGATGGGCACCATCTGTGCCCATCAAAGCATTTCCAGAAGCTGGGGGAGGCTACTCCTCTCCAGCCCTGACAGCTTATTCCAAAGGGAGAGGGTGTAACACCCTCTCTCTGAGGAAGTCCTTTGTTCTGCCTTCCTGGGCCAAGCCTGGCTGGACCCCAGGAGGGCAGAAACCTGTCTGAGGGGTTGGCAGCTGCAGCAGCTGCAGTGAAACCCCGGGAAAGGCAGTTTGGCAGTGCCCGGGTCTGTGCTAGAGACCCGGGGAATCATGGGATTGTCTCCCAATACCAGGATGGCATTGGGGGGGTAATTCCATGATCTTAGACATGTTACATGGCCATATTCGGAGTTACCATTGTGAAGCTACACATAGGTAGTGACCTATGTGTAGTGCACGCGTGTAATGGTGTCCCCGCACTCACAAACTCCGGGGAATTGGCCCTGAACAATGTGGGGGCACCTTGGCTAGTGCCAGGGTGCCCACACACTAAGTAACGTAGCACCCAACCTTTACCAGGTAAAGGTTAGACATATAGGTGACTTATAAGTTACTTAAGTGCAGTGTAAAATGGCAGTGAAATAACGTGGACGTTACTTCACTCAGGCTGCAGTGGCAGGCCTGTGTAAGAATTGTCAGAGCTTCCTATGGGTGGCAAAAGAAATACTGCAGCCCATAGGGATCACCTGGAACCCCAATACCCTGGGTACCTCAGTACCATATACTAGGGAATTATAAGGGTGTTCCAGTATGCCAATGTAAATTGGTAAAATTGGGCACTAGCCTGTTAGTGACAATTTGGAAAGAAATGAGAGAGCATAACCACTGAGGTTCTGATTAGCAGAGCCGAAGTGAGACAGTTAGTCATAACACAGGTAACACATACAGGGCACACTTATGAGCACTGGGGCCCTGGCTGGCAGGGTCCCAGTGACACATACAACTAAAACAACATATATACAGTGAAATATGGGGGTAACATGCCAGGCAAGATGGTACTTTCCTACAGGAAGCAACTAATAGGAGCTGGTACTTCAGAACCAGCTGTATTGTGTGCTTCAAATCCTTCACTATTCCTAGCCAAAATGCCAAAGGAGGAAGAGGGAGGGCCTGTGGAACAGGAAGTGATGCTCTGTTGCTCGGCAGTACAGTGTCCCATCGTGAGGGCCCCACAAATCAGTCTTGTTCATACCTACCATCTTATTAATGATCTCCATCCTAGAGTTTAAGCCATGCTGAATATGGACTGTGGGAACTGCACAGAGAAGGAAGGTGTTATCCTTGGGCTATGATATATGCTTTGTGCTGTCCACTCAAAACAGTGGGCATTAACAACCAGCCATTGTATCTGCTCTATGTAGTCCTCCAAGAAACAGCAGCAGAGTAACCATCATGCACCTCACCATGGTATATGCTTCAGAAGATCACTTAGGACTTTCAGGAAGCAACTAATAGGAGCTGGTACTTCGGAACCAGCTGTATTGTGTGCTTCAAAGCCTTCACCCAAGATTGGCCGGGAGCAGCTATAGGAATGGGCACTATACAATTAGCCATTGTGTCAGATCTGAGCTGTTCACCTAGTAGCGGGAAGGAGGAACCCATCATTATGACCATTACACAACCAGCCTTAGTATATATTCAGGTGTCCAAGAGCGAGCAGCAAGGAGAAACCATATTACAACCACCCTTAGTATATCCACAAGGAGTCAAATGAGCGGCAGAAAAGCAACCCACAGGAAGGTATGTTACTCCCTATAAGTTTCAGGTTGTTGAAAATGGCTTTGGTGTGGCAAATAACTCTAAGAAAGAGTACAAAGGAAGCTGAGAATGAGTATCTTGGCAGCCCCTACGGCGAGGACCTAGAATGAACAATATGTAGTCCCACTATTCCTTCGGACAGTTGTAAGCCTGAGCAGGTGAAGAAATGACCTAGCATCACTCTAGTCCACATAGAAACAATAGTTTCATGGGCCCAGAAATGGATAATTCCAAATGTCAGTATTCTTCGAGTGGTTGTTGATAATGCAAGCAGTCAGCTTTGGTCACATCATCCCTGGCTGCCCCTAATCACCTGTAAATTAACCCATCACTTTGGTTAATAAACCTTCAGAAAAACTGTGTACCAGTGAAATGCCTGAATTTTCACATATCTAATATAAATATATATACATATTATCGGGGGCTATAGAGTGGCAAATCTATACAAAGTGATAAAACCAGTTAACATTAAGAGAACACACAAAATGTGGTTTTCTTGCCTGCTTCTTTTAAGCAAGAAGGTTTTGGCGGCTAATGGTTTCTTAACTGTCCTAAGGTATCTTCCTTAGCTTACTCCGAGAGAACTGTCTCTTGCTTATCTTGCATGACTCTGCTGCCTGAGGCCTTTGAAAAAAATAGGTGTTTGGAAACCCTTAAACACCACCACCTTCTTATCCTGAAGTGTACTGCAGATGCTGCCTGCATCTCTTCAATTCTGGTGACAGCTAGCTCATGTGCCCATTCGCCTCAGTGCTCACACCTCACCTCTCTAACCTAAAAGCACTGTAGCAGACAACTCCATGCTGCCTCAATGTCTGCATCTCTTTAAGCCTACCACCTTGTGACAGACAGCTCTCGTATCAACGAGATCACAGCCTGCATATGTCTAATCCTGTACACGGCAGCTGACAATTTCCTGATCCCTGAGCCTCACTGCCTGCACCTCTCTGATCCTGCTACATGGTGGCAACGGCACCCCTGTCCATGCACCTCACTGCGTGCATCTCCCTAATCCTAAAACCATGGGGTAGAAAAACCCTGCACCTTAGCTCTTCACGTCGTGCATTTTGCTGTTTAGGACCTGTGACTTACTAACCCCTTTTGTGGCAGCAGAGAGAATGTGCCCCTGGGCCTTGTACGGCTTACATCACTCCTCCACTCTGAGCACATGCACCTCAACCACTCTGAATATCAATAATATGTTTAACAGTTTTAACCCCTCTTTTTAAAGGAGCAGCATATACAAACACGCCAACTCTTTTAACAAATGAATCGCTCACAAAGTCATCTTTCACCATATTTACAACATCACACTACTCAAGATGTCTGTGTTTTTTATAACAGTTACGTAGGTCCAGGAAGGCCTGGTACATGCCGATTTTTTACCATACCTACATAAGAAGCTTCATCACACAGGAAAGACAAATGGAATTTATTTGCATTGCCAATGGTGATCTGAAAAATCTGGCACCGTGGGTGGAGTGCTGAAGTGTTGACCACGTAGACTGCACAGTGTATAGGATGTGGTTGGGAGGCTGTTGAATTTGTTGTTAGCCTATATAGTAAGTGTTGTCATGTCAAAAGTGGTGACCGCCATAGTGCGGTTATCTTGTTATGGAACATAGCGCAAGGTTTTTGAGGAGCATAGGTGGGAGACAGACAAGCAAATTATAATTATACCAACAACTAACCAGCTTAGCCGCAGGGCCAGTGGGATATTGCGTGACTGTACACTTACACTGGGGGTAATCAGAGAAGGCCCAGTACTCTATGCAGCGACATGCACCAGGCGAAGATGCTGTTGAATCAGTAGTTGAATACCAAAAGGCCAGGAATCGGAATTGGTAACAAAAGCAGTAGGTCTGCACCATTTCATTTTGTTTATTTATTTTACACTACATTCTACTGAACAAATACAACTTGTGAAGGAGGAAGGATGAGGAAGAGAAATCAAGGCTGGGAACCTGAGCAGAAACTACACACACTCTTTCAGGTCATCTGCATATAAACTTGACATCCCTGCTTTACACTATGTGCAAAATAAGTGTTTACATACACCATATAAAAGAAGAAAAAAACTTAGTTTGCCAGTGTGCACATTCTTTTAAGCCCTCACCATCTCAATCTGCCTTTTTTGTCTGTCTCCAGGAGGCAGACGCAATGTAATAAGGTTTCCACTGGTAAAATACCTTGCTGAAACATTTGCATCCAGCTTACCTTACATACCTCATAGACAAGTCACTCTACATGTATGTTATAATGTATATTAGAAACCTGCATTCAACTGGCCAACAGCAGGGTTCTGCCAATTGATCAATCAATCAGGCAATTTCTAGGACGCTGCTAGTCATTTGTGAGGGTATACAGGCACTGGCAGGTACCAGTGGTTTAATGGAAGATTCAGGTCTTCTATGATTTTCAGAACTCTGGTAGTGAAGGGGTGGTCCTGAGGTGTGGGAGTGTTGTTTCACATCTTTGCTGTGATGCAGGAGAAAGCACCCACCGCTTCTGCATTAATGGAGGTGTCTGGAGGGCTGGTGGAAATTCAGGCAGTGGTTGATGTAGGCAGGACTGTAGTTGTGAAGGGCTATGTATGTGTGGGTTAGTAGCTTGGACTGATATCTCTTTTGGACTGGGAGCCAGTGGAGTTCCTTGAGGTGAGGGGTGATAATGGGTGATTAGGGTTCTTCGGGGGAGGTTGAGGACGAGTTTGGCGGCTATGTTCTGTATGACCTGAAGTCTATAGAGGAGGTGAGCTGCGATTCCAGAGTAGAGAGAATTGCATTAGTCCAATTGGTTGGTGATGAGAGTTTGAGTGACTGTGCATCTTGAGTTCTGTGGAAGTAACCTGGAGGTCTTGGACAGCGTGTACAGGAGGAAGAAGCTAGAGGAGACAGCTTTGACCTGGGATGTCAAGGTTAGCATGCTGTTCAGGATGATTCTGAAGTTTCTGGCATAGTCGGACGGGGTCGGTGCTGGGCACAGCAATGTGTAGTTCAGACTCTCATCCCTTCAACAACTAATGACATATACAAAAATATGAGGGCCAGCACTAGAGGCTGGGGAATGGGGTAAGAGAAAAAACAGAGTCACAGAACTCCACCACTTCTGCCTCATAGCTCATCTGGTTAATGATACCTGCAGAATGTAGGGAATTTTTACATTATAAAGAGCTATCTTAAGTGTTCAGTCTTTTGAGAACTAAATGTAATTATATTTGTAACTACACATACCTGAATCCTATCTATGTCTATCCAACTCTCATTAGTTGTATTTGAAACTAGAAATTCCTGGAAACTGAAGATATGAACAACAAGTAGCTCAACAGTGACACACATAAACTGGGATCTCTCTATCCTTACTATAACAAACCTTAAATGCCATAACTACACTCTTGGGTAGAGATGAATTATGGTCTGTAATAGAGTTGTGCAAACTGAAAAGATAATTGAATATCATTAATACCCTGCTGTTCCTAAATCTAACATTGACATGTTCTTACTGAAAACTTGTAACACCTTATTCATGGTGATGTGAATATATATTACACATTGGCATTAGCCACTGTGCAGTTATATTTGAGTCAGAGTTTCCATGGGAAGAATATTAATTGTTTTGCTAATAACTATGGTACCATTTGATGAAACTCCATGAAACTTTCTAAATAAAAGATTCATACACCTCTGTTCTTGTCTGGGAAGTTTCAGAGGGATCCATCAAGCAAGGGCTGAGAATAAAGTGGGGGGATCCCAAAACAATTTTTCCACATTCAGTTTCAATAAGAAAAATTAAACAATGATACAGAACAAAATGGCTGAAAAGAATTATACCAAATTTGAGTGGAGCTAGATATTTATTCAGAAAGTGTGCTTTTTGTGATTTGGTGTAAATCTGTTCAGCAGTTTCAGAGAAATTAGGTGTAAGCAATAGCGATATCTAGTGCTCAGGAATGCCCACATGACTACTGCGTGAATCCAGCAGGAACAAAACACACAAATCACCATGGAAGAGAGCGATGTAATTAGCTGACTGCAAAGAAGAAAAATGTTGAAGCTGCTATTACAGGCCTCAAGGATCCCATCCCTGTGTCCTGAAAAATAGAATTAAACAGTATATCAAGGGGTAGGGTAGAAATATCCTGGCCCCCTGTTTCATGTGGGAGGGGGGTTCCCAGAGGGACCGTTCCTGGAAGCAAAATGTAAACAACAATTATGGCTCATAATGGTCCTGTGGGAGTCCTACTAGGGCTAGCATAGCACCCCATGTGTTCCTGTGGACTTCTCTGGGAACCCTGCGGAAGTTCAGCGGGAGCCCTTTGGAAACAACAAAAAAGTGGGTTGGGGTCTGTGGCTGGTTTGCCACTCGTGAGAGTGCTGTCCACCTGTGGGCAGTTGACTGGCTAAACTTGTGCAAAAATCGTAATTATGTTTTTAAAGCCATATGTTACCATATTTTAATATAAATCAGTGTTATATTATACATCACATTTCTCTAAGATATTAATATTTTGTCTAGTGCTAGATTTTGTTGTTTTACTCACGATTTGGCATATCAGTGGCCAACTAACATCTTTCTTAGTCTTAAGGTGTTGAAGAGTTAGCAAAACACTACATGTGAGCTGGTGAGGAAAAAGACTAAGGTGATAATATTTGCCTCAGGAATCCTTTGAACTTTGGTTGATGATCTGTATGAACTATACGTAGTTAACGTTAGTTATTACACCTAACTCCTTTGCTGGTAGAGGAATGCGAGAATTGGAGAAGTTGCTTGCACAGTAAGTCCACTCCTGAGCTGAAATACGCTTAAAGCTGATCCAGAAGACTGAGATAGAGTGGTACACATCAAGATAACTTCTCACATCTGTGGAAACCACTCATTACCATTGTTAATTATACACACAGCAAATTATAAGTAAATTAAAATGTTATCTTATTTGATAAAAATGTATTGGCGTGCACTGTTCAATTAAATAATAAACTGTAGATCATTAAAAAAAGGTGACAGTGATAAGATTATCTCAAGCTGGTTCATAAGATACAGAAACTATAATATGTTATTCACTGCAGTTCAACATTTAAAAATATTACATTTCTCACATATTACCAAAATTCACAATGCTGCACGTTCACCAGTACTGTTTCCTTGATAACATATTAAGTGAATACATTTCATCTTGGTCATTTTATACCGATAAAAAATATAGTTATATTGCTCTGAGGTGAGGTAGTGCTGGATATATACACAAAAAAATGAACCATTTTTTCCTTCTCCAGGAGTGTTCATCATCAATTTCTAAGCTCTAGTAAATGTATGAAAAACTTCCCGCAATAACACTGGTTCATGCTGGCCATAGCCAGAAGCATGTTTTAGAAGTGGCATGGCCCCTATTAAAGACAAAAATACAAACGTAGGACTTAAATAGAGGACATGGGACCACCTACCAGGACTGTTTTAAGAATATGGTATAATATGGCAGAAACATTAAATAATACAATACATGTTATGGTGTTGTAAGCTCCCAAACCTGGACTGCATTTTGAGCAATTAAAGCTAGCTTGTCTCTCTTTGGACCATATTCAGCATGTCATTATCTTTCGCAAAATTTGTGAAAGTGTTAATTCATCGAAACAATAACTTTGTTAACATAGAAGGAGATGCAAGTCTGTTACAAGCTACATGATATCTATGTTTCAATTTCTAACAATGGATGCCTAAAATATAAATGGAGTCCGAGTTGACATATTTTAATTATGCTGGTTCATAGAGTTAAGTCTCGGATTAATGGAAAGTCCCCCGATCTAGGTGAAAATTCAGTGTTCAGTCCTATATAAAATTCATGAATTGACCACTGATTTAGAGAGGGAGGTCATCATGAGAGACCCCTCCAGACCGCAGCAGCATTCAATGTTACTCTGAGAGTTGATATAGAAAGGAGAGGAGCTGAGTGCAGCTCATTTCTGTTTTCCTTTTGAAGGAACACTTTCTCCCAGCTGAAGTCTGAAAAGCACAGGTGATCCACTGTCAATAGGTATGCAGTGTGTTGGGCCCTAAGAAACTCTAGAGTCTATTTAGCTAGTCCGTGCTTTCATAGTGTAGCACATAGAAGTAGGGCGATAGGCTGCCAGGGGCATTCTAATTATGTTAAAACTTTTCATTTTATTTTTTTGCTACCGGCATGCATAAGTGCTGCTTTAATTATAATCTGTGTGGATATTACTCTTGTACTAATCAACAGAATGAGACTGTTCAAATAAAACACTTTTAAATGTATATTGTGTCTTTTCTTCGTACAGTGGTTGAGTGTACCATTCTAAAGAACAAAGTTGTGTTTGAATTACCACTGCTCCCCTGACCATTTTACAAGACTGTTAGTAGCCCATAAAGCCCCACACCACATCAGCTGGTATGTTTAATGGGGTTGTGTGGGGCTACAATAACCTGGACTCTTCCGCAAGGAACAGTGCACTGAACTCAGTCCAGACACCAGTCGATGGGGAAGCCAAACCACGTAGACCTGGGTCAGAGATCTCAGGATATGCAACACTGGTGTTGCACATTATTGTTATCATTCTACTGGTATTAATTGCAAAATGCAATATTTTAAGATTGAGGGAAAAAGGGACAATGCACAAAACTGGACTTCAATTTAAAGGGAGCAGTTAATCCCCCTTAGGATTTTCTATTAAAGTTGTGGCAATCGGTACATTCAAATCAAAGAGTTATAGATGTGTTTCGTAGGAGCATGTTGAAAATAGCTGAAAACGTATTTTAAAGCATGTTAGACCAGTGACTTTGATAAAACTGGCTATAAATAAAACTCAATTTTAAAAGGGACTCTGCAGCCACTTGCACAGGGCTTCCACTATGGCAGGATGCAAAAGGTTCCAACCTCCAGGGGTGAAATAACACCTACTTTGCTAAAGGTTGTGCCCTCTAGATAGCTAATTCATTGTCCTTCGGTAGAAACAGCCCTAATTTCTAATTGCAGTTTCCTTTGCCTGCACTATAACTCCATAAAGTACAGGGATGTTTTGCTAATTCAGGTAATCAAAAATATATTTCATGAGATCTCACCATCACTGTGGACAAGGCCTTGGTTATTAGGGGTAGGGTGTTTTGATTTCGGGAATCTGATGAACTAAGTAGGTGGCATTTCCTTCCACAATCATTAATGTTGTCACAATTTTAGTGCAGCATTTCTCACAAATGGCTGCTATGGTTTCATCAACAATGCCTCAAGTGCTTTCAGGTCTTGTGTGTGTACTAAATCCAATAAAACTTGTTCTGAAAAAATAATGCTACAATTTCTCAGCAGAGCTAGCTTATTTTGATGGGGCAATACGTACCATAGCCCCTCAGCACAACTTTCATTAAAGTTATTTATTGGAGAGTGGAAACTCCACTTGGAAGGGGTTCAGTATTTCTACTAGAATGCATCAACACTTCTCAACAAGGTATTTACAGTTTTAGTGGGCAGCGCAAACATGCCTCATAAGCATGGTATCTATACACTTATTCAACAGTACCAACACTCGTCAGCAGCATCGGAAATTTCTAATGCTGCTGGACCAATTGTTCGCAGAAAGACTACCACACTTTTTATGACAACACAAGCTCTTTTTGCCACGGCGGCCGTGCCTCTATTGGAGAGAGCCAAAACCATTTTAGCAAGGCTCCCATGCATATATTAGGCAGTGGCAGCACTTTTGAGGAAGGCTGTAACATACTTAGGCCCAGATGTATACTCTGTTTGCGCTGAATTAGTGTCATTTTTTTTACGCTAATTCAGCACAAACTTAACTCCATATTTATATTATTGTGCTAGACAAGGCTAGCATCTAAATATTGGAGTTAAAGTCATTCTTTGCTAGCGGGAAACTACCTTGTGTCAATGAGATACAAGGAAGGCAAAAAATGACTCTAAGGCCCTAGCGCCTTGTTTATCCTCCTGTGCAAAAATGGTGCACAGGACCTAGGTGGGCCTAAATAATGGTGCTAAGCTTGCTTAGCGCCATTGTTTAACGCCTGGGTCAAGGCAGGCGTTAGGGGACCTGTAGGTCCATTTCCATGGTGGAACACCATGGAATGAGTCCACAGGTGCCCTCCCAGGCCCCAGGGACACTCCCACCCACACCAGAGGGACAAGTGAGGATGGGTGACCCCATCCCAGGTAAGCATCAGCAAGTAGAGGTGCATTTTTTTTTTAAGTGCCATTGGGGGCCCTGAAATGGCCCCCCCTACATGGCACTGGGTGCAATGGCCATGCCCAAGAAACTCTTGTCCCCTGTGCTGGCCATTGGGGTGGTGGGCATGACTCCTTTCTTTTCTAAGGCAGGAGTCATGTGGTATGGGAGGTTTTGTGTCAAGAAATGATGCCAGGCTGGTAAGAGTCAGTTTTTTTTACTCTAATCAGCCTAACGTCATTTTTTGGTGCAAAACCCCCTTCCCCCATACCGCCACCCCCACCTGGCTAACGTCATTTTCCTTGACGTTAGACCACCCTTAGTGCCGGCTTGCGCCATTCCTTAAATATGGCACCCAGCTGGCACTGTCGAATGGCGCAGGCCGGTGCACTACTTTTTGATGCAAAACTGCGTTTGCGCAGTTTTGCGTCAAAAAGTATAAATCTGGGCCTTAGGGGCGTATTTATAGGTCTCTAGCGCCACAGGAGCAAAAATGATTGTCACACTCCTATGGCGCTAAGCACTGCGCCATATTTACAAGGTAGCGTTAAGCCACTTTTTGTGGCTTAATGTCACCTTGTAAATACGGCCCCTTCCCACACAGCTCTGTGCGTGGAAGGGGCGAGCAATGGGTGTTGCTGTCGGCGTGCCACAGCAACACCCAATGCATTTTGACACATACTCAGATTTATGAGATTTCGTAAACCTGAGGCAGTGGTGGCGTTAGCAGGGTGCAACGAGGAAAATTACTTTTATAGAAAGAGCAAAATGCCAGAGATTATTGTTTATGTGCGGGAAGGTGTCCCTTCCTGTACAAAAATAATCATTTGGAAATTACGCTTTGGCACTTCTGTGTGTGCTGCATTGTGCAGCATACACAGAAGTGGCAAAGCACCATTAGTGATTGTTTATGTGGAGGAAGGGACACCTTCCCGCACATAAACAATCACACCCCTCAACACAGACATCCTTGCACGGTGGTGCACGGATGCCTGCGTTGGCGCTAGCAGCTAAATTTTGCGCCAGCGCAGGGAACAGCACAGGGGTGCATTGTATTCACTTAAATACGGCGCATCCCCGTGTTTCTAAAGTGACGCAGCACGGCACTGCCAATTTTGGCACAGCACTGCGCTATGCCACTTTTCCAGAAATCTGGCCCTTGGTTTACAGCACCACAGTGGTACTGTTGTTGTAATGGGTGGCCCAACACTTCTCTGCAGGGCTGCATTACTTTTATTGGATAGAAAAACTCAGCAGTGCTCTAAAATGTTCCAGGAACCATGCAAATGATTCTTAGCACTACTGCGATACATGTATTCAACTGGTGGGATAGTAACTACACTTTTTACCTTGACTGCTGTACTTTTTATTAGGAATAACACCACTTCTCATCAGAACTTCTACAGCTTATCTGGAGAGTACAACAATTCAAAGCAGCACAACTCTTCCTTGTGTCAACAGTGCCAAAACTTCTCAGCATGGCCACTATATTGCATTTGGATGCCTCAAAGCAACACTTTTGGGACACATTCCCACTTTGGAATATTTCAGTTATGCATATCATACCTATCAGAACTGCATTCCGAAAATATTGAATAAATCTGCCTTTCTCTTGTTTTCCCAAGGCTCTATGTGTTGGAAATCACCATATTTTGCATGGTGTACATCAGATTTTTGGGGACACTAGAACTCTGTGAACTTTACCACTGTAACAAGTGGTAAAGTGCCTGTGCTCCCCTTTCCACATGATGCAATTGGCATAACTGACATCTTTAACTTACATATAAGCACCTATTGTATGTTACATAAAGTGCTCATATGGCCTATAATTTAAATGTCATCAGTGGCCTACAGTACGCAGTGTGTCACCCACTGCAGTGACAGGGCAAAGATGGCTGCAGGACTGCCATCTGTAACACAGTGGTGCAGGTTTAAACTGCCAGTTCGACCTATCAAAATCAATCTTTTTTGACAGGCCTATATCCCCAATTTAGATATTATTAAGTCACCCCTAAGCCTTACTGCCCATTAAGGTGGGTTACGTGATATTTAAGAGTAGGACACATAAAAGTTTAATGTTAAACATGTCCTTACAACGAAAAGGCCATAAAGTTTATTTTCACTGTAACAGGGTTAGTTGTTCCATAGGAAAGCATTAGGCTACAATATTAAGTTTAATACTGCTATCTCCTATTATGAAACAGCTACAAAACTTTCTTCTTGGACATTTAAAATAGTTATCGCAAACTCAATTAATTGTAATGATTTGTAATAAATATTTTGGAATGTGTTTTTTCTTTTTTTTAAAGTTACATTTTATCTCCATAGAGCCTCTAGAGGCCCATTTGCATGAGCTTCCAATTGTCACCCAGGAGATGTATAGTTCACATAATGAGTTGTGAACTTGCTCCAAGTGCTAAGAAAAAAAGCCTTGGGTGTGGGGAGGTGTTCTGTTTCTCGTAGGCTGACCATCTGGGCTGTGTCCAGAAATGTAAGTAACTTCAGAGGGACCTTCCCTGTCACAGGTAGATGTAGCTAACTCTGGGACCTGCCTCTTCCTGTGCACCCCTAGCCAGTCAGGTAGACATGCCCCTAGCACCAGTTTTCAGTGACCACAGAGGAGGGGTTGCTCATTTCCATGACCATACCTCGAGGGTGAGCACAGCAGCTCTGCACAGGGAAGAAAGGTTCTGCATTGTTGGATTTGGGCAGAGACGGCACTGTGGAGAAGAGCTGCAAAATTGGGTAGGGTCACCCCTGGGAACTTTTCCCTCATTGGTTAGGGAGTAGCAAGAAGTTTCCTTCGCCTGTAGGGTGGCACCGGGCATGAAAGTGACACCCCATGCACCATCCTGAGATAACTTCTAGACCTGTGGAAGGACAGAAGAGGACTAATCCTGCTGTCTGTGACCTGAGAAGAGCCCTGAAGACTGGGCCTGCTCTCCCACTTGTATCCAGGACAAAAAAGTGGACTCCAAGGATCATAAGGTTGCCTGTTTGGGATATAGGATACACCAAGCTTCAAGAGTCCTTTTTCTGCATTCCTATCTTGACCAATCTCAAATGGACCTGACCTGGACCCTGCTTCTGGCCTCTGCTGGAGTGAGTATTGACGGCCAAGCACTGTCCCTAAGGACCTGGACCCTTATCTAGTGTCAAAGTGTAGTACCTGAAAACTTGGACTTAGAAACTTATTGTCAACTTTTTTTCCCTGTAAGCCGGCAGGGGACTGGGACTAACCTGCCAAGCTAATCGGAGGAAGGTGCACTGCTGCTGGATCAGATTCAGGTTGCTCCTGCTACGTTCTTCTCTGCTGCAGCAAATCCACCTTGTGTAGAAGGTATCCGGCCTTGTGGTGCCATCGTTGGCTACAGCCAGCAACCTTCTGCCTGCTGGAAGAATTGGAGCTCCAAGAAAGTAACTAAGTCTGAAGGTAGAAATCTTCACAAAGGTACTAAAATTATCTGGTTGGCAACGGACATTCTCACAGCATGAAATTCAAAATTCTCCTGCTCCAAGCGTTCCGACCTTGAGTCGTGGCTACACTGAGACCTCATCCAGTGACTCTCTGATGATGCAGAGTCCTCTCCTGCCATATCCTGCTGCCTTGCCAAACTGAGGATTTTCGACTTCCATTCAAAGTTTGAAGGTACAACGTTTTACCGGGATGAATCTGGTCCCTGTAGCTGACCCACAAGCCCATCACGGTCAGTCTTAAAATGTACCCATGTCCCTTTCAAGTGCAATCAGATGACCACAGTAGGAGCTTAACACTTTGTTTAATGTTTGAAAATTCATGACTCTGATACTGCTTATTGGATTATTGTCACTTTGGTATCACTGTATTTATTAAAAGGTACTCTATTTTTCTAATATGGTTTGCAATTGTTCTTCTGCTGCATTTTTACTTAATTACTGTTTGAGTACAGCATAAATACTTTTCACATTGCCTCTACCTGTCTGTCGGGTCCCATAGTTAAGAGGTGGTTCAGTTTATGTTAATTTAGTGACTTTAAGGAATCATTCTGACAAGGACTGTGGCTATTACTTGAGGTGGGTACTCACCCCCTCAACAAAAAAACCTTCATACATAGGCTGCACATTCTTTACAACTTCCCACACCCAATTTCTTCAGCTTATACACCTCTACATTACAATGGTGATCGGAAAAGTGTTGGAAGTTCCCTTACACAAATCTCTAAATTACCTCTAAATTAAGCTTGTGTGCGGCTATTCACACATTGGTGTAAACTATGCTGCAATGTATGACTGCACAATCTACAAATGAATCTATAAACTGTGCAGCCAAGCATTTACCCTTACCTCATGCTATGTGGCTCAGTTGTAAATTATGTAGGCGTGAATTAAACTATTTAAATTGTTCCTAGGACCGCACTGCGCACGGGAATATAGGGGCATATGGAGCCCTCCTCCACCACCCCCAGTAGGCAGGGTTACGTATGCTCCTTTCTGGAATATATAGGCTAAAGAATACTTACTCCATTCTTCTGTGAAAGCAAGTCACATAGTGGCACTATTAGTGAATTATGATGCAACACAGTGTAGCAAACAAAATTGCTGTGCTGTGCTGTGTTGTGCTGTGTTGTGCTATGGGTGAGAGCAACATAGACTGTAGAGACATATTTACTAAATATGGCCTGACGCTGCTTTTTCCCTATGCACTGGCAGACTGGCACACAAACAGGTAGTCTAATGCCACACATATAACTTTGCACCATAGTGTAAAGGTGTGTGCATGTCTAGAATCATTTTTGTACTGGAAGAATATCCTTCCAATAAAAAATACTATGCCAAAATACTTTTACTTATGTCAGACATTGAAAGTGTAATGCACAGTGCAGCACACTTGCAATGAGTGATATTTTTGTGAAATAAATACACTTCTACCTACTGCCTACGTTAAAGATGTGTTAAGTTTCGACACCAAGGCAGGTCTGACAATCTTTAAAGGTTTAGCTCTGCTTCTAAAAGTATGGGTGGTAACATTGGAATGCTCAAGTACCACTGATTAACTACTTCACTGATGCAAAGTAGTGCAAAGCAGAGGAAAATACTATTAGCTTTACTTTTAAGGCAGCTTTCCAGCGCAAAAAAAGTTTTACGATGCAAAGTAAATACTTATCAAGACTTTCCTCTGCTGTGCATTAATATGGGGGTCACCGCCCACCAAAGTAACCCCGTCGAAAGACCGCACCGCGGTCAAAAGACCGCGGGGGTCATTTCGACTTTCCAGCTGGGCCGGCGGGCGACCACCAAAAGGGTGCCCGCCGGCCCAGCGGGAAAGACCCTGCAACAATGAAGCCGGCTCCGAATGGAGCCGGCGGAGTTTCAGGGGTGCGACGGGTGCAGTTGCACCCGTCGCGATTTTCACTGTCTGCAAAGCAGACAGTGAAAATCTTACTGGGGGCCTGTTAGCGGGCCCCTGCACTGCCCATGCCAGTGGCATGGGCAGTGCAGGGGCCCCCAGGGGCCCCACAACACCCGTTCCCGCCATCCTGGTTCTGGCGGTGTAAACCGCCAGAAACAGGCTGGCGGGAAGGGGGTCGGAATCCCCATGGCGGCGCATGGAGGATTCTCCGGCCCTGGGGAAATCCGGCGGGAAACCGCCGGATCCCCTTTTCTGACCGCGGCGATAGAATGGCCCTGGAAGCACAGCCAGCCTGTTGGCGGTGCTTCCGTGTCCCTCCACACCGCCAGGGTTGGAATGAGGGCCAATGTGTCACTTTGCAGAAGTGCAACCTTGATAAATCTGCCCCATGTGCAACTTTTGTAGATGCACATGTTGCAGGCACTACTTTTCCTAGGTGCTGTGTCAGACTCTGAATTAATGTATTATTCCACAAGCGGCAATGTAAAACTTTGAGCTTTTTTAGCCACTATGACGAATTATTGTCTCTAAAATCAAATATTTGCAATTTTTGAAAGCCTTTCTTGGCGCATAACGTCCCTAAAGGGAGGATCAGACACCCTCTCCGTTTGATTGCTAGGATGGACTGCTAACACAACATTTTCAGACTTCTTTTGACTGCTCTTCCAGGCCCCAAGACCCCACACATTGATACCAGTTTTTAAACCGTGAATCAGTATTATTTTACAACGCATAAAGGCCTTATCTTTTTAACAAAATATCTAAGAATATCCAAATACAGCCGTTTTAGTTGAAGTGAGAGAAAAATCTCCATCTCTAGTAATGTTTATTTAAAAAAGCAGAACATTTCTTCAACTTTAGCTTGCAGGATGCTTATTTCGACATAAATGAAGCTTTCACACGTGCAGAGCAATTCAACTGTAATGTCACCGTGCCAGATTTATGAAATGTAGCGGGGCAACAAATATATTGACTGGCCAGGCCCTTAAACGGCTCTCCCCCCCGCCGCTTCACATCCACATGCCCCTGAATTAAAAAAAATGGCTTCAAGCAGACAGACCATCCTTCAGCACAAGTGTTCCTCATTCAGCGTAGTAAAGAATGCACAGAATTAGGATTATTTGTTGAGTGGCCCGGCGTCCCGGATTTACTGGGAACAGTCTAGGTTTTTCACCAGCTGTCCCGGGAGATTTCGGGAAATTTAGCTCATGTCTCTTTTTAAAGAAGGTCGACTGAAAACGGTGGGAGGCGCCTTTTTATGTTTTCCAAAGCAGGAATAGTTAGCAGCTGGTATAAGAAAGCAATTCAATTAATAGGCATGACACTAGGTAAAAACTTGCATTTTATTTATGTTCCTAGTACCTCTGCTTTAATTTTATGCTGATTAGTGCTGCCATTCTGCACGCTCGGTTGAAGTAAAATTTTAATATTTATCTTATTTTTATTAAATGTCCCTAATTTTGACTTTAAAATTCTGGTCACACTAATTATTTGTGCAGTGTCCATTACTGTCAGTGAACAAGAAATGCAACTACCTTAGTGGTAATAGCATTAGGTTAACTGCACTACCCAGCACCTTACAGTACAGCAAAGCAGGTCCCTTGTAGGAGTGACTGTGTGGTGCACTTGCATGCTAGAGTGCCCTGTGAATCCTGCAGGTTGGTACAGCATAGATGCTTTCCTGCTGGGGAAGTTGCTTCCACCAGCATTGCCAGAGGTCCAGGCAACAAATTTAACTTAATGAAATTATCAATAAGGTAACTGTATTGATTGAACTCTCACAGTGCTCTTAAAGGCAACTGTGCTGTGCTTATTATTTTATCTACCAGGCAACCATGCTTCTCCTCCACAGGCACACAAACAGCTGATTTCTCCTGTTTTGAAATTCACCCAGAAATGTCACCCATTTGTTATTCCTTAATACAGAGAAGATAAAAATTGAGCCATTTCTTTCAGGCGTGTTAAACTTGTAAAATATGAATAGCGTGAAAGGAAACGGATGATCCTAGAGTAGGAAGTACCTCACAAACAGCGCCTGTCTTACTCCAGGTACCGCCTGAGAGGAAAGTGCTTGTCTCAGAGCAAGAACCACTTCACCACAAGTGCACAGGCTTAGAACAGGAGCTTCCTGACACGAAACAACCGGTCTTAGAAACGTGGTGATTTTAACCAGAACAGGGACTGGAAATGGATCCAGAATCGAAAATATGAGCATAAATTGTATATACAAATGGACAGGCAAAGCGGTGTCTGGAAGTTATTTTCAAGGGTGGTTTTTTTAAATCTCATAATGGTTGGGTATCCGTGAAAATTAGAGATTCCAGCCACTGTATCTTCACACCAAAAACTGTATCACTCGTAGTAAGGGTAACCTCAACAGGGACCTACAACCATTGTGTTACTGTGTACTTTTTTCTCACTGTACAATCACATCTTAAACAGTATACTCATATTAATACACACACATGGGGTTATTGTACATTGCCGCCACCTCATAGTTTAGGATACTGAACTTGCAAAATATGTGATAAAGAATTGTCAACCATAGGTAGCCAGCTTATTGCTACTCACCTTGGCCTGTTTAAAACATATTAATTGTTGAGGCCACTGTATGTGTTCCTTCATTAAGGGGCTGATTAGGAGTTTGGGGGACAGAAACACCTGTCTGCCAAACTCCCGAGGGATTGGTCGCCGCTGTGCTGGTGATCTCCCGCCGGCTCCATTGCAACCTTTCCACTCGGCCCAGTGAGCAAGGTGCGGCAGTATTGTCACCAGCTCATAATAGAGCCAGCGGCAATGCTGCTGCATGCAGGGGGCACCAGCACCCTTGAAATGCGCGCTGTCTGCACAGCAAACAGTGCACATTTCGAAGGTGGTGGGTAGGGGGACTCCTGCACTGCCCATACCCTTTGTGGCCCCCTGCATCTGTACTCCGCAAGCCTTTTCATGGCAGGGGTAGTGCCATAAAAAGCCTGGGAGACAGCAATGTTGTACTCAGCAGGGCGGCGCTGAGTTCAGCACCACCCTGGCTGATTACAACCTGGACCGTCGTCAGCGTGTCGGGATCTGAGATCCTGGCAGGAGCAGCAGTAGGTTGGCAGGTCTGCCTGCCAACCTCATAATGTGGCGGTTGGGCCGCCACAGCCTCAGCAGTGCGACCGCCATCGCGAGGCCTGCGTTTTGTGGACTGCCAGCCTCATAATCAGGCCCTAAGTCTCAGAATGTAAAGGAACTAGCAAGAGCTCTATTGACCAGGAGTGAAGTGTATTTTTCTGACATTTAGTGACACACGTCTCCCCCTCCCACCCACGGAATAAACAAATGGGAGCCATTTAAAGTCTCGGAGTTGCTTTGTTGAGGGAGTTATAAATGGAATCTTTCCCAGAACTGTATTTTTCTCTGTCCAGCAGTGTGGATTTTCTGGTCTCTGCTGGAAATCCTTGTGAAATAGAAACTAAGCTATTATTTTTGAGGAAATTCCGAACATAAGCAATTAGCATGTGTAAATGACCATGGAATGTGAAAACTCATTCTTCCGCAGAACTATCCACAAATGTCTACTGTAAACGTCATGGACTATATACTAACAGTATCATAGAAGTCGTGGAAATTGCATTGTCTAAAGGAATTTCTAGAATTTTCTATCTGCATTTCCATACATATTTCTACAATATTTCTAGAAATTCTAATGACATTTCAATGCATTGATGATAATTTCATCAAAATTTTCATGAAATGAAAAATGTTTTTTCTTGACTCTTTATTTGAATTCCCATTGAATTCTCTATAGAAGCATTTGTAGGAAAACACAGGAGCGATTTTGCAGAACAAAAATGTCAGAATCTGCAAAAAACTCCCTAGTTTGAAAACCTTCTTTTCCGGCACATTGTTAAATACACTCTTCAGTTTGTAACACTCTCCTTCACCAAAAACATACGTTGTGTATTAACAAATATATTTCTTTCTTCACGTCATTGCAAAGTATAAGTCTCATGCAACTCAGCCTCCACACAGATGATCTACAGCAAACGCCTCGTTAATAGCATATTGCATTTATCACTTCTGCACGTCTACTTTTTCTACGCACAATTATGTTATGGGTCATATGCTTCCCTATTGCACACTGTTGAAAATGGGGTCTTTGGATGGCAGTCAGGTCCTGTCCAAGCAAAGACCCTTACTCTAGTCAGGGCAAAGGAGAAACACACCTGGTTAAACCCTCCCCACCCCTCGATAGCTTGGTGCGAGCAGGCAGGCTTAAGTCAGAAGCAATGTGTAAAGTATTTGTACCAACACACACAGTAATGCAGTGAAACACTACAAAATGGACACCACACCAGTTTAGAAAAATAGGCAATATTTATCTAAATCAAACAAGACCAAAACGACAAAAATCCAACATACACAAGTAAAAATATGAATTTTCAAAAGATTAAGGTGGTCATTATGACATTGGTGGTGACTGCTAAAGGGGAGGTAATACAGCCAACAGGCTGGTGGTAATTACCGCCAGATTATAACCAGGGCGTTAACACCACTCACCACGGCTCTAGCCATCAACAACCAGGAGGAAGACAAGATACCACCCACCATATTATGACACAGCACACTGCCACGATTTCCGGGGCGGTACCAACGCCATTTAAAAGCCTGGCGGAAACACAACACAGAAGACCAAAGACTCACCATCAGAGACACAGAGAAGATCAACGTCGCCATGGAACTGGAACTGCAGGTCTTCCCTATGCTTTTCTACACCATGCTCCACCTGGAACATCAACACCGATGAAGACGGTCGACAGTGAGTACAGCCGCCTGACACACAAGTGGGGGGGAGGAAAAGGACAGTGACACACACACGCACAACACACACCATTCACACACACACCATACACACAACCAGCTGCAGACGAAAAACAATGTCATAGGACACACCTCATAAAAATGCAAGGACAACAGTAAGGCAGAGTTGAAAATGTATTAGCATGCCAACAACCACCATAAGTGCCAAAGTCACAAATATTATACATGAACAATTGTCCAGAAAGGGCCAATGCGCAGCCCAAAGTACAAAAGGCCCACATGGCCACAGGGCACCGTCTAAGCCCCAACTTGATCCTGACATTCTCCGCACCAAACTGTGCAGGGGCAACATGTTGGAGGTGGACAGGCACCTCAGGAGGAATGGGGCAGGGGGCACCTCAGCTGAAGTGGGTAACTTACCCACTGGTTCTGGAGTGGGCTCCATGCCCATTTCCCAATGCTGGGGAGTGCAAGGTCACAGTCTCTGAGGTGGGGAACTTGCCCACTGGTTCTGGAGGGGGCTCCATGCCTCTTTCCCAATGCTGGGGAGTGCAAGGTCACAGTCTCTGGGGTGGGGAACTCGCCCACTGCTTCTGGAGGGGGCTTCTTGTACAACAGTTCCTGGAAGGTGGCCTACATGCCCTCTGCTGGAGGTGAGGGCTGCATTGTCTCTGCTGGGGGAGGTGTTCCCTGGGCAGCCTCTGCTGGAGGTGAGGGCTGAAATGTCTCTGCCGGGGGAGGTGTCCCCTGGGCAGCCTCTGCTGGAGGTGAGGGCTACATTGTCTCTGCTGGGAGAAGTGTCTCCTGGGCAGCCTCTGCTGGAGGTGAGGGCTGGTGTGTCTCAGCTGGAGGTGAGGGCTTCTTGCCTTTCATTGGTGGTTGAGTGGGAACCATTCCTGTCACTGGTGGTTGAGTGGGAACCTCTCCTGTCATTGGTGGTTGAGTGGGAACCGCTGCTGTCATTGGTGGGTGAGTGGGAACCTTTAATTTCCTGGCTGGTGGAGTGGGATCATTCCCTTTCCTGGCTGGTCGAGTGGGATCATTCCCTTTCCTGGCTGGTGGAGTGCGATCCTTCCGTTACCTGGCTAGTGGAGTGGGATCCTTCCCTTTCCTGGCTGGTGGGGTGGGATCCTTCCCTTTCCTGGCTGGTGGGTTGGGATCCTTCCCTTTCCTGGCTGGTGGAGTGAAATCCTTCCCTTTCCTGGCAGGTGGAGTGGGATCCTTCACTTTCTTGCCTCCACGACTAGGAGGTGCCTCTACTGTCCCCGTGGACTGTTTGGCTGAGGTGCTGGGCTGGGTCGTTGGGACCCTGCTCTTACTGGCAGGACGGGGTGGAGGGGAGGGAAGAGGTCAAGTTGGGCGATGAAAAGCTTCTTAGGGACGGAGTGGTGGGATAAGGGAAGAGGGATGGAAGTGGACGTTGAGGGAGTGGTTGTTGGAGGAGTACGTCTGCTGGACTTGGGTGCAGGTGCATGGGCAGTGTGCTGATGTGATGTGGATGGCTGTTGGTTGTCTGAGTGCCTGCGTTTGTGTCCCTTAGGAGGAGGGGACAGACAGGGTGGGAGAGGACACAGGGGACATGTGGATAGATGTTGTGGAGGTGTCTGCTAGTGAGGTGTGTGTGCTTTTTGGTGTGGTGATGGTGGTGCTGGCTGTTGAAGGAATGCATGCAGGTGTGAGTGCGGATGTGACTGTGAGGGAGGAGGAGGAGGAGGGGCAGACAGTGGATGTTGTTGTGTGCAACTGTCTGTTGTTTGTGTGAGTGCTTGTGGCCTGACGTGTGCTGCCTCTGTTTGGCTGTGCTACTCTTGTCTGATGTTTTGTGTGCATGCTTGTCTATATGTGTGCATGGGATAGGTTGAGGTTGAGGAGACTGGGACTGGGAAGTGGTAGTTGGAGGTGGGAGGGTAGGAACAGGGACAATGTCTGTCATGAGAGAGGAGGCCAGAGCCTGGACCGATCTCTGTTGGGCCGGATCGCATTGCTGCATCTGGGATGCCAGCCCCTGGATGGCATTCACTATGATTGACTGCCCTATAGAGATGGTTCTCAGGCGGTCAGTAGCCTCCTCCCTCAGGGCAGCAGGGCTCTTTGGGGCAGGGTCTGAGGTGCCTGGGGTGAAGGAGATGCCCACCCTCCTGGGTGAGAGGGCACAGGCAACTCGGTGAGGGACAACTGGGAGGGCAGTGCTGGTACAGTGGTGGCTGTACCTGGAGCTGGGGTGGTCCCAGAGGTGTCCACCACCACCAGGGAGCTCCTTTTGGAGGAGGAATCAGAGTCAGTGTTGTCACCTCCTGTCTCTGCCGTGGTGCTCTCCTCCCCCTCCGTCCCACTGGTTCCCTCAGCGTCGGAGGACTCTGCCTCCTGGTTCCTGTGGGATGCAGCTCCCTCAGTCACCGGTGCCCCTGCTCCTCCATCAGATGATGCTAATGCACACATTGACAGGATGACAGAAGAAAAAAGAGGGAGAGAGAGAGAAAGGGAACACTGGGTTAATTACAGCACCAACACCACAGTTGGCATACACATTACCATCACACACAGGGTTCAGGATTGAGCACTATGCACCACACTGGCAATCAATTGGCTGAGTGACACAGCAAGATGAGGGCCAACCAATGCCAACTGCAGCCCTCCTGGGACCCACTAAGCCCTGTCTGACATGGAATACAACCAAGCTAGGTGACATGAATATGCTATACACCATTTACTATTGAGCAGGGTCACACTGCAATGTCTGACCTGGCAGTAGGGGGCACCCACTGACTCACACCCACCACCCAGATCCCATGTCACCTACCAATGATTGTAGTTACGCCCACTGTACTGACCCCCTTGTGGCTGCTGTGATGCATTGAATGTCCGCCATGGTGAATCGTGGGTCAAAATGTGGTGGCCGTAGTATTGTTGGCATAACGGTATGGGTGTTGGTAACAACACTTTACCACTGATCTTTGGGCTGGCGGATTTGTGTATGTGGCAATATTCTGTTGGATTGGTGTGTGTGTGTCATAATCTGGCGAACGGATATCCACCACCGCGGCGGTATGCTGGCGGCCGTCACCGAGGCGGCAGGTGGGATTTACTGCCAATGTCATAATGAGGGCCTAAGAGACTAATTCCATAGAAAACAATGAAACTGATGATTTTGCACAAAGTACCTGGTTAGCGTAAAAAATAAAGTTGCACGGATGAGCGTGCGTCACAAAAAGCAGTGATGCATTGATTCCTTCCTCACAAGGGTGGCCGTGTGTCGTTTCTTCTGTGGTTGGGTCGGTGATGCGTCTTTTTTCTCCTTCGCAAGAGAGCGATGCATCAATTTCCAGAAGTGATCTTGAAGAAATCTAAAGTATGGGGTTTTGGGTCCACTACTTATACCCCTTTCTGCCTTTGAAGTAGGCAAACCTCAAAGGAAAATCTCTGTTGTTCACAAGATCCTGCCTTGCCTAGGCCAGGCCCCAGACACACACCAGGGGGTTGGAGCCTGCATTGTGAGAGGGCAGGCACAGCCCATTCAGGTGTAAGTGACCACTCCTCCCTCCACTCTAGCACAGATGGCTCAACAGGATATCCAGGCTACACCCCACTGTCTAGAGAGGATTCACAAACTGCCCAACTGTCAAACTGGCCCAAACAGGGAATCCACAAACAGGCAGAGTCACAGAATGGCTAAAGCAAGAAAATGCGTACTTTCTAACAGTGGCATTTTCAAACCAACAATCTAAAAACTAACTTCACTAACAGATGTAGTTTTAAATTGTGAGTTCAGAGAGCCCAAATTCCATATTTCTATCTGCTCACAAAGGGAATCTAAACTGTAGTAATATTTAAAGACAGCCCCCATGTTAACATATGAGAGAGATAGGCTTTGCAACTGTGAAGACTGAATTTAGCAGTATTTCACATCAGTACATGTCCCGCTTTTAACATACACTGCACCCTACCCATGGGGCTACCTAGGGCCTACCTTACGGGTACCTTATATAGAAGAAAAGGGAAGGTTTAGGCCTGACAAGTGGGTACACTTGCCAAGTCGAACTGGCAGTGCAAGACTGCACCCACAGACACTGCAGTGGCAGGTCTGAGCCATGTTTACAGGGCTACTAATGTGGGTGGCACAACTAGTGCTGCAGGCCCACTAGTAGCATTTGATTTACAATTCCAGGGTACCTCTAGTGCACTTTACTAGGGACTTTCTAGTAAATCAAATATGCCAATCATGGATAAACCAATCAACCATACAATTTACACAGAGAGCATATGCACTTTAGCACTGGTTAGCAGTGGTAAAGTGCAGAGTCCTAAAGCCAACAAAAACAGGTCAGAAAAACTAGGAGGAAGGAGGCAAAAAGTTTAGGGATGACCCTGCAAAAAGGGCCATATCCAACACACACGTAAGTGTTGATGCAGATACATGTTTGTGTGCATTAGCTAAAGTGTGCACACAGTAATATAAGTGTATGTAAGGCCCAAGTTTATGTATACTGGCACAAATGTGTAAGCTAATGCATCTGTGTTTAGAATGTCAATAGATCTCCTTAAGTATACCTCACACTAATAAAAAATCACTTGGAAGATAAAATTCTCTCTCTGTTAGCAGCAACATCTACAACTTGAGGAAGGGTGTGCATATATGTGAACAAGCATTAGCAAAGCCAAAAGGTTGCTCCTATGTAAGAGCTATTGGCTTTGTTAATGTTTTTTGACATGTTGTAGACCAGAATTGCTGATGTTCAGCATGGCTAAAAGTTAGTGGTGTAGAGGAAAGTGGTGTAGAGTGGAGTGTCATAGAGTGGAGTTGCGAATAATGGAGTAGAGTGGCAAACAGTGGAGTAGAGAGGCAAAGAGTGGAGTAGAATGATGTTGATTGTCATGGACTGGAGTGTTGAGGAGTGGAGGAGCATACAGTGGAGGGGCGTAGAGGTAGAATAAAGTGTCGTAGAGTAGAGTATTGGATAGTGGAGTGTCAAAGAGTGGTGTACAGTAGAGTGTTGTGGAGTGGCACAGAGTGTAGTAGAGTCATTGAGTAGAGTAGGATCATAGAGTGGAGTGTTGTATAGTGGAGTAGAGTCATGCAGTGGATTGGAGTGACGTAGAGTGGAGTGGCCAAAAGTGAGGTGGCATAGATTGGATTGGCATATAGTGGCATAGAGTGGAGTAGAGTGGCAAAAAGTGGAATATAGTGGCGAAGAGTGTTGTGGAGTGTTATGGACTGAAGTGTCAAAGAGTGTCGAAGAGTGGAGGGCATAGAGCAGAGGGAAATAGAGTGGAATAAAGGCCCATATTTATACTTTTTGACGCAAAACTGCGCTAACGCAGTTTTGCGTCAAAAAAATTAGCGCCGGCTAACGCCATTCTGACGCGCCATGCGGGCGCCGTATTTATTGAATGACGTTAGCCGGCGTTAGCCGCCGGCGCCATCTGGTGTGCGTTAAAAAAAACGATGTACACCAGGCAGCGCCGGCGTAGGGGGATATGGGGCTTGGGCGTCAAGAAATGGGGCAAGTCAGGTTGAGGCAATTTTTTCACCTCAACCCGATTTGCGCCATTTGTTTTCACTTCCAACCCCCATAGAAATGACTCCTGTCTTAGCAAAGACAGGAGTCATGCCCCCTTGCCCAATGGCCATGCCCAGGGGACTTCTGTCCCCTGGGCATGATCATTGGGCATAGTGGCATGTAGGGGGCACAAGTCAGGCCCCCCTATGCCACAAAAAAAAAAAAAAAAAAAACTTACCTGAACTTACCTTAATGTCCCTGGGATGGGTCCCTCCAGCCTTGGGTGTCCTCCTGGGGTGGGCAAGGGTGACAGGGGGTGTACCTGGGGGCATGGGAGGGCACCTCTGGGCTCCTTCAGAGCCCACAGGTCCCTTAACGCCTGCCTTTTGCAGGCGCAAAAAAAACGGCGCAAAAGTGGCCGTACGTCATTTTTTTGGACCCGCCCACTCCCGGGCGTGAATTTTGCCCGGGAGTATAAATCCGACGCACATGCCTCGGAGTCGATTTTTTAGACGGGAACGCCTACCTTGCATATAATTAACGCAAAGTAGGTGTCCATGCTAAAAAATGACGCTAACTCCATGGACTTTGGCGCTAGACGCGTTTAACGCCAAAGTATAAATATGGAGTTAGTTTTGCGTCGAAATTGCGTTAAAAAAAACGACGCAATTCCGGCGCAAACGGAGTATAAATATGCCCCAAAGTGTTGTAGAGTGGAGTACAATGGACTGGAGTGTAGTAGAATGGCATAGAGTAGACTGTTGTAGAGTGACGTAGAGTGCAGTAGAGTCAGAGAATAGAGTAGAGCCATAGAGTGGAATGGAGTAGGGTCACTGAGTGGAGTGGCATATAGTAGAGTAGAGTGGCCTAAAGTGAAGTGGCATAGCGTGAATGGTGGAGTGGCGTACGGTGGCATAGAGTGGAGTAGAGTGTCATAGAGTGTAGTATATTAGCGTGGCATAGAGTGGAGAGGTGCAGAAAGGAGTACAGCAGAGTGTCATAAAGTGGAGGGTCGTAAAGTGGAGTAGCATAGAGTTGCGGGGTGTAGAGTGGAGCAAAGCGTCATAGAGAGGGGTGGCATAGGGTAGAGTGGCACGGCATAGAATGGAGTAAACTGTCCTAGAGTGGAGTGGCGTAGAGTGAAGTAAAGTGGCCTAGACTGTCGTGAAGTGCCGTAGAGTGGATTATCCCATATTGGAGTTTCCTAGTGTTGAGTGTCCTAGAGTGGGGTACAGTGGCCTAGAATGAAGTGGCCTGGAGTGATGTAGAGTGGAGTGGAGTGTGGTGAAGTACAGTGTGGTGCAGTGAAAGTTGTGTCATAGAGTGGAGTGTTGTAAAATGGAGTATTGTAGAGTGGAGTGGTTTAGAGTAGACTGACATAGTGTGGAGTATGCATGTATAGTGTCAACCTGCCATTACAGACAACACATGTCAACTGAAATGACCATTGCACCTGCACATACAGTTTTACTGACAAAACTATACAGCGCATGAACAATAGTGTGTGGAAATGGCAACACCTAGGCCACTGATTTGTTTGATAGTATTAGAATATTTATTTCCACCTCAGTACCAAATTACAAGAAATGTGCTTCATTTGCGTTTCCTAATTCAGATATTCTCTGAAATATTTGCACAGTTCATTTACTGACATATAAATATTGTTGTGTGCTAGAAAAAAACCTTTTCTTTCCCAGTACTGGCAAGAGGGTCAAATAATTCCTCACACTTTGAAGTTAGAGAAAGAAAAGTACACACTTAGGAAGAAAGAGCCTGATGTGACCTCTGACATTGAATGCATAGCAAAAGTGACAAGATAGGAACACACTTTGAAGGCCTGTTTACAGAAAGTGTGGACTCATGCTAGAATACAAGGAGCTATCGTGAACAAGCTTTTCTCCTCTGGAGGGATGAAGACATGCTGTACAGTCTAAAACAAATAAAGCCAGCAAATAGATAGCCAGACATTGTGAGTTACAAACCACAAATCCAGTGGTAAGCAATGGGTGGAATGCATTCCCAGGGAAGCTTTCAGAATGCCCACATGGAGTCTTTTTGCAACCAGACAGCTGCACTGTCTGTAGGCTTCGACCTGAAAACTGCCATGTGAAATTTCTCACAATAAAAATCCCTCTTCTACAATGGGATCCAACAGGAGTGGTGCTGTAGAAGAGTTTGTGGTGAAGCTAAAGAAAATCTCACCAACATTTGAGATATTCACTGATTCACTGTTGTGCTCTTGGTACCTGGTGAACAACCTCTTTAAACACTAGATTTCTATGTCAGAAATATTCCCGTGAAGCTGAAGCACACACATATCATGCCCATTCATAGGGCTTGCGACAACTAATTGAAAATTGCTACTGGATTGCCAGCGAGCAGTGGGTTGCAACACAGGAATATCAGGCTTCTAAGGCTACCAACTGGAGTTCTGTGCACACTTTACTGCTTGTCTTCTTATTTTCAGTTGGGTGCCTGCGCAGTGTACCAGAAGTTGGCTGGTCCTGAGGAAGCGTCATAGGATCCGGCTGGACCATCTCGACGCGAAACATGTAGACCTGTCATTGAGTGATACCATATAGTGTTTATCCTCATTTGTTTTGAGAGTGGGTGACCATTATTTATCACCCTTACTCTCCACCTTGTTTTTAATCTTGGTCTTCATCACATAAAACTGATTAAAGTATGAGTGATATTTGTTGATGATGAACCAATTTTAATTCATTCTATTCACTCCACTTATTTTTGGGTTCTTCGAATTGGGCACCTCTTTTAAACAAACTATTTTTTGTGCGACTACTTGAGCACCCCGGGTAAGAGCTCCCCCTTGGGGGGAGCCCGTTAGGCATTGCAGTACCAGCCTAACGAGGAGCTGTCCCAATGATGAAGCCAGTCATCCATTGTGATGCATGAGGGTTCTTGCTCCTGTATATATATATATACATATATATATAATTTTTTCACCCTGATAATCTTTTTAGATAGGAACAGTGTACTCTGAATTTCATAACGTTTATATTGTGAGGCTGTACACTGGACCTGCAATCTCCCGGTCCCTCTTCTATCGATCCGTTGCTTCCCAGCTAGTCACCTAAACATGTACAAATACATACATACATAAATACATAGCTACTACAAAAAAGAAGAAGGATAACACCTCTAAGATCAGCAAATGACAACTATATTTTGACAACCATGGTACTTTGTTATAGGAGGTTTGTAGTAATATTTTACCTAGAGTGTTGTTAGAGTCCAATGTTTTTAGACTTTGGCTTATGTCTACAACCCAGGAGATTTTTTTTGCATTAGTCACACAAATTATATAGCTGCAAAAGTTTTAGTATTTGTAATTATACGACCAATTTGCCATTAAACATTGACTAATTGATAAACTTGCTTTTTTTCCAAAACATTACAGATACATACTGCACTACGTAAGAATTATTAAGTCTGGTGGCAACAACTGTAAATAAAATAAATATAATCTAGAAATCACTAACAAAATGTTAATACCGCATGTACTCCTAAAGTAAATCCATCTATTTCATTGTAGGCACACCAATACAGCAGCAAGACGGGTTCACAAATGCCTGCCTGCCTCCTCGGTGACTAAATACCAAAATAATTTTGGCCATTTGAAATCTGCATCTTTGAGAATGTATTAGGAACAGCTGAAGCCACGGTTTGACCAATGTGTTCTGCTTACACATTTGCTGTTTCTCACTTCATGTGATCCAACTCATTACATGGCTCCCCAGGCACAGAAGGCCCACATGCTCAAAGGCGCCAGGACATTTTTTGTAATTCCCACTCTCTCCCCACCGCTCTGGCGGTGGTTACAGGCACTCCTTTCAGATTTACATATGGCGCCGGTTCAAGGTAGTCTGATGCACAGTAAGTAACTATGGCCCAAATGTTTAAATGACGTATTGGTTGTTCTGAGGCACAAAACGAACATTTCAAATAATGCAGGCTGCAAAGACTCGTTAGCAGATCCGCACACTGTATCAGTAAGGTATCACTGAACAGCTATCCAAAGTTCTCTTTTAATTAAAGTTAATTACTCTTTAACTTTCCTTAGAGCTATTCAGCTGGCAAAATTATTTTTAAAATCTTCTTATATTTATTTCCCACCTAATTATATGATAACACTATTATGTATAATTGAGTGCTTAAGTTAAAGAGCCAAGTGCTTCATGTCATTTAGTCATTTCATATTCTATCCCCGTGGTACCTTAAGCGCTGGCTTACACTATTTACAATATAAAGTCGAATGAATAAGAATAATTGGTGGAAGTAGAAGGGAAACATCTTATAAAGGAACCTAATTGTGCATGCCCCACACTATACTGACAATTCATGAAGCAATAATACCTGAATGTATTTATCAAGGACATATAGCTCAGATGCGTTTTGCAGCCTTACTCCTATTGTTTCGTGTTGTACTGTTGGTTATTTCAGTTTGATGTTTATATCTCTGTTTTACGTTTGTCAATTGGAATTGTTTTACACTGGGGAAAGGGAAGACCTGTTTTTTCACCAACACTCCTCGCGGATTTCGAGTCAAGCTCACCTCACTGTGGTGGGCAGGGGGTGCAGTCTGTCAAAGTACGCGTGTGAGTCTTTGCTATCAGTAAAACACTATCTATCTATCTATCTTACACAGTGGCAGTCGCCACTGGGTAGTTACAGTTAGGTCAACATTTTCATAGAAATTTCCTTTTTTGTTTTGCTAGTAACTTGGGCATCATTTGATTAATCTTCAGGAAACTTTCTTTAAAAAGTGGTCTGTTTTGCCTAGTTTGTGCATTGAACGTTTCTGGGTAATCTGTCAAGCATTGACTGAGAAAAAGGGGGGGGGTACTAAAATGCAAAAGCCCCATTCATTTTCAACAGACTTGTTTGAGAAGCAGTAAGGCAAAAACTGCTGGAAGTAGTTACACCAAATTGGCAGGAAGCTAGATCTTGGTCCAGAAAGCATGCTTTTTGTTATTTGGTGTAAATCCATTTAATAATTCTTGAGATATTAAAGTGCTAAAATATTTGTATATAGGATGATTGGGATCGAGGGACTCTTGCAAGAGTCTCTCAAACCCAATGTTAAAAAACGAAAGTGTTCTGATTGGCCCGGGGTGTTTTTCCCCCCTTGGGCCAATTCACTCAAATAGGAGACACCCTCCAGCGGGACCCAGCACTCTGATTGGCTGCTTGCTACATGAAGAAAATGTTGCAGGCAGCCATTACAGGAGACGGGGACTTACTCCCCTCTCCTGATGGTAAATTAAAAAACATTATAAGGGGAAGGAAAGAGATACCCTGCCCCACTAGGCCCTGTTATGGTGTTCCAATGGGAACCCCCGGGGCCAAAATCCCACAGTACTCTTGCTGGACATCCATGGTATTACGGCACGCAAAACAAAACAAATAATAAAATGCCAGCCATGTGCTGTTGTGAATTACAAAGGGGAGGAAGCGCGTGACCCCGCTACCCGAGCCTCATAGAGGCCCCATGGACCCTATCCTCAGGGTCAAAGTATAAACAAAAGGGAGGCGGCGCCCTCCCCAGGACCATTATGGCCCTGGAACCCCATCCCAGAAGCAACTTCTTTATTAAACAGGGAAGAGGGCACATGGTATCCCCTCCCTGAGCCTGTATATGCACTGGAGACCCCAACACCCAGAGCCAAAAACCATATAAGGGAGGGGGCGTGCAGCCCTCCTCCTTGAGCCACAAATGGGCTCCAGGGACCCAATGCCTCTGGAGCCATCACTTAAATACTGGCCAGGGGGTGCACAGCCCCCACAGCCTTAATAGACCTTGGGGACCCCATCACTGGGGTCAGATTTCATACTGAAGGGAAGGGGGCATACAGCCCCGCTCCCCAAGCCTGTAAAGGCCCAAGGGACCTCATCCCTAGAGGACCATCTCAATTACTATATCCCAGGCAGCCTACCTTAGGGACACAATAGTTTCATGCCTGCAGGAGCTTGGGCTGGGCCACTATTGCCTTGAGGAGGGGTGCCATGCCCTAATTTAAAAAAAGGCCTCCAGAGGATGGGGTTCCTGGAGCTCTTAGTGGCTCAGGGGGGTCTGTATGCCCCACACCTTAGTAAAAACAAAGTCATGGGCAATGTGCTCGCTGAGGCCCTTAGTGGCTCAAGGAGGGGGTCCATGTGCCCCTCCCGTTAATAAACAAAAATGTAAAAAATGTCCTGGAGGATGGAGTCCCAGAGGCACATAGTGGCTTGGGAAGTGGGGGAACACACCTCTTCCCCTTAATAAAAAAAAGGCCCTAGGGACTTGGGTACCCAGGACCCAAAGTGACTCATGGAAGGGAGCTGTACACATAGATAGGACCCAGGGCCTGACCACAGGCCAGACCTTTAGGCTAATCGCACACCATGCAGTGCCTTCGGCAGGGCACTGTGCATAGTGAGGGTTGGCTTTACATATGTCAATAAAATATTACTATAAGTGAAAAAACAAGAAATTCACTGAAGAAAACAAAGGTTAAAGTGACGTTATAGTTAGGTGAAAATTTCAGTGACAACATAACATTTTAAACTAAACAAATACTGAAATTTACCAGTGTTAACGCGTCCGTCTATGCTAATTTATACACATCAGGACTCGTTTTAGGTCGATGAACCTTTTGACCCAGTGGTGAGTCTCCGTAAGACGAGGTTACCAAGCATCAAATATATTTCACAATAACCATTAATGAACCTTCAGCGCATTTATTAATTTTCAGACTCAAATAACCACTCCTTGAAGGAAGATTTTGTGAATTTATTCCCTATTGATTACAATCTAATAATAAACGTATTAATCTCAAAACCAAGAAGCATAAGAGCATAATCACAAAGTGGCAACTACGTTGAACTTTCGACAATGCAACGATCAGAATCATAGGATAGATATAACAGCAGAGATTAAACCATAGTGCATGATAAACATCAGAATATCAGTTCAGCATAGCTTCATGTCAGTCACGTCAGTTCCGTCAGTCAATCGGATACCTCTTCTAACCTCAAATTAGCATTAGCACGTTGGGCTTCATGCGAAACAATTTAGAACATCAATTTAGAAAAACATCTAACTAAGATACTTAATTAAACATACAGCAGTTGGTACCTAGAAAGAAAAAGCATAGAGATTCTGTTAGCAATAATATTTACCCTCCTCAAGCTAAGTCAGCATGCAGGATCAGTCTTCGTCTTCAGGACATTAGTTGGTTCACCGTCAATCTATCTAAAGAGAATCATGGGTCACTCTCCTCATATGGAGGACAGTGTAATAGGGCAGTCTATGGACTGTAATGTTTTTGTCTAAGTCTCAAATCACCAAATAGAGTGACAGAGTTTCTGGATGCAATCGATGTCATCCCTTCCTAACTGAACTTCGTCCTCCGTGTCATGAGTTTTAATCCCCTTTTCTTAACCCATTCCCCCAAAATTCTATTGGTTAATAACTACACCCCATCATTGGTAACCAATCAAATTATTCATTAAGTAATGCATTTGTCATTCTAAGATATTTTCTCATCTTCCAATTGGTCTTTATAATCAGCATTTTCGTAGGTGGTACGTCCGGGGTTACTTCACCATCTTGGCACACGTCCCGGGTCAGGAGTTCTTCTCCCCTCGTCTCATCGTCCTTGAGAGTGTCCATTTCTGTTTCGAAGCACATATCTTTATACTAAAAGCTACTAGAATGCGGATGAGAAGTTCTGTTCATGTTACTATTTAATACAGAAGAGAACAATAGCTGGGTCATAGTTCTTTTGCGAGTCCGCATACAGGAAAAGCAGGAAAATAGATTTTAAATGAGAGTTACACAGCTAGTTCGCGACTCATGCTAACTTAAGACACACGATTTTAATGAATGCAGTTCAACTCATAATACTACATATAACTGAAGATTATTATTTATTTTAGCATTAACGTTCATATATGAGCAAAACTTATACCTTTATTTAATATATTCTAAGAAGGTTTTAGTCAAATGTAAGCATTTCACGTCTTTAATATATGATATTAAAACTACGCTCTCTCAGTCCCTCCTCTGATGACGCACGTCATCACACAATTCTTCATTTTCAGTTTTTCACCTTGCGCATTATGCGCATTTCAACATCTTGCCCTTTATGTGAACTTTCCCATATTTTATTGAACATTTTCTCTCTTTCACTTTCTTCATTTTGTATGGCTCTTTTTGATAAATTTCTTCTAATTTTGTCATTAATTTTACATGCTCCCCATAATCCTAGTAGACAAATTAAAACTATTAGTAGGCCCATCATAATTTTTGCAAGAACACCATTCCAAATACTGGTAAACCAGTTTCCTACCCGGGCAATTCCTTTTCAAAATTTTTCCCAAACTCCAGGTTCTTTCAGTTCCCTCAAATCTGTACTATCTCTAGTCAGGTTAGTAAGCATGTTTCTAATTTTCTTACTATTATCAGGTATGTAGGAACAACAGTGACGCTCATTAAGCATTTTGCACACACCTCCATTTTTGGCTAAAAGAATGTCTAAAGCAAGCCGATTTTGAAGAGTCATAGCTCTTTCTGCAGCAAGTTCAGTATCCATTAATAATATTGCTCCTGTAAAGTTTGTCAGCATGTTATCCACAATAGTGGACAACTTTTGAATTTTCATAGAATTTAGGATAACCCCAACTGATGGGATTATTGCTCCAAATATGTCACCAATGACAGCAGCCACTGATTCTCGTTTTTGTCTTGAATGTTGTATTTCAGAAGATTTATGTATTTGTTTTAAGTCATCAATCTGGTATATTTTTGGGAAAACTATTCCCAAATAACATGTCCCATACCATCCCTTTGGGAGACGATAATATGCATTTAACCCACAGATGTAATAGATTCCAGGAATCGCTGGGTCTTGTCCATATAACATGAAGGTCCATTTACTCTGAAACAAAAACACATGCCTGCATTCACTCGTACCCACAAACAAATTGTCATTATCAGATTTCGGTCTGTATATACATAGCCTACCTACGTGTAGTGCATCTATAGCTAACTTGCCTTGTGTTTTAATAGCAGTGAAGGCGTAATCATTTGCATAGGTATGTTTTTCTAAGCCTTTTTCTAGTTTCTCCTTTATTCTTTGCGTCTATCATCTTTGTGATCTAAAAAGCTTTTCTCTACAGGAGACAGTAAGCATGTTAAATTGTTGCGGTGTGCGTAAGCGGTTCCAAATGTTAGTGTTGGCTCAAAGAATCCTCTAACTAATTTTATGTCATGCTCTTTAGCTAGCTTATTTAGGAATTCAATTACAGGCACAAAAGAGAACACAACGTCTAGATTCGAATAAAAGTATTATACATGCTCTTGATTATAGAATCTTGTTAGTAACAAACTACAACTAATCCCATAAGTAAGAGGGAGACTATGATAAGGGACCCCCTCCTGCACAGATGAAGGAATTTTAGTACACAC
This sequence comes from Pleurodeles waltl, assembly GCF_031143425.1. NCBI lineage: Eukaryota > Metazoa > Chordata > Amphibia > Caudata > Salamandridae > Pleurodeles > Pleurodeles waltl. The sequence goes on from NC_090440.1 coordinate 1,314,550,487, forward strand.
ATAACAATCTTTCGTATCCATAGTCTCCACGTACTCATTCAATAAGCGATAGAAGACATTAGTAGAAAGTTCCCCCTTTGTATTAGTTCCCTCATGTAGATGTTTAGTATCTTGTTCGAATTTCTCCCACGGTGATAATTTATTAGTTGTAGTGGTAGTTTCAGGTTTTGAAGTTGCATTAATAGTCTCTCTCTCTCTCCATGGCATTCCCACAATCACTCCCACAATCATTATTGCGCATACAACACCTATCATAAATCCTAACCAACCACACACTTTACTTCCCTTGTTACTATAAGCCATGTTTGTATAGAATCAGAATAGTAGATCAACAATCAACTTAAGATGGCAAACTCTCTATGCGTATTTACAGCGTCTTCTTTCACTCCAGGACCCTTTTTGTCAATTCAGGTTAGCAGCTTGTCGTAATCAGGTTTTCTTGATGTCAAATCCAGATTTGATTGTCTCTTTCCGGTAGGTTTATAGAGTCTCTTTCCTTTTAATATATTTTTCCACAAAGTTTTCCTGATGTTTTCCTTCAGGTACCGTAGTATTGGCCTGGCACTTCTCGATCAAAGCAGAATGCTAAGAATTCTTGTTGCCATTCAGAGGTTGTAGCATATGCCCATTCAGGACCTGTGTACCTTAGATTTGCTATTCTCTTTCTTTTTAATCTTCGTTCACCTTGCTGTTCCCCTTCACTCAGATCATCCACCTGTGAGGTATCACTTTCTTCTATTATTGACTCGTTCGTTAATTCTCTTATTCTAAAGGGTGACCTTTTTGGCCATGTATCACCTTTGTGAGTCTTGTGTCTGTGATCTCCTTCAGGACTCTGGACAGCACCCTCCTCTCGTGATATGGTGTTTTCTCTCGGCAGGCTTGGAATTCGATCAGAATAGCTTGATTCGTTCTGATCTGTGTTTGTCGCTACTCCGTCTCGCTCTTCTTCTGGTTCAATACTGTATTCAGGTTCTGAATTGTATTCGTCTGTTTTTGGGAGAACCTCTCCGTCTCTTTGTTCTCCTGTTGCCTCCACTGAGATTGGCACTCCGTCACCTCTCTAGATCTCTCTGATAGTGTGAGGGACGCGGCTGTTCTCAGCGGGCTCTCCTGTAGTCTCAGATCTTTCTTGACTGATCTCTGACTCTGAGACTTCTTCTCTTGAAGTTGCTGTACTGGAATTTTCAAGTTCCTCTTCAACAGGACACGTTACCCTTTTTGTGTGACTGGCATGTATCCAGTTGGGAACCCCGGCACATTTCACAGCAGTAGTGGTTGTCAATATCACTTGATATGGCCCTTTCCAACGCGGCTCAAGACACGATTTTCTTACGTGTTTCTTGACAACCACCCAATCTCCAGCTTGCAGAGAGTGTCCTGGTTCGCCGATTGGTGGTAACGTGTTAGCTTCTACCTGGTGAGAGAAAGAGTGTATCACGTCAGCTAAATTCTTGCAGTAATCCAACACCATATCATCTGTAATATTCACTAGTGCATTGGCAGGTACCGCTGGTAACCTCATTGCTCTACCCATGAGGATTTCATGGGGTGACAATCCTGTTTTCTTATCTGGTGTGTTTCTCATGGACATCAGTACTAGCGGTAATGCATCTGGCCACTTCATGTTCGTTGCTGCACACATTTTCGCTATTCTTGATTTTAAGGTACCATTCATCTGTTCAACTAGTCCTGATGCTTCAGGGCGATAGCTACAGTGTAACTTCTGCACGATGTTGAGTGCTGCACACAGAAGCTTGATCACCTCATTGTCGAAGTGTCTTCCCCTATCTGATTCTATAGAAACCGGGAACCCGAATCGTGGTATTAATTCCCTCAGTAATAGTTTTGCAACTGTGAGACTGTCATTTCTACGTGTAGGGTATGCCTCGATCCAATGGCTGAAAACACACACAATCACCAACACGTACTTCAATCCTCCACAAACAGGCATCTCAATGAAATCCATTTGTATTCTATTAAATGGACCTCCAGCTCTTCCAATGTGGCTCAAATTTACCACTGTTCCTTTTCCAGCATTCATCTGTTGACAGATGATGCACCTGTGACAAATGATTTCTGCAGCATGTCTGAATTTTGGATTAAACCAATCAACTTTGAAAGATCTGATCATGGCGTCTCTTCCTAAATGTGCTTGCCCATGATATAATCGGGCGAATTGTGACAGTAGACTATTAGGTAAGACTAATTTTCCATCATCTGAGACCCATATATCATCTGCTCTCTGTGTACATTGCATTCTCTGCCAGGAGCGTTTTTCTTCCTTGTTAGCACGGTTCTGTAGTGTTTTTAACTCATCTAGAGTATCAACCACTTGCAATGCTAGATTCAGAGTTGTGTCATTTTCAAGCTGAGGTAACAATTCCCATTGCTCTTTGAATGAGATACAATTTAATGCACAAAATCTTGCTACCTGATCTGCATAATCATTTCCCATTGACACAAAGTCTTGTGATCTGGTGTGAGCACTGCATTTTACCACGGCAATTTCAAGAGGTAACTGAATCGCATGTAACAAATCTCTTATCTGTTCTCCATTTTTCACAGGTGATCCGGAAGAGGTCATGAAACCCCTTTGTGACCAGATCTGACCAAAATCATGTACAATTCCAAATCCATATCTGCTATCCGTATAAATTGTAACTTTCAAATTTACAGCAGCATGGCAGGCCTTTGTAAGAGCTATTAATTCTGCCACTTGTGCTGAAAATACTTTTTCAAGCCAGGAGGCTTCGACTATGCCAGCCATTGTACATACTGCATAGCCAGCTCTTAATGTTCCAGTTGAATCCCTTAAACAGGACCCATCTACGAACATAATGCAATCGTTTTCTTTTAATTGGGTGTCCTGTATGTCTGGGCGAGTTTTGGTACAGAGGTCAGTTACCTCAAGACAATCATGCTCAAATTCTTCCCCTTCTTTGACTTCTGTATTTTCATTGGGAAGCAGAGTTGCCGGGTTCAGTACTGTGCATCTTTTCAATGTGACATTTGGTGACCCCAAAATAATCGTCTCATATTTGGTAAGTCGTGCATTTGTCATGTGCTGTGTTTTCGTCCTTGTCAACAGTATTTCAACAGAATGTGAAACCAAAACTGTTAGAGGATATCCCATGACTATGCCCTCACATTGGGAAAGGCTTTGACCAACTGCTGCAACTGCTTGCAAACAACCCGGTAGGGCTGCTGCGACAGGGTCCAAAGTAGCTGAAAAATATGCTACAGGGCGATTTGCATCTCCGTGGACCTGTGTTAAAACAGACAAAGAACAAGCATCACGTTCATGACAAAACAACAGAAAAGGTTTTTCATAATCGGGCATCCCTAATACTGGGGCCCTGCACATGCATTCCTTCAGCTCCACAAATGACTCAAGTTCTTCTTTTGTCAAAGTGATTGTAAATGGCTCATCTTTTACATCTTTCCCTGTCAATTTTATCAAAGGCTTTGCAATGATTGAAAAATTGGGTATCCATTGGCGGCAATAACCCACCATTCCCAAAAACATCCTGACATCTCTTTTTGTTGTCGGGGGATTAATTTGTATGACAGCTGTTATTCTCTCTTTTGATGTTCTTCGGGATCCTTTCTCAATTAAATGTCCCAAATATTTTACTTCTTTCTGACAGTACTGCAGCTTCTTAGGTGACACCTTGTGCCCGTTTCTTCCCAAATGGTTCAACAATGCAATGGTATCATATTTGCAACTGTCTCTGGTCTTGGATGCAATCAACAAGTCATCAATGTACTGCACAAGAGTTGAATTAAAAGGCAGTACAAGAGGTTCCAAATCCTTCTTTAAGATCTGATTAAAGATAGATGGAGATTCGGAAAACCCTTGAGGGATTCTGCACCAACTGTACACCTTATCTAGGAACTTAAAACTGAACAAAAATTGGCTTTCTTCATGCAGTGGTATTGAGAAAAATGCCTGTGATAGGTCTACTACGGTAAACCATTCAGCATCACAAGGAACTTGGAACATTATTACCGCTGGATTAGGAACTACAGGGCAGCATTTTATCACAATTTCATTTATTTTTCTCAAATCCTGCACAATCCGAATCTTCCCACAGGGCTTTTTCAAACCCATAATAGGTGAGTTGCATGGACTGCTCAAAACTTCCTTTAGAACTCCTTGCCTGAGAAAATCTGCAATTATCTGTGTCACCTCAATGAGCATGTCTTGAGTCATGTGGTATTGTGGTACTTGTGGGAATACGGCATTTGGTTTTATCTGCACCTTGACTGGTTTAATTCCTTTAATCAATCCAACCTCCTTTCCTGTCAAATTCCACACTTTTTCTGTTACGGACCCTTGTAGGTCAGCAGGTAAGTCAATTAATGTGAACACTGGGAATAAGGTAATTAGAGGGTAATCTTCGCTCATCTCCCCTCCTCCTATAAGCTGGTCCTCTTCACCTTCGTCATCACTGTTTGTCTGAACTTCTATTCCATCGTTGGAACAGGTAATTGAACATTTAGTTTTACATAGTAAGTCCCTTCCCAGTAGGGATACTGGACTTGAGTCGCATACAACAAACCTATGCAGGCCTTGGAAATTTCCAATTTCAACCTGTACTGGATCGGTAATTGGATTGGTCAGATATTGATTAGCCACACCAACCACTCGTATTGTGCGTCCTGATAAAGGTAACCTTGGTACTTCCACACTACGGACTGTAGAGCGTGTAGCTCCGGTGTCAACCAAAAATGAAACCTTATAGCCCATTACTTTCCCTTCTACATATGGGCCTCTCTGATCTACTTCTAGTGAGGCTGCAAGCCTACACTCTTCACTGTCTGAACTGTCATCTGACCAATCGTCATTCGTCTCATTTTCACCTCGTAATGGGAACTGCTGTACAGTATTGTTTTGACTCGACACCTGACCTGTGACCTGCTGAGGAAGCATCACCTGTTGCTGACCCATCGGGCTAGAGGTAGCTGCATTTGCTGTCTAGGTACCATAGGAATCTGCTGTTGTATTGGTTGTACTGACACAGTTTGGAAACGTGGCGTCTGCATTTGCTGTATGGGTTGTACCCCTGACATCTGTGCCAAATTATTTTGATAATTCTGATTTTGCTGTCTCATTCTTGGACCTCGTCGATTCTGTTGTGTCCCAACATTCATGCTCTGCTGAACTGTACCATCATGCACCATATTTGGACAATCCCGCTTCCAATGTCCCATGACCCGCACGCGTGACATGGTGACATCCTCTTCATTACTTGCCCATCATTTTGCATGACAACATTATTCATGTCTGAATTTCGATTCACAAAACCTCGACCTCTACCTCTCGGCTGTACCTGAAACCCTCCGTTCATTTGCGGGTGCTGATTCATAATTTGTTGAACACCATTTCCCTGAATTCCAGCCTGTGCAGCTCTTATCTGCATCACCTTTTCCTTTAGCTTTTTCTGCTTTAACTCAATTTCATCACTACAGTATTTCGCATACTGCAACACCTCGTCAATCGGTTTAGCTTGCCAACAAATTAAATGATTCTTAATCATCTGACCAACCTCTGGTCTCAGCCCTTCAACAAATCTGAACACAAGATGATTCATGTCTTTCGGCTCGATCGTTTCAGTACCACTGTAATGTTTAAATGCTTTTAACAATCTCTCATAATAAGCATGTATTGATTCCTTAACTTCTTGCGAAGTCCGGTCAATTTTCTGCCAATCGGTCACCTTCGGTGACACCTTTTGTTTAAAAAACTCAATTACTTTATGATAATATTTCATCACCTCTTCAGAAGGTGCTCCTGTCACCTTGCCCCTTGCCGGTTCCTTTGTGGGCCAATCCACCCCTCTTTTGCACTCAAGCCATAAATCTGGTGGAACAACAATCTCAAACAAAGTATTCAAGTCCTCCCAGAGACATTTTGCAAGCTTCACGAATCTATCTGTCTGCTGATACCACTCGATCGGTTTCTCTCTCAACCTCGGGTAATCATTTGTAAAGGACAAAATATCTCCCCTGGACCATGGCACATGGACTAAAACACCACCAGCTGTTTCTCTCATAGGCAAGATTTTTACTGAATCCAGATCGGGTGCTGTCGCCGTTTCAATAGATCCTGGACTATCCCTCTTCCCTTTATCCTTTTTCTTTGCCCATCTGTTTTCCCACTTTTCTAATGCTCCCCAGATTTGCGCACTCTGCAGCAATTCTTTCAGGTGTGTCTTCATACCTGCGGATCTCATGTGTTCGAAATCTTTTGTGTCAAAGTCTAATCTGCAACTTCGTTTCAAATGTTTCGTATTCCCAATATCGATATTGTATCTGTCTGCCAAATTTGTTAATCTCTGGTGTATTTTTCCCACTTCTTTAGTAATCTTAGGGCACAAGTATCTAAATTCCGCCTCAGTGTAAGATTCTAACCTGTTTACCCCCATGGTTCCTTCCACCAACTCAGCAGCTTCTGCACCTAGCCGTACCAGATTCAGGTATTCATTTTGTTTTTCTTTTTCGGGATTGACTTCGGTTACCTTAGTTGCTGTAGTCTTTTGTGATGTACAGGTTTTCTCTAACCACTCATTTAACTGCTGCACTGTAAAACCCTGCAGTGAAATGTTCCCTGTATGTATCATTGGAGTGTATGAGGTATTTGTACTCATAGTTTGGGGAGTCAAAACTCCCAACCCTGCTTGTCGCATTGCCTCAAGAGGTGCCCCTATTGGACTCAGGTCCATTAAAGGTCTTGATTGCTCGAAAACATGTCCTCCCTGGGCCATTATTTGTGGAGTTCTAATAGACCCTCCTCTTATAATTTCATTGGCCACAACTCCCTGTTCACATATCTTTGTTCTCTCTTGGGCATATAATGGTACTGGGGGACCAACAGTGATAGGTAGTGATATTGCGGCAGGGGTCTGACCTGATCCCAGGCTTCTGGGAGCTTCAACACCATAGGTCTGCTCTAATAATCCTGGTGCAGGTTCCTTTAAAGGACCCGCTACTGGGTTATACCCCGGTATCAGTTGTGGCGGTTGTGACACTAACTGTGGGGTTGACTCAATCTGAACCAATCTTGGTTTTGTATATATCGGGTCTGGCGGCACCACTAAGTTCGTAGTAGTCTCAAGCACTGGAACATCAGGATAAATTCTTTTTATCTGCGGTGGAAGTTGCAACTGTTTCGGTATGTCTGGAGCAGTAGGTACACTGTCACCATTCTGTATCGAAGCTGTATCACTAGTCTGTACCGTATCAGTGACTCCCTTTTCTTGTGTCTGGTTTCCAGGATCCAAGCTAGTGCTCGGAACATTATCACTCACCGCATAAGGTGGTGGTCTGTCATGTAGTAATCTATCCATAAACTCCTCATCCTCTGAATCGTCCTCTTCTTCCCAGGACCTTTTTTGTTCCTTAACTTTGTCCAAATCTCTGTTAGTTTTGCAAGTAGCTTTCTTTCCCTGTGTCTCTTCTCCCTGTGTTATCGCTGGAAACAGCTTTAACCCATCTACAATTCCCCGTCTCCACATCTTATTCTCGTTGTCCCATCTTGCTTCTGCATAGGATTTTTCTGCTCTTGTCAATCTCCTGTGAAACCTTTCCTGCCTGTGTTTAAGAGCCATTAAATCCCAGATCGCTAGTGCCTCATATTGGGTTGGTCTCGGGGTGGTTTTTGTGTACTTAGCATCCACCTCAAGTTTTCTAAAACTCTTTGATTGAACGTTCCATGTTCCGGAAACGCTAGACACCCTTCTTTTTCTGTCAACTTGCGCCATTGTTTTAACCACAAACACGGTGCAACACCCTTTTCTTCCATAACAGTATAAGCTGGAGTACCTTCGGGCGGTGTAGGTTCCCCATCTGTTGCAACGATGTATACATCTCCCCTCAAAGCACTTTTGAATGCCTTAACAAAGTTCATTTTAAATTTAAATTTAATCAGGAACGGCTTAGTTCCCAGGACACTCTTCACCTGCCCTTTGCTCACCCTATTGCCTCTCACGGACGGCAGCCAATCCGTGCGCGACCCCTCTCAACATCTGACCTATCCCAGCGCTGCACCCCTGACGTCACACTCATACACACTGCAGCTGACAAAGTCTTGCGGCTTATCCACACCTCACTAACTTCTCATATCCCACACAAACTAATACAATTTATTGCAGACACCTTAAATGACAATACAAATCTGCTGATTTACTACAGGAAGGATAACGCATTCGCTTCAGAACTTTACAGAGATTTCACTTGAAGCCTCAGCCGCTACTCTCTCCTTCTCAGATCCCACATACGCAAGCAGAATTCGACCCGCAAATCCTACTCTCGACTTGTCAATGACTCCCTCTGGTGCACTTTAGAGTTTGTCAAATCTCCATCGAAGGTTTCATACATACGTTGTGACTCAAACTTGACTTGTCAACCACGCCCGATTGACCTATTAAACCACGCAGATTACAACATAAACCATATTTTTCATCCTACTCCGGAGTCTTAGACCTCAACAGGTCCGTACCTTGACCAACCACGTGGATAATTTTTAAACAATAAGCGCTGCATTCACGTGAAGTACGCCGACTTCCCTACTCTCATACTGTGGAGTACGCCCACTCCTGCTAAACGACACTTATCTTTGGCCTAAACACACAATCTTCACAATCTCCTGCAAGTTGCATAAGCTTTTGAGCAAGCGCAAAACCCTAACCACACATACCATGGCGCCAAGAACATTCCCAACTCATCTTAGGCAGGCTCCGAGATCCCAGGAGAGCCTATGGTGTACCTAGCCACTCATCGTTTTGCCAAATTTCATCATTAAAAAAACAAATTTAACCACAAAAACTCCGTCCTAGGGCTCCCAAGGGCCAAACCCGAACTCTGCTACCAAAACTGTTAACGCGTCCGTCTATGCTAATTTATACACATCAGGACTCGTTTTAGGTCGATGAACCTTTTGACCCAGTGGTGAGTCTCCGTAAAACGAGATTACCAAGCATCAAATATATTTCACAATAACCATTAATGAACCTTTAGCGCATTTATTAATTTTCAGACTCAAATAACCACACCTTGAAGGAAGATTTTGTGAATTTATTCCCTATTGATTACAATCTAATAATAAACGTATTAATCTCAAAACCAAGAAGCATAAGAGCATAATCACAAAGTGGCAACTACGTTGAACTTTCGACAATGCAACAATCAGAATCATAGGATAGATATAACAGCAGAGATTAAACCATAGTGCATGATAAACATCAGAATATCAGTTCAGCATAGCTTCATGTCAGTCACGTCAGTTCCGTCAGTCAATCGGATACCTCTTCTAACCTCAAATTAGCATTAGCACGTTGGGCTTCATGCGAAACAATTTAGAACATCAATTTAGAAAAACATCTAACTAAGATACTTAATTAAACATACAGCAGTTGGTACCTAGAAAGAAAAAGCATAGAGATTCTGTTAGCAATAATATTTACCCTCCTCAAGCTAAGTCAGCATGCAGGATCAGTCTTCGTCTTCAGGACATTAGTTGGTTCACCGTCAATCTATCTAAAGAGAATCATGGGTCACTCTCCTCATATGGAGGACAGTGTAATAGGGCAGTCTATGGACTGTAATGTTTTTGTCTAAGTCTCAAATCACCAAATAGAGTGACAGAGTTTCTGGATGCAATCGATGTCATCCCTTCCTAACTGAACTTCGTCCTCCGTGTCATGAGTTTTAATCCCCTTTTCTTAACCCATTCCCCCAAAATTCTATTGGTTAATAACTACACCCCATCATTGGTAACCAATCAAATTATTCATTAAGTAATGCATTTGTCATTCTAAGATATTTTCTCATCTTCCAATTGGTCTTTATAATCAGCATTTTCGTAGGTGGTACGTCCGGGGTTACTTCACCATCTTGGCACACGTCCCGGGTCAGGAGTTCTTCTCCCCTCGTCTCATCGTCCTTGAGAGTGTCCATTTCTGTTTCGAAGCACATATCTTTATACTAAAAGCTACTAGAATGCGGATGAGAAGTTCTGTTCATGTTACTATTTAATACAGAAGAGAACAATAGCTGGGTCATAGTTCTTTTGCGAGTCCGCATACAGGAAAAGCAGGAAAATAGATTTTAAATGAGAGTTACACAGCTAGTTCGCGACTCATGCTAACTTAAGACACACGATTTTAATGAATGCAGTTCAACTCATAATACTACATATAACTGAAGATTATTATTTATTTTAGCATTAACGTTCATATATGAGCAAAACTTATACCTTTATTTAATATATTCTAAGAATGTTTTAGTCAAATGTAAGCATTTCACGTCTATAATATATGATATTAAAACTACGCTCTCTCACCAGTCATAGTAGCTATAACTTGTGTCCTAATGTAACCATAACTCGCGTCTTCGTCCTGCACTGCTAATTATCCCACATATTACATCACTCATGTCACGTTCTATAACATCATTGAAAACATCACTGTAACATTTGAAATAACATAATTGAAGAGAAGACTGTGCATGGTGGGTGCGTGAGTTACAGTTACCTTAGTTACCTTAGATCATGAGTTATAGTTACTAGACATAAGTATAACTGGTGAATTTCAGTGTTTCTTTGAGGTTAAGATGTTAAGTTGTTACTGTTATTTTCACCTTACTATAACATCACTTTGACCTTTGGTTTTTTCAGTGAATATATATATATATATATATATATATATATATATATATATCTATATATATTCATATATTTTTTACAGAAAAAAAATCCTAAAGTTAAAGCGACGATATAGTTAGGTGAAAAGAAAATGTCACTTTAAAAATACCATTTTCCCCCCCCCAAAAAAATCACCAGCTATAGTAAAGTGAAGTAACTATATCTTGCACACTTAACATGCGCATTGATGTAATTAATGATGTCATCAGTGATACTATCAATGATATTATAGAAGATGTCTTGACCGATGTAATAGGTGAGGTCATAAGCAGTGCACTGCAAGTGCACAAGTTATACATGCAGATGTCGTATGCTCACTGTACGTTTGTTGCACTTTAGAGAACAGATCAGCGTCCAAGACCGGAGGAGGAATATTCTTCTATCGCAACTTCTAACCTGACTTTTGGAGGTATTTTCATGGAGTAGGTTTTGTGTCTGCCACTGGCTAAGGACAGAAGGAGGCAGCATTGCTTGAACCAGCCCTGTCCAGAGGTGCACCCATGCTTGGTAATTGTGAGCGCACCAATTCAGGTAATTGACTGATAGACATTGACTGTAAACTTTTTGTGTCTCAGAATTAGACGGGAAAATCTGAGTAACATTGCTATCCTCACACAAGAACTGAATAGTCATTTGTTACAGACTGACCTATGAGTCACAGAATGCTAGGGAATGGCTTGCTGCAACATAGTGAGCCTAAACTGGAGTTGCAATTGTGATTACTTCCTTGTTTTATTCTGTAGCGAACTCCCCTAGATGCCGTAGTGCCTCCATGTAAATTTGCTCGCTACATATGTACCATATTAGGTTCTTCTGTGATTAGCATACTTTTTGATTCTTAAAACAACAAGCATTGGGCTGGTTATTACATTATTGCATCTATGTATTATGGTGGAGTTATGAGTCTCTACCACCCACCCGATCTCCCTGAAACATCTTTGACCATTCACCTTTGCTCCCCTTAGAGTCAAGATCAGAAAAGTGTTTTTAGAGCTATTATAGGCTAGGGCCCTGGAAACAAATAACAAACTACCTCAACTTCCACATTTAGGGATCAGATGTCCATGTTTGCCCTCCCACTCTTGAATGTAAGATCTTGTCCTGTAGGTTATTAAGAATACACATGCAGTACCAAAGTGATCCTAAGTGTCCTGAAAAATCTACTTTCCTTCAAAATAGTCCCACTGTTTTGTTGCATCTCAAACACACAATATTGATGGGAGGAATGCTTGAAATAAGTCTACTCACTGACAATCCCATAGACAGCATTCCAACCCAGCGTTCATTTGCCCACCATGCCACTTCAGTTAGGAACAGCCATATGCAAATCAGTGTTCACTGTGCTGCAATAGGCACAGTCCAGCGCAAACTGCCAGGCCAGGTCCCTTTGAACCAGAACATAAGCAACCAAAGGCCAGTGTCACTCTGATTGGGGCTTTTCAGTTGGGTTCCAGTGGCACAGTGAGCACAGGGCCCACATCTAGGCATACTATTGGCCACCTAGGGTGTGACATCAAACACACAAGAGTTGATGGAAGGAATGCTTGCAATTAATCCAACCACTGGCAATTGTATAGGCAGCATTCCAACTGGTTGTTCTTCTGCCCACCATGTTACCTCAGAATGTACTCCTATGCAAATATATTTTGATCCTGCTCCAATCGGAACAGTCCAGCCCGAACTGCCAGGCCAGGTCCACCCTGAACCAAACAGAAGCAACCCAAGACCGTTTTCACTCTGGGAATTTTCAGTTGGGAGTAACCTGGTTCCAATTGCAAAGTGAGCACTTGACCCACATCTTGGCATACCCTTGGACACTTAGGACATGATGTCAAGACCACAAAAGGTGATGGGAGGCATTCCTGCAATAAATCCAACCACTGGCCAACACTCAGACAGAATTTCAACCCATCATTCATTTGCCTACCATGCCACCTCAGGTCAAATCCAGCCACATCCAAATCAGCCTTTACCCTGCTCCGATCAGAACAGTCCGGCCTAGGCCATCCCTGAACAGGAACACAAACAACACAAGACCAGTTTAGCCCTGTCTGAGGCTCTTCAGTCAGGGGTAGCTTGGTTCTAGTGGCACAGAGAGCAGAAGACCCACGTCTGGGTATACCTTTGGCAACTTAGGGCATGATATTAAACACACAAATGGTGATAGGTTGAAACCATCTGGAGGGAATCTTGTCTGGTAGTTTGGACTGGACTGGTCCAACTGGAACTGGATCAAAATTGATTTTCATAATACAGGTCTCTGTTTAGGATGGCCCAGTGTGAGATGAAACAATGGTCTGAAAGTTTTGCTTTTTTGTTGACATGTTACTGTTATGATTAGGTTTTTGAGTTTATAGGGAAATGGGGGAAAATGTTTGAAAATGTATTTGAATGTATATGTTTTAAAATATGTACTTAAATATTTATCAGTTAATGAACTTGAATAATTAGTTAACATATTTATTAATTTGAAATAACATTTAATGGGATATTGAGTTTTATAGAGAACTAGGTGGAAGTGTTTAAAAAATATTTGTAAATATATTTTAAAATATGTATACATTTATTAATTACTAAATTAATTAGAATACATGTATATATATTTATTATTACAGTGAAACCAAATGTAATGGGTTGTTCGTTTTTTAAGTGGAATAGTGTGGGAAGTTTAAATATATAATTTTAAAACTATATATTTTTAAAGTTTATTATTTTTAATTACATTGTCATTTGTAATGAACTAGCTGTTCTGCAGTTTTTGTGTTTGGTGTCTCTGTGCTCACTCACTTTTTAAATCACTTCTGGTTTCCTATTTGTCAGTCATTTTGGTTTTGAATTTTATTACTTTGCATTTTAGTTAGGAAGTTCTTTTAAAAGGTTTACCTTATATGGAAGATGTTAATTACGTGTTTACTTATGTTTGTTGGTTTAATATATTTTTTTAATATTTACTTTTTATTTTGTGTTGAAGAGTAACTGTCGCGCAGCGCGTCCCCAGGACGCGGCGCGCCCCGAGCCTGCTGTGTACCGCGCGAGGCCCCAGATTTTACTTGGGGCCTCGCTCTGCTTTCTGTTGCGTCCCTGTTTCCCTCTGACCCCTCCTTACCTGTTCTTTTTCTTCTTTTTCTTCTTTGCTTTCTGAGGCATTTTTCTTGTCCTTTCTTTATGTCTTTCCCCCCTTCCCATATTACCTTTTTCTTCCCAGCATTCCTTGTTCCCTATTTTCTATAGTTTCTGTTCTATTCTGTCCTATGTACTTCTTCCCTATCTAAGATGGTGTCTTTACTTCCTGTTTGGTCATTTCCTGTTTCTTGGTATATAAGGGCTCTGTTTTCTCCCTTTCCTTGTGCTGCAACACTATCTGCTGTGATTGTGTCTTCGCTCCTGATTCTTAGCCTTCGGTTCTGAATCCTGTCAAACTCGTGTTTACCTGCATTTTTGTTTCTTTTTGATTCCTGGTTTTTTGTTCTAGTTTCAGGAATCCACTGTTTGGAGGTTTTTTCCCCTTTTGGGGTTTTTTCCCTCTGGCACTATTTCTAAAGGGCACAGTCTGTTCTTGGCGGTTCCATTGCCTGCAGCACCGTGGCTACTAGAAAGAGTCGCCCCTTTCTGGGCCAAAGCCGAACCTTCAAAACCCACGCCACAAGATCTGCGGTTTCCAGGCGCAAGCAGCACGTGAGTCGTGACAGATTGCAGCGCCCAACCATTCCGACGTCTTCTGACACCATGGATGATACTGTGGCGGCTGCTGCAGATCCTGATTCATCTCTTCTGACTACTATTCAACAACAAGCTCAGGAATTGCAACAATTGCGCAATGAGAACGCTGTGTTACGACAGGCTTTGGCCTTCCGCAGTGGCGATGTTCCGACTATCTCCGCCTCTACTCCTCGTTTCTCTGGTGAACCAACTAAACTGCGTGAATTCCTGGATGCATTAACGGTGTACTTCGCCTTCAGACCTACCCAATTCTCTCTTGACAGGACAAAGGTGGGATATCTTATCAGTGCATTATCTGGTCCTGCCTTGGCCTGGGCAACCCCGATGGTGTCATCCAACGATCCGGTATTGTCGGACTATTCTGCCTTCGTGATCCGCTTCAAACAAATGTTTAGTCGTCCAGGATTGGAAGCCTCGGCAGAGGAAGCATTATGTGATATCCAGCAAGGTTCCCAAGATGTCCTTCAATATATTACACGTTTTTGTCAGTTAGCGGCAGAGACCACTTGGGTGGAACGTACCCTGGTAACTTTGTTTCGCAGAGGACTTAAGGAAGAAATAAAGGATGAATTAGTACATTCCACCAGAGTTGAAGATCTTCGTGGCCTGATGGATCAAGCACTTTCCATCGAGTATCGTCTTCAAGAACGACGAATGGAGAAGAGAAGGAGTAGAGGATCTTCCCAGCCAAGCACTCCACGGATGTATCTGCCTCGTTCTGAGGAATCTCGTCCCCCTACTAGAGACATAGAAGGGGAACCCATGCAAGTGGATGCTACTCGAGGGCCACTCTCAGCGAGTGAGAGGGAAGACAGACGGAAGAAGGGATTGTGCCTATACTGTGGATCTGCTGGTCACATGCTTCGTACCTGTCCTGTACGTCCACCAAGACCCTCGGGAAACGCCACTTCCCGTCCTCTGTAAGAAGGGAGGGGACGAGATCATCGGCTATACCTTCCATCAGTTCATTTAATGACAATACAACATACTTGTTCATGTTACCTGTCATATTACAACTACCTGATGGCCGCCAAGAAAGAACTATGGCATTATTAGATTGTGGTGCTAGTGGTATATACATGGATAAGACTTGGGCCACTAATCAACAGATTCCCACACAACCCAAAGACATTCCTGAACAAGTGCACGCCATGGATGGATCCTTGATATCCTCAGGTCCAGTCGATACTACGACCTTGATGTTAAATTTACATTTTGGTCATCATCAGGAACACATCTCCTTTGATCTCATTTCATCTCCCAACCATACCATTATTCTCGGAATTCCGTGGTTTACAAGACATAATCCGTATGTAAACTGGGTAACCCGGACAATTTCCTTGTCCTCACAGTTTTGTCAAGAGAACTGCTTTGCTTCCGACAAATATTGGTCACCGAACAGATTAACACCTATTAAGAGTACTACGGAATATTCCATCAATACTGTCCAAGGAGTTCCTGAACATTATTTAGAGTTTCAAGACGTGTTTCAAAAGCCATCCAGACCTGTATTACCTCCACATCGAGAGTACGATTGTGCTATTCCTTTGGAACCTGGAACAGTCGTCCCCTTTGGGAGGATGTATTCTCTCACGGAACCTGAAAAGGAAGTTCTTAAGGAGTATCTGGAGGAAAATGTACAGAGTGGTCTCATTGTTCCATCGTCTTCTCCAGCAGGGGCTCCTCTCTTTTTTGTACCTAAGAAGACCAAAGATCTTCGTCCTTGCCTGGATTTTCGAGGCCTAAATAAAATAACTATAAAGGATCGTTATCCTTTGCCCCTCATCAAGGATATTCTAGAGGCAGTCAGAGGGGCTCAATGTTTTACCAAGTTGGATCTTCGAGGAGCTTACCACCTTTTACGTGTAAAAGAAGGAGATGAGTGAAAAACAGCATTCAGGACACCATTTGGTCATTTTGAGTACAAAGTCATGCCTTTTGGTCTTACGAATGCCCCTGCAATATTTCAAAGATTTATGGACTCAATATTTTCTGGTCTCTTGAACCAGACAGTCGTAATCTACTTAGACGACATCCTTATCTTTTCCAGACATCCCGATCTCCATTCTTCTCATGTGAAACAAGTCCTCCAAAGACTCCAAACACATCAACTATCCTGTAAACCCGAAAAGTGTGAGTTCGATAAGACGGAAGTCAAATATCTGGGTTATCATTTAAGTCCCACCGGCATAGCTATGGACCAAGAAAAGGTACAAGCAATTCTCGATTGGCCTTCTCCCTCTTCTATTAAAGAAACACAATGTTTCCTAGGATTAGCAAATTTTTATCGGCAGTTCATTCAAGACTTTGCTAAACAGACCAGCCATATAACTCATACTTTAAAGAAGGAAAATCTAAAGCAGGGGTTTGTCTGGACTAAGGCGGCTGAGACAGCTTTTCAAGATTTAAAGAAGGCTTTCACTCAAGCTCCCATCTTAAGACACCCAGATACCAACAAACCGTTTATTGTAGTTACCGATGCTTCCGAAAGAGCTATTGGAGCTGTCTTACTCCAACTACAAGAGGATGATGGTCTTGAACATCCTGTTTTCTATTTGTCCCATATGCTCTCTACAGCTGAACAACATTACTCAGTACTAGAAAGAGAGTTGTTAGCTCTGAAGACAGCCTGCATCGAATGGAGACAGTTTCTGATGGGTTCCAAGGAGCCTTTCGAGGTGAGAACAGATCACCGTAATCTGCAATGTCTACGTAATTTTGTATGCCAGAATAGTCGCCAGGCCCGTTGGGCCTTTTTCTTCAGTCAGTATGACTTTTACATCACCTATATTCCTGGATCTCAAAACATTCTGGCTGATGCTCTGTCTCGCTGTTATCCAGACTGTACTCCTTCCCCGTCTCAGTTTCTACTGGAGCCTAGTAAGATCATTGGAGTTGCTCAATCTTTTCTGGAGGAGGTACAACTGGAGTACTCCAGCCTGTCTAATAGCGAAATAGAGAAATTAAGAACCTTTTTATGCAAGAAAGAAGGATACTATTATCATCAGAATCTGTTATTCCTCCCTACTAACAGAGTTCGGAACAAGGCATTACAGATGTGCCATGATTCACCGGTTGCTGGTCATAGAGGCATCAAGGCCACGCAAGAACTTCTTTCGCGATCTTTCTGGTGGCCTACCTGGAAATCAGATGTCGAAAGATACGTTCAGGCTTGTCCCATATGTGCTCAAGTCAAGATTCCCCGTACCAGACCTGCAGGTTTACTACAGCCTTTGCCGGTTCCACCAACTCCATGGCATACTATTTCCACTGACTTCATGTGTTCACTTCCACCATCAGCTGGAAACCAGGTTATCATGGTCACTGTTGATTCTTTCACTAAAATGGCTCACTTCACTGCCCTAAAGAAGTTACCTACATCTCAAGAATTGAGCCAGATATTTATCGACCATATTTTCCATCTCCATGGACTTCCACATACCATTATATCTGACAGAGGACCTCAGTATATTTCCCGGTTTTGGAAATATTTTTGCAAGACACTCAACATCAATATAGCACTATCATCCGGTTTCCATCCTCAGACCAATGGACAAACCCAGCGTTTGAACCAAGGATTAGAACAATACCTTCGCTGTTTTTGTAATGCCACCCAAAGCAACTGGAACACTTATCTTCCTATTGCTGAATATTCCTACAACAATACTGTCCATAGTGCCTCCAAGGTCACTCCTTTTTTCTGTTCCTATGGCTATCATCCTACCTCTTTTCCTATTCTCCTCAATCTACCTCTCCTCTGCCTGCAATTACATCTTTTTCCACACGTCTCTTGCAACTCCATAGGCTAATTAGATCTAATTTATTGAACACCAAGAGATATATGAAGAAGATCGCAGATAAGAAACGTGGACCCACTCCAGATTATCACCCTCAAGATAAAGTCTGGCTTTCTTCCAAATTCTTGCCCTCTCGCCTTTCTCTAAATAAGTTCACACCTCACTATTATGGGCCTTTCCGTATTCTTCAGTTGATCAATCCTGTCACTGTTCGTCTTCGCTTGCCTCATACTTGGAAAATTCATCCGGTCTTTCATGTATCCCAGCTCAAACCTTTTGTCCCTGACCCTTTCTCTCGTCAGTTTCCTTGTCCTCCTCCTGTGTTGGTGAATGATGTGCCTGAATATGAGGTTCAGGAAATTTGTGACTCTCGCCTTTTTCACCGACGTCTTCAGTATTTGATTCACTGGAAGGGATATCCTCTTAGTGAATGCTCTTGGGAAGATGCATCTTCTGTTCACGCCCCTCTTCTGATTTCTCGTTTTCATCGTTTGTTTCCCTTCAAACCTGGACCTTCGGGGGGGGGACCTACTGTCGCCGAGCCGAACATTCGGCTCGCACCGCGCAGCGCGTCCCCAGGACGCGGCGCGCCCCGAGCCTGCTGTGTACCGCGCGAGGCCCCAGATTTTACTTGGGGCCTCGCTCTGCTTTCTGTTGCGTCCCTGTTTCCCTCTGACCCCTCCTTACCTGTTCTTTTTCTTCTTTTTCTTCTTTGCTTTCTGAGGCATTTTTCTTGTCCTTTCTTTATGTCTTTCCCCCCTTCCCATATTACCTTTTTCTTCCCAGCATTCCTTGTTCCCTATTTTCTATGGTTTCTGTTCTATTCTGTCCTATGTACTTCTTCCCTATCTAAGATGGCGTCTTTACTTCCTGTTTGGTCATTTCCTGTTTCTTGGTATATAAGGGCTCTGTTTTCTCCCTTTCCTTGCGCTGCAACACTATCTGCTCTGATTGTGTCTTCGCTCCTGATTCTTAGCCTTCGGTTCTGAATCCTGTCAAACTCGTGTTTACCTGCATTTTTTTTTTTTTTTTATTCCTGGTTTTTTGTTCTTGTTTCAGGAATCCACTGTTTGGAGGTTTTTTCCCCTTTTGGGTTTTTTTCCCTCTGGCACTATTTCTAAAGGGCACGGTCTGTTCTTGGCGGTTCCATTGCCTGCAGCACTGTGGCTACTAGAAAGAGTCGCCCCTTTCTGGGCCAAAGCCGAACCTTCAAGACCCACGCCACAAGATCTGCGGTTTCCAGGCGCAAGCAGCACGTGAGTCGTGACAGTAACATTTTGTTGTGATGAAGTATAACATTTTGTCTGTCTTCGTGTTATACTTGTTATTTATTAAAATGTTTTAAATGACAATATTTTGGTTATCAATATTTTCTTGTATATTTGAATGTTTCCTCTATATTTTGATACTCTCTATTTTTGTTTTCAAAATTGGTGGTTTTCCAGTGTTTTGGGTGGCAATATTTCTGTAGTTGAGCCTTTTTTTCTTTCCATTGGGGTTTTAAAACATCAGTACTGTTGTTATCTGTTTTTAAAGTGATATTTTTGCATTATTATGTTTTTGTGGTCAATATTGTGACATATAACCCCTGAGACCTTTAGCTGGAGCGCTCGCCCGCGTGAATCAAGGATTTATATTTTCAAGTCTCTGACAATTGTTTCACCATGTGTTCCGCAATATCCTACACCCAATCCACCCACTAACCTTGTAGCATGGCTTACGTCCACATTGTGGAACTCCCTAGCTGACCAACTATAAGACACCCCAATAACAATCTCACTTGCAATTCCATTTGTAACTTCACCATTTTACTAATAGAAAGTGGTTCGTGATCTACTGCCTGTAACACCATCCCATCGACCGATTAACACACCCACTGCCTCCTCCTGTACCTCCCTCTAATTTAGTATATCACTGGCAAATAAAGCACCGGGCCGGATGGTATACCTATAGATTTTTATAAAGGAAATTACAGTTTTTGGGCTCCCATTATTGTTAACATCTTAAATGCTGGTGCAAGTTATGAAATCCCTCACTCCTGGTGAATGTTACCGACCTATCTCCCTCTTAGACTCAGTGTTAAAGATAGTGGGCCGTATTATCTTGTGAAGACTTGAGAGTTGGGCTGGGAAAAAGGTCATTCTGAGTCCAGTGCAGTTTGGGTTCAGAGATGGCCTAGGGACATAGGAGCAGTGTCTAAATTTACAACTGTTAATTGGAAAATATACGATTGCTAAGAAAGGTACCATATACTTGAATTTCATGGACCTTAGTTGTGCCTGGGATAGAGTCAACTGTACTTAAATTTGGGGGATCCTATATAAAATGGGTGTGCCCAATTCCATAGTTGCTGTCCTATAAGTACTCCATAGTGGAACTAAAGCCTCTGTAAGATATGGTTTGGAAGGTGATTGCACAGAATTTTAAAATATTTTTAGAGGGGTCCGTCAGGGGCGTGCTGTAGCTCCAATTGTATTACTTTTATCTACTAATGGCCTGTATGCTTTTTTAGTGGACAAGTGTAAGGACATACCAGTTGTCAATGGAAGGTGTGTGCCAGCTTTGCTCTATGCCGATGGCACGGTGTTAATGTCGCAAACCATGAACGGCTTACGGGGCGGTGGATGCTGTGGTGAAATTTATGGATGATCTGGACCTGGAATTTAATACTACAAGATCCCCCTATATAGTATGTGGTAAGTCTCAGAGTAAACCAGGTCCGGTAATAATTAAAGGCCAGCACATTAGCTGTGGTCCTGAGTTCCCCTATCTGGGTATGACGTTTCATGACAAAGGAAACTGGTTACCATGTATATCCAAGCAATGTACTTGATTTAATGCAGCAGTGAGCTCAGTCTTTGAATTTTCATCCAGGGTAGGCAATAAATCTATTCTGCCCATACTTGACGTGTACATGTTAAAATGTTTACCAGTGTTAACATAGGGGGCACCCATTTGGGGTTACCGGAATAGCCCATCACTGCAATTGTAAGAAGAAATATTTGTAGGTGGTTGTTGGGAGATGGGTCTAGCAGCCCACACTTGTTCTTACACGAGGAACTAGGATTAGGCTATGTAGAGGATGATATTAGGCTTGCATCTTTGCTCCTTTGGACTTCTATTTGGGTAAGTGAGCCCACAACTCTCAACAGGGAAATTATAACTGACTGCCTGTCATGTGATCTAGGGTTGAAAATCCCATGGCAAAATTATATTAAAAATATTGCAACCAACCTGGATCAGTTAGAGTTATTCACTTCCCTGCAGTCATTAAACAAACAAGAGAAGAGTTGGGCTAGGAGTGAGTTTAAGAAACTGGTTGTGGCAAAAAGAGAAGCAAGTGAACTGATGAAATCATCTGTTTGAGATGTTGTTATGATTAAGATGTACCAAGGGACTGAGCCCTACCCATCACATGTTATTAACGTGAGGGAAAGGGCACTTGTCACAAGATTTCGATCGGGCACTATTAGGTGTAATCTCTGTTCACCTTTGGGTCCATTTTATCCGAAAAATATTCTTGTGGGCTCGTCATGGCGTTTTCTTTCAGACTTTGTTGCACTTTTCATTATTTTGTGAATTTTAGTAACCTTTCAGGTGAAGATTTTTATTGCCCATTTCAAAAGAACAGGGCTTTTTACAGTGCAGAAAAGCTTTTTATTTTTTGCATATGGTAGCAGATGCCTCAGTTTGTCTTGCTGTGGAATCATGTCTCAAAATTGCAATGCGTTCGCATAATTCTGTGAATTTTTTAAATATTTATCTATGTACTTATTTATGTATATGTTTTTTTACATTTGTATTTTTGTCCTTTGGCTATTTGTATCAATAACCGAAAAAACTATATATGTCATCGGGGACTGGTCAGACATGCGTCTTTGGCTCTTTAGTTACAGTTTTTGTAGACAACACTGACTCCTTTCCATTTCCCGTAGGAAAGGTGAGACCTGCTACCTACTTTTGGTGAATTGGTGCCATCTGTTACCTACTCATAGTCTCTCTTGTGGGCTTGGCAGAGTTCTGTTTCTCCTTTTAGTCTCTGTTGATGTGGTGGGCCCAAAATCCTCCTGGATGTATGCACTGCCAACTCCCAATGGCTGATCTCCAAGTTCCATATTTCTTTAGCTTCTCTGAGTGATATGACATGATAGACTATTTATTACATTCAAAGAAGATATGAAATGGATGGCCCCATATGTATGCTGTATTGCATGAGCTAAGAAAGTGTGGTCATTAGCCCCTGAAAGTAAAAGTCTCTGGTGTCTCTCGCAGCTGCCATAATTATTTCTCTCACCTGAAAATGGTAGACCCTTGTTAAGATGTCTGAGATCCAACCGCCTGATTGCCCTAAGTTCAAGGCCCAGTGGCTCCTGTCAAATTGGATTTCCTCCTGATTGTTCACTTGAAGTTGTTATAGGGACATAGACATTGATAGTCACTCCTTGTGCTCCACAATGCACTCCCTAGTTCAAATATTAATGCAGCAGGAGCAGTTTTTGAGGTCGGCAAACGTCTCTTGTATGTTTAAGTTCCGGTCTTGCAGGTAAAACATTTCCTGCAGGTGGAATTCCAACTCCGTGATTTATTGTTAACTGAATCTTTCTGGTACAAAGCTCTCACACATTTTGTATGTCTGTTTACATTTCTTGAAAGTCCAGTCAGAGTTTGGCTCTGAGTGCTGCAAGGTTTTCTTTCAGAGAATGGCACAGTCTCTACCAAGTCTTTTGTCACTGCTGTGCTGTTTTCTGTTAATGCCATAGCTATGGCTGGTTGCGGGCTGTTCTATGGGAACAGCCCATCTTCTACTTATGCTGTTGGTCACCCTTGCGATTGGAAGATCTTTTGAACATGTCCTAAACCTTGGTGTCCCTTTTCCAACCCTTAATGGATGCCATCACATTTGTAGAAGTGGGGTCAGATTCTTTGCTTCTGACTAGGTGGCAGCCATGGTACCCCTGTCATGTCTATAAGAGGGGAATGAATCCCCACTACCATAGTGAGTGCCAGCTTTTGCTTTCTAGTGTCCTAGTGTCAATACTGGGGTGTCCCCTCTCAGCCTCTCACCAATCAGTTGTCGCTGTCTCTGCACACAGACCATTTTGCTGCATGCAGAGTCAATGGCTGTGGTTTTATCTGTCTCCAAGTTGGCTTTCCTTCCAGAACCCTGGCAGAACCCTGGCATGACCCTTTGAGATCTGGATTTGCCGTCTGGGCTGGGATCCTTGATTATCACACTTTTGAGTTCACTTCCTTGTCCTGGGCTCTCCCAGCATAGGTGCCAAGCTCTCAGTCCCTTTTACCAACTGCTTCTTCTGTTTGCGTCTTTGGTCCTCCTGCACCATCTCCCTACTTCCCCGACCCCTTATTGTTGAGTTGAATCGGCTGCTTACTTCTTCTGGGGTTTATACTGCGGGCCACTTTTCTGCTTCGATGTTATCCTTCTCCACTGCCACTACCCATTTTCGGATGTTTAACAGGGCACCAATTCTTCTCTACACTCCTGGGCCTCACCGCACTTCGTCTCTGGCAGAACAGTCTTTTCATCTATAAAACACCATTTTATGTTAACTACAATGTCTGATCTTGCTGCTCCAATGTTTCTGCGTCACCATCAAGTCGCTTTTGAGCACAACATTAACTGTTGTTCCCCCCTCCTCATTTGATGATGGAGAGACAGAGACTCAATGGACACTGGTTCGGGACGAGGAGGCTGGTGCTTAGCTGAGAGCCAGCAATTCCTCCTCTCACTTCATACCTGTTGAGGCCATGCCCCAAAGCTTTACTTTAATGCTGTAACCAGAAAATAGTAGCATTTCTCTTTAATCATTTAACCGTTGTAAATACTTTAAAGGAAATTATTCACAGTAAATATCATAGAGCATGACTTGTCAATCAACACAATATGCTTTTAAACTTTATGGCAGGATATTTAGTTTCACTCATTTGTCTCCTTCTTTGTACTTATAGATTTCAGTGTTCAAAGATGGCCATATTTTAGGCACACCATCTAGCAATTTTAAGCTTGTCCTTTTGTTTTTGAAAATTAAGACTGGGGCCCTCATTTTGAATTCGGTGGTCTTTTTGCCAGACCGCCGAAGCCAAACCCGGCAGCAGACCACCATATCACGAGTGCTAAAAGCCATCCGCCATGTTACTGGTAGAAAGACGTCAGCGCTCGTGCTGGAGGTTTGCGTTGCAGAGGCGGGTGCATTGCCAGTACAGCCACGTCAGCATAACTCTGGCTGCTGTATTACAAGCCGTAATACGACTTGGCGGAGTCTTGCTGACATGGTGGTGCTGGCAGTGCAAGACGGCCAGGATCCATCCCCTCCCCGATGCCCTCCTCAATGGAGAAGGTAAGTGGGCATCCGAAAGTGGGGGGGCTGCCTGTGTGTGTGGTTGCATGTGCACAGAGTGGGAAGTGTGCAATGTATGCATGCGTGGAGGGGTAGGGGTGTGAATGATATCAGATGAGTGGGGTGTCTGTATGTGAGTGCGTGGGTGCGAGTATGAGGAGGGGGTACTGTGAGTGCGTGAATGCTGAGGGGGGTATTGTGACTGCCTGAATGCGGAGGTGGCTGGTGAATGCATGTGTGCATGTATTTGAATGTGAATGTTAGTGTGCGTGTATGTGCACATGAATGGGGGGTGTCTGCATGTCTGCGAGTGGGTGGGATTGTCTGTGGATGAATGTTATTGAGTGGGGTGTCTGAGTGCAAGTATGGGCCTGCTGAATCGGTGTGTATGTGAATGCATGCTTGCTTGAAGGGGTGTGGGGGTGTTTGTGGAGTGGGGGGATGTGAGCATGTGTGGAGATATTTGTATGTGTGCGCCGGCTACAGGAATAAAGATTTCTGTCGCTGGGTGTGTGACCGCCAGGGTTTTCGTAGCGGGGTGATCGCCATGGAAAGCCTGGCGGTTTGCAGCCTCGTAATCCAGATGGCAGGCTGAGGCCTGTTGCTGGGTTGGAAGTGCTCACTGCCGGGCACAGCGGTACAACCGCACCGGCGGGCCAGGCGGAGTTGTGGAAGCTTGGCGTCTGCGAAGCCTCACAACTCGTAATGTGGCGGTCCTTACCTCCGGCTCCACTGTGGCGGGAGGACCGCCATGGCAAGGCTGGCAGTCTTATGACTGCCAGCCTTGTAATGAGGGTCTGGGTGTTGTTTAATTGGGTTTTTCTAGCACACTTCACAGTATTTTGTACAGTCATGTGACAAAATAATGCCTATGATTGCCCAAATAGTGGTCATGATTTAATCTAATGTGCTATTTTTCAATTGTTCATGATTTGCCTTAACTCTTATTAGGCCTTTATATCTTGGGGGCAGTCTTACAGTGCACAGGTGGTTGGTTAGCTTGCAGGCCTGAGGCTGAAAATGGGGAGGTGTACTTAGGGCAACACTAGCTAATGCCTGCCCTACCAATGACTTTTGGAAGAGTTAGATTCACGCCTGTGCTAGATTGGTGTATGGCGCATCACGCACATATTTCTTGCCCACTGGGCACCTGTCCATTATGGCCCAAACCTCCATGTCGGAGTTTTGCAGCACTGATTGCCACTTTTCATTACCCACTTGTCAATCAGCCCTGAGGCTTAGTGTGTAAGCGCAGATGTTTGACTTGAACTTCACCACTACGTTACAGCTTCCTCACTTGAGCAAATTGTAAGTGTTGTATCTTGAATGCTTTAGAATGGAACATTTCTGGCTCCCATCAAACTCCATATCAGTGTGACGTAGTCACTAGAATGTAATGAAATGAAAGCTTGGTTTAGAATGTTGGATTTCACAGGTACACGCAGAGGAATAAAAGACATGATTTACAGCTCCGTGTATGGCCTAGTCATTGGCGGGTACCTAGGCTGGGGAAGATGCTACAAATGGAGATGAGATAAGGGATGAGTAACCCAAAGAAGAATGTTCTATCCTGGAGAGTTTGCCATGGCCCAGGCAAACTGCTTGTGTGTGCCATGTGTGCCTTTGTGAAAGTGCTGAGTCGATGGTTGTGGTTTATGGACTCTAAGCGCTACTCCAGCATGTGAATGTAGAGAAAGCTTTGTTAAAAAGACTAAGAAGTCTATGCATTGTTGGCCAAGAAGCAACAACCAAGATCATACAAAAAAAGGTACCCCGCTGCCACACAAAATAAAGTTATACATTGTATGGAGCGTTAATGCTGATGGTGGATTCAACCAGGTTCACAAAGATCAGTTGAAGACAATCATAACTTGCTATACATTATTACGAATAATAGCACTGGCTGACAGAACAAGTAACGAATTACAACCTCAGCTACGTGTGGGGAGATCCGAGAAGAAACAATGTGGTTGTGCTTACTGAGCTGTCCTATACCTGCAGCAGCACACCATCAAAGCTACCAGGTGGCAGCCCAGAACAACTCCAGAGGTATCCAAGAGTGACAGGACCCCGACGGAGAGCAAGAAGAAGGTCAAAACTTCAAAGACTGCCCTGGATGACCTGGAGGCTGAACCATCCTCAGTCCTCAGTGATGATACAGATTCCTAAGGAAAGCCATCAGCATTTGACAGAGCTCCAGCCTTAATGTCAGCGACTCCCATGGACAGTTACCATGCTACCACCTTCCTGAAACCACCGCCAAAAAGCAAAATATTGGTGATAGATGGAATACCTGGTAGAGACATTTGAAGATTTCATTGATGCACTTGAAGAGACTGCTAATAGAAAGATTATCAAACATCTCACAAATCTTGCTGGTGATGGTGTGAAAGAAGTCATAAAGAAAATGCAGAGAACTGAGAAGTAATATACCGTCAAATTGAGAAAGAGTTGAATCTCAAGTTCAATCCAGTACCACATGTTGATTATGAATAATAAGTTTTTCATTCAACATTGTCAAAGAGTTGGTGAAACAATTGATGAATTTGTGGAAAGATTTGACACACTCATTAGACACTGTAAGTTCAATCAATTTAACAATGAAGAAGACATGTGGCATACAGTTATTGATGGCTGCTTGTCCAATTAATTCAGAATGCTGAGAGAAACTTCTAGTCTGGAGCGAGTGTTGATAGCTGCTAGAGCTCAGGAACATGTGGAGAAACAAGCTGCTGACATGGAGACTGGAGGTGCCGAGAGCAAGTCAGTCATGAGTGTGAAAAGTGATTCAAAACAAAAGACCGAAGGACACAAAGTATGTCTACACGTAAAAAGAAGTTGTGTTTTAGATGTGTGGATTTTCGTTTCAGCATGAAGAAAAATGGCCCGCCATTGGACAGCTATTTAAAGCCTGTGATAAAAAGAACCATTTTGTGACGATTTATAAAGCAAAGGAAGAAGTGAGTCACGGCGCGACGACAAAGTGGCCACTAGAACGTTCAAGGTGCAACATTCAAGACACGCCCACAAGGCCAAGCGGTGACATCAGTTGAGGCAAATAGATGGTGAATGGAGTTGATCGTCATCTATATCACGGCAAACAGTTCTTCTACTTCAATAATAAGTGAAAGTTAAGACAGTGACTGTGTCATATCGATGTTTACCTCAGACAAACATTCACATGTTGGACTGGTTGCATGTAAAGAAAACTGTCAGTCAAAGAAAGGTCGACATACCAAAGCAACAAAATCATACAAACCCTGTCCAAAGATTACATTGAAAATAAATGGATGTTCAATATCTTTCATTGTCAACAGTGGTGCATCAATAAATATAATGCCTGAAGAGAAAAACAATGACCTCTCTCCATTACCACAGCTTACATCATCAAAGACCAAAGTGTACTTGGTTTGCTAAAAAGACGGGATGAAGCAGGCCCAGAGACAACGCATCAATCCCTATGAGTGTCCAGTAGATCACAATATAGAAAATAGTAGCTGTTAGTATTTGTGATGTGCAACTCCACCAAGGCCCCTGCTGCAAAAAGAGCCTAGGGGGCAAATGAGGCCCCAACAATACAAAACATTCAGGGGGTGCACCACTCCAAAACACCACATAGAACACAGTAAGCAGAAAGAGTCCAATACTGTTAAATTAATAATGGTGCAAGACTTCTGTCAGTTTCTTTTCGCAGACTTTTATTGACGTAGAGAACTTGTTACGACATGAAGTTCATGAAAAAGAAGCAGCCAACGTGTTTCGCCCTATATCAATGGGCTTCTTCAGGGCTGCAAAGTAACATATAGCCATAAAAAAGGATAATATGGTAACACAAACGAGGCACCAAAATCACAACATATTGACATACAAAATACTACTTTACATTCTTGTGACAAAACAAGATTGCTTTGTAAAGAATAACGTAGAAGTACATCAATAATACAATAAGGAAGTATATGAATAATATATTATTCTAAACCAATATAAATTCATAAATGATCAAAAGAACCGGCAAGGAGAAAAGATCAATACGAAGGATCAGCGAAAAAGTCCAAAAATACAGCGTGAAGAAGGTATGAATAAAAAGACGTGAAAAGGACGTGATGGAGCAGATTCCTCATAGAGAACAAGTGCACATGAAGTATTGAAAGTTCAAATAGAGAATCCCTCTACCAAGTGTCAGAACTCCCATAAGTGATCACAAAATAAGATAAGCAAGAAAACATTTTTATGAGGTCAAAAAACATACCAGAGTAGTGTCCAATTGAAACGGAAGCTATTTACAATGTGCAAATGCACAAAGGCGTATAGTAAGCCTAATAAGAAAAAAGAGGGAATAAATGTCGATGTGTATGGTCAAGAAGAGAAGCCACTAATCGTATTTTAAAGAAAGAAAGATACTGGGAATATTGAATTATCCTCCCATATAGCAAATTAAGTTAAAGAAAAACGGAAAGGGGTTCAAAAACAAGTATTAAAAATGAATATGCCAGTGGTTGATTAAGGGACTAACATGAAATGTGTGTCCCCGAGTGCTGGCCGATCAAAATGCATCGTAAAGAAAGCAAGCGGCACCTCCATGATAATCAGTCTCGAAGATAGATTCAAAATGCTAAGGACTGTTATCTATATCTATATCCATATATATACTGTATATATATTTATCTCTCTCTCTCTCTATCTCTCTCTCTCTCTCTATATATATATATATATATATACTTATTGCAGCGTGGCCTCTCTGCGTTTGACCGCCGGTGGTGCCAAACAAATGACGCGTGCCACCGTGTCTTAGTATTCCACTCTCTTCCTTCTTTAACGGTAGAATGGCACTCCACAAGCGAATTAAAAAAAAAAGTGCCTTTCTTCCGTTAAAGAAGGAAGAGAGTGAATATATATATATATATATATATATATATATATATATATATATATATATAAAAATAACCTAGTAGCAGATGGGGGCCAAGATAAAGGGGGGGTGAAATTGAGAGCGTTTTGCAATGTTAATTCCCATAGGAAAAATTAAACAGTGATAGCACAAACACCACTGGACGGAATTACAACAAATTTGGCAGAAAGGTAGCTCTGGGTCCAGAAAGAGCCCTTTTTGATATTTGGTGTAAATCAGTTCAGTGGCTTTTGAGAAATTCAAGAAATTCCAAATTTGTATATCTAGGGATGCAAAGGATTTTCGACCCCTACTCCAATCCGCGCGCCACAAGGAATACTGTGCTTGGTTGGCTGCAACCTGTGCAGAAAGTTGCAGCTGCCATTTTATGAACCGGAGCATGGCCCAGGGGCATGGAAATATGGGCTCATAATAATAGAAGGGGTCAGTCTAGAGGTACTATTACCCCATGGGGCATTAAAGGGTGTGTGTGCACTCACTCACAGACCCACTAAGACACTTATGCACCCACTCCCAGACCCACTTAGACACTCATGCACCCACTCACAGAACCACTCAGACACTCATGCACCCACTTAGACACAGAGCTACTCACTCACAGACCCACTCAGGCACTCATGCACTGACTCATGAACCCATACAGGCACTCCTGCACCCACTCACAGACCCACACTGACGCACCCACCCACAGACCCACTCAGACACTCATGCACCCACTCCTAGGCCCACTTAGGCACTCATGTACTCACTCACAGACTGAGTCAGACACTAATGTAGCAACTCTCAGATACAGACACTCACTCACGCACACATACACTCATGAAGTCACTCTCATACCTACTCTGACAGCGTAAGGTTGACATATACATGCTGTAATTGATTGGCCATAACCTGTTGTTAAGGTTGTGGCCCCCAATTTATGTAGCTTGGCATGGTCCAGGAGGATGAAAATAGGGGTGAGAGATATATAGGGGATCGAGTTGATGTACTCTAACTCCATGGGGGTTTTAAAAGATGTCTGAGGGATCCCTTGTTCATCTACAAAAAGTTGAAACATTTTTTGGGCATATCATCTGGGTGTTGTGACCCCGTTGCTGCACTAGCAGAAAGCTGTGATGGAGTCACAGCTTCAAAATTTGTCAACAAAAAAAAAAGAACTACGTATTTAAAGTCATTAATTAGAGTTAAAAAAATTACGGTGGCTTTTAGAAGAGCCTTTGTGTAATTTGTCTGTATATGATTAATTCAGATAAGAGCTGATGCCGTGTTAGAAGTTACTCAGAAGCACCATGCTGCCTTCATTTGTAAAATGCACACCATCTCTTCTATATATTGCTGGCATGTCAAAGCATAGATTATTATTGTAAATACAACCAATGTTATGGTCTCTGAGGTGTGCTGAAACTGTTTTGTTAACATGTTTCCTAGCTTTGTCAATCTGTGGACAAAATGTAAACACTTATCATGCGACCAGAGCAGCGAGCCAAGTAGTCCAACCGCACCTCCCCCTTTTCCCAAACTATTTTATAGAGTCTTGCCCCGACCAAAGCTTCTGCTGCTCCTAAGGTGAGAATCAGAAGAGTATATGTTGTAATTGGCCAGGCACCAACAAGATTTTTTATAAATCAAATTTGAATCGTCCACCATATCTTTCCAATAATGCCTTTATTTTCTTCAACAAACACGAAGACAGCAACGCTTTTCGTTCACCAACTGTGAACTTCCACAGGGCTGTAAATTACAAACATATATCCATAGTTTGTATTTGCAGTAGAATACAACATCAGAGACTAACACTCAACAATGAAAAAGACAATATGTACAATTATAAAACATATAAAAATAGTATCAACTTACATCTACATAGAATTATGAAGAAAACATTTAAATATATACTATCCCCTTTAGACATACAAATCACTAATAAACATATGCCTTTACCTAAGGCATAAACATAAAGAGCTTTTTAACCATGGATCCTTATATGCCTCCTTTTTTCAGTAACCTTATTGTAACCAATTACACCAGATAACTAACAGTTTACTAGAACATTTTTTAATATGGACATCAATAATTAGACTTGTATCTTCCACATGTTATAGTTAATCTCTATCCAACAACAATTTCCAACAACAACAAAAAAGTGAGGGGGGTGGAGGAGGTGGGGGCCAACCAAAGTTATGAAGACTGTCTTTATTAGACATGCCATATATTTCTATAATAAGGGGGGGGCAAAGAAAAATATGTGCCATCGTGTATTTTTATATAAAGTTGCTACCATAAATTTTGCTTAACAATACTCCACCCCAAATCCAATCTTAATCAATAACATTAATGAACATATCCTCACACCCCCATGTCATTTACGTACCATAAAACATCTCTCAACAGTGTATAGTAACTCTTAAGGAAGTAAGGAAGAAAAAGCATATATATATATGTGTGTGTGTGTTACCAGACATTATATCAAATATAAACATCCATATTATTCTCCCTTATTCACTATAATAATTTTCAATCCCAATGCTCATAAAATCACAAGGCAATATTTCATGAGAAAAACCCTCTTAAAAGTAGAATTAATTGTTCTCTAAACCTCTTTCTCAACTAATAACAAGATTCAAAGGCTTGAACATAGGCCACAATCATCCGGCAAGTATTTCTTCGCAGGGATCATAACATATGGGCCTGACAATGTTAGCATTTAATTCAGGCATTTAAATCAAGTTGCCTTCCACGCAATTCGAAAATAAATCCTTGTACAAACCCACTCAGTTTATAAATATACAAAGATCATAGCTTGTAAGCCTGAGAGTATTAGCATTTAATTCAGTTGCTTGAATCTAGTCACCTTTCAAGCAACTCGAAAATTAATCCTTTCCTATTACCAAGGAAAAACACGCCCACTGAGTGTATAAAAGCCAAAAGGCCATCTGGTGAAATGCTACCCTTGATCTTCTTATGCATAATAACTCACCATTTAAAATCATTCTCACCTCATCACACCATGATAAGCAGCTCACATAGATATTACAAAGACTAAGCAGGACGCCATGGTAAAATAACCCTTGGTGTGAGAGTAGAGTACCATTCTTATGCTGAGGTTTCATGATTACAGAAAGAAAACAGTAAAAGAAATATTGTGAGAATATTGTAACTGTCAGCAGCAACTATTTAAGAGGTATATAATTTATGTATATGTGAAACATAATTAAAGGTGTTTTCTTATTTCTATGTGTAGTGTATAATACATGTGACATACAAACATGAGTAAATCAAGAAAGAAATGTGATTTGTCACTGTTCTTCCTCTTGTACATTAGTTATGAGGTGCTGTAGCATTGTGATATATTTCCAGGGTTGCTAAATAATAAATGCAAGAAATTATGATGTAGTGTACATCTTTTGCATGGGACTATCCCACGAAACATCAATGGAATATTTTGTTTCCCAAATAAGATAAATGAGAAGTATCATTGCATTATAGACGTTTAGAAAGCATGCAGACAGTCTTGTGTACACTAGGATATGTATGTAGATACGGAGTGTAACAATAATACAGCCAGGTAAACGCTTATGCAAACAGTCATATCTTCAGGTTTGTAATAATAATTAGAGTGAGAGAGATAGAGATTCATTCATGCCTATAATTTGAAAAGTGATAGGTAAACTGATGAAAATGATGGGCACAATGAGAAATGCAAAAGGACACTTGTATGTACATTGGTATACAAATATACATATATTCATACATTTTCTTTTTGGAAATAAAACTCCATCTCTGGCCGTCACTTTCTAGAACGGTGTATGTAGATATATATCTGCATATACTGTTCTATAAAGTGACGGCCAGAGATGGAGTTTTATTTCCAAAAAGAAAATGAGGGCAGATCGATTTTTCTACTAAAACAGTGAGATATTCAATGAAATACTAATGCATACACTACAGCAATGATTTTTACTCTGATGTCAATAAGATCAGAGGATTTCATGGTGTGCTTTAAACATGAAAAGGAACACATGCAGAGTGTCTACCTCTCCAAGATAGTGATTTCTCTGTTTCTATAATAATTAAATGTTAATTAGGTATCACTGGGCAGTATTCCACGTAAATGTAAATATGTTCATGTTTTTTATCTTTTCAGACATCTATGTGTATTAAAAACATACATCTACAATGCTGAAAAAAACGAAGGCCATAAAAACAGAGGAAAAACACATTATCAACGTACAAGAGAAAAAGTAAAGGTTGAATGTGTGGACAAGTAGGAAAAGACAAAGGAGCTACTGGTAATAAAACTAAAAAAACTTCTAAAATTTGTTTGCAAAAATTACAAAGTGTGCATTAGGAGGTGTGTAAAAAGAAAGATTTGAAATCAAGCAAGGATGTGAAAAAATCATACTAAGTGAAAAGTAAGGACAGATTGAAGAAAACACGTACCATGAGCAGAAGACAGCAACAGTTCGAAGAAATTAGAGCTAAAATGGTCCGTGCTAGAGTAATTCAGAACTTACTGAAAAGTATGAAGCAGTATAAAAGTGAATAGACATGCTGAAACAAAAGAAATGTGTTGAGGATGTGGTAGATAAAGCATTTTCCTTAAAGTGAAAGCTTTTCTACTTAAAAGAATGATAACTCTAGACAAAACAGTGTCCTGGATGATGAGATGCAGCCAAAGGAAATAATTTATCAATAAAAGTAATTTCTGCAAAACGCTCTGGTGAGTTTAACCATACCTCCAGTTCAGAATCTTTCTTTAATGAAGAATGTTATTTGCAGGACAACATACTAGTTCATGCAGTAGATTCAACTGGTCTCTAGAGATATGGAAGAGGTAACAGCTGCAGAGGTTCAGGGATGGCGTATACAGGGCCCTGTTTACAAATGGAATTGTAGCAGTATTTGTAGAATTCAGCAGAAATCTATAGCTTTATTAAGGGTTTTTGTACAGGATTTTCCATATAGAAGTCTGAAGCAGAAGATAAAATTTTTGCAAGGATTAGATCTTTGCAAAGTAAGAAA
Source organism: Pleurodeles waltl (assembly GCF_031143425.1). NCBI lineage: Eukaryota > Metazoa > Chordata > Amphibia > Caudata > Salamandridae > Pleurodeles > Pleurodeles waltl. Next base: position 1,314,584,996 of record NC_090440.1, read on the forward strand.
GAATACCAATTTACAAGGACATGCATTAGCATGTTTGTCAAGGAAAGTGTGCCAAAGCACCTTTCATCACTTTAGGACATTCATTAGCACGTTTGTCAAGGAAAGTGTGCCAAAGCACCTTTCATCACTTTAGGATGTTGGCACCATTCAAAAACGCGAAGTCTTGTAAGGAGACTTTACCTTGTGAAGAGTCTGGCATTATGTTTAGGGGAAATAAACAGAGTACTTTTGCATGGTACCAAAGAAGAGGTAGGGGAAGTTAGTGATGATGTGCAGTTTTGGGTTTTTGGACCTAAAGAGGAGTCTAGGGAAAATTAGGAATTTGTAGGTACAGGTATTGAGGAAGAGAGCACAGCTGTTGCTACTGACAACTTTTAACAAGAGATTATAAAGATTAAAACAGTCTGTTCTGAAAAGCCAGAATGTGTTTGCATTTGCTGTAGACGGACTCACTATAACAGTCAAACACTGAAAGTAGATGTAATTTCCAAAACTGAAGGAGAAAACAGAAAAAAATGGCAAGAATTTGCTGCTTATTTATTTATAGAGGAGCGTTTTGACTTCTCCAGTCAGCAAGACTGGGAGGGTAAACTTGGTTAAGATGATGATCCTGCCTAAGTTGAACTTTCTTTTTAACTCTATTCTTCTATTAATGGATGGTAAAGTCTTGAGCAGGTTTCAAGAAAAGGTCAACTCGTTTATCAGGGCACAGAAAGGTTCTAGGATTGCATGGAAGAAACTGCGAAGGAGGAAGGAAAAAGGAGGTCTCTCTCTTCCTGATTAACAATACTACGCATAAGCATTTCATCTCAGGAATGTTAGAATGCTATTCTCCAACCCAGATTGTTCAGCAGTTGGATAAATGTTCCATCGTATGGTAACAACAGTAAAGGGTGCAGCAACACATTTTTTGTATACATTTGGTGACCCCAAGTTCTTTAATAAAGTGAGGATGAAGATATTGCAAGATGCAGCTAAAGTATGGTACAATGTATGGTGAATGTCAGGAATTGAGTATTACACTTTTTGTGCTCCGCTTTGGGATTCCCCAGGGACGCCTGAATGTCTTATGGATGTGCTAGAGTTACCTCTTAAGAGAGCAGGGTTTCAATATTGGGGGGACTTAGTCGGTAATGGTCTATTACTTGCTTGGGAAGATCTAATAGAACAGACTGATGGGAATTTGTTTAGACTGAAGTATATACAATTGAGGAATTGGTCCCAGAAGCTTGCAGCAAGCCTAAAACCAGTTTGTGGACAATATAATAAATAATCAGACGAGTGCAAGGAAGGTTTATAGCTGGTATTGGGCTTTGGTGGAGACGGAGGATGGGGATTTTAAGTTGCCATACTCTCTTTGGGGGGAGGACATGCCTGCGGATCAAATTCAAAGTTGGTGGGGTAACTCCATGTGTATGGTATATGAGGAAGCTAAGTTAGCACCCCTATTAAGGAATCACCTCTTTACTGTCCATAGGATTTTTGTTACTCCAGCGAAGCTCTCAAAGATGAGAGGAGGGGACTTGGCCAACTGTGCAAAATGTGGTCTACCAAAGCCTCAGATATTCATATGTTTTGGATTGCCCATTGGTACAAGGTTTTTGGATTAAAGTCTGTAAAGTTATTACGAGGGTAGTGGAACAGCAGATTTTGCCGAGTCTCCCCTTGGTAATTTTTTTATTTTTGGTGTACCGAAAGAAGGTGAGGTCAGGAGTAGGGTTAAGAAAAGATTAATATGTTATGCAATAATTTTGGCTAGGAGGGAAATATGTTGTAAATGGGTGTCCTCTGCCCCCCCTTCATATAGGGATTGGTTGGAAGCACTTAATGGGATCTCGAGGAGGAAGGTAATATCTAAAGCCTCTAATAGGCTAGGCAAGGTGGAGGTATGGTCACGACTATGGGACAATGATGTATAATATGGTTTGTTAAAATTGTATTATTAATCCAAGTTTTGTCCGATGATTAAGGTTAGGCCAATACAACTCTCAAATGGTCTAGTTTTGAGATCAGTGAGAGAGACACGGGCTACCCCCCACCCCCTCACCCGGGTGTTGTGTATCTCCATATATGAAAGTGACCATCTGCTTGGTTGAATGATATGGAGTTGATTTAATCGGGGTTTATGAGGACAAAAAAAAAAAACTATAAGACTTAAAAGTATACAATCCTTATACAATCTGTACATCCATGTCAAGTGATCATACGTTTGGAACCAAAAACAGGTAAATTGCATCCAACAGAGTTAGTGAAAGGCCTTAAAGGAAGAGTAGTATATTTTCCATTAGACTTTAAAAAAATGTTGAGACTGTAGGAATAGAGAAAGAGAAAGAAGAGCCACTTGTTATCTTGGTAAACGGTGTACCAACAAAGAATAAAACAATTTGGCACAAGTCAGTAGATGTTAATAAAGTTAAACAAGCAGCATTATATCTGGTACAAAATATCGTGTGTTATAAGAATGTTTTTATATATATATTTTTTTTATTTCCAACAGATATTCAGTCACAAATTCAAATATCAAGATATCAAAATATCAAAAACTGGGTCAATGCATACCATTGCTCATAGGTCAACAGAGCATTTGTTTGCTGTTTCATAATACAGATCTATCAAAGAGCAACAAGCGATATATGCAAGAAGCAGCTGCATAGTACATTACAATACCATGTGCCATCCCTTGAATGCTTTGAGTGCGACTAATTTGTTGTACCTCTCACCCAGTGAGTTAATTCTCACAACACATCACAAGCGTGTAGTCGCGTGCCTCCAATTAAGTGCACTGCTGGTTACAAACACGGATTCAAGCAGTTAGGTAAAATCAATTTTGTTAACCTTCTCGTGTGCTTATCACTATCACATTCCCGTATACAAAAGTCCTCCCCAGTCTCCCATCACCCCCCAACTCACAGGAAACCTCCAAAACCTATTGCTTTATGGATGTAGTGACCTTGATTCCTTGATTCTTGGCGGCCGCTCATCATTTTTGATTTCCAACTGGGCAACAAGTGTCTCCCAAATGTCATGGTCTGTGTGCGCCTGTCCCTTATCTCGTAGCACTCGTGACTCCATCCATGCCTATCGCAGTGTCATAGCACGGCACTTATGTATATCCGTTGCACTGGGCACCTTCCAATTCATAGCAATCAATCACTTATACATAATGAATGCCAGGTTGGCGAACCTGTAGATATGTGTATGCTGCTTGATTCTGGTTCTTATCCCCAAAAGGCAAGATTTTGGTTCCAATGGGAACACATGTTCCGTGATGTCAGTGATATCTGTAACTACATCATGCCAAACTTTATGAAGGGGTCCACAATCCCACACCATATGATAAAAGTGAGCTGCTTGGGATCCACATCGGGGGCATGTCAGATTAGATGTAGGGTACATGCGGTGGATACGGGTTGGGGACAGGTATGTCTGGTGCACAAAATTGAACTGAAAATAGTGGAACCTAGGGTTACGTGACACTCGTTGTACCTGCTGAAGGGCCACTAGCCATGTCTCAGGGGTCAAAGGCACAGGGAGAACTGCATTCCTTCTCTGTCTCACAAACCTCAAGTTTATTTCCATCTGTGTCTGTTAGGGCTTTATACAAATTTGTAATCACTTTTGAGAGGCCGCTGTCTGAGAACATAAAGTGTAGTGTGGGAGAGGTTACAGGCTCCTGGTCTCCTTCCGCCCATGCTTTTTTAATCATGTGACATATGGTATAATATGACATAAATTGTCCAGATCCCACCGAGGTAAGGCCCCTGACAGCCTCAAATGACATCAAAACACCATCATCAAAACAATCCCCTACTGTCTATATCCCTGCTTCCGCCCATGGTGTGAGGGAGTGAGGCTTACGCAATTGTGCGCCTCTTGGTATGTGGCCCAAGGGAATGAAGGGTGAGTATGGGGAACCAGTTCCTCCCTTCTGTACATATTGTCTCCAGCAGATATGTGCTGTTGTCAACAAAGAATTACCAGTGTTATGTTTCACTGCACGATCCGTCAACCACGTGTAAATAGGAATGCCCTGTAGCTGTGTACCTACCCACACTGCCTCTGATGACTCAGGCCTATGTATCCAGTATAATGCCCATTGTAGCTGTGCTGCAGCATAGTAATGTTTGAAGTTTGGGGCGCCCAGCCCCCCTCCCGTAGTGGCCGCTGCAGATTGGAAAGTGCCACCCAGGGTCTGTCTTTCCCCCATATAAGTCCCAACAATAATATGTTCAGCTCAAGGAAGAAGCTCCTAGGTACAACTATGGGCAAGCCGCAAAGTAGTATAGGAGTCGCAGGAGCACCAGCATGTTTTCTACTGCCACCCTGCCCTGAGGGGAGAGAGGGAGCGAGCACCAAAACCGGAGCGAGCCCTTCATCGAGCAAAGCGCGTAGCCCAGATTACCATCCCTCAGGTCCTCAGATTTATGTTATATATGTACTCCCAGATATTTAAAGGTGTCAAAACACCACTTCAGCCTTCCCGTAGGAAGCGTCTCTCTCATCCTCGCAGGCAAGTCAACCAGAGGGAACAAGCACATTTTAGACCATTTAACCCTCAGTCCTGAGATCTCTCCATACGCATCCAGCAGGGACATCACTGCAGGCAGTGTGGTCCAACCATCCTCCAGGTAAATCAATGCATCATCCTCATAGAACGATATGATGTGGTTGTTTTAGTCTATGTGTCAGGCAGGGCCCTAGTGCTCATAAGTATGTGCCCTGTATGTGTTCCCTGTGTGATGATTGTCTCACTTAGACTCTGCTAACCAGAACCTCAGTGGTTATGCTCTCGCTGCTTTCTAAATAGTCACTAACAGGCTAGTGACCTATTTCAACAATTTACATTGGCATACTGGAACACCCTTATAATTCCCTAGTACCCAGGGTATTGGGGTTCCAGGAGATCACTATGGGCTGCAGCATTTCTTTTGCTACCCATAGGGAGATCTGACAATTCTTACACAGGCCTGCCAGTGCAGCCTGAGTGAAATAACGTCCACGTTATTTCACAGCCATTTACCACTGCACTTAAGTAACTTATAACTCACCTATATGTCTAACCTTCACCTGGTGAAGGTTGGGTGCAAAGTTACTTAGTGTGTGGGCCTACAGTTACCATATGCCTCTGGTGGAGTATCGCTGATGATGCTTAATAGTCTGTGGATATTCAAAAACGGGTTACGCCGCGGTATGAAACCATTTCGATCTTCATGAATCAGAGTGTGTATCAGAGGGGCGAACCTATTTGCTAACACCTTGCCTAAGATTTTACAGTCTAAGTTAAGAAGAGATAACTGCCTATAGGACTTCACATCTGTGGGATCACGAACAGGTTTGGGGAGCACCACTACCAGCGCCTCTCTCTGAGACAGTGGGAGCATCCCACGGGTCCTCGCCCCTTCAAACACTGACAACAGGTGCCGCGACAAATGCTGTGCATAAATAGCATAGTACTATATCGGAAAGCCATCCACACCCGGGGTCTTATTGCGGGCTATTTGTGCTATGGCTACACCAATTTCTTCGAGTTTGAGGGCTTCATCTAATGCTGCCGTATGCATTGCTGATAACTGTGGAAAAGGCACCCCGTAGAGGAAGGCCTCTAATCGGCGAGCCTCGCAGATCGCCCGCCCACGGTACAGCCCCATGTAATATTCTGTGAAAGCATTATTAATGGCTTCCTGCGAGGTGACCAACGTTCCATCAATCAAACGTATAGCCCCAATTATGGTCTGTTGTTGGACCTCTGTCAGCAGCCATCCCAACATTCTCCCCGCTCTATCACCCTCCACCTGTAGTCACATGAGGTGATAATTATAATCATGACGGCGCCTCCTTGTACAGCTCACGTTTAGCGCGAAGGGATTCAAAGTACCCATTATTTTGTGCAACTGCTATTTCCAATGCCCGCATGTCATTTTACAGGGTGACAATCTCAACATGCAATGACCGACGCGCCTCACAGGAGGCCGAGAGACAATGTCCCCTCACCACAACTTTATGTGCGTCCCACTCCATAGCCCTCTTGTCAGTGGACCCATTATTTAAGTCCCAAATATTGCTTAATACAGGTGCTTAGCTCTTCTCTAAAGGGATGGTCCAACAGTGTCTCCCTCTGTAATCTGGGTATTGTGGAATGCTTTTTACCCCATTGTATAGTCAGCAGCAATGGGGAGTGATCGGACAGAGTTCTAGCCAGGTACTCCGAGTCTTTTATCAAGGAACACACGGTGGAGGTTCCCCACAACAAGTCTATTCTGGTGTGTATTTTGTGTAGTGAGGAGTAGAAGGAATACTCCCACATGTCGTGTATCCCAATTTCGCCAGCCCAAGCCATCAGCAAACTAGAATTGCGCCTACCCATTGCACCCTGCAAGGGCAGCGCCGAACGATCCATCAGTACATCTGGGACACAATTAAAATCCCCACCCCAGATGGCAGGCACTGCAGGGTCAGTTAACAGGGTGGGGGTCAGTATTTGTAGGAATTCACTTAATGCGCTATTGGGGGCGTAAACCCCCACTATAGATAATGGTCTACCATTCAGCTGCCCCTCTGACACTATGGGGGTCATTCCGACCCTGCCGGCCGGCGGTTTGCTGGCGGGAACACCGCCAACAGGCTGGCGGTGTCCCGTCAGCAAGTATGACCGTGGCGCAAAAGCCACGGCCATACCGCCGGCCCCTCCATTTTCCCACCAGGTTTCTGCCTGGCGGGCATAATCCCCTGGGGATTATGAGTCCCCGACCGCCAGCCTGTCCGTGGCGGTAGACACTGCCATGGAAAGGCTGGCAGTAAGGGGACGCACGGGGCCCCTGGGGGCCCCTGCACTGCCCATGCACTTGGCATGGGCACTGCAGGGGCCCCCAGGCGTAGCCCTGTCGCGCCGAATTTCAGGCAGTGAAATGCGCGACGGGTGCTACTGCACCCACTGCACATCAACATTGCTGCCGGCTCTATTACGAGCCGGCGGCAATGTTGATGTGCCATTTCCGCTGGGCCAGCGGACGGTAACGCTGTTACTGTCCGCTGGCCCAGCGGAAATGTCGGAATAGGGAGGCATGAATACCGCCGGCAATGGCGGTATTCTGTCTCCCCCGGCCTCGGCGGTCTGCAAAAAAGACCACCGAGGTCGGAATGACCCCCTATGTTTCTGCCACTCTCACCTATCCTGTGCGTATGCTGAACGTATGGTACCCCAGGAGCTATCCACAGAACTACTCCCCTATATGCCGAAGACGACATGCCATAAATCAGCCCTCGCCAGCGTTTCCTCAGAGCCTGCAAATCGCCATCAAACAAGTGTGTTTCCTGCAGTATGGCAAAATGTACCCTTTGCCGCTTAGGATAAGTGTATATACGATGCCTCTTACCCAGTGCAGCCATTCCTCGCACATTCCATGTTATGATTTTATAGTCCTGCTTGGTGTATGGCACCAGTTTTGCCCTGTGACCGACCCCCAATAAGGGCATGCAACTGTAGCCCATGGAAAAGGTATCTGTCTGGTAATTGTGAAAACATGCATTGTGATCCAGTTAAACATGTTGAACAAAACCCACCGCCCCCCAACAATACCCACAGCCCCTCAAAATGGTGATGTACGTACACCTCTCTTGACACCACCAATAGTAACATAAAAGAAAACATGCATTGATTGCATAAAACTTTGTCCATTTGGATACCATCTGGGGGAACATGGTAACTGTCTGTGGAAGCCCGTTACTAGGGCCCCTATTACAGGATAAAAGTTGTCTATAGTAACGCCTCCATCAGCCTCAGCCACACCACTACCAAGACCCCTTGAGTCCATGGAACGAAAAGGAGACCGCCACCAGTACAAGTAGCCAAAACAATCATCACAGTGTCAGGGATTCCATCCAAAGGCCAACCAAGTGGCATTCACATTCCCAAGTCTCTTGTTCAAATGACCCAGGGCCCATATCATGACACCACAAATACATTCAGACTCAGATTCAGACCATGATACATCACCACTCGATAAGGAAGAGGCTGTTCAATCATTACAACTCATCTGCAGTACTGGGCATAACCACCGGTGCCTTCAGCATGTCCTTGATGGTCGAGTCGGATCCACCAGAGTCCGAGTCCGTCTGCTCCCGAGAAGTGGATCGGAGCATAGTGAAAGAGTTATGAGTGTGCAGCGTCGTGTCCCTCAGCACCTTCGCTCTTTCTCAGGCTGCTTGTGTTTTCATGGGCTGCGCCTTTGGTCTCCTCCTTGATCTCTTGCGAGCTGACAAAGTCAGTCACTCTCCGTATTCACCACCTGCCTCCGATGGTTGGGCAATACCCTTGGCATGCATCCACGTCCAGGCATCAGCCAGCGCGGCGAAGACATGAGTGCGGTCTTCAGCAATCACCCGGAGCTTAGCAGCAAACATCAGGGCGTATTTGATATTGTGCTCACAGAGGTGCTGTTTTATCTTCATGTAGGAGTAACGTTGGCACTGCACTTCTGCTGTGAAGTCCAGGTAGGCAGTTATAGAATCCCCCTTGTGTCGTATCGGGCCTTTGTTTCGAAAGTGCTGCAGAATCGCATCATGATCTCTGTAGTTGAGAAAACATGCAATTAGCGGGCGGGCGGCAGTCCCGGAGCCGGCTGCTTACTCGGAGTTCTGTGCGCCCTTTCCACAGAGAAGAACTTTGGTGCTGTGCCATTCAGCACCTCTTTAATGAGCCATTGCTCCACAAACAATTCCATGCTGTTCCCCTCCACTCTTTCCGGAACCCCAAAAACCAAACATTATTTTGACGAGATCTGCCTTCAGCATCTTCCACACGTTTCACTTCCAAATCCAATCATTGTATTTGCCTCTGGTTGTCAGATACCATAGGATCTATGGCGCACAGGATGGTTTCCGTCACCCCCAACCTCTCCACCAGGCTGCGGTGATCCACTCTGAGTAGTTTAAGGTCCTGGGAAACCGTTTCTATTCTGTTTTCAAAAGATAGTTTATTGTCCATGATAGCTTGCAAGATCTTCTGGAATTGACTCGAGTGTGACTGCAAAGTGTTATCCAAAGAGCGTAGACTCAGCACCGCAAGTGGTGCCTATGGAAGAGCTGTATGATTAGATCGCACCTGGGGCTTGGGTGTTTTAGATTTTCCCATCATTCTATCCACGCAAAATGTCACTCCTTTAGGTTGAGCTGCCTACTCCCAGTATACTTTCCACTTCGCCACCGTGTTGAAAAGACCATTCGACTCACCGCTGCCAGATAGATCAATATCCCCGTGGACAAAATAAAATTAACTTCAAATGTGCATGAGTACCCTAGAAAACCAATACTGTCACCACTCAGGCAGGCAACCATCAAGTGCAGGCTTGTTCAGAGTGTTGGTATCATTATGCAGTGCTCTTTAATGCACCCTTTTGCAATGTTCAAATTCCCTTTTTCATGCAGCCAATGGGGTTTGTTTCACTTAGCACAATATCCCTGGGCTTTCAGCAACTGTACCCACTGTGAAGTTGTCTCTGAGCCTCCGATCAGCCTCATCCACGTGCAGTCTCCATATACAGTCCCCTGGTCTTTTGTGTGCCACCGCCCTTTACTTCCTGGGCACAAGATGTAGTGTAGATAGACTCCCGAAGCCAAGCACACAACAATATTACAGGGCAGGCCCAGGAAACAAACAAGAAAGGGAGGAAGCCAGCCACTCAGTTATAACATCTGCACCGAGCCTCCACCAATCTTTGGACCTCCAGGGCTCACTCCTCACCACACACTGTTTCTCTCTCCAGTCGTGCATCTAGGGCAATGCCCAGCAGGCGAAAGAGCGCCCAGACAGCCGCAGTCGGACTGCGTTTCGCCTCCGCAGAGCTGATCCCCCTTCAGCGCTGCTTCCCCTCACAGTCTGTTTTCAGCGCGGTGTGCCTCACCGGCATGCCACGCCCACGCACGCGTCTCCCAGTTCTCAGGTCCTGGCTCCTGGGGAAGGCCTCTCACTTCTCGCGCCCCCAGACACCGCCCTGTCCACCGTACACCACACCAACCGTTCCAGGCACCTCCAGATCACTTCCGCCACCATTTATGGCATGTGTCTGGTGCACCAGAGGCATCAAACACGATATTTGTAAAGACCCGAAGCGGAGCCCGATTTCAAGCATCCGCCACGGCCGCCATCTTGACCACGCCCCGTTATAAGAATGTTAATGTTGAACCTGACGTGCCAAATGTTAATGATGACACTTTGCCAGGGAGTGGGCAAATAGAAAAAATGTATCAATCCTGAACAGAACAAATATATATGCACTACAGCATCCATCTGTTACATTCCAAAGAAGTCATCAGAGATACTAATGACTTTCTCCAAATGAAGCAAGCTAAAGGAGATCCTAATAACGTGTGGAAAAAACTTAAGAGGCTCGATGTTTTCCACAGTTGTTTCCCAGTGGAGTACGAGGTCGGTATTATGGCCGACCCATGCAAATACCGGCAGCTGAATGACAATCTACACTATTGTATTCGGAAGACCAACGATTTAGACAGTGTATTTCATATATATATATATTTTATCTACTTTTTGCTAGTGACTTTTCTGGACATTCATATGCAGTAAATCATATTCTAAAAATAGGAAATGGTCTTCAAAATATATCTGCAAGAGATTTTGTAAACAAAGTTTATGAAAAGGACGGGAAATTAGAGTGCAACTTGATCAATTTAATGGCGTGCCTACAGGGAACCAAGGAATATTTGTTCTGGCATCATGGATAACTGAAGTGTATGCTCAGGAACCAAGGACCTTGAGCCTGGTTTTTTACATTTAGTTGTGCAGACTATGCGTGGGATTACTCTATTCATTTCTTCAGGGAAGCAAACTCTAATATGAAAGATATTAGTGTAAAAACACTTGGAGAACTGTGCTTATTAGATCCTGCTACTGTGCGTAGGTATTTCAACCACAGATTTCAAGCTATTCTTGCTTTTATCTGCAACAAGAGCAATCCTCCTCTTGGAGAAATGAGTGATATATTTTGGAGCAAGGAATGCTAGACAAGAGGTGCTCTACACATTCACATGCTGCTGTGGAATAAAGACGCACTAAAATTTGTTTCAGAGACTGACAAGTCTGTGTTGTCTTTTATAGAACAATATGTGACATGTAGTATGCCAAAACACTCTGCTGGAAAAGGTATGAGAGAGGAAGTACTGTGTTTCCGAACACATAGATGTGGAAAGTATTGTCGTCGTACATACAGGCCCAAAGGAAATATTATTTTAAAAGGTAGAGAAGACACTTAACAAGAAATTTGATTCTTTTAGCTTGAAAATGCTTTCCCATTTGGAAATGAGGTCCTATGAGGCCTCTGACAGACTTGGTTCAGCAAGTTTGCTCTCAAATTCAAAAGGAATTGTCTGGGTAAGTGTGAGGTTTTGGTAGCGCTTCTCAGGAATTAGTCACACTCTAGTTAGGGATTGCACTTTTTATGTTTATTTTTCACAAGGTATCTCAACATAAACATCAGATGAAGATTAATGCTTGCTCTTTTTTTTCCTTCTTTCTTTTAGGTTCCAAGGAGGAGGTCCTTTTGCCGTTCCCTTGAGAGAAGCACAGTAAGTAGTTATAGGCAATTGGTTCTCCTTAGTTTAATACCATCACCAGAAACACCATAAGTGTGCATTGAAAGCTCAAAGGGGTAGATGGGCAGGGAAGAATAAAACATTTGTTTCCCTTTTAGGTCTGGGACCAGAAAGAAACAGATAAAGAAATGTATACGGTGCCCTAATGGGGTAGCAAGGCTTATGCTCTACCCTTCCTCGACATGCAAGGCAGAATTCCCCCCCTTCCACCTTGTAATTTTTTTCTCTTCATTAGAACTACTGTGGTGGTCAGATAGCCGGAAGCATCTATCCCAGTCCCCGCACCAGGCCACACACCTGATGGAGCCACGCTCCTCCTGAAGCGTGGCGGGAAGATGCAGCTCCAAGTCAAACAGCCTTCTGAGTCGACTCTTGGTCTGCTTTGGGTTGATTCCCTTCTGTCATCCCCTGATCTGGGTCACAGCGAAGGGGGCAGTTCCCACCGTCTTCTTCAGTTCCAGTCGGCCCTTGAAGAATCAGAGCAGCTGTTCCTTTTCCGGCCTCTTGGAGCTGCTCTCTCTTGGCTCTGCTTCCAGTTGCCACTGTGAAGACACCATCTCCAAGTCTGACCCCTTTTTTCTTCATAAGTTATCCTCTAGCTGCTCCTCCTCTTAAGAATGTAAACTTCCCTTACAGTGATGGTCTTCGTCCTGCAGGGGATAAGAGGGAAATATAGAGATCTTGTTTTCCTAGTCGCTGACAGTAAGTCTTGTCCTATCTAGTATAAGAAAGAGAGTACTGAAATCTTTCCCTGAAATTCAGTAGCTGGCAGAGGTTGACCCTGAAAGTATAGATCTTGTAAAATCAAGTATTGTATGTTGGATACATACTATTGAAAAAGAAGTACCCATCTAGAAGAGAAATTTCTTTATGACTTTAAAACTACAGATATAGAAGTAATGTAACTGAAAATATAGAAGAAGGAAAATATGCAGTTCATGGATGTGATGGATGTTTAGTCAAACATGAAAAACAAAATGTAATTAACCATCAAAAACTTAGCTGTCAAACTCCTGAGAATACAGATTTTTTTTATTTAGCACTTCAACTGTTAAACCATGGCATACTGAATTGGAATTACCTGGAGATTATGACTGTTATGAGGAATATTTTAATACTGTAAAAGCTAATATTGTGTGTCCCATGTTCAAAAACTACTTACAAATGTTAAATGATGAGATACAGCAAGAAGCAATGATTGTTGCTGAGATAGTAAAGGATAGTTTTCCAAGGAGCCAGAGTTCAGCGCCTTCAAGTCAGGATCCTCTTGGAAAGCCTATTATTGAAAATGAAGCTGCAATAGCTATGAATGAATTGGAAACCACCATGAAACAAGTTAGACTGCAATCAATAGACCTAGAGGTGTTAGTTGGACAACTAAACAATGAGCAGAAAGACATTTACATTGAAGTGAAAATAAAAATAGAACATGGATTACAACATGAGAAAAAGGATTGCAGTTGCTCATCATTCGAGCCAATTCTCTTATACATTAGTGGTCAAGCTAGTAATGGATTTTTTTTTAAATTAAAGTTATCTCTGCTTACTTGCAGAAAATCATAGATTTAAACTTATCATGTGTAGTAACTGCACCTATTGGAGGGTACTCAAGAAAATAACATTACATAGACTACTAATGCTACCAGTAAAACGTGACAATCAATTGGAATACATGAAGTTATCTGGGGAAGCTTGTCATGAGGTGCAAGAGTTTTGAAGAAGATGAAACATTTGATTATTGACGAGGAAAGCATGGTTTCAAACCTAATGCTTGCCTTTGTTCACATGTGAATGCAGGAGATTTTAAAAATAGAATACAACACCTTTTTTGGAGGAAAGCATTTGAAAGTTTGTGGAGACCTACTACAGCTAACTCAAGTAAAAGGACAGCCAGTTTTTAAAACTCTCTCACATGATGACACTCAAAACTCACTAATAAGTATTGGCAATGTCAACATTTGCCAATATTTTCAATACAAAGAACTTGTGAAAAATATGTGTCAACCTTTTGACATGGACTATGGAAACATTCTAAAGGACATCAAAGTGAGAGTTACGACACAGGAGGCAAAATTGATATTAGAAAGATGACTTATTAGAGCATTGAAATGTTGAGAACTCCATTGAAGACAATGCAGCTCCAGAGATCTGTATTCACTGGTAAAGGCCCTCTCACCTGAGTGTTCTAAACTCCACAAGCTGACACTAGCAATCCATTCTACAGTTTAAAGTGCAGTTAACCCAACAGTCAGAACCAGGTGAAGAGCTCAGCAGTAGCTATGGCAAATCCTCCAAGGAATGTTCTGTTTTTGGAAAAGCCTCAACACATTTCTTTCAATTTATTTGGACATATTTCCATTGATGAATGGGAAAATAAATCAGCTGGAGTACTAAAAGAGAAGCCTGGAAAACGCCACCAAATCTTTGCTGCACATGAACTGGATGTACTTGAAGAGCAGAGGGCTGAAAGCAAGACTAGAACAGCAACAAAATGGGCAACTCAAATATTCAGAGACTTGTTGGTAGAAAATAGGCACGCACCTGATTTTGAGATGCAACCACTGTCTGAACTCTGCAGCCTTCTGAGACATTTTTATGCGGAGGTAAGAAATGCTAAAGGGGAATGCTATAGTAATCAAAGCCTAATATCAATAAGAGCTGGACTAAATAGACAAATTAATAATCCTCCTTTTACCAGAGCTGTTAATATCATGCATGATGCGGTGTTTGCACCCGCTAACAATGTGTTAGTTGCAATTTTAAAAAAACAACGTAGAGAAGGCAAAGATGTCAGTATTAGAAAATAATTCATATCAGCACAGGACTTGTCACGGATAAAACACTGTGGTATCTTGAACTGTGATGGACCTATTTCACTGCAGTACAAAGTTTTTTTTGATACCCAACTTCACCTTGCAAGATGCGGCAGGGAAGGATTGCGAGAGTTGCCTAAAAATGCTTTCACATCCCTAGTAGATGAACACAACCGAGAGTATGCATCGTTAACCTTCAATGAACAAACAAAAAATCATAAGGAAGTAAATGATAAACTTAGATATCAAAACAGAGGGCGCATTTATGCCCAACCAGACAGTGCAATGTGTCCTGTGACATCTTTGAAATTGTACCTTTCCAAGTTGCCCAGAGAATGCAGTTGCTTCTATGTACAACCAAATAAACTTACGGTGGCGGATGCTGCAAGTGCCTCTATGTGGTATTTCAATAAGCCTCTTGGGAAAAATACAATTGGAGGACTAATGAAAGAAATCAGCAGGAAAGCAGGATTAAATCGTATTTACAAAAACCATTGTCTGCGCGCTACAGCTGTGCAATTGCTTGCAGATAATGGTTTTGAAGCACATCAGATAATGGCAGTCACTGGCCACAAAAGCGAAATCATTGTGCAAAATTACTGGAAAGCTTCATCTGAAGATAGAACTGTTTGGTCCACTGTACTAGCAAATGCTTTTGACAGTATCAAGAAAGATGGATCTGAAAAATACGTAAATGGAGCACAACCCTGTGTAGAAATAGAAGACAGTTCTTCATTTAGGGTACAAGGGAGCAGCACATATTTTCTCACACTGTAACATCACATTTAACGCCAATGTACAATTTTTATTGAAATTAAATCTTACTAGTACAGATGAGTCCTGATTGTTTTAATGCATTGCAATGCTTGTTTTTCCTCAAACACATTAGTGAGCATGTTTAACTTGTAAATGTAAAACTTTTTATTTCAGGATTTTAGTACTTTTATTGTACAATGAAGTTCATGGCAGTGTTAGTAATATAATAAAAGCCTTTTGTTCCCAGTTGGTTGCTGAAATTTAAAATGTGTTAAAAAGTCAGACCTTTTTACGCTTCTTTCGATTCTTCCAATTATTTAGTCATATTTTCAAAATGAAACTGACATTTTACAAGCCTTGTTATTCTTTGTCAAAGTGTGCCTCACATACCACATTTCTGGTAAAAACTGTACTGCTTTCTAGATCGTGTAGAGAATGAACATGGTGGGTGGGCTCTTGCTTATTTTCAGAATCTCCACTTCTGTTCTCAGAAGCACATGCCCAGCAAAAGGACCCAATCTCTTTATTGAAATATAAAACAGATGCTTGTCTCCTAGCAAGGTGGGTGAACCCTGGAAATTATTTAAGTAAAGTGAAAAATGAACTCTGTAACACCTCTTCCAATTCAAGTTACAGAGTGTGAAAAGAGCCGTTACACTTAACAGCAGCCGCCATTGTTCTTTACGAGATGAAGGTATGGGTACGAAAACGTTTATTTTTTTAATGTATCTGCCAAGGTTTTTGAAAACGGTGTATGCGCTTTACAAAAAAGTAACTTAGTGAGCCAGACACATGTGAAAATATATTTTGTTAAACATGGACCGATTGTGTAACGTGTGCAGCCTGAGCTGCAACGGTATTCTTTATCGTGTGTTTTGAAAAGCCTTGTGCCTTTTTAAAACATAAGGCAATTGACCTCTGTGTGCAGGAACGACTGACCCACACTTCTCAGACCCACAGCCGTACATTCTTTTATTATTATTTTAACGTGAGTTCTGTCTTTATTTGAACTTCGAGGTTTTTGTTTATTTTCCTGAAACGTAAAACTGCAGACGGTAGTGTTACTTTTCAGGATAAAAAACGAAAACCTCAAAGTTAAAATAAAGACAGAACTCACGTTAAAATAATTTAAAAAAGAATGAACGGCTCTGGGACTCAGAAATTTGGCTCAGTCTCTGATGCCTTCATGCTGTTCTCTGGACACGTTTCAAGAGTTTAGAGAAATTATTTTTTTCCTGGGAGTGAGAAAGGGTGGATTAGGTGGGTGTCGGAAGATTCAGGAACTAGCTCATAGCTCATTAATAACTGTGCAAGTATTATGTTAGCACTATTCTACATGTGTGAAACCTAGATTATAAATGTAAGTGTCTTAAAATTGATGCTTAATCAACCATAATCTTATCATAACACAACCAAGACGGAATAAAACACCAGCGACCGTGAAATATTTCTAACTCCTCGCAGTACTCACCTCCTGCCAAACTCAAAACATTTGAGTTGTTTTACATTTTCAATTCGCCAAGTTAGGAACCAACGAAGAGGGAATGTCATTGTTTCAAGAACACGTTTGTATTTACTTAATGACTGTTAGAGGTGTTTAAAGGTCCAACGAGTTTTAGTAATTTATTTTTTTAAACTTTGCCAGCTGGGCGGCGTGCGACTCCAGAGACGGATTATTAAAAACACTCGCAGTTTTTGGTTAAACTCCTGTGACCTGCTTCCGGCATTACATTTCAAATTACTCTATATCTTTATCTGAAAGGACCACATCGCATTTACCTTCTCTGTTCATGCTCTAATAGCCTTAGAACCCGCTGTAGTGGGCTCTACCGGCTATTAATTTAACGCGGGAGCGGGCCTTTAATAGCCGGTAGAGCCCACTACAGCGGGTTCTAAGGCTATATTAGAAACTGTTTCCCTCTAACAAGCCAACAGTTGAGCTAATGTATAACTTTTGTAAAGAGGGAAAGCATATAGTTTCTTTGATGCCTACACTTCAAGACTGTGCTGCCTTTAATAAATAACTACTGAAACCAGAAAAGGAAAAAAATTGAGATTACTGCTGTTGGTAAAATAGAACACCAAGCAGTAGCTTTACTACTTAGTGAAAAATTACAAGAAAAGTTGGACTTTTGAGAAATCGGTTTCTAGGACTGCTGGATTAGAAAAGTCTTTACATGTCTGCAAGAACTGTAGATTAAGTTTAAGTTGTAATTTAAATGTTGAAGAAGGATTGGTAAATGGTGCCATGGGTAAAATTGCGGACTTAATTTACTTTCATAACAGTAATGAGGCTGAATTCTTAGCTATAAAGTTTGATCAGGTTGATGGAATGAAGCAAATTGGACAATGCCTAGTTCACTTTTTGCTTGTGAAAGATTTGTATGTCCGACAAAAATGATTTCCAGCTTGTCTTACATGTGATGTAACAATCCACAGGGCTCAAGGCTTAAGTATTGATGCTGCCTTTATTAATATTGGAAGTACAGTTTTTAAAGAAGGAATGTCATTTGGTATTATCACAAGTTCGAACATTAACTGGTTTGTTTCTAATTGATTTTGATTAAAAAAGGTAAGTGCAGATGTAAATTGCATGAGAGAGTACAACAGGTTAAGAAGTAAATATGCTCCTCATTTAGGACAGTACCCTGTTTATGAAAAAACAATACTATGTCCCAAGCTGAAACTGACAAAACAGTGTAAAAACAGATAGATGCGATGGAAAGCAAACCTAAAGAAAACGGTGTAAAGAAAAGAAAGAGGGGAAAGGATGCAGCTATTGTTGGTTTCCATTTGGATAACTCTACAGGTGTTAACTGCTGAACTAATATTGTCCTCAATGTTCTCTTTCATCTACCGCAAGTAGTAAATGTTATCCAAGAAAAACCACGGCACACATTGTGTACAGTACTTTTTAATTGCCTTCAGCCGTTATCTCGAAAAAGAACTCTAATACAATCTGCTTCAGGAATTCGAGAAGTAGTTGATAAATATAGTCGCTCCATAGTATTTACTCTAAATGCTCAACAAGATGCACAGGTATTCTTTATGGTGAACCTTGGCATTTTAGAAGATGAAAATGTGAATATTGATGATATATTTGGACCAGTTATGCACAGAACCATGAGTGTGAAAACTGCTGTTTTTCATATACCACTAAAATCCAATCTGAGTGATTTGTGTACTTCACTCTTTTAGATTTTAAAAGTGTGTCTTTTGAAAAATTAATAAAAAAGAGTAACCAAAATATAACGTGTCAAACATGTAAATTAAATATGTTGTCTACACTAGTTATACAGAGGAATGGTAAATACATTATAACAATGTTTCAATGATGCAGTACAGATAGAACAAAATTGGACACTGAGATAACAGACTTTAAAGCTGGCCAGATACCAATTTCTGGTAGAACATTTTGCTATTTGGCCATAGTCTTCCAAAAGGCTTAAATATTACTTGTGGACATTATATTGTATATTTGAAGACTGAAAGTGGATGGACAGAATGCACTGATAGCAGTCTGCAATTTAAACAAAAACTACCTTTCAAACTTCCTAATTCCCATTTATTGTTTCTTCAACTAAAGTTCTAAGATTTGTAGTATAATATTGGACACAGTCTTGTTTCTATGTGGATCATTATTACTAGAGATATAATTCGGCCTAATAAGGGTAAAGTCTTGAAGAACATGTGAAAAAGTGTCCTCCACTTAAAATGTATTGTAATACTTTATAGAAAAAAATCGGTACACAGCCTTCTCTGTTCGTTAATCATCAGTAGTTAAGAAATCATTAGGCCTATTAAGGGTATTATCAACAAACGTTATGGATAATTAAACTGTGGATCAATTTCTTTGAAATCCTTGCATGAAAAAAATACTTTTGTACCATGTATGATAATTAGCAACCTTTTTCATGGACCTGTAGTTTAATTTAGTGTAGTAACTATAAGATAAGAACATCTTATTCATAAATAATAGTGAGTGCAAATTATAATTATTAGAAGAAAAATATTGAAAAGTTAGAAGACTCGTGCATAGTGTTGTTAATGTTAAGTAACGTACTATGGGCCAGATGTAGGAAGCCGTTTGCATGGTGCAAACAGCCTAACGTGATGCTCATTCACAAATTGTGAGTCGATACCAACTTGCAATTTGTGAATGCGACTTGCAAATAGGAAGGGGTGTTCCCTTCCTATTTGAGACGTGCATTGCAATGCAGAATTGCTTTGTGACCGCGAATGCGGTCGCAAAGCAATTTGCAGTTACCACCAGTGTCACACTGGTGGTAACTCATTCGCAAAAGGGAAGGGGTCCCCATGGGACCCCTTCCTCTTTGTGAATGTGGGCATAAAGGTTTTTTCAGAGCAGGCAGTGGTCCAATGGACCACTGCCTACACTGAACAAATGAAACCAAATGGTTCCGTAATTTTTTTAATTTTGCAACTCGTTTTCCTTTAAGGAAAACGGGCTGCAAAACGAAAATAAAAACTGCTTTATTGAAAAAGCAGTCACAGACATGGAGGTCTGCTGACTTCAGCAGGCCACCATCCCTGTGAGTGCAGGAACTCGCTATGGGGTCACAAAAAGCGACCCACCTCATTAATATTAATGAGGTGGGTCTTTGCGACCCCATAGCGAGTCGCAGACGATGTCTGAGACAACGTTCTGCATCCGAATTTGCGATTCGGAAATTGCGAGTCGCACCGACTCGCAATTTCCGAATCGCAAATTCGGACCTTACTACATCTGGCCCTATGTGCTTTTGTTGTTTTTTTCAAGTCCATCTGACTGTTCCTCCCAACCCTCACTGTTCAGTGATGAGCAGCTATACACACTTCTTTTATAATAACGAAGCATAGCAGCTGAGAATAGTGGACAAGGGAACATAACATGTCTACATAATGCGTGTAAATGCAGTATTAAAAAACACAATGTGGTTTTGATGTGTTAATATTGTTTGCATTACAGATTACAACTTTTAATAGATGTAATTATTATATAAAACGTTAACTATTATTTGTCTTCGTTCTCTTTCTATAGAGCTCTAAGGAGGATGCGCTAGAACCAATAAAGGTAAGTAGTTACATGTTGCTACTTTATTACATAATCCATACATATTCCTGTGCATCCAGTCACTCACTATTACAGGAACTCATCCACCCGTACAATCACACATTCACACTCTAATACTCACAGGCACTCACTCATGCATCCACTCATAAACCCTAACAATAATTCACACAAGCACTCGTACCTACTTCCTTAGCTATACTGCCACCCATACACCAACTCATGCAGTCAGTCACTCACCAATATATCTACTTATACACTCCATCACTAAACCATGCAGGCATTCAATCACCCAGTCACTCATCTATAAAGCCGCTCACATATCCAGACACTAACCCATTCACACACTGACATACCTAGATACTCATCCATTCAGGCACTCACACACCAAGTCATTCACTCATAAACCTACTCACGCACCCAGTCAGTCACCCATTGACCCATTCATACACCCATTCATTTACCCATACAGCCAGTCATTAACTCAGTCAATCACCCATACATCCACTCATGCAGCCAGACACTCCCCCATATAGCCAATTACATATCCAGTCACTGACCCCCTACAGGTACCCACACATCCTCTTACCCATACAGCTACTCACAGAACAAATCAGTCACCAATACAAGCAGTCATGCACCTAGTCACTCACCTCTACAGCCACTCTTGTACCCAGACACTCACCCATTCATGTACTGACAATTAGCCACTCACTCACCCAGTGGCTCACTCTTACAGCTACTTATGCACCTGGTCACTCACCCATAGACCCACCACACTGACTCACCTGTACATCCACTCATGCAGCCAGTCAGTCCTCCATAATCCACTCTCATAACAAGGCAATCACCCATTGAGGTAGTCGCACAGCCAGTCACTCGCCCATACAGCCCCTCATGCACCCAGTCACTCACCCATACACCCACTCATACAAGCAGACACTCACCAATACAACCACTCACAAACCCAGTCACTCACCCATAGAGATACTCATGCAGCCAGACACTGACCCAAACAGCCACTCACATACCCAGTCACACACTCATACAGGTACTTACACAGCCAGTTACTCACCGAAACAGCTACTTCCACATCCACTAAAACACCCATAAAGCCTTTCATGTACTCAGACTCTCATCAATAGAGGCACTCACGCACCCAGTCACTCAATCATACAGTCACTCACATACCCAGTCAGTAAATCATACAGCTACTCACACAGCCAGCTGTTCACTAATACAGCCACTCACACACCCAGTCACTCAACCATAGTCACTCATATACCCAGACAGTGAATCATACAGCTACTCACACAGCCAGTGGTTCACCTAATCAGCCACTCATTCACCAAGTCACTCACCAATGCAAGCACTTGTGCACCCAGTCACTCACCTCTACAACCAGTCACATTCCCAGACACTCACTCATTCACACACTGACATACCCAGATACTCATCTATTTAGGCACTCAGACACCCACTGACTCACCCATACAGCTACTCATGCACCCAGTCACTCACCCATAGACCCACTCATGCACCCAGTCACTCACTCATGCTGCCAGTCATGCACCCAATCACCCATACATCCACTCATGCAGTCAGACACTCACCCATACAGCCAGCTACATTCAGAGTCACTGACTCCTACAGGTACGCTTGCAGCCACTCACCATTACAGCCATTCACACAGCAAGTCACACACAATACAAGCACTCATGCATCCATTCGCTCACCTCTACAGCCACTCACACAGCCAGACACTTGAACATCAATACACTGACAAATGCGGATGATAATGACCCATTCTGTCACTCACTCACTCACTCACTCACTCACTCACCCATACAGCTACTCAGGCACCCAGTCACTCATCCATAGACTCACTCATGCACCCAGTAAATCACCCATATATCCACTTACCTATACATCCACTCACACACCCAGTCACTCACCCATAGAGGTAGTCACGTAGCCAATCACACAGGCAGTCATTCACCTATAAAGCCACTCACAAACCCAGGCACTCATTCACTCATGCAGCGAAACACTCAACCATACAGCCACTCACACACCCAGAAACTCACCCATTCACGCACTGATATACCCAGATGATCATCCATTCAGGCACTCACACACCCACTCACTGACCCATAAACCTAGTCATGTAACCAGTAACTCACCCATAGACCCACTCATGCACCCTGTCACTAACCCATACAGCCAGCCATGCCCCCAGTCAATCGTCCATACATCCACTCATGGAGCCAGACACTCACCCATACAGCCAGTTACATACCCAGTCACTGACCCTCTACAGTTACTCACACAGCCTCTCACGTGTACAGACACCCACAGAGAAAATTAATCACCAATACAAACAGTCATGCACCTAGTCACTCATCTCTATAGCCACTCTGGTACCCAGACACTCACTCACTGATGCACTGACATACCCAGATACTCACCCATTCAGGCACTCAAACACCCACTCACTCAACCTTACAGCTATTCACACGCCGTCACTCACCCATAAAGCCACTCATGCACCCAGTCACTTACCCATACACCCATTCATGCAGGAGACACTAACCCATACAACCACTCACATACCTAGTCACTCACCCACACAAGCATTGATACATCCACTCAACCATAAAGTTACTGATGCAAACTGTCACTCACATACACAGATACTCTAACAGATACAAATAACAAACACTCTTATACTAGATATACTCTTTTACCAGTATAGTAGTTCTGAAAATAACCATTTGTTAAAAGTTTACAGTAGTGTTATAAAAACATAACGCAAATTTTGTTTTTAAGAACGAACAAAAAATAGCATGTGTGTGCTTTGATGGTATTCACAATATTCTGAATGGACTGATCCCCTACACACAATGGACCTCATTATGACATTGGTGGTAAATACCGACTACCGCAGCAGTGATGGCCACCGACATACCGTCACAGCGGCTACCATCTGTCTGCAATATTATGAGCACTGCCTGACTTCCATTAAAATAAGGGCGGAAATTCGGCAGTGCTTACGGTGGTGGATGGTGGTAAGCTGGCACTGCTAACACCACCACCGCCCCGCCAGTAGAATGCCGTATTATGACCAGTAATACGGCGTGGCGGTGTCCTGCTGGTGGGGCGCTGTTGGCAGTAGCAGTGCCCCTTCCCTGCCGGATGACCTCCTCGCCGGACAAGGTAAGTCAGGCATCCGACAGGGGAGGGGTATAGGAGGGTAGGGGGTGCTTTATGCGTGTGTCTGAGCGTGTGAGTGCGTGTGTGAATTTGTCTGTGTGTGTTGTGTTGTTTGCGTGGTTGTATGCGTGTGAGTGTAAGAATGGTGAAGTGAGTGCGTGTCTGCATGTCAGTGTACTGTGTAAGAATGTGTGTGAGTATGTCTGGAAGTATGCGTGTATGAATGCGTGTATGGCAGTGTGTGTATGTATGCATGTATGGCAGTGTGTGCATGAATGCATGTATGGCAGTGTGTGTATGAATGCGTGCATGGCAGTGTTAGTGAATGGGTATGTGCGTGGTGTGTGTGGGTGTCTGTGTGTATGCAGGCAGGGGTGTGTGGGGTAAGGGGTACTGTGACTGTAGCTGGGGTGGAGGGGGTGATATGTGCATGTGTGGCTGTGGGGGGTAGGGTCAGTTGTGTGGTGTGTGCGTGTCTGGGGTGTGTGCATGTATGGGGTGGGGGGTTGTAAATGTATCAGAGGGGGTGGTGGGGTTAGTCTGTGTATCGGGGTGGGGGTTAGTGTGTGTATGGGGTGGGTGGGTGCTAAGTTTGGATGGAGGGGAGGTGGGGTTCGTCAGGTGAGTGTTGGGCGGTTGGCAGAGCCACCTACCAGTGACAGGGACGGTACTATGTCGGCTCCGGGTTGGAGATTGACATCTCTGGCCCAGCAGCTCATACCGCCATGGCGGTATGATTGGGGAAGTGGCGGGTTGGCTGCAGCCAACCCGTCAATCTCATAATGTGACGGTATGTACCGCCAGCCTGTTGGCGGTAATACTGCCACATTAACCCTGGCGGTCAGAAGACCACTAGGGTCATAATGAGGGCCAAAGTCTGTTTGCATTCTATACAGTGCTGCTGAACTGCAGCAAAGTCTGGCACTGTAACAGCAGAACTTGAAGAAAAAGTAGATCCAGATGATGTTCCTTGTTCTGGATCTTCATTAGAAGGACTCCCATCAGCAAGGACTCTCTCTCTTTCAGCACCGGCTAAACTTTCCAAATGCTTTTTCATTGAAGATGTTCCACACAAATATTTCTGATCAGACCCGTGTAACAACTCCTTCTTGCACACACTGAAAGTCACCTTTTTGACGTTCACCTTCTTTTCACCTTCAGGAATAATAAAGAAGGTCCACATGATGTTCTCTTTTTTTTTTCTTGGATCCTCCTCATCCTCTCAGTGACTGCTGAGGTTGTTATTTGTTGGAAAAGCAGCTGCCATTCTGTTCTATACACAAACTGCCACAAACGACAAAAAAATATAACCAAAGTTGCACTGTAACAACACAGCTGCAAACTGCCTGGAAGATAGTAAAAGGATGGAAAAATGGTGTGGCCTTCCTCTGCAAGTAAATTAAATGTCTTAAACCAATCAAAAAGTTTTTTTCTGGGTCACTTGGTATCCGTGATGCCATCGTGCACACACCGCGTCTTCATCACGGCTCTGCGAAATAATACAAAAACATGAAATTATACACATGTATTTATATTTATAATACTTTTTCTGCTATCATAGTAATTCCACAAGCTCATAATACAATATAATTGTCTAGGTATATTGAAATTCATGTTGTTAAAAAAATGGTATATTTGTGTCTCCATCACGACCCGGGAAGCACGTCATGCTAGGGTTGCGTATCCATTGCGACCCCACGAAATGTAGGAGAAATACCTGAAAATTTTAATTTCTGTTGACTATTACATTTTCTAAGTCTTCACAAATACATGCCAATGTGAGAAGTATACTTTTAAAAGGTGTTTATATATGTTCCAGCAGTACAGAAAACACAATAAAAATGTGACTCCCAAGTGAAGATTGGAGAACGATACGTAACTTTAGCTAAAAAATGTAATAAATATATAATAATAAAGCATATTTCAATGAAATAGGCATGTTAAGATTTTGTAAGTGTACAATTGTTTTAAAACAAAGTTTCTAAACCTATATATATATGTATATATATATATATATATATATATATATATATGTATACATATATATGTATATCTATATATGTAGATATATACAATATTTTTAAAACTGTATGTAATGAAAAAAGAAACCAATTGACATATACATTTCAATCATTTCAGAAATGTTATATGCAGAAATTAAAACTTAAAAGCATATAGTCACCTAAAAATAAAATAAAACTGTATATAATTAATGTGAAAAATTAATGACCCAGGGCTTTTGTAGTCACTATGTAGTTTTAAAAAAACTATACAAATTCACAAAATATCCAAAGGTTGTAGGGACTTTACAGTTAGAAAAATACATTTTTAAAAAACCTTTGAAATTCACTAAAAAACAAAAGTTACAGGGATATTATAGTTAGGAAGAAGACATCCCTGAAGACATCATCCACAGAAGATCTCACTCACCCACATACAACACATAACTTCTCACACTACTGAGTCTTCCAGAACAAGTTATTAATCCACTTAATGGCTCATACAAACACTCAGACACCTCCCCACTGTCCAATAAAGACTCTCACATGTTAACTCACTCATACAGCTATAAACAGAGGCCCTAACACATATATACACCACTCATACAGCTAATATCAGACCAGTACAGGGATGCATACATCCAGTGATACACATATGGAGACACTTACACATCAACTCATATACCCATATAGTCGCCCACACACTAAATAAGTAATCCATACAGCTGCACACACCTACTCACACACCCACATACTCAGTGACACAGTCACTCATTCACCCAAACAGTTAATCATACATCTACTTACTATTGTATACATATACCAACACATTTACTGAGTGATCTATAGAGTTCTTAAGGCAAGCAGTTACTCTTGTGAGAACATCTCTCACAATTACTTATTCACTCATAGAGTCACTAATCAATCCATCCAATCAGTCATGCACTCACTTACACATACACTCACTCATACATAAAAGCACTCACGCAACCATACATACATCCATAAACGTACTCATTTTCTCTATCACTCATCCACACAGACACTTGTGTACATGCTCAATCACTCACGAAGCCACTTAAACAAGCTATCATTCATAATTTTTTTTTAAATCAGACACTCGACAGTCAACCACACAGCCACTCATTCTCCCTGTTATTCACCAATGTAACCACTTACACTCCCATTCCCTCATCCTTTTAGATACTCACAGACCTACTCACTTATTTATATACCCACTAGCACACCTTTGCAAACTGATACCAAAACTCAGACAACCACTTACTCATGTAAACAGTATCTCACATACCCACTCACTCTTTTAAAAACCACTAATTCAACCAGTCACTCATACATACAGGCACTTCAACAGCCACTTATCTTACTATACATTTCATTTTTAACACTCTAACATTTAGGAAAGGATCAAATTCATGGGATGATGTCATCAGTGATGTCATATGAGATGTAATCAGTGATGTCATCAACATTGTCAATGACCATGTCATAATGTGATGTAATCTGTGAGGTCATAAGCAGTGCATTAGGGGGGTGCAAGTTATAGTTAGCTGGGGTAATTATAACTGCTGAATTTCTATGGTTTTGTGCGTTGAAAATGTCAGTCTAACTATAACATCCCTGTAACCTTTGGGGTTTTTGGTTTTTAGTTTTTTTTGTGAATTTCTAGGTTTAAAAAAAAAAAAAATCTTCTGCCTAACTATAAAAGACCTGTAACCTTTATTTTTTTAGTGAATATATATATAATATAAAAAATTATATTTTTTCATCTAACAGAGGAGGAGATGTAGTGTCTTGCATGCTTTAAAATGGAACTGAATCTTTGCTGTGAAAATCCTATGACTCAGTGTGTCAGTTCCGCTATGTCTGTAAGTCTGAAGGTTCCCCTTTTTAAGCACAGGGTTTTCTTTGTAAATCTTTCCTACAGAGGCCACCATGCAAGGCGTGGGTGTGCCCAGACATGAAAAAATCTCATTGGCCCATGCACAGTCAGGGGGAAAACTTGCTGTGTGGCATGACCGTAGATTTTCTTATTTCATAAACTCTTGCTTTGGGAGTTTGTTTCAGGAAGATAAGAAAGACTGGCTATCAGCTTTTTAGTTTTCACCAGCATGTTTACACCTTATTGATAGGCAGGGGCATAAGTGAGGCTCCTGCAGGCCCTGAAATGCATGTGGGATTACATTTTCTGGAAGGGAGGACCTCACCTCCCAAAGCCATGCCATTGCATGCCTTGAAGAATGTGTGAAATGGCATGGACTAAGAAATAGGTAAATGCTCTGGAAGGTCATTCTGCTTTCCAGAGCAGGCCACCTGCAGTATTCAAAGGGGGGGGGGGGGCAACCCTTAAGGGGGACTCCATTGAGCTCAAGACCAATGAATATCTGTGCGGTCTGGGAGACAACGGGTTCCTCATCACATTTTGCATGGGGGTCCCATCATTTTGTGTTACACCACTGTCCACAGGAGCACTTTTACCAAAATGAACGCAGCGGACACACAACCGCTTTAATCTCCTTATGCCGTAATAGTCTTTCCTTTTTGAGAGGCATGCATAGCAGCTGGTTAGAAGTGTTTTTACATTAACATTCATTAGGAATGAGCCATATTTCAATCAGACAGTTGGCTTTATACCACAGGAGAGGTGGTATTTCAAAGTACAGAGCAAACCAAAAGCAAAAAGGAACCAGGGTATATACTCAAATAGAAGCAAAAAGGGGTTCCTCCCTAAAAAGAAAGAACACACTAGAAACCATGTGCCATAGACTTAAACAATCCATATTTTATCATACAAATAATGAATTGTGAACATCTTACTGCTGCGTGCATGTGACAAATAATATCAAATCACAGTGTTTGATGCATTTTGAAACAACACTTTGGCCCCGAAAATAAAAAAATATATAGAAGTGGCAAACCAATATGCTGGGCCGAGGACCTAACATATGACTGTAAATGAGACTGTCCATACCAACATAAGGCGCTTGTAAAATGTTAATGTTTCGATTCCTGTAGACATATCAGTGAGTCATCATTAGGATAACTAAAATGTCAGCATCTTAGAAGACTGTAAAACATCATAAATCAGTGCTGCAAAAGTGTGTCCCTAAGTGAATTATAGAAACAACTTACTTGAGAAGACACTAACAGGTCCCTATTTCTAATTGCTGAAAGAATCAAAGGTGTAGCATGTTATAAGATGTACTATTGGCACCTAGGCCCTCATTTCGACCTCAGCGGTCTTTTTCAACCGCTGCGCTGAAGACCGCCAGTGCAGGCGGTTTTCCGCGCTGCGTATTATGACTGCTGGCAGCCCTCCGTCCTTTTTCGGACAAAGAGCCGCCAGCAGCCATACTGGCGGTCAGCGGGGAAGTGGAGGCTGCTCCACTGCCCCGTCATCAGAACACCGCCCACCGAATCACATTCCATGATTCGGTGTGGCGGTGTTCTGGTGACGGGGAGCTGGCGGCGGAGCAGCTCCCATGGATCCTGTCCCCTCCCGGAGGAACAATGGACAAGGTAAGTTGATTGTCCGTTAGGGGAGGGGGGTGTTCTGTGTTGTGTGCGTGCATGGGGGTGTGCGTGTGAGTATGTAGAGGAGGTGTGTGAGTGCGTGTATGTATGCAAGGTGTGTGTTGTGTGTATGGGAAAAGTGAGCGGGTTGGTCTGTGTGCATGTCTGTATGTGTGCGGGTATGGGTTGTTGTAGTGTATGTGTGCATGTAGGGGTGTGTGTCTGTGCATGTTGGGGGTGGGGGGGAGGGGGTGTGTGTCTCTGCATGTTGGGGGTGGGGGTGGGGAGGGGTGTGTGTCTGTGCATGTTGGGGGTCCTGCCACCTTTGGGGAGTGGCAGGAGGGTGGGTGGTGTGGGGGGAGGACTCGGGGTGGGGAAGCGGGGTGGGGGAGACCCTCCACTCACCTAGGAGGGTGGGCATATACTTCGCCACAGGCACCTCTTCCCCTGCCCAGTCAGCCTTGCTACCCTCATAGAGGAGGCTATTGACCTCCTGAAGTCCATCTCTGTGGGTCAGTCCACCATCATGAATGCCATCCAAGGACTGGCAGCTCAAGTACAAAAGAGGAATGCATTCATGGAGGGCATTTGCAGTGCCATGGCTAGCCTACAGAGTTTGTTTCAGGCTCTGGCCTCCACTCTGACGGCAGTCAGTGTCCCTTTGTCTCCCGTCCCCCCTCCACCTACCTCTTCCCAGTCCCAAAATCCAAAACTCCTCTCCCCATACCCATCCAAAGCACACCTACACACAGGTATGCAAACACCTGAACAGACAAGGGTGGCTCAGACAAACACAAGCACCACAAGACCTACCACCCACATGCACACAAGCAACATCCACCTGCAGACACACCAACATCCACTCCCTGCCCTGACAACCCCGCCACCCCTCCTTCACAGACCCTACACCAGACACACCTGCAGCCACCACACCATCATCACGGATCCAGCCACCAGTCCTATCTTACCCACAGTCAGCAGTATCGCAGACATTTACCCCAGTCACCACATCCGCAGCCACCACAAACACCGACACCCCCACATGCAGCACATGTACCATACCTGCAGACACCACCCCAACAGACAGTCAACCATCCACCACAGCATCTCCCAGCACCTCCCCCTCTCCCAAAATACCTAAACGCTCACACTCACCCATCCAACAGACACTCAGCACACACAGGCATTCCACGCATGCACTTGCACCCAAGACATCCACAAAGACACATCTTACAACCACTCCTTCTCCCTCCACTCCCAAACCCTTTTGCCATGACTGCTCAGGGTGTCCAAGTAACATTTCCTCTTGGAGTTTTCCCTGTTCCCCACCCTCTCCCACCCCGTGATACCCCCAAGCTCTCTGTGTCCCTCCCCAAGTCCAGCCCTTCCACCTCCAAATCCTCCCCTGCCTGCCCTGGTTGTGCCCATGCCCCCCTGCCAAGAAGTCTACCCCTCCCAAGCCCAAGCCCAGAGACCCCCCCACTCCAAAGCCCAAGGGCCCTCCTCCCAAACCCAAAGCCAAGGACCCCCCCTCCCAAGCCCAAACCTCACCCCAAACTCCCTCACCCCTGCGGTGCCTGCCTGCCCCCTTGATGCCCCTACCCTGTGGTGGGCATTTTGCAGTCAGGAGTCAAGTAGGGGCACAGTGAAGTACCATTTGTACCTTTGGTAACAAGAACATTGGACTGGCCAATGGCCTTATGTTTGTAAATAGTTATTTATTTTAATTCCATTTCACCTTCGTAATACAGCTGGGCCAACCTGGTGTTGGATTCGATGGAAGCATACTTGTCCTTCCTTTCTTTCTAATTGGCTCATTAGTGTTTGTGGGCTTTGGTTCGTGTGTGTGTGACGTGTGTGTGTGCTGGTTGTACTAGCTGTTGTGCCTGGCCTGCACATGTATGTGTGGACCTGCCATTAGTCCTGCTGTCATTGCTGTGTATTGTAGGTGGGGTATGTTTCTGTTTGGTACATGCATGTGTGTTGCTACATTGTGTATTGTTTGTGTTGCCATATGATATGGTGGTATTGTGTACCCTTGTGTGTTTGTTGTTTGTGCGTCTGTGTTTGTGGTGATGGCTATGTCATATGCGTTGTGTGGGCATGGTCTGACATATGGAAAGTTGTATGGAAGTGTGGTAGTGTTGATTGGTTGTGTACTGTTGTTACGTGTTGTTGTCAGTATGTGTTGTTGTCACGGTCTGCATGTCTCTTACTGTCGTAGGCTGCAGTGCTAGTACTGGGGCATGGTTTCTTACTGGTTCTGAACTGGCATAGATAAGGGCGACCCCTTCTAGTAGCCACGGTGCTGCTGACTAGAAAAAATGCCAAGGCAGACCGTACCCTCCAGAAGGAGTCCCAGAGGAAAAACCCAAGTAGTCTGAAAAAACCTCTCTCACAGGACCTCCTGAAAAAGATGAAAAAACAATGAAAAAGGCAAAAGAATTTAAGTCCGTTCCGCAGGAAAAAAGCAGAAGCTAGTAGAAAACTGGGAACAGCAGCGAGGATCACCACCAGACGGAAGTGTTTGCAACGCAAAGAAGGAGGGAACTGCAGTGCTTATATCTCATGAAATAGTATGTGACAAATAGGAAGAATGAACGACACGCTCTTGGATTGGGAAAGGCCACATAGAAATGAATGAGAAAAAAGATCAAGTATAAAAGGAAAAGAAACAAGACATGCTTGGAAGACAAACACCAAAGAAGAAGACAATATAGAAGACCAAGAAGAAAGAAGACATGAAGACAGAAGAAAAAGAAGAAAAAAGAAGAAAAAAGAAAAAGGACCCCAGTAAGGTAATTGGGAAGGGATAGTCAGGGAGGCTGCCAGGGGCCACGGCGAGACCCGCAGCACGAAATGGGCCTCCTGGGCCGCATTGCAGCACAAAATGCCAAAGGAGCCCTAAAAAACAGACCACAGCGGTTTCTGCTTCCCGAAATGCAGAGTGCGGGCCCAACTGTGGTCCCAAAAAGGGACGTGCGGTAGTCAACGGCGTTGTAGTTGTTGTGTTTCGGTGTGCAGTGACATTGTTTGCTGAAGCGTTTCTGTAGTTGCGGTTGTGATGTTGTGTGTGACTCGGTGGTGTTATGTATGATTGTGTTAGACAGTGGTGGTGATATGTGTGTGCAGGCTGATGTGTGTATGGCATGTGTGTGTTGCCCGTGGTGTGTGTAGTTTGGGTGTGCGTGTGTAGTACGTGTGTGTATGTAGGTGTGTGTGTGTTCGTATGGATGTATGGTTACGTGCGTGCGTTGCAAGCCATCCCGGCTGTGTATGTTGTGTGTGCGGGTGTACTAATGTCTTACCCTTCAGTGTGTACTAGGTGAGTGTACTTACGGTTGTTGTCTTCGTCGCTGGTTCTGGAGTCGTTGTGCGAGCAAGAGCAGTGGGAGGACTTCGAGTTCGAGTTCCATGGTGGCTCCGAACGGTATGGCTTCCTGAAGGTGAGTGTCTTCTCTTATTCTGTTGGTTTTTGCAGGGATTTGGTGGTGGTGCGACTGCAACGGAAACCTTGGCGGTGTGCTGCCTCGTAAAGTGTCCTGCAGAAACATGGTCCCCGCCAGTCTGAAGGTGCCTACCACCGTCCACGGTGGCCTGACCACACTTGCAGTACTGGCGTTAGTTTGGCTGTGTTCTGTTGGGTCATAGTTTGCCGGACTTCACCGCCAGCCAGTCGGCGGTACGATTGCCGCTGCCAACATGGCAGTCCTGAGACCATCATACTTGTAATGACCCCCTTTGTGTTAAAGGTGAGGCAACACAATTAAAACATCTATAGTGTCCTAACACATGGAAAAGTTCCC
This sequence comes from Pleurodeles waltl, assembly GCF_031143425.1. Classification (NCBI taxonomy): domain Eukaryota; kingdom Metazoa; phylum Chordata; class Amphibia; order Caudata; family Salamandridae; genus Pleurodeles; species Pleurodeles waltl. Next base: position 1,314,617,790 of record NC_090440.1, read on the forward strand.
ATTGCTCTGTAGGTATGTACCAAGTGATCGCAGAGATTGCCACTGTTTGTGCAACCAAGCAGGGGTTCAGTGTTGCCAACAGAACACGGCAGTGTTTCTTAATGCTCATTACAATTTAGGTGGAAATAAGGCTGAAAGTGGGCACCAAATGGGAGAGAGGCCCATTGAGAAGGTGCCTCATGTCTCTCCTGTCACTTGGAGCCTGCTCGAGAAGAATGTGCTGGAGGGCGTCTCTTTAGCACAGTCTTTTGCTGCTAATAGCCTTTCATGGAAACCGAGCGCTCCTTCCAAGGTGCCCAATTCTCACCTGCAGAAAAATGAATTGTGTCATCAGTAGAATTCCTTTCACTTTCACCTCTGCAGCTCTCACTTTCACATGCCTGCGCATGCCGTCTGTCCTAGTGAAGAGCACTTGAAACTTATCAGTGGCCCCAGACCAGTAAATGAGGCCGGCAGAGGGCCGGTGACCCTCAGCCCTGCAGCAACGGGTACTAGAGGCGCCTCACTAACTCCTTTCCAAGATTAGTGTGCAAGTTGAAAATATGTGTGTTTTCTTTTGCAGTTGTAATGTTGTAGACAGAGGAGAGACCCAGCAACAACGTCCATCCGGCATGTGCCTGATGTGGCCTTACAACGTGATATGCTTTGCAAAGACGCAGTGAACTGTAGTGTGGCATTTGTATAGCGATAAAATAAAATGATCTTTAAAATGTATCTACTTAGGCCTCTAAATTGCAGAGCCATCTTTATTTAAATGTCTTACAGTTCCAAAGCCAGTTTCTAAACATGAATTTTAAAACCACAATGCAAATGCATGTGGTTCGACGCTGTCAGTAACAGTGTGCGGCATTGCAATTTAATTATCAAACGAAGGAAGAATATCTAACATGTTTTACCGAGCTGCTTGCACTCATGCTGTTGTGAAGTGGACCCATGTAAAATGCAAAGCCTACAGACAACCCTAGGTTTTTTAACAAAATTACTGCTCATTTGGAGACTCGTTTTCTTTTTAACCCATAAACATTGGATAAAAAAATCCATTTTACACAGTCACTTTGATTTAAAAACACAGGACATGACACAGTGCCACTTGACAGCAGTACACGCCTTTCCCATCACAGCTGCCTGTGTTACACCTTTTGGGAAGTAGGTTTACATTTGGTCTACACATTCACCAGCTCTTTTTTGTGAGACAGGCTAGCATATCTGTTGCCCCTGCTATTCTGATTTTGTGAACGAGGCACGGGCTGCAGCTTGCTTCCAGCGCTGCACTAGATGCATGTGGGATTCTTGTGCAGCTGCTGCTCATAGGCTTCTTGTTTAGTGCACCACAAATTCCAAAGCTGTTTTTGTTTTGTTAGGGATGTTTCCACTTCCTATTCTTATGCTGTGCCAGCAGTGTTAGAGGAACTGTAAACTGCTACCAGTGGCATGCATGTTCTAGTACAAGAGTGCATTTAAAAGCTGATGCCCATGCTGTTCCTTTTATGTGTTTGGGGGAGGGTGGAGGTGTGTGTGTGTGTAAAAAAAATTGTACACATAAGGAAGCTTCAATTGTATTTATTTAGGTTAAACTTCACAGTTAAAAAGAAGAACGTCCTCACACGGAGAAGCTCAGACTCCAACTGACAATATGTCAGGACCAACAATTAGTTTTCTAATTTCCAATAATCTTCTAAAATCTGGGACCTTGACTTTACTACAACTTGCCTTACCTCTACCTATAATTAACACTGCTGTGCACTGCTGTGGTTGGCGCTATACTAGTTCACTAGCTGGTAGAAAATAGCACTCCTGCACATACTGTAACATGTATGTGTGCGTTTGTGTGCGCATGCGTGTTTTTGAAGTTAGCAATGCAGTTACCTATGCAGTACCTAAAGTGTATGAGAGTGAAGCTTGTACGGCTGCTGCCTGTGCTTCACATGCTTCCTGAGAAATATGCATAATTGCTGTTACTTCTATTGCAACCTGTTGCAAGTGTTGAAGTGATGTCTGCCACCCTACGGTCATCTTGGGGCAGAGGAGACAGAGCATGATTGGGAGCAACGGACCCCTTGTCGTACGGACTCATACTTCTACAAGACTGCTGGGTTAGGGGTGGCCGCTCCTCTGATTGTAGGCGGCTGAATCAGTTGGCAACTGTCGGCCAAACCCTTCTGGTTTTCTAGCAGCACCTCACCCAAAGAGTGAAAGTGATTTCTGGCAGCCTTGCGTATGGACTGTGAAATCCTCTGGGTGTAACAAGCGTCATCCTTTTCTTTTGGTAGAAGTAAGTCTCTTACACACACAGGCAAGAAAGAAAATGCAGGACAGTTTTCAATACATTTATTGAAAAGACTGCAATTTACGATAAAATGCATTAGCTGCAATGATTAAGATAATGACGAGGCAAGATCAGGATTGTGAAAATAAGCAATGTGAGTATGAATAATCCCAAAGTTTTGCAAAAACATGAATATGCGAATTCCTTCCTAAGGCTTATTGTCTACCCTAAAGAGAGCACGCCATTATACACCTAATCTGCTCAAACCATGTCCATGAAAAGCGCCCCAACCCCTGTTACCTTAGGACAAGGTCATGCTCCAGTCAGAATTTGTAGAGTCACAAAGGCGGAGGTCTGCTGCAAAGTGATGTGCAGTATAGATGGAATATCCTGGGTGCACTCCCTCTAATGACCTTGGTCTCACAGAGTGTTTTTTAAGGCCCATGTTATTGTTCGTACAGACATCTCGACGTGGGTATGTACCTTTGTGCAAACTTCTATCAACAATATCATAACAAAATGCCTAACATGTTCACATTGTATTCTCATCTAATGTGAGGCAAAGGGACATGATGACAATCCAATACGCACGCTGCTGATAATGACTCTTTCATGGAATGGCAAATGGGTATTAAATAAAATATTTCTTATAAAATGCAAGAACTGCAAGTACTGCTAAAATGAATAAAAGCGAATAACAAAACAAAGCATATTTATCTGAGTTAAAGGGCACAAGCCTGCAAGCCAGAGCTAAGCTAAACTCCTATACACAAGCAAACTAAAATGGATCCACGACACCATCATGCTGACAAGCCACGTCAAAGAGTGGAAAGGGTGTAGCAAAGGAGGGAAAACAAGATGAACAATTGAAGAGGGTGTGGAAAGGATTAAAGGGTGTGAAAAAGAAAGAGGAGAAACAATGGTTAAGAGATAAAAAAGAAAAGGAGAGGAAAAGACAATCGAAGAAATCTATAAGGGTACAGAGATGATTCAAGGCACAGACAAAGCAGGCAATCGCCCAGGGCCCCTACCTTCCAGTAGGCCTGTGATGAATGCCTTGTGTCTCAAGTTGCTTCTTTTTCCTCTTTTGACCTTAGTTTATTATTTATTTTGTTTGATTTTTTTTGTTGTTATTATTTTTATTTAGTTTTAGAGTGTTGTTTATTTTGTAGTGATCCTTGTTGAAGGTTATACCGGGGGGGGGTTGATAGAGCTATTTTTGTATCATCTCATGGAGAGTATAAAAACCTTTGGGTTTTCGGATGAAGATTTTTTTAGAATTGTAGGGGCCAATGTGAGCTCCGGATCAGATTCTCTTTTTTCCTAATAGCTTAAACAACGATTGGTTAAAACTTCTCAACTTAAAGGAAAAAGCTCATAGGACAGAGGCACATGCTGAGTTCCTTCTTGAGTATTTAAGAGCAGGTACCATCCCCAATGGTATTAGAGTAAGAAACATTCTGTGCCTCTTCGTTGAGATTAAACAGTTTCTGGAAAAATGGTCCCTTATTTCTAAGCGTTGCTCGCGAGATTACATGCTTTTGATTATTGAGACAGCGAGGGAAATTTTGGCTACACTCTGCAAGGAAATAGAGGAACTTGAAACTAAATTAAAACAATCAGTAGCTGTAAAGGAAGCAAAAAAGAAACTTGAAGATATTAACTCTGATCTTGAGTCATTCAATCAATATCTAGTCAAGAGAAAAACTGATAAATTAAAGAAAGATATCAGATATTTCACTTTGGAACAAACATACCCTTATTTAGCTGATCAGTATTATAGGCAGACATCGGCTTCTGAGGCAGAGAAACAAAATTGGACCTCTAAGAAAGTTGTTACTTTCTCAGATAGTTTTGATTCATTTGGTAACAGACAGGGTCACAGTGATCAATTTCAATCAGGTTCCCGTTTTTTAGGCAATCGCAGGCAGAATTTCAGAACCAGATTTCGGCAAGGCCGAGGCAACAGATCGTCAAATTCAGATCAATCCCCATTTCTTCTCCAAACAAGACGCAATCAATACTGGAGGGATTAAATGGTATTCCAGTTTTTAATCTCAGTACTATTTCCTTAGACAGCAACACTGAACGTTTGTTAGCTAGGGGCCTTTCCTTTGTTCCTTTTGCTAACATTAACAAATTTCAACTTATGAGAGATTTGTAGGCTTTTTTTAGGTGCATTAGGCTCAAGAAATACTTTCTTTCCACCGATATGCCAAATGCTTCTTTGAATAGATCTGGGATTAAACCTCCTTCATCCTTTACCCCCAGTCTCGAGGCAGTGGGACCGGAAGTGGCTATCTATGAAAAAACTGTAATGTAAAAAATTGACAGAATGTTGAAATACATTCCTAAATCTAAATATAATTTAGATGGAGATGAAATGTCAGCATTGCAGAATTTGAAAAACAACAAGATTGTGACAGTAAAACCGTGTGATAAGGGAGGTGGGATTGCCATGCTGGACACTGTAGGATACAAAGAAAAAATGTCAAATATGCTTCATTGTGTCACGATTTTCACTGGGCTTACCGTCAAAGTTGATGAGGGTTGGGGAACGACCCCGGTTCCGGCAGGTTCTGCTCTGGCCGAGGTAGGGGCGACCCCTTCCGGTAGCCACGGTGCTGTTTGACAATAGCAAGCCACTACAGTCCATGCCCTCCAGAAGGAGTCCCAGAGGAAAAACCCCAAAAGGGTAAAAAACTTCCAACAGAAGGAGGACACAAGGGCGTTAGTACTGAAGATCTGAGAGTACAGGAAAACTGGAGACGAAGACAGGTCAGGAAACACTGGATCCACAAGAGGAAACCAGCCGGAGCGTGACTACCACCAAAGGAGTGTTGCAACGCAATGAGTAAGCCACTGAATTCCCCTTATATACCCCTATACAGGAAGTAGGAAACAGGAAGTAGAAACACCACCATCTTGGATTGGGGAAAAGAGTATGACAGTGAATAAAGAACATGCGTCCAAACAGTGAGAAACAATGCATGCTGGGAAGAGAGGAAGTGGGCAGCATGCTGGGAAAGGGAAAAGGCATGCATAAAAACACCACTATGTGCAGGTATTCGGCTTTTGCCTGTTAATACTGGTAAGAGGTGAAGCAGAAGGTTATGTAATTTGTCTGAATGTAAAGCGCACAAAAATGCGCTATGCGCGGCAGGTCTGAGACCCACTCGAGGTCTCAATTCCTGCCGCGTCTGCCCTTGCGGCAGAAACGAAAGAAGGGGGCGCGGCGAGTGCCTCGACCCCTGACCAGACTCGTGGCTTCTCCCGCGGCCTGTCTGCAAGCCGCGGCTTCTCCCGCGGCCTGTCTGCAAGCCGCAGCTTCTCCCTCGGCCTGTCTGCAAGCCGCGGCTTCTCCCGCGGCTTGCATGCAGGCCGCAGCATTCATCAAATGCCGCGCCGCGGCGACCTGAGCCTGCGGCCGCGGCCACCACAGCCGCTGCGGCGTGACACATTGTTTGGAATTTTATAGACCTACATCAGGTAATCCCGAAGGAAGGATCAAGAAACGCATTAAAGATATGAGTTTCACAGCGTTAGAGTCAGGTTTGATTTGCCAAAGAGAATTTGAGTTTTTGACGCCTGAGCATGCAAGATTCCCCTTTATATATGCTCTATCCAAGGTGCACAAAGATGTTAGTGATCCTCCCCTACGACTTATTGTATCAATGTGTGGTTCTGTTTTAGAGCCATTATCTAAATACGTTGACACCTATTTGAAACCTTTAGTTTCTCAACTTCCATCGTATATCTTTGACACAGGAGACTTTATCCTAAAGTTAGAATGTTTACAATTTAATCCTGAACAGGAAATTTTAGTAACAATGGATATTGAGTCACTCTATACGAATATTCCTCAGCAAGAGGCTTTGAGCTGTGTTGCGAGATTTCTAAACACGATGGGTGATGATCCTCTCCACATCTTCATCTTGAATTGCCTGGAGATGATTATGTTTAACAATTTTTTCGACTTTGATGGTAAAGTTTACCAACAGATCAGAGGTGTAAGCATGGGAGCGGCATGCGCCCCTAGTGTAGCCAACTTGTATGTCGGAGCTTTTGAAGAAATGCATATCTATAATGAGATTGCACCTTTTTTTGAGAATGTACACCTTTGGTGTAGGTATATTGACGATGTCTTTTTTATTTGGAAAGGTAACGAAGAAGAACTTAATGAGTTCCTATCATGGTTAAATCTTTGTGATAGCAATTTGACATTCAATATCAAATATCACTATGAATTAGTGGAATTTCGAGATGTATACGTGAAACATCTTGATGGGCATTTGGCGATGACTCTTTTCACGAAACTCCCGGCAAGAAATACCCTTTTGCATTTCGACAGTTTTCATCCCAGCAGCCACAAAAAGGCTGTTCCATTTTCACAATTTTTTAAACTGAAAAGAAACGGCACAGAAACAAGTGAGTTTCTGAAACATGCGGATGTGCTCTCAGAGAAATTGGTTGAAAGAGGGTATCCGAAAAAAGTTATCAAGGACGCATTGAAGATAGCAAGATATTACAATGGCGATTCTTTCTTTCACGCCACAGAGTGCAGTAGTATGGATAGGCTTGCATTTGTAGTTCATCACTCATCTCTTAATGATAGAGTGAGAAGAATTATCAACCGTGAGTGGCATATTCTTAACATTGGCATTGATGCTATACGTTTAGAAAGACCCCTTTTTGCCTTTAAAAGAAACAGAAATCTACGAAATATGCTGGTGAGAGCGTCAGTTGGCTCTCCCTCCTCTCAGACTCAAGGTTCTATTTTTGGAGCAGATAAGATAAAAGGCAACTTTAAATGTGGCAGTTGCCATGCGTGTGAAACTGCCTTGGTTACCAATGAGATTGCTCATAATGGAAAAAATATTCCACTTACTGAAATGACCAATTGCAGATCAAAAAACTTGATTTATTTAATTTTTTGCCCATGTGGCTTGGGCTATGTGGGTGAGACCTCCAGAGAATTCAGAATCCGTCTTTCTGAACATAAATCATCAATTAAAACCCGTAAACCGAATGCTCCACTTGTGGTGCATTGGGCTACTGAGAATCATCGGGAGGATGAAATGAAATGGGTGATTTTAGAAAAAATCTCCACAAAGAATGTATATGATCCTGAAAAACTAAGAAAGAAAAAATAAGTTTTTGGGATCTTCTTTCTTGATACACATAAGAGAGGACTCAATGAGGAGATGCCATGGCATAATGCCATATAAAGATAGAACATAGATACAATCCCAGGTATGTATTTTCATAAGGTTGTTTGCTTTTTGTTTATTTTAGCTAGGTTTATGTGCAGGTTGCCCTGTTTGATTTTTTGATTTTTATTGTTAATATTATTGTTTATCTTTATAGGTAGTATAGGCTATGTTTGAGTATTTGTATCAAGTTTTTGAGACGGTGGATGTTGCATGTATTAATATTTGTCTGTCTGCTTGCGTGTAAGGTTTTTGTATTGTCTTTGGTAAATCACCTAGGTGCAGTGCATTATTATCGTGGTCTATGAGAATCTTTGACCATTCTAAGATGGCCGCTGCACTAAGGCTGGAAGTAACTTGTATTTTACCAGTCCCTCTTCTCTTTTTATAAACCTTTGAGCTGACTGCTCTCACACGGAAGCGCTTATTAATCGAGCAACGAGCAGGGCGCGTTTTATTTCAAGTCGCTCGAATTTGGATTTCCCGGACGACACCCGCATGCAATTAAGCACTGGTAAGCATGCTATGGAAGTTTTGCTGGCATTTGATTTTGATTTGTCTGCAGCGTACTAAGAATTGAGTGCTGAACCAATTTTGTTGTTCAGTTGTTTGTTCTTTCATTGTAGCTTTTACGTAAAGGCATCACGGAGGAGCGAGTAACCACTTAAGCTACTGGGTTAAAGTTGGCCATTATGTGAAGTTGCTTATGGCATCAATGCCATTGTAGGTTACTTTTAATTTTAATTCTGTTTTCTTCTTTCACTGGGTGTTGGTATTGTGCATATTTGGGGTATTTCTTTTGAACTCTTTTCACGACGGGGGCTGTGAGTGTGAATACAACATGAGTTTACAAACATTTTTTAGATTACTTTGATGGTGTTACTTACACACCTATATTTATTTGCATTAGATATCATATGGCAAAGGAGACCCCATGTTCCATAGACTTTTGAATGCCCTGAGGAAGGTGGAGTCTATCGATTTGAATACACTGTTGGTGTATATCCACCGAAACGCGCGTCGGCGATTTTGATGTGCCAAATTAGATGGGACAATTTTGAATTAAAAAAAACTTGTGAAGATTTTTGGAAGTCTTTGTCTTTGACGATTTCAATAGGACTTTTGATAGAATTAATAATATTTTGGAACCTATTTAAATTGTATTATGTCTACTGAGAGAGAGAGCGGATTGCTCTCCCATATATAAGTTATCCAAATTGTTGTGACATTTCTATGAATTCATATATTATTTTGAGTATTTATTGTGTTATAATTTGTGATATGTTTTTTGAATGATGAAATTGTTGGGTGGGGTTTATTTGTTATTTGGATTTCTTGTTCTGTTTTGAGATTTGTTTTTTTATATTGTCTGTGTCCATTTGTGTGGTATATGTTGTCTTTGTTCATGTTGTGGTCTCCTTTATGTCTTGGTCCCATGTTGGCTTGTTTTTTGTATAGAGGGGGGGTGCATATTGTAATGAATTCTATTTTTGATATAAAGTATGACATTACTGTGTTTATTATGAATAAATTTATTGATGTTTGATAGTATCATTTTTTATGATTTTCTTTTCTCTTTGATTTGATGTCAGAGAGGGATGTTGTTATACCTCAAGTTGCTTCTCATGCATTGTCATGTTGTTATGATGTTTCGAGATGCTTCTTGTGCTGCTTCTCGTGTATTGTCATATTGTCATGATTTGTAATGCCACATGTGCATGAAGTGGAAACTGGCAAGGGATTCGAATGGGAAGGCTGTCAGTTGCAGTTGGACTCCGAGCCAGCTGGACGCGGCATGCTGTGAGTGACTATAACTATCAACAGCTAAATCTGAATCATGATTACATGGGTTACTTACTACAAGGCCCTTGGTAAAAACCTGGATAGACACACAACTCTTTCTGTCACCCTCTTATTCTCTCTGTACCTCTCTCCCTGGTTCGCTTTCTTCCACTCTTTTCTCTGTCTCTATCCCCACGTCTCTCTGCCTACCTCCACCTATGCCTTACTCACCATTCCCTACTTTTATACCTGTCTCCCTTTCTGTACCTCACTTATCTCTTGCTCCATCATCTTTCCCCCCCTACAATGGTCACCTTCTTTAACTGTTCTTCTTTTTCTGGCCACCTCTCTGTAAATTAATATTACCTGCTGCTGTCTTCCATGCCCCTCTGTTTACCTCCTCTACCTCTTTCTACTTCACCTTTCTCTACTTCTCTCTCTTTGTGTTGTTGATTGTAACCACTCTTCGTGACAAATTACTAAATTCCCACCTTTCTCTCTGACCCCCTCTCTTCACCTCACTCATGAGGGAATGATTTAGCTGAACATGGGTATTACATTTAAAATTGTTCCGAACAGTGGTCTCCAAAATACTCCTTGCCGGGGGACCCAATATTCCTTGAGATGACACTATAAGGGTAGGATGACAGGGATAAGAAGTAGAAGGAGAAAGAAACATAGATAGATAAAACGACAAATATGTAACAGCAAGGGCGAAAGAGAATGCAATGAGAGAAACAAAGGGGGACTAGAAAAGAAGTACAAATACAGGATAGAGTAAAGGAAGTGATGGCCTGTCAGACAATAAGTATTTACCAGTGGCCTTTGGAAGACCCACAACTGATGGATTATTGTTATATTAAAAGTGAAGCACACATCTCGAATAATGAAAATAAGAAGGAAACTAACCCAGTTTTAAATAAAGATGTGAAGATAGTGAGAATGACAAAGGACTGCACTGATTTATCTTTTCTTGCGATCAGAACCATACAGTCAGCAGCTAAACCCACTGTTTGTAACCACACAGACAAAATAGCTTTTGGTTTACCATGCTCTCACTCTTATTGCAAAGCATGTTGGTGTCACTGAAATGAATACATTGAAATTACTTGTTGTATTGTGGGTTAGATTACAGTAATGAGTCATTTGAACATTGAGGAGGAGACTCTGGGAGCAGGGTGACTGAATTAGAGGGTGTCCTCTGTGTTCCTGGTGGGGGATGGTGAAGAGAAAGGTTCTTTATGCCACTGACTGCAAACTCAGCCAGGTAGGAGCACTAGTGATGTCCATGTAGTGCCTCTTCTATGTGCTCTACTGAACTCTGAGAAAACCTTTTCACTATACAAAATCCAAAATGATTGGCATTGTCAATGATTGTTTCATCATAGTGCCAGCTGCTTGAAAGCACAGGGACACATAAAGGATGTGGTGTGCATGACCACAGCAGGCTCATGTTCCTTGGTAGGAAGTGCCAACTTGAGTCACATTGAGGAAGCGCACAGTAAATGGGAGCCCCATCAAGTTTCTGTGAATGCTGCCTGCTGAAGCCCTGAGGTGTTTGCAATTGGTCTAGTCTGACAGGCAAGGTTAGAATATAATGATACTACAACTTAAAAATTACACTAAAACCGCAAATTCAGATGTAATTAGCAAAGGATTACCTATTGCATAATCCCTATGTTATAAGGATACTAGAAGTCCCAGAGGAGTTCCCAGATCAAATAGTGAGAAAAGGCTGAAGACTGAGTACTTATATGTAACACAGCTTCTTTCTACCATGGCAGACCATCACACTCTGCTATTTCGGAGCTCCAATTATAACATTGATCCCTTGCCCTTTCAAATTAAATAAAATGTTGTTGCAGATAGTGACTAATAAATGTAGAACCTGTACTGTCAAAAGACAAACGCCAATAGCCAGCATGCAGTTACGTGGAAATGCATATTCTGAAAGTGTTTAAGGGAAAGTCAGTATCAAAGCTGGGATTGTTCTTCATACTGCGTATGTAATGTAGCTTATTGTATTGAACCCCAAAAGCCTACTAAATAAAAATTTAATTTTAACATAAATAACTAAAAATAAATGGGTTAGAATGAAAAGATCTTAAAAGCTAGGCCTTATTGAAAGATTGGCAGATGAGATACTCGTCACAAAAGTGCTGGGTATCCCATTCTCCATATTGCAAGTGCGTTATAGCCTATGTCACTTATGATATGGTGGATGTTAAATCCACCCCGTTTTGGCAGTCTCCAATCCTCCAAACTATAAATAAGGCTCCATCTCTTGTAAAAGTGGAAGTTACGTGTTCTGCACAAGAAGCTGCTTTTTGCTTTTCACTTTGTCAGCTATCAACAGCAACAGGTGGGAAACGTCCTGAACAACGACTCCCTAACAACTAATACATTCACAACGCAAGTGAAACCACGCTTGCCGGAACAATGCATGCCTTTTTCTCTGCCTTAACCACACGTTCTGAACTACGCATATGCGTGGTTAAGGCAGAAAAAAAGGCAGAGTGGATCGGGATAGGGCGTGGTCAGGTAAGTGGGGTTGGAGCAGGGTTGGGGGTAGTTTTTAGGGGTGGGGGTTGGATAAAGGGCTAGTGGTGGGGGTGGGAGGGTTCAAGGTAGCTTAGTTTTTAGGGGCAGGGGTAGGGGGTCAGTTATTTTTAGGGTGGGTGTGGGGTCGGGAAGATTTTAGGGCTTAGGGTGGGTGGGGGGTATCAGGATAGTTTTGTTTTTAAGAGTGGTGGGGTCAGGGTAGTTTTGTTTTAGGGGCAGGACCGTCCAGTTAGTTTTGTTTTTAGGTTCGGGCTGAGGGGATCGAGGTAGTTTTGTTTTTAGGGGCTGTGGTGGGGGGTCGGATAAGTTTGTTTTTAGGGGCAGAGTGGAGGGGTCGGGTTAGTTTTGCTTTTAGGGGTGGGGTGGGGGTTTGCTTGTTTTTAAGGCAAGTGGGGGGTTGGGGAAGGTTTTAGGTCTCAGGGTGGGTGGGAGTGTTGGGTTACTTTTGTTTAAAGCAGAGAAAAAGGCAGAGTGTATCGGGAGAGGACGCAGTCAGGTAAGTGGGGTTGGAGCAGGGTTGGGGGGTAGTTTTTAGGGGTGGGGTTGGATAAAGGACTAGTGGTGGGGGTGTGGGTGTGAGGGTTTGAGGTAGCTTAGTTTTTAGGGGCAGAGGTAGGGGGTCAGTTGTTTTTAGGGTGGGTGGGGCGACGGGAAGGATTTAGGGCTCAGGATGGGTGTGGGTATTAGGATAGTTTTGTTTTTAAGAGTGGCGGGGTCGAGGTAGTTTTGTTTTTAGGGGCGGTGGTGGGGGTCCAGTTAGTTTTGTTTTTAGGGTCAGGGTGAGAGGATCAGGGGGAGTTTTGTTTTTAGGGGCTGTGGTGGGGGGTCAGGTAAGTTTGTTTTTAGGGGCATAGTGGAGGGGTCGGTTAGTTTTGCTTTTAGGGGTGGGGTGGGGATTTGCTTGTTTTTAGGGCAAGTGCGAGGTTGGGGAAGGTTTTAGGTCTCAGGGTGGGTGGGAGTGTTGTGTTACTTTTGTTTTTAGGAGCGGGGGTGGGAGGGTTGGGGTAGTGTTAGTATTAAGGGTGGGGTACTTTTGGGCCTTATGGAGGGTGGGGGATGGCATGCTAGAACCACGCATGTCGTTCCCACGCATGCCTTTACTAGGCATGCTTTTACAACAAAAAAATCATTGTAAAAGCAAGCGTGGTAAAGGCATTCGTGGTAACAACACGGTCGTTATTCTGACAGCATTGTTCAGGCATGCGTGGTTCTCTCATGCTTTGTTTCATCATACAATCACCACAGGCATTGTGATATCACAACCATCAAAATGCCTGTACTTCCAAAGTGCCATTTTTGGTGTGATAATTTTTGGTGTGATCTCCCTCATTTTGGTCTGTAATGATACTTCTTTTTTATTTAAAGCTGGCACTAGGACACTGCTAACCAGATCCCACTGTATGTGCTACGACCTCTAAAGTTTGACACAAGTCTCTAACTCTCAATTGGCAATGTTAAATTTCCTATAATGCCATAGTATATGATGCAGAAATACACCCATGTCACGAAACGTTAAATGTCACTTGTAGAATGCAGCACTTATTATGCCATCTAGTAGTGTGACAAAGAGAAACACAGATTCAGGCCCACTATTTTAGCCTGACGGCTCAAATATAAGCCTGCAGCACGACCTGATAGAGCTTTTAACAGTTAAACATCTGCCTTTTAAATATTAGTAAGTCACCCCTGTGCAAATCTTGTAGCCGACAAGGTAGGGTACATTATTATATTTAAAATTGGAACATGGAAAGAAATATTGTTACCATGTCCCTACAGTGACAAGGCCCTAAACTGTGGCAGGCCTATATGATGTATGTAGAAATCTAGAGTTTGGATTAAATACTAATACTGGTTCTCTGCAATAGGAGAAGATAGAAAAGTAATTAAACCATTATTTCATTAATAAAACTTAAATCCGATTCAATGGTGAAGTCAGATTATTAACAAATATTAAGGAAAAGTAACTTTTCTAAAGTTGCTCTTTCCCTGTCTGAACTGTCAGGAGGCTAATAAACATAAACCTCTGCCAGCTGTGCACAAGCCCTGGAATTGGTGTGAAAAGGGGTAAAATTTCTCCCAGGAGTAAATAATCGGCTGATCAAAATGAACAGAGATGAATCCTCTGAGTGCCACAGGATATTCTGAGTGAGGTCTGGGCCATCCTGTTGACCCTAGGATATCAATGCCTGTTTGACGGGGTCAGTTGAGCAGCATATAACACTTAGGGCACACTTGAGAGGGAGAAAACAGTATCCCAAGTTAATATTTCAAGTTAAGTCAAGTCAAACTGGACTTTTTAAACTACAAAAGCAATCAATCACGTGATAGAACAGTATCAACATGTTTAGACTTACATTACATCACATAAAAGTAGGAAATGTATTTCATGTAAAATGTAATCGGTATATCAATGTATCTATAAATAAATATAAAAACAAAGTGCGTGGATGCATTAATAGAAAATGTATTTTTATTGGTATACTTAAAAGGACCCAAGATTCTGCTTTCAGTAGCCCCTATTCTGTAAAAATCTGAAATGTAAGGTTGCAGCAGTTAAGAGACTTCAGTTTCCAAATATGCCTTAGTTTTCCTTGCACCTATGACATTGATAAAAAAACTTTACTACGCTATAGCATAACGTAACATCTTTTAAATCTAGCAAATACTGCAATGCCTCAAGGTAGTCATACATATCTTCCTTTCAAATAGCGGTTTAAAAATGTCCTCCTCTGTACAAGATAAAATCTACAAAAAATTGGTAAGTGCAAAGTTGATTGAGTAGATCATTTATCACAAGGTCATGGACCCCCAAATTCCACTTTTTGGAAATGTAACAAGATGATGAATTGTGGAAAAACTGAATTATCTTTGAAGATATCTATAATACGAATTAGAGATCAAACTGATGTGTGACTGTAACTCAGGATATTAATATAGGGACATATAAATCATCACATTAGATTTAGTTTGGTCAGCGAGATACCCTTTCTGTATGCATAATCCGAAAATATAATCTTTCAAATCTATTTTAGAGAACCCTATTATAAACTTGGAATACTTCCAGAGATCCCTGTCCCCATTATCAAGACCCCCTTGTGGCTTTTTAATGTGTGTTATCCATGGAATTATTTGGGCCTAGGCAAAGCTAGGCCATCTTTAAAGATTGTTTTAGTAAACTGTGTCTCAGTTTTGAACTAGACTGAGTGCCATAAAAGAAGTAGTTTGGACTGTCATATATCAGTTTCAAATGGATTCTCAGTTCTCTGTGTATAATGGTTGCTTGGATTGAATGTGGTGCTGTGAGAAGCCTTTTAAAAAACGTATTCTCTTGCATTTGCAGAATTGCATTGTCCCCCACACTCCATTCCTGCCTCAAATGTAGCTGTTGCAACTGTTTTAGCATTAGAGAGAATCACAATTTCTCAGCTTAGTACCTAGATTTTGACCCAAATCTAAAAATCCCTTCATTATTTCTTGCCATATTAGTAGAACTAATTTCTATGTGTTGGTGCCACCCCACCCAAAGAAAATTGAAGGCCTCAGTAGCTACAATTTTTTGTGTTCGCAATATTTCCCCCTGTATATAAAGCCAGCAATCCTTCTGTCTCCGTTTGCCACAGCCCATGGTAAATGTTTTCCCTTGGTTAATTCTTAAGCCTATCTTATCCATACAATCTGTAAAGGCATTAATCAGATTCAGCAGAGTTTTTGGGGTTAAGGTTAAGAGAACCTTTTCATCCGCATACAAGAAGATCAGTATAGGCCACTTACCAACTCTAGGGGTATCACCACCAAGCGCCTGAAGTTTATTATCAACTCCATTTCTATACAGGGAGAAAAGGAAAGGAGCAAGGATGCATCCTTGGCAGACCCTCTCCCCATCGTAATGGTTGTGTTAGCCCCCCCCGCCGTGGGCCATAACCTACTTTTGACATGAAAGTACTGTACAAATATGCTAGCAGTGAACTTAAATCCTTTGGGGCCCCTAGTGAATTCATGTACTTCCAACCAAATTGAATGTACACCTGAGGTCCATGAAGCAAATGTATAGGCTGCCTTCTTTTGCCTTTGTATATTTCCCCAGTAACAGATTCAGGTTGAGGCACTGGTGATCTGTACCAATCCTTTCCTAAAACTATAATGGGCTCTTGTTAGAATATTATTTTCTTCAGCCCACAATTCCAGTCTTTCTAGCATGACCCTCTCGAATAAATTAGCTAAGGAATCACACAGAGAGATAGGTTGACAACTCTTTGGGTCATTCTTAGAACCTTTCTTAAAAATTGAGACAATAAATGAATTTGACCAGTTTGATTATATATATCTGGCCCTAGCAGCATTTAAAAATGTAGTTAAAAGAGTTGCCCATAGATCAGAAAGAATCTTATAGGTGTCTACCGGGACGCCATCTTGGCCCGGAGACTTTCTCATTGAACGGTTGTCCAATGCTCTAGTTACCTCCTCTACTGTAAAAAAAACACGGGGATCAGTGAAGGTACCAAGGCAGTTTCAGTTTCTACACCTAATCCTTTTGGTGCTGAGAAAAGTGACGCAGACTGCTCCACCCAACCTGCCACTGTTATTGAAGATTCAAGGTTAGGCCCAGTTTATAGCTAAACAGAGGGGCACATATTATTTTCCAAAATAAAGTATTGTCCTTTGTCTCTGTCACCTGAATGTATATTACCCAGGCCTCGTCTTGGAGCTCTCTTTTCCTCTCATTTAGGGGCATATTTATACTCCGTTTGCGCCGAATTTGCGTCGTTTTTTTCGACGCAAATTCGGCGCAAAACTAACGCCATATTTATACTTTGGCGTTAGACGCGTCTAGCGCCAAAGTATGAGGAATGAGCGTCATTTTTTTGCGTGAACGCCTTCCTTGCGTTAATGAGATGCAAGGTAGGCGTTCCCGTCTAAAAAAATGACTGCGACGCAAATGCGTCGTATTTATACTCCCGGCCAAAAATCACGCCCGGGAGTGGGCGGGGCAAAAAACCCCGCATTTGCGCCTCTTTTTAACGCCTGGGTCAGGGCAGGCGTTAAGGGACCTGTGGGATCAAAATGAGCCCACAGCTGCCCTCCCATGCCCCCAGGGACCCCCCCTGCCACCCTTGCCCACCCCAGGAGGACACCCAAGGATGGAGGGACCCATCCCAGGGACATTCAGGTAAGTTCAGGTAAGTATAATTTGTTTTTTTTTTAAATTTTTTTTTTGGCATAGGGGGGCCTGATTTGTGCCCCCATACATGCCACAATGCCCAATGACCATGCCCAGGGGACATAAGTCCCCTGGGCATGGCCATTGGGCAAGGGGGCATGACTCCTGTCTTTACTAAGACAGGAGTCATGTAAATGGCATCTGGGCGTCGTTAAAAATGGCGCAAATCGGGTGGAGGCAATTTTTTTGCCTCTACCTGACTTGCCCCATTTTAAGACACCCTAACGCCATTTTCCCCAACGCCGGCGCTGCCTGGTGTACGTGGTTTTTTTTCACGCACACCAGGCAGCGCCGGTCTGCTAGCGCCGGCTAACGCCATTCAATAAATACGGCGCCCGCATGGCGCTTCAGAATGGCGTTAGCCGACGCTAATTTTTTTGACGCAAAACTGCGATAGCGCAGTTTTGCGTCAAAAAGTATAAATATGGCCCTTAGTGCCCTTTTATATTTAGCCCGAATTACAAAAGTGTCCCTTGGGTGCAAGTGCAGAAATTTAATGGAATTATTACAGGCATGGGTACTGTTCGAATTAAACCATCCTTTGTCTTGTTCCCTTTACCCTTAGACAACATAGTCAAAAGTTGACTTACAGAGTTAGAGATGAATATGTGGGCTTCCACCATCTGCTCATGGTCATCCTCCTGGATTAGGGCAGTTAAAAAGTGCCCAATATTCATAGTTACAAGGTCTGTTGTAAATTTGGAAGGATTCCCACCCATCCATTTCATTTTAGAACCATTCTACCCAACTGGAGTAATAGTTAATATTCTACCTATCAAGGTTACTGGTAGCAACCTGATTTGTATTGTTAAAATAACTGAGCTGTGTTCATAAATACAGTTTCTACCACCTCATAATTAGTAGGTATAATCCATTTATTCTCTGAGACAATAATTTGATCAATTTTACTATTATCTTCTCTTTCAATAAAGGTTGGGGGTTGAATTCATAACTAGAAAAAAAACTATCAGCATGTTCGAACATTAAATAGTTTAAAGCTGTTACATATGGACAGTGTCTAAAGTGACCAGTGTCATTACCCTTAGTGTCAGTAAGGCCACGCACCTGATGGAAGAAAAAAGTATATTTAGTGACATTAAAATCCCTGACTCAGATCATATAGTGAGTGGTGACATATAAAATGATCAAAAACCAACTAAAAGAGGGGTTTGGAAAAAGGGAGATTTGGATAGAAAAATCCTGGTCCTGTGTATAGAGCTCCCAATACATGTACAAAAACAAGGTATACACAGTTCCACAATGTAAGTATACTCAGGGAAACCACATTGGGTCCTGATCTAAGGAAAAGATCGTAAAGAAAAGAAAGAAAGCCAGGTCCCTGGAAAATTAATTATTTTGGAACAAGAGCCCTCACTCACCAAAGGTGACATGCTTCATCCTTGGGCTTTGCTCCACGTCAGGCCGGCGCTGCAATGCCTGACGGGCCCCTCAAGGGGGGCTCTTTGCCGGAGATCTTTTGAGATATATGCCCGGTTTAGAAAGAATAGGGTATAGGATTGGAAAAATTCTATTTAAAAAGAACTAGAGGTTAGGCAAATTTTATTAAATAATCCAACCACTGTCATGATTAAAACCAAAGAGCGGGGAGAGAAAAGAACAAGGTCTACGCTCCCCAAAAAATTATTCACTTCCTCACTCAATTTGAGGTTAGGAATTGTACATACAGGATCCCCTGTACGATTCACCAAAAGGTCAACATGTTTCTCGCTATTGATGTCCTATGGATCTAACGCGATTCTTCAGGACCTAAACTACCTAATCCTATGTGTAAATGTAACCTATAGTAAGGAATATTAGTACAATGCAGGGACCTGAAATGAGAAGAATAACAAACAAAAAGAACAACACATTATTCACATGCACAATATCAACAGTAATGTGCTCTGTGTAAATCCACACATAGGTGAAGTATGCCCACTGTGGATCAACGTGTAAATCAATGTGAAAATAATGATGAAAAAATGCTTACCCTCCTCATACTAGTGGATGGGCCGCATCAGGTAAAGCACCAAGTAACGGAGGTCCTACTGAGCTAAATGCGTGAGTTCAATTATCAGATTGTATTTAGGAAGAAGGACAAAAACAGTAATACCGGGAAGTTGAGGGATATAGCGTTTGCCAAACATTCAAGTGTCCCATAATCAAATGTAGTAAGATGCTACACATATTCTGACTGCCCAGGTTTTTAAAGTTCACTTAGCAGAGAATACATCAAGTAAACGTAAAATACGCGGTGTGCTGATTGCAGATGTTAACAGCATATATAAGGAATGTCATAGACACATATATGCATAAGTATATATAACTATATATGTACTTTGATCTACAGCTTATTAGCCAGTATCTTTGAGTCTAGAGCTCGAAATTCAAGGATTAGCGCAAATATGTCACCCATTTAAATTAAGGACTTCGGATACCCACATCGGGTTTCGAAAGAGTCCTAATTAGTCTGACGTTCTCAAAAACGCCGTAGCCAAATCTGCAGCGGCGGTGTCTCCACACGAGTGTTCGTGGTGGGAAATGCGTGTAAACAACAAAGGACCGAATCAAAGGGTATATAACTACCTTTACCCAAAGTAACGTGCAGGGATCCTAAGGATTCCCATCTAAACACCCAACAGTATTACCATCCACTTACTTGGGACCTGTCCGAAGTTCGCGGCATCACCTGCCCCGTCTCGGTGTTCCTGGAATAGGAAGGAGCACCCGCTGGGTTGGGCTATGTATCTTCGAGCCTCAGCATAGAAAGAAGACAGAAATGGCGGCCATCTTGTGTTAGGTCCAGCAGTGGGATGGAAATTAAAGAGGGACTCCATAATGTAAGCCCCAAAAAAGAAAGAAAGGGGTCGGCCATCTTAGTGTTGAGAAAACCAATTTAAAAGACACAGAACTAAGGCTCAAATGGTGGAATAGCCACAACCGGTAGTGAGTGTACCTAAACCTGTTCAAGAGATTCCTTAATCATGATCGGTGCACAAAGTCTGTCCATGGTATGTCATCATTAAGTCCTATAATATGTGTCTTAAGTCGATAGACCCAACGTTGCTCTTTTTCAAAAAGGCGGTTTGTGGATTCTCTCTGGTCTCTGATGGTCTCAAGTATAACCCACCTGAGATCGTTAGGGGTGTGATGTAAATCAATGTAATGTTTCGTCAATTTTGTGGAGGACCTCTGACATCTAATAGTACTGCGATGTTCATTTATCCGAATCTTGATCATCCTAGTGGTCATACCTATGTATCGTAGTTTACACGGGCAAGTGATCATGTAGATACAATTCTTAGTACGGCAATTGGTATGTATCCTTAACTGCCAGGTATAGGGTTCTCCCAAATCTAATTCTTGGGTGGTAGTGGTAAGTGAGCAAACATTACACCCACCACAAGGATGATGTCCTCTGACCCCCAGCCAACGTGTCCTTATCAATTCTCTAGGTTTTGGCACAACAGGTCTAGTATGGACTAGTAAATCTCTAATGTTTTGAGTTCTTTTGAAAGCAAAAAGAGGACGTTCTAGGGATTCTCCCGAGCTGTTCAGGATACTCCAGTGTCTCAAGATGACCTTCTTGACACGGTTACTCAGAGGAGTAAAGGTAGTGACACATGTCAGTCTGATTTGTGGTTCTCGTACATTGGTGGCTAGTAATGTATCCCTCGGGATATTCTTAGTTCTCTTCTTAGCCTGTTTTATAACAGAGTTGGGATAGTTCCGCTCTTTAAGTTTTTGACTCAAAATATCTGCCTGTGTATGAAAATCAGCCAAATCAGAACAGTTACGTCTTGTCCTTAAGAATTGGCCGAATGGAAGATTGTTCCTTAAAGATTTAGGGTGGTGACTGTCGTAGAGCAAGAGACTATTCCTGTCAGTGGGTTTGTGAAAGATGGACGAATGTAGTACTCCATCTGTAAGTATGATCCGTAGATCTAAAAAGGAAACTTCTTTGTCAGAATATTCAGCACTGAAGCGAAGATGCACATCAAGAGTATTAATCCACTGGATGAAGGCTTTAACTTGATCCACATCTCCTTTCCAAACCACTAGTATGTCGTCAATATAACGACGCCACAGTCTGATGTTGGAAAAGAAGGGTTGAGTAGGAACCAGTATGTTGTTTTGTTCGAAGGTGTACATATACAGACAAGCCAGACTCGGTGCAAAAGTGCTGCCCATAGATGTACCTTGTACCTGGTGATATAAGTTATCTTCAAATTGGAAGAAATTTTCTTTAAGGGCCAGGCTCGCACATTGCATTATAAAACTGATGGGGGTATTGCGAGTCCAGGGAGTGGACATCAATGTGTCTTGTACTGCTGTAAGTGTAGCTTCCTGGGGTATGTTAGTATACAGGGCTTCAACGTCAAGACAAATTAACATATCCGTTAAGCCTGTAGTGTTAATGTGATCTAAAAGGACAAGAGTATCCTTAGTGTCTTTTAGGAAAGTGGAAGTTTGTTGAACAATAGGTTTAAAGAAGAAATCGCAAAATCTAGAGAGAGGTTCCAACAGGGATCCTATCCCTGACACAATCGGTCGGCCTGGAGGGGGGGTGCCCTTATGAATTTTGGGGAGACAGTAGAAGTATGGCACTCTAGGTTCTTTGGTGTCAAGGAATTTGGCTTCCTGTTGTGTGATCCATCCTTCTAATTCTGCTTCCCTTATCATTCCACAAATGATGTGTTGAAGGCGGGCTGTAGGATCAACATTAATAGGTTCGTAGTATGTATCATCACTTAGGAGTCTCAGACATTCTTGTCTATAGAAGGTGGTATCGAGTATCACAATAGCACCTCCTTTATCCGCAGGTTTGATGGTAATGTCAGGATTCGAAGATAAAGAACTGATGGCTGTTCTTTCTAATCTAGACATATTCTGGAAAGGACGAGTAGGTAAAAGATGCTGTAATTCATGCCGTATCGCCTTCTCAAAGGTTAGAACTTCTGTTGGAACAGAAGTGGACGGAGGCATGAAGGATGACGGATTCCTTAAATTCGTATCACCCAAGGGTATCGAGGGGATACGATCCTTAAAAAAGAAGTGTAACCGTACCTTCCTAAACATTGCTGAAATCTCGTAATTTAGCCGGAACTGGTCTTCTTTTGGGGTAGGTACAAAACCTAAGCCCTTTTCCAAAACTGACAGTTCAGAGGGGGATAGTATGGTGCCAGACAGGTTAACCACTAAGGTTTGTTTGTTGGTGTCGCACTGCGGCTCCTGGTCACCATTTGTGGTTCTTCATGGGCCGAGTGCACGTTCCTGCCTCTTCTTTTGTTTCTGCCTCTGCCTCTGCCCCGGCCTCTCCCTAAAAAAGGATTGAAACAAACTGGGGTTGCGGTTGGAAAAATGGGTATGGCGGTTGTTGCCACATAGGAAACTGATGGTACGGGAAAGTCGGTGTCATATTCATTAATGGGACCTGACGATTCTGATAAGATTTCCGGCCTTCATCGCTGCTCCATTCATCCGAACTGGAGCTGGGATGTGACCCCCGAGGTCTATGTAGTGAACTGTCCGAGTCATCGGAAGTATCGGAGGTTCCTACCGATTGAAAATCTTGTTTTGTGTAAGGATAGACTTTTTCCCTACTAAATCGCTTGATATCTTTTTGTAATTTGGATATCTTCTGTCGTGTTAGTTGTTCTTTAATCTCATTCAAATCTGAGTTCATCTCTGCCAAACGAGTTTTAAACTGGGACAGTTGTATTGTAGTCTTTATGGAGGTTTCAATCATAGAGATCTGAATGGTGATCGAATCAGCCAAACGTTTTGAAGTGTTAATGATTAGAATCAACCAATCACGGGTACACTTCCAAGAAATTTGTGCCCAATCAGTACGGAATTGTAAATCTTGTAAAAAGATCCTGGGAACATTGGTAACAATCAAACCATGAGGTGAGATGTTAGTCCTAAGATATTCGGTCATAATTGTCCCATGAAGTACTGTTTTTATAAACTCTTTCTTCAGGGCTGATAATTTGACCCAGTCTTCCTTAGACACGCCCGAAGGACCGCTATTATCATTCCCCAAAATAGAAGGAGTTTGGAGAATGGCTTGTACCATATCATCATCAAAGCTGAGACCCTGTAGTTCAGCCATGATCACCTCAAATAGATTTCTACTGGGTGATATATACAGAATACCCCACAGCTCAACAGCTGTACTAAATCATCAAAAACCAACTAAAAGAGGGGTTTGGAAAAAGGGAGATTTGGATAGAAAAATCCTGGTCCTGTGTATAGAGCTCCCAATACATGTACAAAAACAAGGTATACACAGTTCCACAATGTAAGTATACTCAGGGAAACCACATTGGGTCCTGATCTAAGGAAAAGATCGTAAAGAAAAGAAAGAAAGCCAGGTCCTTGGAAAATTAATTATTTTGGAACAAGAGCCCTCACTCACCAAAGGTGACATGCTTCATCCTTGGGCTTTGCTCCACGTCAGGCCGGCGCTGCAATGCCTGACGGGCCCCTCAAGGGGGGCTCTTTGCCGGAGATCTTTTGAGATATATGCCCGGTTTAGAAAGAATAGGGTATAGGATTGGAAAAATTCTATTTAAAAAGAACTAGAGGTTAGGCAAATTTTATTAAATAATCCAACCACTGTCATGATTAAAACCAAAGAGCGGGGAGAGAAAAGAACAAGGTCTACGCTCCCCAAAAAATTATTCACTTCCTCACTCAATTTGAGGTTAGGAATTGTACGTACAGGATCCCCTGTACGATTCACCAAAAGGTCAACATGTTTCTCGCTATTGATGTCCTATGGATCTAACGCGATTCTTCAGGACCTAAACTACCTAATCCTATGTGTAAATGTAACCTATAGTAAGGAATATTAGTACAATGCAGGGACCTGAAATGAGAAGAATAACAAACAAAAAGAACAACACATTATTCACATGCACAATATCAACAGTAATGTGCTCTGTGTAAATCCACACATAGGTGAAGTATGCCCACTGTGGATCAACGTGTAAATCAATGTGAAAATAATGATGAAAAAATGCTTACCCACCTCATACTAGTGGATGGGCCGCATCAGGTAAAGCACCAAGTAACGGAGGTCCTACTGAGCTAAATGCGTGAGTTCAATTATCAGATTGTATTTAGGAAGAAGGACAAAAACAGTAATACCGGGAAGTTATGGGATATAGCGTTTGCCAAACATTCAAGTGTCCCATAATCAAATGTAGTAAGATGCTACACATATTCTGACTGCCCAGGTTTTTAAAGTTCACTTAGCAGAGAATACATCAAGTAAACGTAAAATACGCGGTGTGCTGATTGCAGATGTTAACAGCATATATAAGGAATGTCATAGACACATATATGCATAAGTATATATAACTATATATGTACTTTGATCTACAGCTTATTAGCCAGTATCCTTGAGTCTAGAGCTCGAAATTCAAGGATTAGCGCAAATATGTCACCCATTTAAATTAAGGACTTCGGATACCCACATCGGGTTTCGAAAGAGTCCTAATTAGTCTGACGTTCTCAAAAACGCCGTAGCCAAATCTGCAGCGGCGGTGTCTCCACACGAGTGTTCGTGGTGGGAAATGCGTGTAAACAACAAAGGACCGAATCAAAGGGTATATAACTACCTTTACCCAAAGTAATGTGCAGGGACCCTAAGGATTCCCATCTAAACACCCAACAGTATTACCATCCACTTACATGGGACCTGTCCGAAGTTCGCGGCATCACCTGCCCCGTCTCGGTGTTCCTGGAATAGGAAAGAGCACCCGGTGGGTTGGGCTATGTATCTTCGAGCCTCAGCATAGAAAGAAGACAGAAATGGCGGCCATCTTGTGTTAGGTCCAGCAGTGGGATGGAAATTAAAGAGGGACTCCATAATGTAAGCCCCAAAAAAGAAAGAAAGGGGTCGGCCATCTTAGTGTTGAGAAAACCAATTTAAAAGACACAGAACTAAGGCTCAAATGGTGGAATAGCCACAACCGGTAGTGAGTGTACCAAAACCTGGTCAAGAGATTCCTTAATCATGATCGGTGCACAAAGTCTGTCCATGGTATGTCATCATTAAGTCCTATAATATGTGTCTTAAGTCGATAGACCCAACGTTGCTCTTTTTCAAAAAGGCGGTTTGTGGATTCTCTCTGGTCTCTGATGGTCTCAAGTATAACCCACCTGAGATCGTTAGGGGTGTGATGTAAATCAATGTAATGTTTCGTCAATTTTGTGGAAGACCTCTGACATCTAATAGTACTGCGATGTTCATTTATCCGAATCTTGATCATCCTAGTGGTCATACCTATGTATCGTAGTTTACACGGGCAAGTGATCATGTAGATACAATTCTTAGTACGGCAATTGGTATGTATCCTTAACTGCCAGGCATAGGGTTCTCCCAAATCTAATTCTTGGGTGGTAGTGGTAAGTGAGCAAACATTACACCCACCACAAGGATGATGTCCTCTGACCCCCAGCCAACGTGTCCTTATCAATTCTCTAGGTTTTGGCACAACAGGTCTAGTATGGACTAGTAAATCTCTAATGTTTTGAGTTCTTTTGAAAGCAAAAAGAGGACGTTCTAGGGATTCTCCCGAGCTGTTCAGGATACTCCAGTGTCTCAAGATGACCTTCTTGACACGGTTACTCAGAGGAGTAAAGGTAGTGACACATGTCAGTCTGGTTTGTGGTTCTCGTACATTGGTGGCTAGTAATGTATCCCTCGGGATATTCTTAGTTCTCTTCTTAGCCTGTGTTATAACAGAGTTGGGATAGTTCCGCTCTTTAAGTTTTTGACTCAAAATATCTGCCTGTGTATGAAAATCAGCCAAATCAGAACAGTTACGTCTTGTCCTTAAGAATTGGCCGAATGGAAGATTGTTCCTTAAAGATTTAGGGTGGTGACTGTCGTAGAGCAAGAGACTATTCCTGTCAGTGGGTTTGTGAAAGATGGACGAATGTAGTACTCCATCTGTAAGTATGATCCGTAGATCTAAAAAGGAAACTTCTTTGTCAGAATATTCAGCACTGAAGCGAAGATGCACATCAAGAGTATTAATCCACTGGATGAAGGCTTTAACTTGATCCACATCTCCTTTCCAAACCACTAGTATGTCGTCAATATAACAACGCCACAGTCTGATGTTGGAAAAGAAGGGTTGAGTAGGAACCAGTATGTTGTTTTGTTCGAAGGTGTACATATACAGACAAGCCAGACTCGGTGCAAAAGTGCTGCCCATAGATGTACCTTGTACCTGGTGATATAAGTTATCTTCAAATTGGAAGAAATTTTCTTTAAGGGCCAGGCTCGCACATTGCATTATAAAACTGATGGGGGTATTGCGAGTCCAGGGAGTGGACATCAATGTGTCTTGTACTGCTGTAAGTGTAGCTTCCTGGGGTATGTTAGTATACAGGGCTTCAACGTCAAGACAAATTAACATATCCGTTAAGCCTGTAGTGTTAATGTGATCTAAAAGGACAAGAGTATCCTTAGTGTCTTTTAGGAAAGTGGAAGTTTGTTGAACAATAGGTTTAAAGAAGAAATCGCAAAATCTAGAGAGAGGTTCCAACAGGGATCCTATCCCTGACACAATCGGTCGGCCTGGAGGGGGGGTGCCCTTATGAATTTTGGGGAGACAGTAGAAGTATGGCACCCTAGGTTCTTTGGTGTCAAGGAATTTGGCTTCCTGTTGTGTGATCCATCCTTCTAATTCTGCTTCCCTTATCATTCCACAAATGATGTGTTGAAGGCGGGCTGTAGGATCAACATTAATAGGTTCGTAGTATGTATCATCACTTAGGAGTCTCAGACATTCTTGTCTATAGAAGGTGGTATCGAGTATCACAATAGCACCTCCTTTATCCGCAGGTTTGATGGTAATGTCAGGATTCGAAGATAAAGAACTGATGGCTGTTCTTTCTAATCTAGACATATTCTGGAAAGGACGAGTAGGTAAAAGATGCTGTAATTCATGCCGTATCGCCTTCTCAAAGGTTAGAACTTCTGTTGGAACAGAAGTGGACGGAGGCATGAAGGATGACGGATTCCTTAAATTCGTATCACCCAAGGGTATCGAGGGGATACGATCCTTAAAAAAGAAGTGTAACCGTACCTTCCTAAACATTGCTGAAATCTCGCAATTTAGCCGGAACTGGTCTTCTTTTGGGGTAGGTACAAAACCTAAGCCCTTTTCCAAAACTGACAGTTCAGAGGGGGATAGTATGGTGCCAGACAGGTTAACCACTAAGGTTTGTTTGTTGGTGTCGCACTGCGGCTCCTGGTCACCATTTGTGGTTCTTCATGGGGCGAGTGCACGTTCCTGCCTCTTCTTTTGTTTCTGCCTCTGCCTCTGCCCCGGCCTCTCCCTAAAAAAGGATTGAAACAAACTGGGGTTGCGGTTGGAAAAATGGGTATGGCGGTTGTTGCCACATAGGAAACTGATGGTACGGGAAAGTCGGTGTCATATTCATTAATGGGACCTGACGATTCTGATAAGATTTCCGGCCTTCATCGCTGCTCCATTCATCCGAACTGGAGCTGGGATGTGACCCCCGAGGTCTATGTAGTGAACTGTCCGAGTCATCGGAAGTATCGGAGGTTCCTACCGATTGAAAATCTTGTTTTGTGTAAGGATAGACTTTTTCCCTACTAAATCGCTTGATATCTTTTTGTAATTTGGATATCTTCTGTCGTGTTAGTTGTTCTTCAATCTCATTCAAATCTGAGTTCATCTCTGCCAAACGAGTTTTAAACTGGGACAGTTGTATTGTAGTCTTTATGGAGGTTTCAATCATAGAGATCTGAATGGTGATCGAATCAGCCAAACGTTTTGAAGTGTTAATGATTAGAATCAACCAATCACGGGTACACTTCCAAGAAATTTGTGCCCAATCAGTACGGAATTGTAAATCTTGTAAAAAGATCCTGGGAACATTGGTAACAATCAAACCATGAGGTGAGATGTTAGCCCTAAGATATTCGGTCATAATTGTCCCATGAAGTACTGTTTTTATAAACTCTTTCTTCAGGGCTGATAATTTGACCCAGTCTTCCTTAGACACGCCCGAAGGACCGCTATTATCATTCCCCAAAATAGAAGGAGTTTGGAGAATGGCTTGTACCATATGATCATCAAAGCTGAGACCCTGTAGTTCAGCCATGATCACCTCAAATAGATTTCTACTGGGTGATATATACAGAATACCCCACAGCTCAACAGCTGTACTAAATCATCAAAAACCAACTAAAAGAGGGGTTTGGAAAAAGGGAGATTTGGATAGAAAAATCCTGGTCCTGTATATAGAGCTCCCAATACATGTACAAAAACAAGGTATACACAGTTCCACAATGTAAGTATACTCAGGGAAACCACAATGGGTCCTGATCTAAGGAAAAGATCGTAAAGAAAAGAAAGAAAGCCAGGTCCCTGGAAAATTAATTATTTTGGAACAAGAGCCCTCACTCACCAAAGGTGACATGCTTCATCCTTGGGCTTTGCTCCACGTCAGGCCGGCGCTGCAATGCCTGACGGGCCCCTCAAGGGGGGCTCTTTGCCGGAGATCTTTTGAGATATATGCCCGGTTTAGAAAGAATAGGGTATAGGATTGGAAAAATTCTATTTAAAAATAACTAGAGGTTAGGCAAATTTTATTAAATAATCCAACCACTGTCATGATTAAAACCAAAGAGCGGGGAGAGAAAAGAACAAGGTCTACGCTCCCCAAAAAATTATTCACTTCCTCACTCAATTTGAGGTTAGGAATTGTACGTACAGGATCCCCTGTACGATTCACCAAAAGGTCAACATGTTTCTCGCTATTGATGTCCTATGGATCTAACGCGATTCTTCAGGACCTAAACTACCTAATCCTATGTGTAAATGTAACCTATAGTAAGGAATATTAGTACAATGCAGGGACCTGAAATGAGAAGAATAACAAACAAAAAGAACAACACATTATTCACATGCACAATATCTGTGGACATTAATAGCGAGAAACATGTTGACCTTTTGGTGAATCGTACAGGGGATCCTGTACGTACAATTCCTAACCTCAAATTGAGTGAGGAAGTGAATAATTTTTTGGGGAGCGTAGACCTTGTTCTTTTCTCTCCCCGCTCTTTGGTTTTAATCATGACAGTGGTTGGATTATTTAATAAAATTTGCCTAACCTCTAGTTATTTTTACATAGAATTATTCCAATCCTATACTCTATTCTTTCTAAACCGGGCATATATCTCAAAAGATCTCCGGCAAAGAGCCCCCCTTGAGGGGCCCGTCAGGCATTGCAGTGCCGGCCTGACGTGGAGCAAAGCCCAAGGATGAAGCATGTCACCTTTGGTGAGTGAGGGCTCTTGTTCCAAAATAATTAATTTTCCAGGGACCTGGCTTTCTTTCTTTTCTTTACGATCTTTTCCTTAGATCAGGACCCAATGTGGTTTCCCTGAGTATACTTACATTGTGGAACTGTGTATACCTTGTTTTTGTAGACATATAAAATGATCCACATCTTTTTCCAGAGCTTCAACCACTTCAGACCTTGAGGGATGAAATACATTACTATAAATGCTGACCACTAGGATGTCAGAGTTACCATTCGCGGTTAATAGGACAAATTGGTTATTAGGTGACAATGAGAATCTTTTAGTTGCTGTTAGCGATACCCTAGTAGAGACCAATACAAGAATAGTTCCTTTATCCCCACCCTTATTAGATTGAGTGGCTTCAGCATAAAAAGATGTAAACTCATTAACATCAAATGAATCCATAAGCTAAGTGTCTTGAATGAATACTATATGAACTTCATTCACATATTTTATCCAATCTTCTAGATTGGGTTTACTAGCTACTCCGGCTACATTCAAAGAGACAATGAATATTTCAGACAAAATGTCTTCCTATTTAGCAAGTATGTCTTGTCCCACATCATCCTGAGCAGTGTTTGACAGTTGTATTTTATAAGTTGATTAGCCCCTCTTAGAAGATGCAAACTTAGTTTTGTATGATGTTGTAAGTCAATCAAAGTATTTTTTCTTGTACCCTCCTTCCAATGTATCACCAGAACATGAAGGTAAGTTAAAGGGTTTTATTTAAGAAGAGCGCAGTCCATACAACAAGAGCAAGGCTATCCCTTAGTCGGTTCCCCGGTAACTGTCCTCAATAGAATGCCCCTCACTCCTCGAACCTAGAATACAGGCTGTCCCCACATTCTGCACATTCTACTTACATTGATATCATGCCCAAGGCTTTGTCTAAGATAGCAGGTCTGTCCACAACTTGCCAATCTAGAGATAGTGTGGACAAGCAATCAGCTTAGCTGTTCCTCCAACCCTGAATATGCTTTATAAAATAGCAATATTCCGAAAGGCTGGCAGTCAGCCTCTCTAATCTAGCTGAGCCATTGCCTTCTCTTCCTGCTGATAGCACTTTGAATTAATGGTTTATATTCGGTACATAGGATAAATATAGTTCTCCACAGGTATGTTCTGAAGTACTCTGCTCCGCATGCTGCAGCTAACGCTTTGTGTTCAATCACTGAGTAATTCCTCTCAGAGGTGGTCAAAGTGCATGAGGCCAATGCAACAGTTTTCTCTTTCTTATTATGTATTTGGGACAAAACTATCCCTATGCCAGTCAAGCTGGCATCCGCCCCAAGTATCGACTTCAATTTAATGTTAAATGGAATTAAGATACCAGCTTTACAAATTTCATCTTTGATGGACTCAAAGCATTCCTGTTTTTTTATGTCCCCAGTCAAAGGTATTACATTTTTCAATAATATTCTCAAGTATTCTGTTTTGTCTGAAGATTTCAAATTTGGTACAGTACTCAATGAAACTTAAGATGGATCTCATCATACCTTTATCTGTAGGAGCTGGAGTCATTTTGATCACCTTCGATAAGCTTTCTTAGGGGCTAGGGGTTCCACTCCCTCTTCTGTGATGCTGTATCTCAAATAATCCTCCTGCTGTACCAAACATATTTTTCTTGACGTAAAGTCAATCCAGCATCCAAAAATTAAAATGTCATCTTGAAAGTACAAGACATTCCTCATGCCATTAAGCACTGCCCCATTATCCTCTGGAATACACTTGCGGCTAAGTATAGACCATAATGACCATAAAGGTGCCTTGCGTGGTGATAAAAGACGTGAGTGATTTTGTTTGTTCATGTAACCTGATTTTGTGGTAGGCATTCTTCAAGTCAAGCTTTGAAAAATACCTACCACCAGTCAACATCAACATTAATTCATTAATATTGGGCAAGGGATAGGTGTTCACCACAATATTTTGATTGAGCGATCTCAAACCCATGCAAAATCTGTACTGGCCATCTGCTTTCTCTGTAATGACTACTGGAGATACCCAACTTGAAGCTTTCACTGGTTCTATTACTCCACTCGACAACACCTCATCCAATAATTCTTTCACAGCATTGCGAGCAACCAAAGGAACTCTCCTAACTTTATGTTGGATGGGAACCACATCTAGCTTTAACACAATTTTATGGACGTACCCCTTGCGAAGAACCGGTTCATTTTTAAATACCTTCTGTGCTTCATCCAAAATATTCTTAAGTGACAATTCTTCAACCACAATTACTTGCACCCCCCCTAGATTTGTTACAATATTCAGATCATATTGACGTACTAATTCTAATATGGGAGGTCAATCTTCTGCTACATATACGTTTCCCTTTGTCTCTCTTCCTTTAAACCATATTTTTGCTTCCAAATATCCCAACAAATTGATGGCCTCCCCCTGGTATCCACACAAATGAATATCTTTTGGTAGTAAATCAGCACCTGACAGTGATGGCTAAACATACTTTTTGGAATAATGGTGTACATTGAACCACAATCTACCATTAGTTCTACACTTCTACCATTGATCATAAACACAGTTCTGTGTCTTGATAACTTGCCATTTCTATTATTTGTGCTATCAACACGAAGAATGCGGACTCCACCTCACCACTCTTTAATACATACTCTTCATCCACAGTAGATACTCTAAAAGTACTATCTTGCCTACATATAGAAGCAAAGGGACTTTTATTACCACGTTTTCTGCAATCCTTGTTCAATGCCACACCCTCCTTATACTCTGCGGTAGAAAAATTACTTCCACATCTATAACATGTTTTGTTAATGATTTTAGATTTAGTAAAGGAACCACCAGACTTACTCGCCGCCCTCACATCTAATGCACTCGTAGATAAGTTTGATTCATCTCCACTACCCACTTCTTTCTTCTCCATTTCTTTCATGCGCAACTGTGACTGCTCCACTATGTAATCCATTTCTATGGCATCTTAGAACTGGGTTTATAGCTGCCCATAATCGTTCCTGATTTTTTTTATTCTTGCAATGGACTATTAATTGATCCCGTACAAGTTCATCTGTCATTGCTCCAAACATGTATTTCATAGATAACTCTCTTAATTTTGCTACAAACTCATCAATTGTTTCCTTTTCTGTTAGAGGGCACGCATAAACTTTTATCTATTCATTTCTCTCCTTTGCAAATCTATGCGCTAAATATTTTTTTGCTTGTATGTACACGTCTTCTATTGGATTTACTTTCGGTTCTTTGTACACCGGAAGATATTTAAAGACACATTGACCCTCTTTATCAAGAATATTCAACAATAACGCTTTCTTTCTGGCAGCACTAAATTTTTGCCCATCTAAAGCTTCTAAGTAAGTCGCAAACATTTCGATCCAGTTTTCCCATTCTACATTTAATGGGTCTGACTGGGTTAAAAATAGAGGTGGGGTGACAATTCCACTCTGTCCTTGCATAATAGCCTCTTTGAGTTTAAAAATTGACTTAAGCTGAAGTTTTTCAATAATTTACACCATAGGCGATTAAGATGCTTTACTCCTAACAGAGTTTTTTTCTTAATACACACACCTACAGACTAACACAGTTCGTGTTAGTCTGTAGGCGTGTGTATTACCAGGGGTGTAGAAGACAGTAAATTTCTGGGGGGGACAGGGACAACCTTGAGGACTTTCAAGTGACCCTATACAAATCGGCCATTGTGTGAGATCACCCGGGTAAACAAATACAATTGCATAGTTTTTAAGTGAAATATTGAGAAAGGCATGCTTGTAGTCACAGTTTGCAAGTATGCTTTATTGTTATTTACATTCACAAAGTAATTGGACCAAATGCACAAAAAAATGTTTATAAATCTCGCATCTTCATGCACCAAGCAAACAAAGGTGGGACAAAAAAAGGACGAATAAACTAAATGTTCTTGGTGAGATTCCTAAACCTCAACATGCAATTGCCCTAATTAGAAATTATTATTTCTTGCTGTAGGTATCTATAATAAAATTATGAACTTGAATTTGAAAAGCCAAATAATTTATTGCGCCGTTCACTGCGGAGGACAAATTGTTTTGCTATTGTCTGTAGGTCAATTGAGTCCATCATCTCTTTATGTATATTGCATATGGCAACATGATTCAGTCTTTTCTGGGACATAGTTGATCTTAGCCAAGTTTTCAGGCGGCGGAGACCACTGAAGCTTCTCTCAGCCTCACAAGAAGATACTGGAATAATTAAAAGAATCTGCAGTAGCTTTTCAACCTGTGAAAAGAAAGCTCCCTCTCTTGGAAGCATTTTTCGGAGTATGTCTGCCAGTTCTGGGACTGAAGAGTACTTGAACATACTTGATAATATAGTTAATTGAGCTTTGAGCAGCAAAGGGTCAATTTCTTTGTACTGAGCAATAGAGTCCATGCCACTGCCTGTTAAAAGCACCTGTTCAAGTTTTTCATATCTGTGGATGCCTTCCTGGTCAAAACGCTGAGTGAGATGAACAGAAACTGTATCCAAAAGTTCAAAGTACTGAGGTCGATAGTAGTCCCCCACGGTTGCAGGATGAAAACTTTCTGCTGCTCCATCATCTATTCTTTTAGGGATTCGCCGCAGTCGTGGCACTTCAATGGCATTAAGATGGTACTTAGAAGTCATGTGGTTAGTGGAATGGATCAGACTGTTGAATGACTCATCATTACGAAGCTTCAGTATGGCACTTTTTGCTACATTCACAGCAGCCAGTAGCCCAGATATAGTTTGCTGGCGGCCTTGCATGGCAATATTCAAACATTCCAGAAGCTGCAGTATTTGGAGAGCAATCTGAAGACCTAGGACAGTTGTTCCTCTCTGAAAGTATGCAAGCAAACCACGAGCACGAGCAGACACATCACCACTGGACTTGGATGTTGATAATTGTTCTAGGGTTTCCAGAATAGGTTCATAATTATCCATTACTTTTTGTACAGCTTTTACACGGACCGTCCAACGTGTTGGACACAGTGGCTTTATTTTTAACACATTTGTGGTGAGATCATGAATGGTGGGGCAATTCAGCTTACCTTTCTTGCCTGAGCAGGACACCAAGGTCACAGAACCCTCCAAAGTGTGCTGGCAGGGATCGGTGGCAACATCCAGGATCGCGGGAGTTGCAAATGATCACTGGCATCTGGTCCCTAGGGACAACCACTTGCGCATGCACAGTGGGCACAAAGCTAGCATTTGCCTTTGATGAAGGGTAGGTTTTAGGGTACAGGACGGGGAGGTCACGTAGTTTTTAGGACAGGGCCAGATAGGTTTTAGAGTTCAGGGTGGGGGCGAGGTAATTTTTAGAACAGGCCTGGGTAGGTTTTAGAGTACGACGGGGCGCTGGGAAGTTTTTAGGACAGGGTGGGTTAGATTTTAGGGTTCAGGGCAGGGGGTCAGGGTAGTTTTTAGGGCAGTGCAGGGTAGGTTTTTGGGTACAGGACGGGGAGGTCAGGTAGTTTTTAGGGCAGAGCGGGGTAGGTTTTAGGGTTCAGGGTGTGGGGTCGGGTAAGTTTTAGAACAGGGCGGGGTAGGTTTTACGATACAGGGTGGGGGCGGGTAGTTTTAGGGTACAGGACGGGGAGATCAGGTAGTTTATAGGACAGGGCGGGCTAGGTTTTAGGGTTCAGGGCAAGGGCAGGGGGTCAGGTAGTTTTTAGGACAGGGCGGGTAGGCTTTAGGGTTCAGAGTGGGGCGGGGCTCAGGGTAGTTTTTAGGAAAGGGTAGAGTAGGTTTTAGGATTCAGGGTGGGGTCGGGGTTTGGGTAGTTTTTAGGACGGGCAGAGTTTTTTAGGACAGGCAGAGCAGGTTTTAGAATTCAGGGCAGGGGCGTCTGGTAGTTTTTAGGACAGTGCAGGGTAGGTTTTAGGGTTCAGGGCAGGGGTGGGGTCAGGGAAGTTTTTAGGACAGTGCAGGGTAGGTTTTAGGGTACCGGACGGGGGGATCAGGTAGTTTATAGGACAGGACGGGCTAGATTTTAGGGTTCAGGGCAAGGGCAGGGGGTCAGGTAGTTTTTAGGACAGGGTGGGTAGGTTTTAGGGTTCAGGGTGGGGGCAGGGTAGTTTTTAGGAAAGGGTAGAGTAGGTTTTAAGATTCAGGGTGGGGTCGGGGTTCGGGTAGTTTTTAGGACAGGCAGAGTTTTTTTTAGGACAGGCAGAGCAGGTTTTAGAATTCAGGGCAGGGGAGTCTGGTAGTTTTTAGGACAGTGCAGGGTAGGTTTTAGGGCTCAGGGCAGGGGTGGGGTCAGGGACGTTTTTAGGACAGTGCAGGGTTCGTTTTAAGGTACAGGACGGGGAGGTCGGGTAGTTTTTAGGACAGGGCGGGGTAGGTTTTAGGGTTTAGGGCATGGGCAGGGGGTAAGGTAGTTTTTAGGACAGGGCAGGGTAGGTTGTAGGGTTCAGGGAAGAGGCGGAGGAGTCATGGTAGTTTTTAGGACAGTGCAGGGTAGGTTTTGGGATTTAGGGTGGGGATGGGCTCGGGGTAGTTTTTAGGACAGGCAGGGTTACTTTTAGGGCTCAGGGCGGGGGGCTTTAGAGCTCAGGGTAGGGGGGAAGGGGAAGTTTTAAGTGCTTGGGCGGGGTGGAGTATGGTATCAGGTG
Source organism: Pleurodeles waltl (assembly GCF_031143425.1). Taxonomy (NCBI): domain Eukaryota; kingdom Metazoa; phylum Chordata; class Amphibia; order Caudata; family Salamandridae; genus Pleurodeles; species Pleurodeles waltl. Next base: position 1,314,653,779 of record NC_090440.1, read on the forward strand.
TAAGAGGGCAGGGCAGGAAGAATTTACCATGCATGTTCCTTTACCAAACATGCTTTTACAACAAAATTCACTGTTAAGGCTTGCATGGTAATGGTGTGCATGGTAAAGGCATGCATGATAAAGACGTGGCCGTTGTTGAGAACACGTTGTTAAGGCATGCGTGATGTACACATGTGTTGTTCCATCATACATCCCTCATACCAGTGTAGGGTGTCAGAGCACTTTACATCACACAGACATTACACAGAGACAATCATCATATGTGTGTAACTCAGTCTATAGGACATGTTACATAAGACAGAGGACTACAAGGTGTGGGAGTCACAGGCCATCCATACTGGTAGCAGGTATAGTTTAAGAGTACCCTGTCTGGAGAAGCCCAGGCTCAGAATTTAAAACATAACGCCATGGTTGGGGGTTCTCTTTAATAATAAGAACTGATTTTCACTGAAATTAACCCCTTTTGCAACATTAAGTTAATGAAAAAATGGGGAACAACCATAACGTTCTAATCTATACCTCGCAGTTTGTATGCATCTCTTTGCGCTAGTACTATTTTATGATGACTCAAAACTTCCACTAGACAAAACTTCAATCTCTCTCCAGGAAGACCATTAATCACCGGATTGAAATTTTTATTGTTGCCTGAAAACTGTCCGGGGCAAGGAACACCCAGCAGGTGCTTTCAAAGCCACTTTCAAGCACCGAGTCACCTCAGGGGACAATAATTAGCACTGTGGCAGTCGGAGACCCTGGTGAAAGGGAGACAGAGGGCGACAGAAACAGGGCCCTAACAGACATTTTCACACAAGCGTGCTAAAACCTGCCCTGCTCATTTCTTACAGTGAACCAACAATAATGTATAAAAAAGGGAGATGCTCGGCAACACAGCACTTTATTTAAAAAGTAAGGGAAATACTTTATTTAATTACCCAAACCTCCTTACCTTATTTAAATCTTGCTGCTATCTTCAGGCTAGAGGGCGGCAGAAACGGATTTCAGACAGCAATCAACAAAGGGCCTCTCTCTCCCTTTGTTTTCAGAAGTGCAGACTCCAGGCAGCTGTGGGCTGTTGGGGGCAAGGTGTGAAAGAACTCCTCCTGTGCTTGCAGAACAACAAAAGGGCAGAGGGAGAGTGGCCTTTGTGACATCACCCTCATGATCAGATTGGTCGCAGGTAGCTGGAAGCAGGTCACAGGTCAAGTGCAGGGCCAGTATAGGTCGCGCTTTCCGCGCTCATGGCCCTGCAAATCAGATCATAGAAGGGGAAATCCTTTGTCCCCTCGTCCCCCCCACCCTTGTCCCCCGTGTCCCCCCACTCCAAAATCTTGGGGGGATATATCCCCCACGTCCCCCACACTTCCTACGCCCATGTGTATTACCGATACACAGACATGCATATGTGTGTGCAGTCACTGACCTGTATGTGCTGTTAAACTAAGCCACGTGCAGAGACTAGGTTACATGTCGCTGTTACAGTGCTGACGAGTGTTTTAAAACTGTCAATGAAGCGTGCACATCATTGTAGAAAGTCAGTGATGGGCTTGATTGATGAAGTTTAACTAACACGTTTATTTCAGAAAAGTGTGCGCATCCCTGTGTAATTCAGTGTGCTTTAAGGAATACTTTTCTGGTCCAAGATGGCAGAGATGTAACCGACGTGGGCATGCGTTGCGTCGTGGTGCGTCTTTCAGACTTCCTGCTTGTGAATCTGCTCATGCTGGAGCGAGCTGGAGACCACTGAAGTCCGCTTGAGCCCAACAGTCTGTACCTAATGAACTGCTCGCCTCTGCTTCCTCTAGCCTTTGGCCTTTTGGCACCAGTGACAGCAGGTTTTGCACCGGAACACAGCTTGAGCCTCACAGTGTCAAGCGTGTCCGCTGTCCACATTTCAGGCTACTGACAACGCCAACACCACCAACAATGGCACACGCATGACACCGCTGGGTCCAAAGCCACCTCATCAGTTGCAGGGGTCCACTGCCTTCCTTCATTGCCAAATTCTTGTACCCTCCTTCCAAGCTATCATCAGACCTTAGAAAGTAAGTTAAAGGGTTTTATTTAAAAAGAACGGAGTCCCAACAACAAGATTGTGGCTATCCCTCAGCCAGTTCCCAGTAACTGCCCTCACTAGAATGCCCCCGGCTCATCGAACCCAGAATGCAGGCTGCCTCCACATTCTGCACATGCTACTGCCATTGACATCATACACAGTGAGTACAACAGTCGTCCATACTTTCTAGGGGTGCAAATCGATTACTAGTTGGGACTGGGTGGGTCTGACCCGACTTTCTATTAACTCTTTTACTTTAATTATATTTTAAAGAGTGGAAAACGACTGGGTCTATAAATAAAGCCCACCTGGGACTGCTTTTATGTTACTCCTGAAGCAAATTCCCTGTGATTGTATATATTGAACCTTTAAGTTAAACTCAACCAAATGGGGGTTTCTAAAATTCAGGATTATAAAGTCACCCTCTGATGTTTTCTTCAAATTTCTTACTCAGCCGCCTCTTCTCAATATTAGGATTTCTTCAAATAGCAGACCCACCTGGGGTATCCTTTGTGCCAACCAGTGCACAGCTTTATTTTTAATTTCTTCCCAGGATTCCTAATATGTAGGCCTCAGGCTCGGGTTCCCCATTACAAACAGGATGAAGGGTGTAGCCTCGGGTGGAAGGTGTACTGCATCTTTTAAGAACTGTTGGCCATATTTCTCTAGCGGGATGGGCTCCACATGGGAATACCTCCTGCTTCCTTTTAGTAGGTGTTTCAAGCCGTCTTACGGTGTCTACAGTTGGGTAACTTTTAGACTCTACAGGCTCTCTCTCTTGTTGGATTGATCTTCTTCACATCTTGTATAGTTATCTCCTTTAGGGACACCCTCTACTATATTTGTGCCTCCTGTTACAGGTTCATTACCATGCCTGTGCCCTTGATGACTTGGGGTACCATTCTGTTTCTCTATTAATTTCAGCATATTTGCTAAGCTTGTTTCAAGCTGTGTTTATTTATAGGTTACTCCCTCTAGGGCCAGTTTAACCATAGACTTCATATTTGTAATTCGCTTACCTTTGCACTGAACATACGAAGCTACATTTCCTCCCATACTATTTTCTTACTGTTGCCTAGATGTTCTAGTTGCCCTTTTTTTTTTTTTTTAGCTCGTGGTGGATTCACTATTGATGAAGACAGGTTCATAATTGAGGAGAGGAGAGTATTTGAGACACATTGATTAGGTTTGGGAAGGGTATTACCAGCAGAGAGTCTACTGTCTTGCCATAGGCGACTTCCACTGTCCATAAAGCCTCAGAGACTGCCCATTGAGTTGCCTCAAGTCTTTCTTCCACATTAAAAATGTCTTTGTTTATCATTGATATCACCCTCTGAGGAGCTTCCAATGTTGTTTTCCTTTTGCCCATTTTGTAGGTCTGAAAATGAAGATGTGTAAAAGTACCGATTTACTGGCTTTTGGACCAGATATAAAAGGGGTGGCCCAGCCCAACCTTGCAGGCTGCATACGGGCATAGGCAGGCCCGCTCTTGGCCTGATGTTCACCTGTGCATGCGCCTGGGCTTGCTGCAGGAATCTCCCCTGCCTTTTAATGCATCCACATGGCGCTCGTTATCAATAGCTGCCTCTCTCAACTGCAAAGGGCGCAGGGGATTGTTGTCCAAGCCCCCTGGCAGGAGCAAACTGTGTCTACATAAGGATGCAGATGCAGGAAAAGTGGGAAGCTTTGCTGACAAGTTAGACAAATTACTAAGATCCACATAAGACTTCCCACATGTGACAATAACTTCATATATCTCTGTTTATGAGTACAGAATTGTTGTATTGTTGGGCTGGATTAAGGAAAAGCAATAATTGAAAGCCATTTTATTTTAACAGAAATGGGAGCCAGATTATTTCTTCCCAACATCAGATGTTTCAACACTACATTTACTGTTTAGCAACTTCCCACTTTCGCTGCGGATAGCAAAGAAAATTCTAACTTTTGACAACATTGCGTTATTGGAATCTGATGATTTGTTTAAAAATAAAAAACGAACTTTAATTAGTTTCATAAGTAAGTGTCTGCAATAACATATTTGGAGATTAAAAGCAAAATTGACTTCAATCCTGATGATAGTTGTTAGGAGACATTAATCAATGTATCTGACTGTGGGATAGAAATCTAACACTAGCTAAAAACAAAATTCCATATTTTTTCTTTGTAAACAAATGTTTGATTGTAAAACGATCTGGAGTTGATTTTGCTTAACAGCGTATTTTTGAGAAACCAGTGCATAATACCCTTCTTGAAGTATACAAAAATGTCAGACAACCTTGAGGAATCATCAGTACTTAATTAAAAATAAATAAATAAAAATAAGTGCTAGGATCCAAAATATACCTCAGGAGGCCACTACGTCTTGCACCACCCTGCAAGCCATGTCAACGCTGCCAAATACCAGTATTAACGCCCCTATTAGCCATCACTCTCCTACAAATGTGACCATTTGGACTATATAGAGTGACATAAAGGTATAAAAATGACCTCGGCATGCTAGTATTATAATAATGTTTAATTACACTTCGGATTGTTAGGCACTCTGCTCCTGTGCTCTTTAAAAAATGTACTGACAGTTCCATCATGTGGTGGGCTTTCATAAATATGTGGCGGTGTTTAAAAGTAGCGGTTCCGAGCACCAGCAAACACTGGCACAAATTAAGCACCAAAGCACAACTGCGTCAGACTGGCAATTTCTATTGGAACCTCATTCAGAATACACACACAAAAGGCTATTGGGCGACAGTATAGAACTTGCTGATAACTGTCCCTTTGAATCTACTCTAGATGTATTGACTACTTTGGCCATTTTAAAACATTTAGGGGCATATTTATACTCTGTTTGCACTGAATTAGTGTCAATTTGTTTTACTCTAAATCGGTGCAAAACTAACTCTAGATTTCTACTTTGGCTCTAGACCCGTCTAGCGCCACATTTATGGAGTTAAAGTCATTTTTTGGAAGTGGAAACCTACCTCCCTTAATGAGATGCAAGGTAGGCGTTCTGGGGTAAAAAATGACTTTATCGCCTTAATGCCATATTTATACTCCCGTGCAAAAATGGTGCACGGGAGGGAGGAGGGGTAAAAAAATGGTGCAAGGCTTGCTTTGCCCCATTTATTAACGCCTGGGTCAGGGCAGGCATTGGGGGACCTGTGGGCCTATTCCATGGTGGAACACCATGGAAAAGGCCCACAGGTGCCCTCCCCAGGCCCCAGGGACACCCACACCAGAGGGACTGCAGAGGATGGGGGACCCCATTCCAGGTAAGTACAGGTAAGTATTGCATTTTATTCTCTGAAATGGGCCCCCATACATGGCACAGAGTGCAATGACTGCCCAGGGGACCTCTGTCGTCTGAGCTGGCCTTTGGGGTGGTGGGCATGACTCCTGCCTTTTCTAAGGCAGGAGTCATGTGGCATGGTAAGTTTAGCACCATAAAATGACGCTAATCTGGTTAGAGTCATTATTTTTACTCTAACCTGCCTAAAGCCATTTTTTGGTGTTAAACTCTCTTCTTCTATACTGCCAGCCCCACCCGACTAAAGTAATTTTTTTAACTCTAGCCTACCCTTTGCACCGGCTTGCACCATTCCATAAATATGGTGCCCGGCTGGTGCACAGAAATGGTGCAAGCCGTGCTAAACTTTTTTGTGCAAAACTGAGTTAGTGCAGTTTTGCAGCAAAAAGTATAAATAAGGGCCAATATTTTGTAAGTTTGCGCCACTTTTGCGTCAAAAAATGACTTTAATGCGGCGCAAAAAAAGTATAGATCCGGGCCGTGGTGCTGGACGGGTCTAGCACTAAAGTGTAAATATGGAGTTAGATTTGCACCGAATTAGAGTAAAAAAAATGACGCTAATTTGATGCAAACAGAGTATAAATATGCCCCTAAATATGGTGTAAAGGCCATAGAGTCATTTTTTGCACGGGAACGCCTACCTTGCATCTCATTAAGGCAAGGTAGGTCTCCACTGTCAGAAAATGACTTTAACTCCATAAATATTGTGCTAGAAAGGTCTAGCACCAAAGTGTAAATATGGAGTTAGTTTTGCACCGAATTAGAGTTAAAAAAAATGACACTAATTCGGTGCAAACAGAGTATAAATATGCCCCCTAGTTTAAATTTTTGGTGCTAAATCCCCATCTCTCATACCACCCGGCTTGCGTCATTATTTTTTTACACTAGCCCATCCTTTGTACCAGCTTGCTCCATTCCATAAATGTGGTGCCCAGCTAGTGCACAGAAATGGTGGAAGCCGGTGCTAAACGTTTTGGTGCAAAACTGCGTTAGTGCAGTTTTGCCCCAAAAAAGTAAAATCAGGGCCTAACTCTATTACACCAAACGCAGTACCGCTGAAAGGTCACTTAAATGTACTAACCACGCATAGAGAACTCTACAAGGTTTCACCTGAGTTTATTGTCAAATGTGCGCATCTGGCATTTAGTAAGTAAAGTTATTTTTCAATGATGAATTCTTCTTCTAAATCAAATGAATAGCAAGGAGTGCTTCCTTAATCTTAAACCTGGCAAATGTTTTTGTGGCTCATCTAGAGAACGTCTTGCTGTGGAAGGGTCATATAGAAAATATTGCGAGGCTCCGTTAAGAACCATTACATTCTTACATCCATCTCTGAACAGGCGAAAGATCTTGGTTTCTTCCTGGAGAAAAATAGTCAACAAATAAAGGCCCATATTTATACTTTTTGACGCACAACTGCACCAACGCAGTTGTGCGTCAAAATTTTTACCGCCGGCTAATGCCATTCCAACGCGCCATGCGGGCGCCTTATTTATGGAATGACGTTAGCTGGCGCTGCGGACTGGTGTGCGTCAAAAAAAATGACTCACACCAGGCAGCGCCGGCGTATGGGAAAATGGGGGTTGTACGTAAAAAAATGGGGCAGGTCAGGTCTGAGGCAAAATTCAGGCCTCAAACCGGATTTGCGCCATTTTTTTGACGCCCAACCTCCATTGACATGACTCCTGTCTTAGCAAAGACAGGAGTCATGCCCCCTTGCCCAATGGCCATACCCAGGGGACTTATGTCCTCTGGGCATGGTCATTGGGCATAGTGGCATGTAGGGGGGCCCAAATCAGGACCCCTATGCCACAAAAACAATCTGAAAAAAATACTTACCCGAACTTACCTTTACTTCCCTGGGATGGGTCCCTCCATCCTTGGGTGTCCTCCTGGGTGGGCAAGGGTGGCAGGGGGTGTCCCTGGGGGCAGGGGAGGGCACCTCTGGGCTCCTTCCGAGCCCACAGGTCCCTTAACGCCTGCCCTGACCCAGGCGTTAAAAAACGGCGCCCATCAGGCTGTGCGTCGTTTTTTAAGGCTCACCCCCTCCTGTGCGTCAAAATGACGTCAGAGTATAAATATGGGTCTCAGGCCTTAAAGTCATTTTTTGGAAGGGAACGCCTACCTTGCATATAATTAACGCAAGGCTGGTTCCCCCTTCCAAAAAATGACGCACATGGTGGAATTTTGACGCCCGTGGGGTCGGACGTCAAAGTATAAATATGGGGCAGGGTTTGTGCCGATTGTGCGTCAAAATTTTTGACGCACATTCGGCGCAAACAGAGTATAAATATGCCCCAAAATTTCTAAACCCCAAACTAACCCACACACCTAAACTCCTGATACATGACAGACAGCACTCTTGCAATCTTAGGAAGAATGTACTGTTCAGTCAGTTTTTAAGACCAAGACAAAATTGCACCCCATAAACAAATCAGGAAAAATAGGATATCCCCATAAAAATATCTAACATGCCCTGAAAAGAGAAATATTATCCTACAGTACTGGATTGCAGAGGGGAGTAACCTTTGTTAACAGGCAATAAACTACATCATTAATATTAAAGAAATTCCAACAATCATTGCAGATTTCATTATATTAAATAACGCTTGCTCTAGGCAACCACTGTGCATGTAACTTTTTCAGTTTTTGAAAGTGAACAAACGTCTGTCAATTCAGGTGGGCTGAGTGTTCAAGAGTTGGTGGAATTGCTTAAAATGCCAAAGATACTGACACAAGCCACTTTCCGATCTCTAACATGCATAGAGTGTTTCGGTCACAGTGCCATGTCCTTTTTACGGCATATATTCTATTCAGGATATTCATTTGAATAAATGGTATCCATCAGTGTGGTTCCCCTTGGAGGATCGCCGTTTTGAGGTAGTTGAGTGACTTGGCTATTTCAGTGACTTGGAGAGCTATGCTGGCAGGAGCTTAGGACCTGATTTAAGAAAGGTGGCACTGCACCCAGTGCAGCACCACTTTTCTTGTGCCCCTTAGCACCCTCCTAATGCCACCATGCATGCACCGTATCTAAGATATGGTGCTCCATTGCGGTAGTTAGGAGAACTAGAGTCAAAATATTTGATGCTAGCTTAGAGCTTTGCAGGATTAGTTTAAAAAATGTTGATGCTAATCCTGCAAAGCCCATTGAGGCCCCTTATAAATGATGGTGTGCCTCCTTTTAATGACAAATGCAAAAAGAACAGGTGATGGACAGAATGCTGAACAATGTCAAACATTCACCCCCAGGACAGAGATCTGGGTTTAAATCCAACTTTTTTTGCTGCCTATGCCATTCCAGTTTGAACCCAGCCATATGCAAATCAGTCTTGACCCTGTTCCCCCTGGGAACAGTCCAGCCCGAACTGCCAGGCCAGGTCTTCCCTGGACTGGAAACAAGCATTCTGGGACCAGTTTCAGGGTTTCACCTCTCATCTGCCAGTCTAGCTTAAGTCCAGTGGCATGGGAAGCACGGCACCCATGTATGGGCATACCCTTCTCACTTAGGGTGACAAATGCAAAAAGAACAAGTGATGGACTGAATGCTGAACAATGTCAAACATTCACCCCCAGTACAGAGATCTGGGCCTAAATCCATCGTTTTTTTGCTGCCCATGGCATTCCACTATGGACCCAGCTATATGCAAATCAGTCTTGACCTTGTTCCCCATTGGAACAGTCCAGCCCGAACTGCCAGGCCAGGTCTTCCATGGACTGAAAGCAAGCATCCTGGGATCGGTTTTGGGGTTTTACACCTCATCAGCCAGGCTAGCTTGAATCCAGTGGCAGGGGAAGCTCGGGGCCCACATCTGGGCATACCCTTCCCACTTAGGGCAACAAATGCAAAAAGAACAAGTGATGGACAGCATGCTGAACGATGTCAAACATTCACTCCCAGTACAGAGATCCGGGCCTAAATCCATAGTTTTTTTGTTTGCTGCCTATGCCATTCCAGTTTGGACCCAGCCATATGCAAATCAGTCTTGACCCTGTTCCTCCTGGGAACAGTCCAGCCCGAACTGCCAGGCCCGGTCTTCGCTGGACTAGAAACACGCATCCTGAGACCGGTTTCAGTGTTTCACTCCTCATCTGCATCTGCCAGTCTAGCTTGAAACCAGCGGCATGGGAAGCACCCACGTCTGGGCATACCCTTCCCACTTAGGGTGACAAATGCAAAAAGAACAAGTGACGGACAGAATGCTGAACAATGTCAAACATTCCCCCCCAGTTCAGAAATCTGGGCCTAAATACATCGTTTTTTTGCTGCCCATGGCATTCCACTATGGACCCAGCCATATGCAAATCAGTCTTGACCCTGTTCCCCATGGGAATAGTCCAGCCCGAACTGCCAGGCCAGGTGTTCCCTGTACTGGAAACAAGCATCCTAGGACCTGTTTCGGGGTTTCACTCCTAGATCTGAGCCTAAATCCATAGTATTTTTGATGCCCATGCCATTCCAGTATGGACCCAGCCATATGCAAATCAGTCTTGACCCTGTTCCCCATGAGAACAGTCCAGCCCGAACTACCAGGCCAGGTCTTCCCTGGACTGAAAGCAAGCATCCTGGTACCAGTTTTGGGGTTTCACACCTCATCAGCCAGGCTAGCTTGAATCCAGTGGCATGGGAAGCTCGGGACCCACATCTGGGCATACCCTTCTCACTTAGAGTGACAAATGCAAAAAGAACAAGTGATGGACGGAATGCTGAACAATGTCAAACATTCACCCCCAGTACAGAAATCTAGGCCCAAATCCATCATTTTGTTTCTGCCTATGCCATTCCAGTTTGGACCCAGCCATATGCAAATCAGTCTTGACCCTGTTCCCCCTGGGAACAGTCCAGCCTGAACTACCAGGCCAGGTCTTCCCTGGACTGGAAACAAGCATCCTGGGACCAGTTTCTTGGTTTCACCCATCATCAGCCAGGCTAGCTTGAATCCAGTGGCATGGGAAGCACAGCACCCACATCTGGGCATACCCTTCTCACTTAGGGCAACGAATGCAAAAAGAACAAGTGATGGACGGAATGCTGAACAATGTCAAACATTCACCCTAAATCCATTGTTTTTTTGCTGCCCATGCCGTTCCAGTCTTGACCCTGTTCCCAGTGGGAACAGTCCAGCTCGAACTGCCAGGCCATGTATTCCCGTGGTCTGGAAACAAGCATCCTGGGACTGGTTTCGGGGTTTCACCCCTCATCAGCCAGGCTATCTTGAATCCAGTGGCAGGGGGAAGCACAGGACCCATGTCTGGGCACACCCTTCCCACTTAGGACGACAAATGCAAAAAGAACAAGTGATGGACGGAATGCTGAATAATGTCAAACATTCACTCCCATTACAGAGATCTGGGCCTAAATCCATTGTTTTTTTGCTGCCCATGCCAGTCCAGCCCGAACTGCCAGGCCAGGTCTTCGCTGAACTAGAAACACGCATCCTGAGACCGGTTTCAGTGTTTCACCCCTCATCTGCCAGGCTAGCTTGAATCCAGCGGCATGGGAAGCACAGGACCCACGCCTGGGCATACCCTTCCCACTTAGGGTGACAAATGCAAAAAGAACAGGTGATGGACAGAATGCTGAACAATGTCAAACATTCACCCCCAGGACAGAGATCTGGGTTTAAATCCAACTTTTTTTGCTGCCTATGCCATTCCAGTTTGGACCCAGCCATATGCAAATCAGTCTTGACCCTGTTCCCCATGGTAACAGTCCAGCCCGAACTGCTAGGCCAGGTCTTCCATGGACTGGAAAAAAGCATCCTGGGACCAGTTTCGGGGTTTCACTCCTAGATCTGGGTCTAAATCCATTGTTTTTTTGCTGCCCATGCCATTCCAGTTTGGACCCAACCATATGCAAACCAGTCTTGACTCTGTTCCCCATGGAAACAGTCCAGCCCGAACTGGAGGGCCAGGTCTTCCCTGGACTAAAAACAAGCATCCTGGGACCATTTTTGGGGTTTCACCTCCCATCAGCCAGGCTAGCTTGAATCCAGTGGCATGGGAAGCACAGGACCCACTGGGGTCCAAACTGGGGTGGCATGGTGAGCAAAAGAACGATGGATTAAACCTAGATCTGTGACTGCGAGTGAGTGTTTGCATTGTTCAGCACTCCGTCCATCATCCTTTTGTGTTGCTAAAGTTGCTCTAAGTGGGAAGGGTATGCCCAGACGTGGGTCCCTTGCTCACTGTGCCACTGGATTCAAGCTAGCCTGGCTGATAAAGGGTGATACCCTGAAACCGGTGCCAGCATGCTTGTTTCCAGCCCAGGGAGGACCTGGCTTGGCAGTTCGGGCTGGACTGTTCCCATGAGGAACAGGGTCAAGACTGATTTGTATATGGCTGGGTCCAAACTGGGATGGCATGGTGAGCAAAAGAATGATGGATTAAACCCAGATCTGTGACTGGGGGTGAGTGTTTGCATTGTTCAGCACTCCGTCCATCATCCTTTTGTGTTGCTAAAAGTGCCTTCTTTTAATGCCTGCTTTGAGCAGGCATTAAAAGTGCTGAGTAAAATGATGCAAAGAAATCTCTTAGATTTCTTTGTGCCATTTTTTTGCTGTTTTCCGTCCCCCTAACGGGGTCATGTTCCCTTTGCATACATTATGCCTGGCGCAGGCCTAATGTAGCCCAAAGGGTTAAAAAGTGGCGCAATGCATGCTTTGCGCCACTTTGTAAAGATGGCGTGGAGATTTTGGTCTTGTTGGGCCACATTAAAAAGAATTACGCTAATGTGGTGCAAGGAGCACTAGGAGCTGTTAAATATGCCTCCAAGTAAGATCCACTGGTCCTCCAGTTTGAGGATTTGGCAAAAGGCTAGCAACCTTGCCCCATATATAAAACATTGGTTATGGAAAACAACAGCAATAACCACTAGGGGTCATATTTATACTCCGTGTGCGCCGAATGTGCGTCAAAAATTTTGACGCACATTCAGCGCAAACCGTGCACCATATTTATACTACGACGCCCGACCCCGCGGACGTCAAAATTCCTCTGTGTGCGTCATTTTTTGGATGCCTGAAACTGCCTTGCGTTAATGACATGCAAGGTAGGCGTCCCGTCCAAAAAATGACTTTAAGGCCTGTGTGCCTTATTTATACTCCAGTGTCATTTTGATGCACAGGAGGAGGCGGGCCTTAAAAAACGGCACACAGCCATATGTGCGCCGTTTTTTAACGCCTGGGTGAGGGCAGGCGTTAAGGGACCTGTGGGCTCACTTACATGGTCTCTGGCCATGGAAGCAGTCCAGAGGTGCCCTTCCCTGCCCCCAGGGACACCCCCTGCCACCCTCGCCCACCCCTGGAGGACACCCATGGATGGGGGGACCCATCCCAGGTAAGTACAGGTAAGTTGAGGTAGGTATTATTTTTATTTTTTTAAAGTGTCATAGGGGGGCCTAATTTGGGCCCCCTACATGCCACTGTGCCCAATGGCCATGCCCAGGGGACATAAGTCCCCTGGGCATGGCCATTGGGCAAGGGGGCATGACTCCTGTCTTTGCTAAGACAGGAGTCATTTCCATGGTGGTTGTGTGCCAAAAAATGGCGCAAGTCCGGTTTGAGCCATGATTTTTGACTCAAACCTGACTTGCAACGTTTTTTGACGCCCAACCCCAATGTTTCCCTACGCCGGCTAACGTCAATCCTTAAATTTGGCTCCCGCATGGTGCGTAGGAATGGCGTTAGCCAGCTGTAAATTGTTTGACGCAAGCCAGCGCTGATTGCCTCAAAAGGTATAAATATGGGCCTAAGTCTTTCTTTTAGAAAGTGGACATTTCTCTGCTCTTACAGGTCTGTGTGCCTGCAGCCTGTCTCTAATACACCTATGGGGTGGGTGACAACTACACTTTGAGCATTCCACCTAGACAGCCACAAACACAGGAAGATTAGGTGTGTCTAAATACTCATCTGCATTCATCTGCATTCTGATTGCTCTTCCTGGGCAGGAAGGGCAGAAGGGGCTGACACATCTGAATGGACAGTACCTGTCCCGCACTAAGGACTGATTACCCCCTACTGATAGTCTGGAGCCAGGGTTCAGAAGAAAGGGCCTATGTGCCCCTCAAAGACCCTTCTTTGAAGTCTCCTCCACTTCAAAGGCACAATTGCGAGTAAGTACTTGGTCTCTGACCCACCAAATCAGCACTTCTGGACCTACAACCATGGATGTTATTTAGGGGTCCCAGCTGCAACCCTTGGCTTGCCCCTTGTCACCCCTAGAACTGCATTTGCAACCCCTGCCTCAGAGGTGGCAAATTCAGTGCACAAAACACAGGGGCAGCTTACCCTAATGGACATCAGTTGGCTGCTGTAATCTCCTTTTTTGACAATTTTTATTGCACTAATAGTGTACTATAATAAAAATGGACTACAATTAGCTGTAATGTATGTATTGTATGTATTTGGTATTTATAAAGCGTGTTCCGGCCGAAGCATCGAAGTGCTCAAGGAATGGAGTAAATGACAGATCACGACAAATAAGGTAGAAGCCAGGATTAACGCCGGAAAAATCAAGTTTTAACTGACTTTCTAAAGCCCATGAAATATGAAATTTTGTTCCTGCCTTCAAGTCTGAGGGAATAGATTCCAGCATTTGGCAGCAGCTACCGTGAACACCCTGTCCCCCCATCTAACCCTATGGGTGCGAGGGACCTGAATCCAGAGGGGTCCCGTAGATCGAAGTTGCCAGCTGGGACTGTACCAATGTGGTCTTGAGGCTAGATATTCAGATCCCCTATCATGCACAGCCTTATAGGTCAGACATAGGGTTTTAAACCTAATGCGCTTTGCTACTGATAGCCAATGCAATTGTTTCAAACTGCCACTGGCAGACGCCGAGCAAAGAAGGTTTAAAATGAACTGAGCAGCTGTGTTCTGAATAAGCTGACGCTTCCTAAGTGAAGCATTATCCAAATTGAGCAACAAGGCATTACAATAATCTAATTTGGATATTACCAATGCCAAAATAGCTGTGACTCTCCATTCCCTTGTTAGATAAGGAAAGATCTTTTTCAATGTTCTCAAGGTCCAAAAACAGGTGTTAACCACATGGTTAACCTGCGACTTAAAGGTGAGACAATGGTCAAAGATGACACCCAAATTTCGAGTGGCTGCAATAGGCCAGACAGGACTCCGCATTCTGACGGCCACCAGCGTGAATTCCATAATTCTCTGCCGGGACCGAAGCACAGAATTTCGGTTCTATCTCCATTTAGTTTAAGCCAGTTTAAGCCCATCCACCAATTGACTTATCGCATGCAGTTGTTGAAGCGATCTGCCACTTCCTCCCAGTTCTTAGAGACAGGAATGATCAGTTGAGTGTCATTAGCATAGGAGGTAGGCATGAAACCAAATGTACGAAGAAGTCTGGCTAAAGGTGCAATGTATAAATTAAATAATGTGGGGCTGAGTGAGGAGCCCTTAGGGACTCCACATGGTAGGGAATATGCCGGTGACTTGAAGTCTCCGCAGCTCAACATGATCGATCTATCTTTTAAGAAAGCTTCAAGAATCTTCAAAGCATTGCCTCTAATTCTTGCTTGATAGAGGCGGGATAACATAATCTGTGGTGAAATAGTATCAAATGCTGCAGATAAGTCCCATTGGACTAATGTGGCTCCTTGTCCCTCATCCACCAACCTACGAATCGTATCCGAGGTGGTGATAAGCGCTGATTCTGTGCTATGAGCCTGCCTAAAACCATTATAATAGGGATCCAATCCTCCTGAGGCAGTTAGAAAATTAGCTAATTCCATATTAATATGTTTTTCAAAGATCGTTGCCTGAAAGGAAAGTAAGGGAATAGGCCATAAATTACTCAGATCATGTCTTGCTCCCTCAGGTTTCTTTTTCAGAGGGTTCACAGTTGCGTCCCTTCACGAAGGGGGGTAGGCTCACGTGGGTAAAACTTCACGAAAAAACAGGGCTAACGCAATTGAAACAGGGTCAGGGACCTGTTGAAAAATATAAGGAGGGCAAGGATCTTTAGGAGAACCTGATTTAATTCCTGACATAAGTTTTTTAATTCTCTCAGGAGGTAGAGGTTGAAAATTCATTAACAAATGATAGTCAATATCTGTAGTGCTGTTGGCAGTATCAAATACACCATCCATCTCCTCAGTATGATTAAAGCTCAAATAGATTTGTAGAGCTTTATTTTTGAAGAAAGTAGCAACCTTGTTACAAAACTCTTGGGAGTTCTCCAGCTCCGAAGGTGGTGTAGGAGTTGTCAAGGTCCGTACAACTCTGAAAAGTTCTCTGGGGGTATTGAATGCTTCCTTAATCTTCTCAGTGAGATATTCAGATTTAGCTTTAAAAATGGCTTCTTTACAATTTTTGAGAGCATCTCTTGGCTTTCCTTTCTGAATTAAATTGGGATCTAACTTCCATCGCCGTTCTTGTTGTCGATATTTTCTTTGAAGTGTTTTAAGATCCTTAGTGAACCAAGGATGTTTGCCTTTTTTTGTTTCACATGAAACAGAGGGCTTAAATGGGGCCAGTTGATTAATAGCAATGGATATTCTCTGATTGAAACTATCTGTAGCTGACAGAGACAGATTTTTGGTGACAGCCCAGCCTGCCTCCAAAGCCGCTCCTAGCTCATGCTTCTTAATACGGTTCCAATGTCTGATCAATTTCCCCTTAGAATTAGGTAGCTTAGAGAGACATACCTCAGTAAATCTAAAAGTTAATAGATAGTGATCTGTCCAGCTAAGATGGGAGTTTGTCAGCAGTAGCTGATCCTCAGCACGAGTAAATATCCCATCTAGTAGATGGCCTGCTACATGAGTGGCAGAGGTAACTTTTAGTTGTCATAAAGTTTAAAAATTCCTCAATGTGTGGGTTCTGAGGGTCGTCAAAGTGGAGATTAAAATCTCCTAGAATAATATCTTTAGTTAACAGGGTTAGAGGTTCTAAAAAGATTGGCCAATGCTGCAAAACGTTGGAAAAAGGGCCAGATGGCCGATAGACAAGTAGTCCCTCCAATAATATGGAGTTGTTTTGATATAATTTGAAATACATTGTTTCACATATCACAGAAGAAGGAACCATCCCATTCCATTGACATGTAATATGACACTTTCTAGCGGCTGAGGTAAGTAAAAATGTTTTTAAATGTATGTTGTATGCATGCAGGCAGATGAGAATGTATTTATATGAGAGATTGTATGTATGTGTGATTGTGTGTGTATGTGTAAGCATGTGTGTGTGAACAAATGGAAAGCTCAAATTACATGTGATGTCACTTCCTCTACCCCTGGTCTTTTGGTGATTTGACATTCATGCCTACAACTGGACTCTGTCAGAAGAACTGTTGTGCTGCAACAAGAACTGGTATTCTGCTGGACTGCTGACCTGGAAGGACTGCTTTTCTACCCTGCTGCCTGCTGCTTCCTGATCCTGCTGAGGGAGAAATACTCTCTGCCTTACACCAAGGGCTTGTTGGCTTGCCTCCTGTTTCTTGAGACTCAGTGATATCAAAGTCTCTATCCCTGCTTCTGTGTCTGGTTCACTGGAAGTGGACCTAGATAGTATACTTGCATCATGGAAATCGATGCATCTCCTGTCTGAATGTAGCAGAACCGATGCATCAACTTGGTTGCAGGAGCAGAATCTGCACATCGCTCTCAGAACCAATACATTGCCTTGGTAGCCCAATGCATCGGAACTGCTCTTCATTACTGCAGCAGTCTACAGAGATCGACGCACCCCTTGACTGCATACAACAAACCAGCGCATCACACTTTGGAACCAACGCATTATAGCTTCAGCGTTTGTCTTTAGAACATCGCCATCACCTCGTGGGACAGATCGACACATTGTGTTCCCTGTGAGGACCCGATCGACGCATCCCACCACGCATCTCCCTGTTGCAACCAGGAAAGGTACTCTGTTCCCTGGGGCCTGTAGCTGGTCTGTGCTCCTAAGCGGTTGACCTGGACTTTGACTTTGCCCCGGTCCAGTGTGACCTAAAGTAACTCCTAAAAGCGCTATTTGCTTCTAAGCGCTATTTTGCATTGATTCTTGAAAATATCATATCTCGACTTCGAAACATTGATTTTTTTTTGTTTTTGGTCTTATTTTATTTATAAAATCCTAATCATTTTTCCTAAGTTGGTGTGGAGTCTTTTTGTGACATTTTCATTATGCAACTGTATGAGTTATTGCACAAGTACTTTATACATTGCCTTCTAAGTTAAGCCTGCCTGATCTGTGCCAAGCTACCAGAGGGTGCGCACAGGATAATTTAGGTTGTGTTGTAACTTACCCTGACTAGGATGGTGGTCCCTACTTGGACAGGGTGCATACCTCTGCCAACTAGAGGCTCAATTTCTAACAAAGGTCTTTTTGATATGTACAAATATTAGTGAGAGTGATAACGAAAGTGCAAGTTTTGTGACAATGTAACAAGTGATCCACAGTAAGATATATGGCACATTTTACATACTGATGAGACCCTTACAAAATGATTATTTGGGTGAAACATTGACATAAACTCAGTGGTTTTAGATGAAGGAGATTTAGATTGACAAGGAACAATCAGGATTGCCCCTTAAAATATGTATAAATAACAAACTTCTTTAAGTTGCGGATCAATATACAATTTGACCACAACAGAACAGGCCTATGCATGTCTATTAATGTTTTAAACTTCAAAAGCAGCAGGTCTGTACACATGAGATAGACCTGTGGTTGAATGAGATCCACTGAATCATTGTTCTATTTTTCTGTGAAGTTCAACAACAACATTCTGAGGATTATTGACAGACCTTTCAACAAGCAATACAAATGCAAAAGGACTGGATGAACCACCTCCTAAAAGAAGCAACAGGAAGCAGTGCGCCACCTTTCAGGCACTATCAAAGTTTCTTGAGTTCAAAAATATGTACTGTGGGAGAACCTTGACTATTTGTTCTTGGTTTCTGAAAGGTTAGCCAGAAATTAGCATTGTCCTAAAAAACATGGGATTATATGACACTTGTGCTCACTGGGGAAATGCAAAGGACTTACCAAGCAGTCAATCTCGATGGAAATACCCCACAGAATGATGTAAGAAAAAACAGGCACAACCAAATGAAAAGAGTATGACGAAAAGACATATTGACTTCTGTTTGGACGGTTGCACTTGCAAGACTCCCAGGAAACATTTTTGCAAAGCAAATTATGTATTGGAAAAATGTCTTGAAACCAATACTTCAGTGAAATACGAAATACAATAATCCTAGAACAATACATTTAGGCTCTATTGCCTTCAGTGCAGCAATGGGTATATCAACATCCCAGTCAGACCTTTGAAAAGGTGGTAGAATTGGTTTCCAGTTACCAGCAAGCCTTACACAGTAGTGGGTGAAATACCACGACCTAACCCACACCTTCCATTGTGGGGTACCACCAGTAAAAATTAAGTGTATCAATTAATTAAAAAGGCCCTGTAAGTGTTTGAATCGTGTCGCTCTCATTACTAGAACTCATTGTTACAAACATGGGGAGTGGGACAATATCACCCATTAGTATCCTAGGAAAAACTAACCAAAGTGCATGGAGGCCACCCTGGCTGGGATGTATGCGAAGGAAGGGGAGATGTGCAAACACTCATATGTAATCACTGTAGGTAGAAATAGAAAAGGAGTTAGCGATTTAGGCCCTCATTACAACCATGGCGGTAAATGCCGCCTACTGCCCTGCCGATGGCCGACAACATACCGTGACCGCGGTGGTAATCCGCCACAGGTATTATGACCCACACAGAGAATTCCACCACAATACAGACACCCACACAAGTTCGCCAGACCAAAGGTCAGTGATAAACTGGCGATAACAAAACCCACACTGTTAAGCCAACAGGAATACACCCACAGCATCACGACCCACGAATCAAAGCGGCGGTCTTTCAACCGCGGTAAACCATTGGCGGTACACACCGCCACGCTCAAAATACACACACAGTTACAAAACCACACCACATTGGACTATTCTAACTACACACACCACACCCTCACACTCATACCACTATAAAACACACACCCACATTACCCACAACCCCTTACAATGAAAAAAAAGACCAAGCACAGAGATACAAGCAAAGAGCACCCACTCAATCAGAGGCACAGAACACCATCACCCATACACCATCCACGCACATCACAGTATACACCACAGCACATCACCCCACACATCACCTCGCACATCCTCACACATATCACTCACACCACATCAATGGCACCCCAAAGACACCCCAGGTTTTCTGAGGAGGAGCTGAGGGTAATGGTGGAGGAAATCATCCGGGAAGAGCCACAGCTGTTTGGATCACAGGTGCAGCAGACATCCATTGCAAGGAAGATGGAGCTATGGTGGAGAATCGTGGACAGGGTCAACGCCGTTGGACAGCACCCAAGAACAAGGGATGACATCAGGAAGAGGTGGAATGACCTATGGGGGGAAGGTGCGTTCCGTGGTTTCAAGACACCAGATTGGTGTACAGAGGACTGGCGGTGGACCTCCACCTCCTCCCCCACATCTAACAACATGGGAGAAGCAAGTCTTGGCAATCCTGAGGGCCTTGCAGGAGTAGCAGGAGGACTGGACACTGGTAAGGTAAATCCCTATTACTATATCCCCCACCCTAACTGCATGCCATCACATGCCTCCTCCCTTACCCTCACTCCCATCACTCCACCAACTCACATATATCCCACTATCACAACCCACCCATCCCAATACCAAGCCCTGCATGCAACAACAATGCATGGACTCCCATCACAGACCTGCATGGGCGCCCATCACCCCAGCATGCCCAATAGAGAGACTCACCCAGCCCACAAAATCACCACTCACACAAGGCCAAGCCGACAGGGAAAGCACAATCATACAGGGAAACACACCGATGCATAAAATGTCACACGCAGATACATTAACAATGCATTTGCATCCCAACAGGACCCCTACCCAACGTCACCGGAGAAGAGGTGCCAGCTACATACAGCCCCTCCCCAGAAGAGGCCCACAGTGATGACAGCAGCTCTGCACACCTGGATCACGATGACCAACCTGGCCCATCAGGGACCTCTGGACAGTACCAACCCACCACAGAGCCTCCCCCCTCAGGAAACACCACCACAGCACCCACCCAGCGGGCCATACCTCTGTTCCCAAGACACGTCAACCAGCAGTGTGTCCACCACTACAGGGAACCCAGGCAACCCCACAAACCCAGGATGATCAGGGACCTGCAGTCAGTGGGCACATGGTTCCGGGGACAGAGGCACTGGACAACACGGAAGCTAGGAGGACTGCTGTGCATCAGGGGGAGGACAGGCCCAGGGAACCGACCCTCCACGAGGCACTCTCAAATATCTTGGAAGCATACCACCATTCCCAGGAAACCATGTGCAAGGTACTGGCCAAGTTACAGGAGACCCAGCAGCTGCAGAAGGGACAGTACTTGGGGATCAGGGAGGACCTAACTAAAATATGCACCATCCTGGTCACCATTGCAGGGGTGCTGGCTGACATGGGCAAGACCATGAGGGACTCAGTGGCACAACAAAGGGCCCCTGAAACTAGCCAAACCGAGGAACAGCCTTCCACCTCCGTCGGCGCTAGTGGACAGGAGGCCCCACCACAGGACCAACAGGCCACCAGCACCCCACCCCCTGCAGAAGGAGAACTACACTGCAAACAGTCCCTGCAATCCAGACAGAAGACAGAGAACATTGCCAAGACCCCCGCCAGGAAATAAGACTCTCCTGATTGTCCCCCTTCTGTCCCTCTATGTCACCCTGTACACCTTGAACTGCCATTGCTCCACTTCCAATGCCCCCTTGGACAATGCACCTGTGACACCAATAGACTGGACTCTAACTGTACATTCATCCACCATCACCCCAGCCCCTTGCACTTACCCCCATACCAATTTGCACAAAAAAATACACCCTTGAAACATAAACCATACTAGAGTCAGTGTAATGATTAGAAAAATTATGTATTATTACAACATTATCAAAGCATTGCAATGTCTATGTTCAGTGAAATATACTACAGGGTGACTTTTGGTGGGCAGCAGTACATATAGCAGGAGCCAGAATGGGGTAAACAGATCTGAAAATAGAGAATCCAAAGGGAACAGTCAGTGTCCATAGACAGAGGGTAAGAGCCTGCCATGTATAATGTCCAAAGGATTACTGTAATGTAAAGCTGAGTTACAGTCTCTTACGTGTGTGTCACTGGAAGTACTGCTGTATAATGTTTGTTCTGTTGTCCACATCTTCTTCATCTGCCTCTTCTTCCTCATGGTCCATAGGCTCCACCTCTGCCACAAGACCATCTCCAGGCTCATCCTCCTGCAGAAAAGGCACCTGGTGTCTCAAGGCCAGGTTGTGCAACATACAGCATGCCACGATGATCTGACACACCTTCTTGGGTGAGTAGTACAGGGATCCACCTGTCAGATGGAGGCACCGGAACCTGGCCTTCAGGAGGCCGAAGGTTCTCTCAATAATCCTCCTTGTACGCCCATGTGCCTCATTGTAACATTCCTCTGCCCTTGTCCTGGGATTCCTCACTGGGGTCAGTAGCCTTGAGAGGTTGGGGTAACCAGAGTCACCTGCAAATATTGAGGGACAACTGTTAGACACACACTAACCCTTAGGGACAACCCCATACTCAGACCCCAACTTATACTGTGTGGGGACCTTGGGCTCACCTATTAGCCACACCCGATGCCTCTGGAGTTGCCCCATCACATAAGAGATGCTGCTATTCCTCAAGATATAGGCGTCATGCACAGAGCCAGGATATTTGGCATTCACATGGGAGATGTACTGGTCCGCCAAACACACCATTTGCACATTCATCGAGTGATAGCTTTTTCTATTCCTGTAAACCTGTTCATTTATTTGGGGGGACAAATGCCACATGTGTACCATCAATAGCACCAATGATGTTGGGGATATGTCCCAGGGCATAGAAGTCAGCTTTCACTGTGGCCAAATCATCCACCTGGGGGAAAATTATGTAGATGCGCATGTGCTTCAGCAGGGCAGACAACACTCTGGTCAACACGTTGCAGAACATTGGCAGAGACATTCCTGATGCCATGGCCACTGTAGTTTGAAAGGAACCACTTGCCAGGAAATGGAGCACTGACAGAACCTGCACTAGAGGGGGTATTCCTGTGGGCTGACGGATAGCTGACATCAGGTCTGGCTCCAATTGGGCACACAGTTCTTGGATTGTGGCACGATCAAGTCTGCATGTGATGATAATTGTAATTGTAATTGTAATCGTATTTATATAGCGCTTACTACCCCTGACGAGGCGTCGAAGCGCTTTTCGATGAGTAGCACGCTACTCCGGTACCCAACAAGAATTAGTGATGGATTAGTATAATTTAATAAGGAGTACAGTTTTAGTATTATTATGAGTTAATTTGAGTTGCGGATATGAGAGTTTGTTAGTTAGATTGACTGGAGTAATGGAGGGGTGGAGGAGGAAAGAAATCCAGAAGTGTTAATTGGGAGTTTATCCTTCATTTGCTCAATCCAAAGGCTTGAGATGAATAAAAGGGGGGCGGAGGGGAAAGAGGATGTGGAAGGGTTAGGGAGAGCATAGTAGCAGGGTGAGATGAATGCAGGAGAATTTAGTAGGGTTGTGTGGGAGGTCACAGAGGTAGAGTGAGGTTTGGTGAGTTAGATGTGGGGGTGGAGGGATGAGCTTAGGCAGAGATATTTAGGAGATGGAAGTGGTCGAAGGGATTTGGGATGAGTCCGAGTGAGAATGGAGGATAGTTTGATAGAGACATGACATAAGAGCGATGAGTAGATAAGTGTGATAAAAAGAGAGCAGAAATTCATAGAAACATGCCAGGCACAGAAACAACATATACACATATATATATATATTTATACACACACACACACATGACTATACACAGACATCTGCACATACAATACATAATTAGAAACATGGGTAAAAAATACTTAGTCGTCCATCCATCATCCTGGTAAAAAGGCGGGAACTCCCCCACCTACCTCGAGGGTGGACGGGGCGTGGCCCAGCGGGCGGAGCCCACAGGTGCTCCACAAAGGGAGAAACCCTCCACTCTGTGTCTCCAGCAGAGGAAGACAGAAACCGCGCGTCCCAGTCAGACACAGACCACGCTCCAGCACATCATCAGCTCACCTCCAGGAAGGATTCCAGATCCCCTCCGCCATGGGATCTTTGAGCGCACAGCCCCGCCCCGCCCCATCCCTGCTAAGCCCAAGAGCCAGGGTGGGCCGTCCTTTCCAGAAGGTGAGCTTCAACCGCGGCATCTGCCGCGTCCACATTGTACACTAGGGTACGTGATGGGCCACGGGGGCAAAACGTCTTCAGCAACCTTGTGTGCCCCCGGCAATGTCATTGCCACTAGTGCGTCCCCGCGGAGATGTCCTCGCGCCCCTGCGCATCAACAACGCACCACGCGAGTCGGCGGCAAACGCAGTGGGGTCGCCTTGGAAAGCTGTCCATCATTCTGGCAAGAGGTGGGAATTCCCCTACCTACTTCGAGGGTTGACGGGGCGTGGCTCAGCGGGCGGAGCTTACAGGTGCTTCATAAAGGGAGAACCTTCTACTCTGTGTCTCCAGGAGAGGAAGATAGAAACCACGCGTCACAGTCAGATACAGATTACGCTCCAGTACATCATCAGTTCACCTCCAGGAAGGATTCTGGATCTTCCTCTGCTATGGGATCTCTGAGCGCACAGCCTTGCTTTATCTTTGCCAAGCCCGAGAGTTAGGGTGGCTTGTCCTTTCCAGAAGCTGAGCTTCGACTGCGGCACCTGCTACGTTTATATTGGTAAGTGCTTCCTTTGAGGTTTAGTTTCTGTAAAATGAGCATCGTGGCCTACACAACCGGAGTATTTTCTACGAGTATGTCAGTAAGCGTTACCTAGCATGTTTTATATACCCTGTTTATATTGTACACTAGGGGTACGTGATGGGCCACGGGGTAAAACGTCTCCAGCAACCTTGTGTGCCTTTGGCAATGTTATTGTTACTAGTGCGTCTTTGTGGAGGTGTCCTCGTGCTTCTGCGCATCAACAACACACCACCGGAATCGGCGGTAAACGCAGTGGGGTCGTTTTGGAAAGCTGTCCATCATCCTGGCAAGAGGCGGGAATTCCCCTACCTACTTCGAGGGTGGACGGGGGCGTGGCTCAGCGGGCGGAGCTTACAGGTGCTTCAGAAAGGGAGAACCTTCTACTCTGTGTCTCCAGGAGAGGAAGATAGAACCCGCGCGTCACAGTCAGACACAGACCACGCTCCAGCACACCATCAGTTCACCTCCAGGAAGGACTCCAGATCTTCCTCTGCTATGGGATCTCTGAGCGCACAGCCGTGCTTCATCCTTGCCAAGCCCAAGAGCCAGGGTGGCTTGTCCTTTCCAGAGGCTGAGCTTCGACTGCGGCACCTGCTACGTTTATATTGGTAAGTGCTTCCTGTTGAGGTTTAGTTTCTGTAAATGAGCATCGTGGCGTACACAACCGGAGTATTTTCTACGAGTATGTCAGTAAGCGTTACCTAGCATGTTTTACACACCCTGTTTATATTGTACTAGGGGTACGTGATGGGCCACGGGGTAAACGTCTCCAGCAACCTTGTGTGCCTTTGGCAATGTTATTGTTACTAGCGCGTCTTTGTGGAGATGTCCTCGTGCTTCTGCGCATCAACAACGCACCACCGGAAACGGCGGTAAACGCAGTGGGGTCGTTTTGGAAAGCTGTCCATCATCCTGGTAAGAGGCGGGAATTCCTTTACCTACTTCGAGGGTGGACGGGCGTGGCTCAGCGGGCGGAGCTTACAGGTGCTTCATAAAGGGAGAACCTTCTACTCTGTGCCTCCAGGAGAGGAAGATAGAACCCGCGCGTCACAGTCAGATACAGATTACGCTCTAGTACATCATCAGTTCACCTCCAGGAAGGATTCTGGATCTTTTTTTGCTATGGGATCTCTGAGCGCACAGCCTTGCTTTATCTTTGCCAAGCCCGAGAGTTAGGGTGGCTTGTCCTTTCCAGAGGCTGAGCTTCGACTGCGGCACCTGCTACGTTTATATTGGTAAGTGCTTCCTGTTGAGGTTTAGTTTCTGTAAATGAGCATCGTGGCCTACACAACCGGAGTATTTTCTACGAGTATGTCAGTAAGCGTTACCTAGCATGTTTTACACACCCTGTTTATATTGTACACTAGGGGTACGTGATGGGCCACGGGGTAAACGTCTCCAGCAACCTTGTGTGCCTTTGGCAATGTTATTGTTACTAGTGCGTCTTTGTGGAGATGTCCTCGTGCTTCTGCGCATCAACAACGCACCACCGGAAACGGCGGTAAACGCAGTGGGGTCGTTTTGGAAAGCTGTCCATCATCCTGGTAAGAGGCGGGAATTCCTTTACCTACTTCGAGGGTGGACGGGCGTGGCTCAGCGGGCGGAGCTTACAGGTGCTTCATAAAGGGAGAACCTTCTACTCTGTGCCTCCAGGAGAGGAAGATAGAACCCGCGCGTCACAGTCAGATACAGATTACGCTCTAGTACATCATCAGTTCACCTCCAGGAAGGATTCTGGATCTTTTTTTGCTATGGGATCTCTGAGCGCACAGCCTTGCTTTATCTTTGCCAAGCCCGAGAGTTAGGGTGGCTTGTCCTTTCCAGAAGCTGAGCTTCAACTGGGGCACCTGCTACGTTTATATTGGTAAGTGTTTCCTGTTGAGGTTTAGTTTCTGTAAAAATGAGCATCGTGACCGAACCAACCGGAGTATTTTCTACGAGTATGTCAGTAAGCGTTACCTAGCATGTTTTATACGCCCCGTTTATATTGTACACTAGGGGTACCTGATGGGCCACGGGGTAAACGTCTCCAGCAACCTTGTGTGCCTTTGGCAATGTTATTGTTACTAGTGTGTCTCTGTGGAGATGTCCTCGTGCTTCTGTGCATCAACAACGCACCACCGGAATCGGCGGTAAACGCAGTGGGGTCGTTTTGGAAAGCTGTCCGTCATCCTGGCAAGAGGCGGGAATTCCTTACCTACTTCGAGGGTGGACGGGGCGTGGCTCAGCGGGCGGAGCTTACAGGTGCTTCATAAAGGGAGAACCTTCTACTCTGTGTTTCCAGGAGAGGAAGATAGAACCCGCGCGTCACAGTCAGACACAGACCACGCTCCAGCACACCATCAGTTCACCTCCAGGAAGGACTCCAGATCTTCCTCTGCTATGGGATCTCTGAGCGCACAGCCGTGCTACATCCTTGCCAAGCCCAAGAGCCAGGGTGGCTTGTCCTTTCCAGAAGCTGAGCTTCGACTGCGGCACCTGCTACGTTTATATTGGTAAGTGCTTCCTTTGAGGTTTAGTTTCTGTAAAATGAGCATCGTGGCCTACACAACCGGAGTATTTTCTACGAGTATGTCAGTAAGCGTTACCTAGCATGTTTTATATACCCTGTTTATATTGTACACTAGGGGTACGTGATGGGCCACGGGGTAAAACGTCTCCAGCAACCTTGTGTGCCTTTGGCAATGTTATTGTTACTAGTGCGTCTTTGTGGAGGTGTCCTCGTGCTTCTGCGCATCAACAAACGCACCACCGGAAACGGCGGTAAACGCAGTGGGGTCGTTTTGGAAAGCTGTCCATCATCCTGGTAAAAGGCGGGAATTCCTTTACCTACTTCGAGGGTGGACGGGGCGTGGCTCAGCGGGCAGAGCTTACAGGTGCTTCATAAAGGGAGAACCTTCTACTCTGTGCCTCCAGGAGAGGAAGATAGAACCCGCGCGTCACAGTCAGATACAGATTACGCTCTAGTACATCATCAGTTCACCTCCAGGAAGGATTCTGGATCTTTTTTTGCTATGGGATCTCTGAGCGCACAGCCTTGCTTTATCTTTGCCAAGCCCGAGAGTTAGGGTGGCTTGTCCTTTCCAGAAGCTGAGCTTCAACTGGGGCACCTGCTATGTTTATATTGGTAAGTGTTTCCTGTTGAGGTTTAGTTTCTGTAAAAATGAGCATCGTGACCGAACCAACCGGAGTATTTTCTACGAGTATGTCAGTAAGCGTTACCTAGCATGTTTTATACGCCCCGTTTATATTGTACACTAGGGGTACCTGATGGGCCACGGGGTAAACGTCTCCAGCAACCTTGTGTGCCTTTGGCAATGTTATTGTTACTAGTGTGTCTCTGTGGAGATGTCCTCGTGCTTCTGTGCATCAACAACGCACCACCGGAATCGGCGGTAAACGCAGTGGGGTCGTTTTGGAAAGCTGTCCGTCATCCTGGCAAGAGGCGGGAATTCCCTACCTACTTCGAGGGTGGACGGGGCGTGGCTCAGCGGGCGGAGCTTACAGGTGCTTCATAAAGGGAGAACCTTCTACTCTGTGCCTCTAGGGGAGGAAGATAGAACCCGCGCGTCACAGTCAGATACTGATTACTCTCCAGTACATCATCAGTTCACCTCCAGGAAGGATTCTAGATCTTTTCTGCTATGGGATCTCTGAGCACAGAGCCTTCCTTCATCTTTGCCCAGCCCAAGAGTTACGGTGGCTTGTCCTTTCCAGAAGCTGAGCTTCAACTGCGGCACCTGCTACGTTTATATTTGGAAGTGCTTCTTTTGAGGTTTAGTTTCTGTAAAAAATGCGCATCGTCGCCTACCCAACCGGGGTATTTTCTACGAGTATGTCAGTAAGCGTTACCTAGCATGTTTTATACGCCCCGTTTATATTGTACACTAAGGTTACGTGATGGGCCACGGGGTAAACGTCTCCAGCAATCTTGTGTGCCTTTGGCAATGTGATTGTTACTAGTGCGTCTTTGTGGAGATGTCCTCGTGCTTCTGCGCATCTACAGCGCACCACCGGAATCGGCGGTAAACGCAGTGGGGTCGTTTTGGGAAAGCTGTCCATCATCCTGGTAAGAGGCGGGAATTCCTATACCTACTTCGAGGGAGGACGGGGCGTGGCTCTGCGGGCGGATATTATAGGTGCTTTATGAAGGGAGAACCTTCTACTCTGTGTCTCCAGGAGAGGAAGATAGAACCCGCGCGTCACAGTCAGATACTGATTACGCTCCAGTACATCATCAGTTCACCTCTAGGAAGGATTCTAGATCATTTCTGTTATGGGATCTCTGAGCGCACAGCCGTGCTTTATCTTTGCCAAGCCCAAGAGTTAGGGTGGCTTGTCCTTTCCTGAAGCTGAGCTTCAACTGCGGCACCTGCTACGATTATAATTGCAAGTGCTTCCTTTGAGGTTTAGCCTCTGTAAAAAGAGCATTGTGGCCTACCCAAGCAGAGTATTTTCTACGAGTATGTTAGTAAGCGTAACCTAGCATGTTTTATACGCCCAGTTTATATTGTACACTAAGGGTACGTGATGGGCCACGGGGAAAAACGTCTCCATCAACCTTGTGTTCCTTTGGCAATGTGATTGTTACTAGTGCGTCTTTGTGGAGATGTCCTCGTGCTTCTGAGCATTAACAACGCACCACCGGAAACGGCGGTAAACGCATTGGGGTCGTTTTGGAAAGCTGTCCATCATCCTGGTAAAAGGCGGGAAATTCCTTTACCTACTTCGAGGGTGGACGGGCGTGGCTCAGCGGGCGGAGCTTACAGGTGCTTTATAAAGGGAGAACCTTCTACTCTGTGTCTCCAGGAGAGGGAGATAGAACCTGCGCGTCACAGTCAGATACAGATTACGCTCTAGTACATCATCAGTTCACCTCCAGGAAGGATTCTAGATCTTTTTCTGCTATGGGATCTCTGGGCGCACAGCCTTGCTTTAGTTTCCAAAGAAACTATAAATCAATAGAAATATACATATAATCTGAAAAAAATAATTATCCCCATAGGCATATGCAGTTCATAGTTGTTTGAAAAAGGTGGTTATGAAGGAAAGAGCCAACTCTTGAGTAGTTTCCTGAAAACAAGAAAGTTATCTGTGGCTCTTATAGTTGGGGGTAATGAATTCCATAGTTTGGCTGCTTGGACGGAGAAGGATGTACCACCTACAGTCTTTTTCTTGTATGGTGGTGTTCTAAGGCGGGGTGCCAGTCTTGAGCGGAGGGTTCTTTGTTGGATGTATTTGATAATTTTCTTTCTGATGAAAAGCGGTCCTGTTCCATGTATAGCTTTGTGGGTGATACAAAGCAGCTTGAAAGTGCATCTTCTGGCAACGGGTAGCCAGTGTAGTGCTCTCAAGGCAGGGGAGATGTGGGCTTGCGGCTTTATATGTAGTAGTAGCCTGGCTGCGGAATTCTGGATACGTTGTAGTTTTTTCATAACAGATAGAGATGATCCATGGTAGAGGCTATTGGCATAATCCAGTTTGGATAATACAAGTGAGATAGTAGCTTGCACCTTGTGTGGAAATCCGAGGTGAGGGAAAATGCGTCGTAAAGTCTTTAAGGTGATGAAGCTTGTGCGTGCTAATTTGTCTACTTGGGCATTCATAGTTAGTTTGGAATCCATGGTGATTCCTAGGTTTTTCACTTCCTTGGATAATTGAGGAGGTGGTCCGAGATCGTCAGGCCAGCCGCACAGAGGGTCATAATGTTTCCAGTCACCACATGTGAGTATTTCAGTTTTGGAGGTATTTAGTTTGAGATGGCTCCAGGTCATCCACTGATCAACGGCTCTGAGGCAACTGAAGATTTGAGAGTTTTCAATGTTTTTGGGGTCTTCTAATTGAAGTAGTATTTGTGTGTCATCTGCATAGTTGTAGCATGTGAGATGGAAATCATTGATCAGTTCTGGTAAAGATATCATGTAGATGTTAAAAAGCAAAGGTGAGATGATTGACCCTTGGGGGACCCCTGTTTTTGTGAGGTAGGGTTCGGATGAGAAGGGGGGTGAGTGGATGATATTTGCTCTTTTTTGGAGATAGGAAGTAATCCAGTCGAGCGCAATCCCTTGTATGCCGGCTTCGTGGAGTCTTTGAGTTAGGGTGTCATGGTCAACTGTATCAAAGGCAGCTGAGAGGTCCAAGAGAAGTAGTGCAGCAACTCCATTTCGGTCAACTGTGTTTTTAAGATCGTCCCAGATTGCCATGAGTGCCGATTCAGTGCTTCTTCCTGGGCGGAATCCAGTTTGGAAGTCTGAAAGTATAGAGTTGTCTTCAATGAATTGTGACATCTGGGCGAATGCTGCTCTTTCTATCAATTTGCCCAGGAAAGGTCCATTTGTGATAGGTCTGTAGTTGTTTGGGTCTTGCGGGTCTAGATTTGTTTTCTTTAATAATGGTCGTATGTATGCCTTTTTCAGGTCTGTAGGAAAAGTTCCTGAAGTTAAAGAGTTGTTGATGATTCTTCTTACAGGTGTGGCAGCGGACGTAGATAGCAGGATGTTCTTGAAGATCTGTGGTGGGCAAGGGTCAGAAGGGCAACCAGAAGGTCTGCTTGCTTTGACCAAATCCATAAATTCATCCTGGGATATTTGTTTGAAGGACTGTAGAGGTTGGGATGGTTTATTCTTAAAGGGTATTTTAGTAAAGGGGTTGGTGCTGATGGTTTTCTTCTGTTTTAAATAGGAGTCCAGTGTGTCTGCCTTGGTTGTGTAGTGAGTTGCCAATTTGTTTGTGAAATCTTGAGTGGTGGGATGACTTCCTTCCATGCATGTGGGTTTTCGAAATTCATTGAGAATTTTGTAAAATTCCTTGGTTGTAGATTGAGCATTTAGAATTCTGTCTGAGTAGTATCTTTTTTTAGCTTTTTTGATTGATGATTTGTATATCCTGTTAAGTTTGTGTAGCTGCAGTTTGTCTTGACTGTTGTTTGTTTTGAGCCAGGTCCGCTGCAACTTTCTGATTTGTTTTTTAATCTTTTTAAGTTCTGTGTTTCTCCAAGGTGTTGGTTTTCTTTTGTCATGTTTAGTTTTTCTGAGTGGTATTAGGACATCAAAAGCTTCCTGTAGCCACTCATAAAGTTTAGGTACAGAATTGATTGTATCTAGATCTGTCTTTGCTGTTAGTTGTGTTTCTAAGTGATCCAAATTGAGTTTTCTCCATGGTCGATAGGTGTATGTATGTAGGTGGTTGTGGGGTGTGTTGATTTGTGGAGTTGTCTGTCGGAAGGTTATCAGATGGTGGTCTGACCAGGTGGTTGGTGTGATGCTATGAATAGTAACAAGTTCAGGCTTAGCAAAAATGACATCTAGGATGTGACCAGCGATGTGTGTGGGATTGTGTACAATCTGATGTAGATTCAATGCGAGTAGGCCAGTGGTGATAGCTTTTGGATGGGGCATATTGGGTTTGTCAAACCAAATGTTTAGATCCCCAAGAATGCATAGATTGGAGTATAGTGTAATAAGGTTTGAGACTATGTCAAGAAAGGCATCTGGGAAAGTGGAGTTGTTAGGTGGAGGTCTGCAAAGGAGGAGAAAGTTACAGGTGGAAGTTGGAGTAGGGTGGCATCTGGTAAGGAGGGCTTCACAACCTTGTATGGAGATGTTGTCTGTTTTACTGAGGTTTATTGCCTGTTTGAATATAATAGCTAGTCCACCTCCTCTCTTGCCTATACGGTTTTGTGTGATGGTTTGATAGCCTGGAGGAAGGGCTTCGTGCAATACTGGTGCCATGTCATCTCCCAACCAGGTTTCCGTAATGAATAGTAAGTCAGGTTGTGTGTCTGTGAGCAGGTCATAGATATGGTGCTTGTTTTTTGAGAGTGATCGAGCATTTATGAGCTGGCAGTTTAGATAGGGTGTGTTAGTGGTAGTGTTGTTTTGTTTAGTAGAAGGGTAAGTAGTATAATGTGAGCTTGAAGCAGGAGTGTTGCTAGTTGTGTTGACTGTTTGAGGCTCACAATAGTCTTGCTTTTCAACATAGTGTTCCTCTTCCAGCAGGTTAAGGAGGCATTTTGTTGGGTCTGTGTGTGTGGGTGGTGAACTTGGTGGCTGAGAGAGCCATGAGGAGTGTAGTGTTTTTTGTAGGGTAGTTTTATTATGAAACAAACAAGGGGATGCGAGGTTGCTATGAGTGGCATGTTTTTTATTATGTTTGCGTTTGTTTAGTGTGGAAGGAGTATGGGTTAGGGGTGGGGGAGGAGCATGTGGATCATGATGTAAGGCTCTAAATTGTGCAATGGAGGAGAGGCGACTGAATGAAGGTTGCTGGGATGGGGTGCTTGTGGTAGGTGTTTGTGAAGAGTGGGGGGGTAGGGGTGGAGATAGGGTGGAATTTGTATCCTGTGTGTAGTCTTGGGGGTGAGAGTGGGTATGATGAAGAGTGTAATGTAAGTTTGTGTTGCTTTGATGTGCTGATGTTTGTGGTTGGTATTGTTTTTGTGGAATAATGAGAGGGGTTATTGGTGTAGTTGTTTTTGGTGAGGGACTTGTATGCGAGTTAGTGCTGTTAAGTGGAATTTGAGTGTTAGATGGGGTGTTGATGTGTTTTGGAGATGAATGTATGAGGTGTATATGAGGTGATGGATGTGTGTCAGGGAGATAAGTATTAGTTGAGATTACTGGAAGAGGTAATATGTGTGGTGGAGTGAAATGTGGGAATTGTATGGTTGTGTGTAATTGGTGAGCAGAGGGGAAGGGTGTGTGTAGATGATGTGTTTGAAGGCAGGGTTTTGGCATTGTTATGAGTTCAGGCGGTCTGTGTGAAGCGAACAGCGGATAGTGTTTTTGGTTAGTATGTGTAGAGAGTGTGTATCTGGGAGACTGAAACTGAGAGAGTTGTATGTTGTAGTTTTGTATTGTGTGGGCGGTGGCAGGTAGTGTTAGTGGGAGGGGATAGAGTAGTGTTTGCTGTGAGTATGAAGGTGTTTGACTGTAATAGTTATGGGGTGTATGTGTATATGTGTTGTATGTAGGGTATTGTGTTGGGTGGTGGGGCAATGCATTATGTCTGTAATCAGTTTGTGATGCATGAGTTGGATATCTTTGCAGATAATGTGTTTGCATGTTGAGGGATGTGTTGGGGCAGAAACCATTTCTGGTAGAATGAGAATGGGAATTGGGCAGCATTTCTGGCCCTAGTCCCTAGTCCCTACCTGTCCCGAACAGACCCAAACAGACAGCTGCCCTTGTCCTCTCCGCCCTTTGCCTCGACGCCCGGGCTCAGACGCCCTGAATCCTAGCCTTTTATAGCCCTACTGGCCAATAAGAAGCTGGTCCTAACCCTAGCCAATCCGATTTTTAAACCCTAATTTAGCCAATTAGTGGGAGACCCAGCCCTAATCACCAGTCACAGCCCTATTTCCTGACCCCCAATCACAGCCCCAGCCCTAGAAACCAACAGCCAATCAGAATCCCAGCCCTATCCACCAATCACAGCCCTAGAACCAACAGCCAATCAGAAACCCAGTCCTATCCACCAATCACAGCCCTAGAACCAACAGCCAATCAGAATCCCAGCCCTATCCTCCAATCACAGCCCTAGAACCAACAGCCAATCAGAATCCCAGCCCTATCCACCAATCACAGCCCTAGAAACAAACAGCCAATCAGAAACCCAGCCCTATCCACCAATCACAGCCCTAGAACCAACAGCCAATAAGAATCCCAGCCCTATCCTCCAATCACAGCCCTAGAACCAACAGCCAATCAGAATCCCAGCCCTATCCACCAATCACAGCCCTAGAAACAAACAGCCAATCAGAAACCCAGCCCTATCCACCAATCACAGCCCTAGAACCAACAGCCAATCAGAATCCCAGCCCTATCCTCCAATCACAGCCTAGAACCAACAGCCAATCAGAATCCCAGCCCTATCCACCAATCACAGCCCTAGAAACAAACAGCCAATCAGAATCCCAGCCCTATCCACCAATCATAAATGCATCCCTGGAGCTAGCAACCAATGAAACACCATCTCCCAAAAGAACCTATCATAACAGCATATGCAACAACCACGAGGAACCTATATAAGGAGCAAGTTAACTAAAGTCCAGTCCCTGGGTCCTGGGGGAGGCTACTGGTGCTCTATTCAGTATCTCCTTGGATACAGACAGGCTGAATCCACACTTTCAAGCTAGCAGAGTCTACTTTTCAGGTAAGGGGGAGATTGTTTAAGAGACAAACACTGCAATAGTTCTGGGTGCACACTCTAAAAATCGGGCTTTTTAAGGCAAAAAAGACAGGGGGGCAGACAGCTTTTAAGCACAATTTAAATCACACAAACAGATTAAAAAACAGTCTCCTAAAACCACACTCTGAAAGATCTATGTAGTCTTTTTACTAAGAATAGGGGTGAAAAAAAAGGGGGGTGGGGGGGGGGAGCCACTAAACTAGCAAGGGAATTCACACAGTCACAGCAAAAAACGATTTTGAAACAAACACCACTTTAAAAGAGGCCAAGCTGCCTGAAAAACACAGAGAGTTCACAGTAAAACAAACACTGTTTGAACAATTAATATTATTTGACTAGAAAATATCTTTGGGCTCCTTACCTAGGTCTCTTTGCAATCCTTGAACACTGGGCTGTATCAGGACACAGGAGAGAATGCACAGAGGAACACAAAATGGAGGTGCCTGTCTTTGGCCTTCCCTCCACAAACTTAAGGAGCCAGAGCAGGTGGGGGGGGGGGGCGGGTCTCAGGTGCAGCAGAGACTCAGGGAGCCAATCAGCTAAGTCCAGTCCCTGGGGCCTGGGGGAGGCTACTGGTGCTCTATTCAGTATCTCCTTGGATACAGACAGGCTGAATCCACACTTTCAAGCTAGCAGAATCTACTTTTCAGGTAAGGGGGAGATTGTTTAAGAGACAAACACTGCAATAGTTCTGGGCGCACACTCTAAAAATCGGGCTTTTTAAGGCAAAAAAGACAGGGGGGCAGACAGCTTTTAAGCACAATTTGTCCTCCATTGTCGACATTGTCGACAGGTCCACCAGGGGTCAGTACACCGGAGGATGCCACCATCTCATCATCTGCCTCAGCGGTTGTAGCCTATAGAGGAGAACGGTGAGCAGAAGGTCATGTTTCCACATTTATGGCACAACTATTGTTGAATTTACATCACAGAAGCAGTGTGTGAAGTCGAGAGTCAGTTGATGTGCCAATGTCTGCTGTGACGCAGTTAGGTGCCATGCCATGTGCCCCCCTGAAATGGCGGCTGCCTGACCTGTGAGGAGGGACAAGGGGAAATGAGATAAGTGCGCTGGCGTTGTTCTGCGTCGCGGTAGGCAGTCAATGACCACCGTGCAACTTTGCATTGGTTATCATTGGGCCCTATGGGTCCCAGGAGCCAATGGCGATGTACGCCGGCGGTGACGGTACGCACCACCGCGGACGTCACCGCCATTTTCCAGCTATTCACTTGCTTGCTACCTGACCATCAACAGGAGAGGACCTACACTGCATGTGCTGCTGTGACCTGAGTCTGGAAGCGACAATGGCTAGAGTGTCTGGGGAAAGGGCCCCTGCCTTCACTGCAGAGGAGTTGAAGAAACTGGTGGATGGGGTCCTACCCCAGTACACGTTCCTCTACGGTCCTCCAGACAAACAGGTGAGTACACTGTGAACATGATGTGTGGGTAATGCATGTTTGCAGTGGTGTGGATGTAAGCCATATGTTGGGGGCTGGTAAGGCGTCCTGGCCTGAGTGCTGCATGAGAGGTAGTCAGTGTATGTGCGTCAGGGCATGGGTGGGAACTGGTGTATGACGGTCTGGACGGGTGAGTAATTTCCTTTTCCACTGTCTTTTTCCTCTAGGTCAGCGCCCACCAGAAAAAGGGTGTTTGGCGTGCCATCACCAAGGAGGTGCGGACCCTGAGGGGCTATCACAGGCGGAGCACCCATTGCCGCAAGAGATGGGAGGACCTGCGTGGAACGTGGAAGGGGTGCCCGTCACACCATGACCCCCCTGATGTTCTGCATCCTGGCGGTGGCCTATCCGGAGTAGGGTGAGCGCTTGAGGGCATCACAGCAGCCACAAGGGGGTGAGTACAGATTCTGAAAGCTGACTTTGCGCGCTTTAGGAGCTAGCACGGTGCGGTGGGTGCCCCTAGGCCAGGGCGATCATAGCAGGGTAGGTCCCTTGTGTACAAGCTCTGAAGTACTCCTACCCCAATGGTACAAGTGGCCAACTACTAGTGGCCAGGGTCCTGTGGGTGTCGGGTGTGCAGATACTGGCAATAGGCATTGTACCCCATGGGCTGGTGACTATCTTAGTGACTGGTTGGGCATGGCCTAGTGCATAGGGCTGCTCCCTGTGTGTTGTAGTGGTGTTGCTGGCATTGACCAAGTGTATCCTCTCTCTCTCCCCCCCCCTTTTTGTTTTGTCACCCTGTCCTTGTGTGCATTAGCATCATCTGGTGGAGGAACAGAGGCACCGGCGACAGAGGGAGTTGCATCCCACATGGGCCTGGAGGCCAAATCCACCAAGGGTGAAGACACCAGTGGGACAGAGGGCGAGGGGAGCTCCACGACAGCGGCAGGAGGGGAGACCAGTGACAGCGATTCCTCCTCTGATGGAAGCTCCCTGGCGGTGGCGGACACCTCTGTGCCCACCCGAACAACAGGTACAGCCACCACCCCCCTACCAGCACCGCCCTCCCAGCAGCCCCTCAGCTTGTTTCCCGTGCCCGCTTACCCAGGAGGGTGGGCATCTCCTTCACCCCAGGCACCTCAGGCCCTGCCCCAGTCAGCCCTGCTGCCCTCAGTGAGGAGGCTATTGACCTGCTGAGATCCCTCACTGTTGGGCAGTCAACCATTCTGAATGCCATCCAGGGTGCCCAGAGGCATATGCAACAAACAAATGCATACCTGGAGGGCATTCATTCTGGCGTGGCGGCCCAACAGCACTGATGGCAGCCATTGTCCCTGTGTCCAGCCTCCCCCCTCCAACTTCCACTACCCACACCCAATCCCCTCTACCTCATCCTATCCCAAGCACACCTTCAGACCAGCATGCACACAAATCAACACACAAAAGTGGCTCAGGAAAACATAAGCACCACACATCATCTCACAGGCACTCACACACGCATCATACCCATGCAAACATACCAACATCCACTGTGTGCCCCTCCTCCTCTTCACCCACCTCCCTCCCAGTAGCATCTCCACTCACACCTGCATGCACTACATCATCAACCACTACCTCCATCACCAGCACGCCCATCACTGCACACCCCTCATGGGCAGTCACCACCCCCACAACCATGCACACGTCCCCTGTGTCCTCTCCCAGTGTGTCTGTGAGCCCTCCTCCCAAAGTACACAAATGCAAGTACACACCCACCCAACAGCCATCCACCTCACAACAGCATCCAGCCCATGCACCTTCACCCAAACTCAGCAGACGTACACCTCCAACCACTCCCTCTTCCTCCCCTCCCAAACCCCCTCCATCTTCCAATCCCAGTGTGTCTAAAAAGATTTTCCTGGCTAACATTGACCTCTTCCCTACGCCTCCCCCCATCCTTCCCCTAGGAACAGGGTGTCAAGATCCCAGGCCAGCACCTCAGCCATCAACTCGGCGTCTGCTGTGGTACCTGCAAGTCCCAGGGTATCAAAGGGGGCACCCGTCAGGGCTGGCAGTGTGCCACCGACCAATGCAAAGGACCAACCAAGTCTGCCACCTGCCAAGGTGAAGAAGGGGCCAGCATGCAGCATGGCCAAGAAGCACGACCCACCCAGCAAGGCCTCCTCCAAAACTGCATCTGCCAGTGCCAAGGTCCCAGCAGCGTCTGCCAAGGTGGGGAAGGGCAAGAAAACCCAAGGCAAGGCACTTCTGGCCTCAGAGCCTCCAGGTGAGGGACTGGTGCCCACCATTAGTCCTGACAGCCCAGCAACCTGTACCCCGGAAAGCCCCTCCGCAGGCACCGCCACCTGCACCGCCGCTGCCACAACAACAGTCAGCAGCATCATCGCCAGTGGGCAGCTGTCCGAGGCTGCAGGAGACGGCCTGGTTTCTCCCTCCACTACTACCAGCACCTGCACCACAGCCAGCACCGGCAGCATCTCCGCTGCAGACCCAGCCGCAGGCACTGCCACCTGCACCACCATATGCACCGCCACATACCCAGCCGGTGCCATTATATCTGCCACTATATCTGTCATCAGCAGCATCCCCAGTGGGCAGCCATCCGAGGCTGCAGGAGACAGCCTGGACCCTCCACCCACCACTTGAATTACCACCACCAGCACCGGCACTACCAGCAGTTTCCAGCCTAAGTCGCTGCAGGATGGAGTCTGGCTCTGCCTCCATGTAGGATCATGCTACCTGTTCTCCGCACATCTTGTGCCTCAGACGAGGGAATGGGAACTGCCACATCCCAGGTGCAGCATAATTGGGCACCAAGACCCCTCCAGAACCAGTGGAAATATGCATCCCCTTACCCTATCCTTGGCAGGATGAAGCAGACTGGGCACAAGGCCTCCTCCAGAACCAGTGGAGAAATGCATTCACTCACCCTATCCTTGGCAGGATGAAGCAGACTAGGCACAAGGCCCCCTCCAGAACCAGTGGAGAAATGCATCCACTATCACTATCCTTGGCAGGATGAAGCAGACTGGGCACAAGGCCCCCTCCAGAACCAGCGGAACATGTCACCCACTTGAGAGACCTTGGCTTTGCACTTCCCAGGACAAAGCAGTGGGCAGACCACCCACTTGAGAGACTGTGGCTTTGCACTCCCCAGGACCAAGCAGTGGGCAAAGCACCCACTTGAGAGACTGTGGCTTTGCACTCCATAGGAGCAATCAGTGGGCAAACCACCCACTTGTGAGACTGGGGCTTTGCACTCCCCAGGACCAAGCAGTGGGCAAACCACCCACTTGAGAGACTGTGGCTTTGCAGTCTCCAGGACCAAGCTTTGGGCAACCCACCCGCTTGAGAGACTTGAGAGACTGTGGCTTTGCACTCCCCAGGACCAAGCAGTGGGCAAACCACCCACTTGAGAGGCTGTGGCTTTGCAGTCCCCAGGACCAAGCTTTGGGCAACCCACCCACTTGAGAGACTTGAGACACTGTGGCTTTGCACTCCCCAGGACATCGCTGTGGGCATGTTGCCCCCTCCAGAAGCAGTAGCATAGTACCATCTTCTGGATGCACTGTCCCCCCTCCCCATCCCCCTGAGGTGCCTGTGTGGTTTTGACCTGATGCCCCTCAGTGTTCTCTCCGTTTTGAGGCAGGAGTCAAGTGTGGGCTTTATTTGTATATACTGTTGTTTACAATCGTTAACTTTATCTGCATGTCTAAATATCACTTATTTCACTCAATTCCTTTTGTCCTTGCGTTCTTCAAGGGGGTTACAGGGTGTAAATGTAATGTTGCTGCATGTTTTTGTGTGTATGGTGTTGTGGATGAGAGTGAGGGTGGGGGTGGGGGTGTTGCGTTTTGCGTGTGTGTGCCACTCTCTTTTTCCTCCCCCCCTCCCCTGTGTGCTAGGAGCAGTACACACCGTGGTCGTCGCCGCTGCCTTCTTTGACATTCCTGGTGTTTTAGCAGATACACCAGCATCAGCAGGACCTGTAGTTTGGGCTCCATGGCGTTCTGGTTCTTCGTTGAGCGTCGAAAGGTGAGTGGTTCCCCTTCAGAGTACTGTTTCCGCCGTACTTTTGATGTCATTGGTACCGTCCCGGAAAAGCTGGCGGATTGGTGCCTTGTAATAGAGTGGGCGGTACATTGTCTTCCACCTGTCTGTTGGCATTTACCGTTGCGGTGTTTGTTGTTAAAGTGGCTGTCTGTGCGGGCAGTTTCCGCTGTGGTCGTGATCACATATTTTTTACCGCCAGCCTGCTGGCGGTATTACCGCCGCTTTATCACTGACCACCAGGGTTGTAATGAGGGACTTAGGGGGTCATTCTGATCCCGGCGGGCGGCGGGAGCCGCCCGCCTGGAGGGAACCGCCGAATGACCGCACCGCGGTCAAAAGACCGCAGCGGCCATTCTGGCTATCCCGCTGGGCCGGCGGGCGACCGCCAGAAGGCCGCGCGCCGGCCCAGCGGGAAACCCCCCTCAACAATGAAGCCGGCTCCGAATGGAGCCGGCGGAGTTGTAGGGGTGCGACGGGTGCAGTGGCACCCGTCGCGATTTTCAGTGTCTGCAAAGCAGACACTGAAAATCATTATGGGGCCCTGTTAGGGGGCCCCTGCACTGCCCATACCAGGAAACCGCCAGGAACACGATGGCGGGAAGGGGGTCGGAATCCCCATGGCGGCGCTGCAAGCAGCGCCTCCATGGAGGATTCCCTGGGCCAGGGGTAAACCAGCGGGAAACCGCTGGTTCCCCTTTTCTGACCGCGGCTTTACTGCCGCGGTCAGAATGGCCCAGGAAGCACCGCCAGCCTGTGGGCGGTGCTTCCTCTGCCCTCTGCCCTGGCGGTTTCAAACCGCCAGGGTCAGAATGAGGGCCTTAGTGTCTCTTGTGTGTCTACCTCTACAAGCCCTATCCAGGCACAAGATCATGAAGACACTGTTACTTGCTGTCATGGGGATACAGAGACTCATCACACTACTTGAACTATGATACGAATCAAGTATCATAATTATCCAATGAGAATGTGTGATTCCTCCCCAATCTACCTAAAGAGTGAGTATTGGAATCAGATGTTTTTGATTTTCTTTCTCTATTCTATACAGACTTTCGAATTGCAAAGTTGTTAAAAAGTTCCTTTAGTTAAAAATGAAATATCAGAGGCATATGTGTAAGATAAGAAGATGCAACCAAATCTGGAGGCAGAAATAAGAAGTGCAACTAATGGTAGTATCTCAAACATCCAATTAGAATCTTTTAGAGGTCAGAAGATTGGACCTACTTTCGTTATGAGCATAACCAAGATGAAAGGTTAAAATATGCAAGTCTATAAGCTAAAGAGCTCTTTTTAATTCTGGACCATAGTTTAATAAAGAAAATGGTTTACTCTACCGAATAATAAACCAGTCGGTGGTAGGAATAAAAAAATCAAATGTTGGTTCCAAACACCCACTCACAAGCTTTCTTTCAATTATTACATAGTCCTCTTACAAGCGATAATCAAAGGGCAGAAAAAAGCAAAAAACAAATCTGACAAATGATTTACTGGCAGGAAGTATTTGCAAGGACAGCTAAATATTGTAAGATGTGTCCAATATGCCAATTAAAAAAGAAGGATGCTCCAGTTCCTTCACTTTGCAAATACTTCTTATACTGAAAGTACCCTTTCAAAGGATAGGGATGGATTTAGTCATGTCTTTGGAATTGTTGGGCCGAGGACATACGTTTATATTTGTATTTGTTTATTATGCGACCTGATATCCAGAGGCCTTTCCTCTTCCAGAAACACTGGATAATCATGTACCTGCTAAACTAAGTATACAAATTAAATCATTCATTTTACGTCTCGTTTAATGGAAAATATTTGACGGGCATTGAATATCACTCATATACAAACCTTAGAATGTCACCCTGTAAGCAGAATGTTACAACCAAACTATTAACCGATGTTGAAGGAAAGACAGACACAAAATATTATTTGTGGCGCTGTGTGTCCTATAGTGCAAACTGCAAGCTTCAACAGTATTTAGTCCCCTTGACCTTTTTTTTCATAGACAGCCTCTCAATCTTTAAGGTATAGCAAAGGACGATTGGAAGAAAGATGAGATTGTAAGGTTTCGCCTGTGAATTATATATCAAATTTACAAAACATATTACATATATTAATAGAAGATAAGGTTGAACTCTTGGGGAAGGGTCACCACCAACTGGAAATGAATTAAAATAAGAAATTTATTTTATGAATTCTTCATCCCAGCGATAATGTTTTAGTCCTATTGCTCATGACAAATTATAAACTGTTGGCTCTATGGCATGGCTGTTATGTGGTAGTGGCAGCCCTCAGTCCTGTTTCATATTCCATCGCTCAACTGCAACAAAAACCAAAAATAAAACAATTCTACTTAAACAATGGAATGAACCCGAAACCAGATCTTACATGTATTATTGTGGGGGAAACAAATACTAGTGACAACATATTTGCACAAAGAAAAACCTCACCTTGACAGGAGCTAGTACAGCATGCTGAAAAGCCTTGGAAAGAGAAAAAAAATATTAAGCTTCCCAGTGGATTCAGAAGGTCATGTTTTTCCATTATATTTGGGATCACAACATTGATAGACCATGCAATAAAAACGGAGAAAGAGAGAGCTAAGGAACACAAAGGACTATGTTGATTACAAATTTGTAGAAAGAGAGATGAAAGATATCTTGATTCTAGGTATTACTGACCTGTCCTTCTGTAACTGGTCCTCTTAATTGTAAGGGTACCTAAAGACTGTGGCTTATTTAACTTTTATATTGGCTTCTGTCAAGTCAATAACAACTCAGATTTTAATGTGTACCCTATGCCACTTGTGAACAACTTAATAGAAGAATCAGAGAGATAACAAATAATTTAGGGCCAGATGTAGGAAAATCCTGAATTGCGACTCGCAAATTGCGAGTCAGAGAGACTTGCAAATTGCGAGTCGCAATTCAGGATGCAGGATGGTGTCCCTGGCACCATCTGCGACTCGCAAGGGGGTCTCAAATGCCAAACTCATTAATATTAATGAGGTGGGTCGCTATTTGCGACCCTCTTGCGACTCGCAGCACTCACAGGGATGGTGGCCTGCTGGAGACAGCAGACCACCATGTCTGTGACTGCTTTTAAATAAAGCAGTTATTTTTTTTTGTAATGCAGCCCGTTTTCCTTAAAGGAAAACAAGATGCATTACAAAATGAAAAAATTAAACGTTTTTGTTTCATTTTTTCAGAGCAGGCAGTGGTCCATAGGCCCATAGGACCACTGCCTGCTCTTAAATTCTTTTTTCCATGCCATTCACAAAGGGGAAGGGGTCCCATGGGAACCCCTTCCCTTTTGCGAATGGGTTACCACCAGTGTGAAACTGGTGGTAACTGTGATTGCTTTGCGACTACGTTCGCGGTCACAAAGCAATGCAGCATTGCGCTGCGACTCGCAATTAGGAAGTCGCGCTGCGACTGCGACTCGCAGTCCCGTTTTGCGAGTCGGTAACCAGGTTACCGACTCGCAAAACGGGAATTGGGCATCGTCATGTGGGTTTTGCACATCGCAAACAGCAAAATTCGCTGTTTGCGACGTTCAAAACCTTTCCTACATCTGGCCCATTGTACCTTAGATCCCACTACAATGTACTGGCAGGTTGGTTGTGGGAAAAGTATAGCTATAAATCCGCTTTTTTGCACATTCAACAGTTTATAAGAATTCTTTGTCCTCCTTTTGAGCCACTTGGAAGTCATGCAAATTCCCAAAGACTGATGGATTTTGCTCTCAGCACATATCACTCACTTGTGAATTCCAAAAAGTAGTAAATCTACACTTGTATGTAGCTGTGAATCTGCAAGAACAGATATACTGTTTTCTTTGTGAGCTGGG
Source organism: Pleurodeles waltl (assembly GCF_031143425.1). Taxonomy (NCBI): domain Eukaryota; kingdom Metazoa; phylum Chordata; class Amphibia; order Caudata; family Salamandridae; genus Pleurodeles; species Pleurodeles waltl. The sequence goes on from NC_090440.1 coordinate 1,314,697,470, forward strand.
CCCTTTGGGTCTAATTCAGTATGCACGTCTTTTATCAAATTAAACCTTGGATAATTTATAACTCTGGCCCTGATTTAGATCTGGCGGAGGGGTTACTCCATCACAAACGTGACAGATATCCTGCTGGATTTTGATCCTTATAAACTATAATGCGATAGTAAGACAGCAGGCAGGATATCCGTCACATCTAAATCAGACCCTCTGTTGTTCAAATCGTTGTCGTGTCCCAGCCTCATTACTTTTAAAATTCGGATAGTTGACTCAATGCACTGTGTGCCATATATACAAATTATACTAATGGTAGTTTCCTTCTGCATAAGTACAGCATTTGTTGAAACCATTTGATAGCTGTAGAAACCACATTTTACCTTTTCCTCCTACCAAAAGGCATATCATGCGACAAAAAGTTCCAATTCTCCCCGAATACTACAACGAAAAATCCCTGCGCAATTTTGGTCTTCCACATTCATTTTATTGCAAAGGAGCCGGTTAAGTTATTGACCAATAAACTCATCGCCTATGAGTGAGGTTTGTTTCTTCACAGGTTGCGATGAACAAGGATGCTATGCTATGGTCCTAAACAGGCATCATCAAAAGTATTACACTAAATTTAAATCAATAACATTACTGATTTTCTTGCAGCATCCCTCACTGTTGAAAGTTCGCTTTTGTGATGGAAACGTTTTTGCTGCTCTTGTTTAGAGGCAGAAACCATTTAAAAATAATGAAATCTGAAACAACTTGAGGCAGCAGTTTATAAAACAATAATTTCTGGACTTTGCCACGAATTGTCGTGTTCTAATTTATTGTTCTTTTTTACTACAGTTAATAATGTATACGTATTTAGGAATGCTTTAAGATTTAACAAATTATTTTTCAAGGGGTGAGGAAGGGGGACGAGTATGAGGGCGGAGTTTGCACTGTACATGTGTTAAGCAAAGACAAGCGCAAAAGTATGTGTGGGCCTCAAGCTAGGATTATGTCTTCATAAACAAGAGGTGCACAGAAGGAAAACGAAAGATTAACATGAAAAGGGTCAATTTAGTATTAAGTAAGAACAGTGGCAGAAGTTAAGGGTTGATCAAGCAAATGAACTCATTACTAACATTTGTTAGACAATAGAAAAGTTGAAAGCCTGCACTTTGGACATCGCTGGCCTTAATAAAGCCATGGTATTAGTCACACTTGAGATGAAAAGGTTAAATCCTAACATATCTGTTCCTTGTCTCCCCCTAAGTTGCATTAAATGAAGTGTTTTTGAAAAGGCAGTCTGGTGCGGTCAGCTGACTGGTGACGACTAGGGTAAGAAATGGCACAAAATGTCTAACCATCGATCTGTATGTGTTTCCAATCCATGTTATTTTAAGATTCTAGTGGGGTCCGAGAAATTAGCCAAAAAACATCTAAAATGTGTTTTTGGGGAAAAACGTGCAGGCTGCAGAAGAAGGCATCTGTTTTTTGCCCTGAAAATGGCATCAACAAAGGGTTTGCAGTGCTAGAATCACCATCTTCCCAGCTTTCAGGAACAGGCAGACTAGAATGAGAAAAACAAATTTTGCAACTCAGTTTTGGCATTTTACTGAGACATACCCAATTTTCCTATTTTTTTCCTATTTTCTGTGCTTTCAACCTCCTTCCAGTTAGTGACAGAAATGGGTGTGAAACCAATGGTAGATCCCAGTAAGATGTACATTTTTGAAAAGTAGACAAAATTCTGAAATAAGAAAGGGTCATTTGTGCAGATCCTTCAAGGTTTTCCTATAGAAAGTAACAGTTGAAATAAAAACATATTGAAATTGAGTTGAAAAAAACAGCCATTTCTGTCTATGTTTTCATCTGTAACGTTTCCCAGCTATATCAGAATTTTTAGAGCAATGTACCATTACACCCACTAGATCCTTCTGGTTGTGAGGATGTATAGAGCTTGTAAGTTCACCAAGAATCCAAGGTACCCAAAGCCACTAAATGAGGTACAGCTTGCAATGGGTTTTCATCGTGTACAGGGTATAGAGCAATTCATTTGGTAAAATATAAAGAGTGAAAAATAGGTATCAAGGAAACCTAGGTATTTCTGAAATGGGTGCAAGATATGGAATTTACAAGCAGTGCTCATTTGCTCATCTCTGAATAATGGGGTACCACACTAGCATGTGAATTACAGGGCATTTCTCAAAATGTCTTCTCTCTTACACACTGCCTTACATTTGGAAGGCACAAATGCAGAGAAAGACAACTGGTAATAACACCTGTTCTGCTATTCTGTGTTCCCTCAAGTCTCCCATTACAAAGGGTAACTCACTTGTGTGGGTAGGCCTAATGTCCGGGAAAGGAAATGCCCCAAAATGCAACATGGACACATCACATTTTTCCACTGAAATCTGCTGCGTTTTTTGCAAAGTGTCTAGCTCTGGATTTTGGGCTCTAGCGGGGGAACCTAGCAAACCTGTACATTCTTTAAAACTAGACACGTAGGGGAATCCAGGAATGGGTTAACTTGTGGGGTTCTCGCCAGGTTCTGACACCCAGAATCCTTTGCAAACCTCAGAATTTGTCTAGAAAACACATTTCCTCACATTTCGGTGATGCAAAGTTCTGGAATCTGAGGCGAGCCACAAACATCTGTCCACCCAATCATTCCCCTAAGTCTACCAATAAAAATGGTACCTCACTTGTGTGGGTAGGCCTAGTGCCCTCAATAGGAAATGCCCCAAAATGCAACGTGGACACCACATTTTTCCACTGAAAATGGAAGCGTTTTTTGCAAAGTGCCTAGCTGTGGATTTTGGGCTCTAGCTCCGCTGACACCTAGGGAAACCTAGCAAACCGGTACATTTTTGGAAACTAAACACCTAGGGGAATCCAGGATGGGTTGATGTGTGGGGCTCTCGCCAGGTTCTGTCACCCAGAATCCTTTGAAAACCTCACATTTTGTCTAAAAAACACATTCTCCTCACATTTCGGTAATGCAAAGTTCTGGAATCTGAAGTGAGTCACAAACTTCTTTCCACCCAGCATTCTATCAAAATTATCTATCACAAAACAACCTGGTTTTGTAAGGGTGTAACCTGCATTTTTGGTCCCAGGCTCTGTGGCCATCTAGGGAAAACCACCAAACACAGACATTTCTGAAAACTAGACACCTGGGGAAGTCCACCCTGCAAACCTCAAAATTAGCTTTAAAAATCACATTTCCCTTACATTTCTGTTTGTTATCACTGCGCTGGCACACATTTCCTACCACCCAGCATTCCCCTTCGGTTTCCCGATAAAAACAATACCTCACTTGTGGCCTAATTTAGAGGAGTCCGATGCTCCACCTAAGATAAGCATTATCAATGATCACCACTTGTGAATCAGTATTACATCCTACGTAACATATGTCTGTCCTGCAGCCATGGTACTTAGTGTATGATCTATGTTACAAAAGTTCTACTCATTTACACGAATCCAATGCCTTTGGAGAATTAGCTCCGGCAGCTCTGCACATCTTCCCTCCCAACAAATTATGTCTCACGCACTCTTGATCTGCATTCTGTTTATGTAACAATGCATGGGTCCTTTCTCTGGGTCCTTTCTCTGTACCAATCTTTAATGATGTTTTCTTCTTCTCAGTTCCCTCATGGGCTGTGGGGAGGTTACCTTAGCCTCTGGGAGTACAACAGTGTTCTTATCATCTCAGTCTATTCTGCAATGTCTTTCTCAGCTTTTTCATCCCTTCTAGTGTCTGGTGTGTATTTTCTGTCAATGCTCATTTAGTTAGGCCCTTTCTCCAAGGCAGCCTGTGTGGGGCCCTGGAATTGCACCGAGTAGACAGCTATTTGGTTCTTTGGTAGCACCATTCCCAGGATTGCAATTTTGTATCTCATTTTCCACTTTGTGACTTTGGGAAAATACTGAGTAGACAGTGTTTGACAGAAAACTCATGTATATTGCCTGTCATTGGATGGAATGTGTCCATTGCTTTCCATCCAGATATTTGCTACTCCTTTTCAAGACCAAGTCATATGCAGAAGTGTAGCCACCCTCTCTCCACACCTTGGACAGGCAGGCAATCTCCCTAGGTATATATTGATGATTTTCTGCCGCGTCAGCTAGGCATGGAGCAGACAGTAAAAATGTATTATTTAATTGTGGCATTGCTTGGCACTGTTTCAACTTGGAGCAGGCTATCTCTTACTCTTTTTCAGTGATGGGGAATTTCATGTCGTTTTGCCATTGCTTCCCAGCTTTACGAGGGCTTTCTTCCTATCTGCCTTCAAGACCCTATATAGTTGGGATCTAAGCTCTGCACCTTTTCCTGCACAGTCTCTAATGTGGATGATGGGTTAAGAGTGTCTGGGAATCTATATTTCTCTATATCCACTGGTTAGTTTAGCATATTGAAGGAACTGACCCGAGCCAATCTCAATTTATTCCTGTGACTCAGCATGCATAATAAAAGCACCTGTTGGGTACAGGTCACTTAATGTACTACACTCCCCTTTCACCTACCACTGGCTTGTTATGATTTATACACTTACAGGGCTCTAGAGACCAGAAATCCAAGGAGTGGCAAAAGGTGGTCATAGGACTTTTACCATCTCCATCTCCATCTCCTAGGTTCCCCTGTCCGCTGCACAATGTGTGCATGATAATCTTCAATAGTCCTGCCTCTCATGAACAGTTGGGCAGATTCTCAGTACTAGGGAGCCGTCCACTAGCAGTCTTTCCCAGTTGTCATACTCCTTCAACCTTCTTTTTGCATGTTGCAAATGGGATACTATGTAAACAACTCCAGATCTGGCAATCCTAGTCTTTCCTCAGTGTAGTCTAATTTGACTAAGTTTAAGTCTACCCTGCTTCTTTGCTCAGCCCTTACCAGAGATTTGCCTATGGGAAACAGCAGGTTTTGAAGGACATACAAACATCTCTGGAGGAAGATAATTTTGGTCACTGCTGTTCTCCTAGTAATGTGATCATCTGATAGTTTGACAATCAAAACTACGCAGCCAGCCCATTCAGCACCTTGATTATGTTACATTATATTGTCTAACATCTGTGTGTGCAACCTGCATCCCAAATATCTGAATTGTTCTGCCTCCTGTTGAAGACTTGGGCTTTCACTTATTGTAGCTCTATCCATGATCCCCAAGAGAAGAATACAGTCTTCTCTTTGTTGATCCACAAACCAGAGGCCATCCCGAATTTATCCAAGTCTCAAAGCAGGATTAGCAGCAGGTCCTGGGGTTGTCTGAGATAAACCAGTGCATCATCCATTTACATTGACACCTTGAGAGACACAGCACCCACCTTAATCATCCAAAGCTACAGGACACCCCCTAAGTCTGATTGCCAAATTCTCCACTGTCACAGCAGGAGAGACAGCAGGCAGCATTATTTAGTACCCCTCTCCAGTCTCCATTCTTCTGAGTCCAGACACTCAAAACTAACCTGTGCTGTTACGTAGGTAGAGCGAAGGTATAGCCACTCCCTAAAATTGGGTTCAAAGCCCATAGTTTTGAGTACTGTCATCATATATTTCTAGCCCAGGATGTCAGAGGCTTTGACAATTTTCAAAGTGATAATGACACTTTCTTTCTTTGAATCAGCTGTAGCATACTATGTGATTAAGCCTACTTGAATTTAGGAGATTATTCTGCCCAGGTATGATGCCACTCTAGTCTTCATGTCCAAGTGTGTTTATTACTCTACAGATCCTAGTGGCCAGAACGTTATTTACTATTTTGCCATCTGACTTTATTATCCATGTCCTGTTCGATTTATCGGCTGCCTTTGACACTGTAAATCATGATGGTATGATGGATGCTTTGAAGAGATTATTGTGGAGAGTTCTGCTCTAGAGCTGTTTAACTTTGTCATAGTTCCTGCAGTCCAGACTCATGCGTCTTCACAAGGCCTTATGGTCAGTAAAAACCCATCACTAACTTGTGTGCCTGTAGTCCAAATTCATGAGGCTTCATGGGGCCTTAGGCTCAGTAAAAGCCCACCACTAACCCGTGCACCAGCACTGCCATATCAGCCAGTATGATTATGTGTTTTAATGGGTTTGTTTGTATCAGCATATTAGACAGTATGATATGTGTTTAGTTTACAACAAACTTACTATTGTATCCACACTCCTTGTTGTAGTATTAATCTTGTAGCATGCATAACGCTTATTTCTGGATTATATTTGTGACAATGTGAAGCCATGATCTCAGCCCCGGGCACCTGCCCACTATTTCTGACTCTGGTGCCAAACACGTGCTTCGCCCAAACCTTGTGAAGCCTTAGCATAACATAACAGCCGATATTGGGCATGACTAGGCGTGGCAGGGCGTGACGCCGGTATTTAAGGCCACGCCCTGCTTCTGGAAGGTACTTCACCTCAAGAAACCCTCCAGTTGACATTAGGTCTCCTGAGCTCTTGCCGAGACCCACCCTGCAGTCATGCAGCAACTCTATGATTCTCCTTTGGTCAGCCAGGTGCAGCTTCTCTCCTCTGGACATCGCATCTCTCCTACAGAAGTCTTCCCCAACTCTGCAGCAAGGTTCTGTTCAGCACTCGACCTCCTGAAAAAACAAACATAAAAAACTGCGAATAAAAACCTGAAGAGACAGAAGGTGACACAAGTTTAGAAACGTTAATTAAGGCTCCCAACACAAGTAAGCACAAGATTTTCTTAATCCTACAGTTGTGGTAATTTTCTTGATATTGCACGCCTATTGACTTTTATCTTGTGGAGTAACAGGGTTGAGGTGGTATACTAACCAGGTCTTGCACAAAATAACAGAATTGCCTTATACTTACCTTGTGAGACTAACAAGTCCTAATTCAACCTGAAATAAGTATGTGATTGAATGCTGTGTTCTAACAACATGTTACCTTATGCAACTAACAGGGTGTGACATAGACTGGACTCATATATGAGCATTCAAAACGCAAAAGAGTATGCAGAGTGCAAAGTTGGCCAAAATCATTGAGTGACAAGTGCTACATACGAGAATCACAAATTGATCAGTATATAACATGCTTATTTGTGTTATAGGTATTATCTCAAGCATCCTCTCCAATATTCTAACATCTCAGAAACACGACTTGAACGACTACACGTACATGACCAACCACAATGCCAGGACGTCACAACCATAGCAGATGATCGCAAGTAGGATGGATGGATTCAGACACTGGGAGGGCATTGTCAGTCAGGGAGGAACGGCACGCAGGGTTTCAGTGAGGTAACCTGTGTCTTATACTTCTTCTTCCTTTAAAGGTCGACAGTTGCACCAGGGCACCAATAACATTCAACAACCAGACCCTCTTCCTTGTCCCCTACCCCAACTATCCTGTGGAAGTACCCCAAAACACAGGCAGTAAGGTAGGGAACTAGGAGGTAGGTCCATGGGATCCATGCTAATCAAACAGCACGGGCTCTCTGGTAAGCATGCATTGTTAATACCTTGACTAAAGGTAAAGCCAACTGAGATTGATTCACCTGGGCATTATGAACCCACAGGGGATTTCCCTTCAGGACATAGTGACTATGTTGGTCACTATACAATCAGAGAATGGCACTTTGCCATCACCAATGCAACACACAAATCCTGTATAAAAAAAAACCACCTTCCAACCATCTCCGGGTGCATCTGCTTCAGGAGGAGTTCTCTCGATGCAAAGTCACGTGGTAACTCCAGTCCCCGTACCTTCAGCAGCACCGGAACGCTTTTAAAGCTATTGTAATAAATTTGGCATTTTACTTAACCAGTGCCATTTGCACTTTATGGCCCAGCCCGCAGTTTTCCCGGATGATGCTACTAAAGTAGATTTCATAGTCTCCTATTCAGGGGGTAATAAAGCGTTATGGTCTATTCCCTTAGTAGAATGGGTTGACCCCATTCTTTATGATTTCAGACAAGTCAAGAAACATTTCTTTGCAAAACATGCATTTGTTCAGGCAGCAGACAATGAACTGTTAAATCTCAAGCAGGGATCTTCAGATCTATTGCATCAAATATCAACCTTCAACCTTCTACAGGCTGGTTTTCGAAGCTTGTGCCGAAGTTACAGATTTAGGGGTCAAATAGAACCACAGTCTTTCTGAAAGAAAGGGTGAGAAAGGAAAAGCCACAGAACATAAATTTTCCATAGTTAGAGAGAGAAGAGGCAGCAAATGTGAATCCTCCAGTAAACCCGATCTTGCTGAACCAATGCAAATCAGAACTATTAGAAGGCCCCTCATGAAAGAAGAAGAGGAAAAAAGGAGGAAGCTTAATCACTGCCTATACTGCGGGAAGTCGGGCATTTCAGTAAAGAATACCCAGAATAATTCAATCAAGCAACCCTTTAAGCGCCACAGCAATGACCAAACAAGCGGAAACTAGCGAACTCAGTAGATAGCGAGGTCAACCTACTGAGTATCTCTTTAAGTTCAACCTGTGATGCTCTTTAGGGATCTACCCCCATCATCTTAGCATTTTGACAGTGTTGACATCAGACTCAGGGCAGTCATGGATAATTGAGGCCTTAATCGACTTTGGGGCTACTGGTAATTTCTTAGATAGTCATCTAAGACATATTGTAGGCAGTCAGACAGTCCCCAAAGCCAAACCTGAACTAATTAAAGCAGTAGATAGGAAGGAGCTCACTTCTGCACGTATCCAATCCTAGACAGAAAATCTACAGATGACTTGTGACAATTCCCACATGGAACTTATACATTTTGACATCATTGATGCACCACAGGTTCGACTCATTTTGGGAATTCCTTGGCTAACCCTGCATAACCCCCAAATAGATTGGCAAAAAAGACACTTGACATGCTGCCTTACTTGCACCACCTCATGCTTTCAGACTACTAACATAAAATATATGATTCAGGGTCATGACTTTCCAAAACATGTCAACAGCAAATTTGCCAAAGAAGGAATACCAAAGGAATACTCTGATGTAAGTGATATTTTTGATAAACAGAAGGCCAATACCTTACCACCACACAGAGACTACGATTGCTGGATAGATTTGGTACCAGGAGCCACCCTTCCCTGCAGTTGTTTAAACGCGCTCACTGAAAAAGAAAAGGATAACTTTCAGACTTATCTGGATGAATATCTAGCTGGCAGATTTATCTGGCACTCTACATCTCTGTTATAACTGCCTCTATTTTTGTAGACAAAAAAGGTAGAGAACTTAGGGTTTGCATTGACTACTGTGCTGTAAACAATGTGACCATCACAAAACGTTATCCCTTACCACTAATACCAACTTTGTCAGATCAGGTTAAGGATGCCACCCTCTATGCTAAGTTCGATCTGTGTGGGGCATACCATCCAGTGAGTCTGAAAGGGTGACAAATGATGCATTCAGAACTAAATTAAGCCTTTACAAAAACCAAGTCATGCCTTTCAGACTCTGTAATGCCCCTGCAGCTTTCCAATTTTTCATAGATGAAGTATTAAGGGATTTTATAGACATCTTCTGTGTGGTTTACATTGATGATATTCTTATTTTTTCAAAAACCATGTCCGAACATGTTGAGCAACTAAGGGCCATTCTCCAACAGTTCAGAAAATACTCCCTATCTGTGAAATGAGAAATAAACACTTTTCATACCTCTCAGGTTGAATTCCTGGGGTATATCCTCAGTCTCAAAGGGTTTTAAATGGACCCTAAGACGGTCAAAGTAGTAACTAACTGGCCAAGTCCCACTTCTGTGAAACAAATTCAAAGGTTTCTTGGCTTTGCCAATTTCTTTAGGAGATTTTACACATAAATTCTCCAACATCATTTCCCCTATCACTTGACTCCTCCGTAAATGTGTAAAAGTTTAATGGGATCCACCAGCCAAAAAGACTTCCCACGAATTAAAAACTAAATTCACAATGGCACCAATCTTGAGACATCCAGATCCAGCTCATCCTTTCATAGTACAGTTGCATGCCTCACAATTTGCCATTGGGGGTATACTTTCTCAAAAACACACAGACACTGGCCAAATGCACCCCATACCCTATTGTTCACACAAACTATTACCAGTGGAAAGAAACTACCCAATAGCAGATAGTGAGTTGTTAGCTATAGAGGCTGTCTTTGGAAAGTTGCGACAATACTTGCTAGGGGCCAGACACCCTATTACTGTTTATAATGACCACCGAAATCTACAATGTTTAAGTCCTGTAAGAGCCCTTTCCACTTGAGAATTACGATGAACAATGTTTTTCAATTACTACAATTTTGTAATAACCTATCAGCCAGGAAAAGACAATTCCAAGGCAGATACTCTCTCCCGCATTGGTGAAGATGAGGCATGTGTTAAAGTTGATACACCTAACGCAGTTCTTTCACCTAAATGTTTTCAAGCGAGTATATGTACCACCACCACTTTTTTAGATGAAAACAGAAATCCAATCCAAAACCTAAGAACATTTGTTACATTTGTACCCAGGTTTAACATTCCACTCCTTTACTCTGCACAACACTCTTGTTCCTACCCAACTCACACTTACAAACAGTATCTATAAAAAGTAGTCTTGAAACTCCACTCATAGCCCAACCAGGTATCCAGAAAACATAGCAACTAACTAAAGGTCACTTTTGGTAGCCATCTGTGTTTGAGGTTGGGCAACATTCAGTTGAACCGTGCAAAATGTGGCCAATAAAGTTCCACACATAACACCTTGTGGACTTCTGTGTCATTTGCCAATCCCACCATGACCCTAGATTTCATAGTAGAACTACCACCCATAAAATTGGGCAATACCACCACTCTAAAAGGTAGAATGGCTAATTTTGTACCGCTGAAGAGATTACCTATGGCCTCCAAGTTAGCATCTATGTTTATGCCAAATTTGGTACGTCTACATGGCATACCCTCCGCTTTAATTTCAGGTCACGGCCCCAATGCCCCAAGCAGCCCTATCCAACTCTAGCATCTCAGAATCATGACTTGAATGACTAAACGTACATGACCAACCACAATGCCAGGACATCACTGCCATGGCAAATGATCGCAGGTAGGATGGATGGATTCAGACACAATGGGGGAAGCATCAGTCAGGGAGGAACTGCATTCTTAGGTTTTCAGTGTGGTAACCTGTGCCTTCTACTTCTCCTTCTTTTAAATGTCGAAGGTTGCAACAGGGCATTAATGACGTCTAAAACCACGCTCTCATCCCTGGCCCCTACCCCAACCATCTTGTGGAAGTACCCCAAAACACAAGTAGTAAGGTGGGGAACGAGGAGGTGGGTCCATATCGCCCCTGCAAAACAAACAGTGCGAGATCTCAGGTAAGCACACATTATTGATACCTTGACACACTCTTTCCTGTTAGGCAAAGAACAGATCGTTGCCCATGGGGATTTTGAATCCAAATATTTTGCTTTGCTGTGCTGGGTTCCTCAAGGCTCTTCCTTGAGTACCAAACATTTTAAGATTTATGTGGTGCCCTAACCAAACTGATTTGTACCTTTGGTTTCACTCCTGGTGCGTATGCAGATGATGATGAGGAAGAGCCTGCATACAGTTTTAAAATCTGCATGGGAGCCCTTCAGGACTGGATGAGTACCAATGGCTTGATGATGAATTTGGCTAAAACTAATCTTGGTGGTCCCAGAAACTCAGTCCTCCTCCCTCACCTCAATCATTGGTTAAGAATCTGGAAATTGTTTTTGAACCCATTTTGTCTTTCAAGATACAGATTAATATACTGACCTCCTCTTGCTTTCTTTTGCTGCGGATGCTAAAGAAGTTGCTTCCAGTCATGACATTTGAATTTCCAAAATCAGTAGTCATCGAAAAACCACCGGAGAGGGCGTGGCAGGCAGACAACACCTCCACCACGAACCCACGTGGCACGAGCATCGCAAACAAAAAGCGGCCGCCACCCAGGGAGAGCGGTGGTTCGCACCACACACCCTCGTTGCCAATATTGTGTCGGCGAATCTCCGACACGGCTTTAAATAAATTAAAACACTGGACACCGTGCTAGTTTCATTCCTGCGGCCGAGGACGGTGAAACAGCGAGTGGAAGCCGGCCGCGACTTCACGTGCCGCTCCGTCTTGCTTGCCTTCCGTCCGACAGGCACACCCTTTTATTTTATACCTGCCCTGATGACATCAGGGCAAACCACCCGGAAACGTGTATAACGTGGGAGGAAAAGCACGTGGGGCCACCAAGTATCTTAACCCCATCCACCCCCACTTATTGCAGTGTCCCAATACCAGTTACGTCACTGGTATGCAACACTACATGTATCACTGTTCCTCAGATTGAATGCTAGATCAAAGACATCACGTCTGCCAGGGACATCTGGAGGAGTATTGAAAGCTAATGACTGCCCCTAGCAGGTCAAAGGACATTTGGGTCCCATTTGTGACCTATTTAGCTATCTGATCTGATCAACTACGGAAAGAGGAGGATCAGCTGCTTCCTACCTCTGGGAGCTGCATGCAGGATGCTCTATAACGGTCCAGATGTACTTTCTGAACTGTCCAGAAATTAATTACTGTTTAATTGTACAGTGCTCTCAGAATGCCGACCACGATGACGCCCACATGGAATGTCATGTATAACTGCTCCCATAACACACATATTTGTCACTAGTGTACTGCAGATCGATGCACTGAGATGACCTGAAGGCGTGTTTGTTGTTTGGGTGACCCAAAACATTTAATAAATGAATAATTTACAAAAGCAAATGAGCCAATTCCAACAGTTATTTGACTATTGTCCTAAGGTCTATTACTTCTGCTTTCAGTTTTTCAACAGATTTCTTTCCCCAATGGGTGCTAGAATACGTGTTGCTAATGATTGCTAGGGTGAGGCGACTTACATCCTGACTACTCCAGGGTAGGGGGGGCATCACATATCTATCCTTTTTTGTTGTGATGCCCTGTTTACTCTGTCATTCCCCATCGTCATGTTTGCCATTAGATGCGGGCGTGGCTTGATGCCAATGGTGCTGGCCATGCTTTGAAGAGCTCCTGGATGGGCACCGCCATCTAACATCATCACACCCTGAAATACCAATCCGGGACCGATTAATTCTCAACTACAGTTGCCTGCAGCAGCATTTGCTGCACGACGCAACAGCCACTGCACCTGACTGTCCCTTGCTGCACCCCTCACCAACATGGCAGCTTACTCGTGTGCACAGCGTGTTGCCTGCTAGGAAGGGAGAGAATGCAGGGAGTGTTCCTGCTTGGCCTGCTTGCGCACAAATCATTCTGGGAACAAAAGAGCACTGTCCTACAGCTTTCTCTGCGGCTTGTGGTGAATGGCGGCCTTGGCCCATTGAATGGCCAAGCAGGGATCTGACTGCAGAGAGGGGAGGCGGGAAAAGTACCGGATGGCGACGTAAGGGCTACCGGCTTAGGGCAGTGCGTGGGTTGACCGGGACTCCTGCAGTGCCCGGCTTGGACCGCCAAATAGACTTCAGGCACTGAACTTGGGACCCAGCTGGGGGTGCAGCCTGCTGCAGCCTTCGCTGCCTGTTGCAGCCGGGCAGGCTGTGTGCATCTTGTAGCTGCAGGCCTAGAGCAAGGGGCCCAACCTCCCATTTGTCTCTGGCTGCCCTCACTGCATACAGCAGCCTTCTCAAGGAATCGCCCGAAGGTAGGGAGATTAGGGCCACCCCCACAACAGCATACAGAGGAATTTTGGCACTTCCCGTGGTTATTAACTTATAACGCGGGCCTTGCCCAATGGGGGTCCGAAGAGGAGCAGAACCGGGGAGGGGCCCCATAGGTCATTAGTGCTGTTGGGTCTTCCCTTACCATATCGCCACAGGAGCAAACTAGAAGAGCAACATTGGGGGGCTATTTCCATGAAGAAGAGGTCCTCTCACCCCTGGCCTCACTAAACCATAAGGAGCTGCAGCAACTGGGGTATCCAGGCAAATGGGGCGTTCTATGTAGGACTGAATATCTGGTGTGCCTCCGCACTTGCCTGACCCCCAGTGCAGAAACAGGACTTAAATTATTACAAAATCTGCACTATTGGGCATTGGCTATGGGCCACCAGACCTTGGGATTGTCTATCCAGGGATGACCGGCTTGGTCCTGCCAGCCTGCCTCGGCCTTTGGTCAGCCACAGCTGAGAAACCTCACTGGAGTTGGGGGTCTGCCCTAGGGAAAGGAGAGACTGTACATAGGATCTTGGCCTACAGCAGCTGGGGTGCTTCCATGCATCACCATTATCCACTACAAGTTCTACTGTACCTTACACTACATTGCATTACAGAGGGCATCTGAGGCATGGAGGAGTATCCTTGACCCTGCAACTGCTGGCACCTCTCTATTGTTCTTTGAGTTGCGCCCCGTGATGTCTTAGTGTGCTCTCCCCTTGGGAGCCCTCGCAACCCTAAGCTGCTGGGGCAGTCGTAATCATGGGTAAAAATGCCAAGGGGAAAAGAGATCCATCAGACCAATGCTACCCCGATAAGGAGAGATCCCAGGAGCAGCCAATCTCACCTCATAAGATGGAAACCACTGGGGATGGCAGCCCGGGGCCAATGCTGGACACAATACATCAAGCCATTGCGGCATCAAGAGATGGCCTGGAATTGAAAACAGATTTGGTGGCAACAGACCTGGGCCTCCTATGGGACAACCCACGAAGATTAGCTTACCAAGTCACAACCACAGAACGGAATGTGGATGACCTCACTCCAGCAGTATTATCACTACAGACACAGATGACATCTATGGAAGCAAGGGTCAAAACCCTGGAGTTCTGCGCGAAGATGCAGATAATAGGACCCGTTGCAACAACATAAGTATAATAGGTCTCCGGAACATATTGAAGACTCGGCCTCCAATATGATTGACTTTCTGGAACACTGGATTAGAGAGGACATAGCTCCGACCATATTGTCTCCCTTCTACACACTAGATCGTGCTCATAGTGTTCTGGCACGGCCTCTGTCACCTGGTGCGGCACCCTGGCCAGTAGTGGCAAAACTGCTACATTATAAGGACCAGGACCATATTCTCAACCCGGCTAGGATATGTGGGGAGATCATGCTCGAAAACCACAGGATTATGTTTTTCCTGGATTTTTCATGAGAAGTACAGAAGCAGAGGGCGTCGTTCACGGAAGCCAAGAAGCACCTTCAACAACTTGATATTCAGTATGCAATGCTATTTCCAGCAGGCTTAAAGTGGCAACCCCTGACGAAGTTCATATCTTTACCTCGCCTTAAGCAGTATGGGACTGGCTGGATTTCCTCCCACAACAGGGCGAAGGAACGCAGTGGACTGGCGGCGGCCCCGGACAGCGAAGACCACAGAAACAAGCCAAGGGAGAGCGGGGTGCTATCTCTTCACAGTCCCAGGCGAAATTGGAATGTCTTCGCATGGTGGAGGAGGTGGCAGCCCTGAACACTAGGAGAAGCTCCTCTCCACCTTCGTTTGATGGCGCTGACACTCTGCAACACTGATTCTTAGGGGTCACTCATCTCCTGTGGCACTTCTAGGTGCTCTCAGCCTAAGGTTACACCTGGTAACTCCAATGAAATTGTATGACAGTACGCATGCTCTTTTTTCTCGCTCAACTTTTGCTCACAGCTTGTTCTGGATCTCTTCATGTTACTGTAATATCCCTTTTTGACTCAGTGCCCACAATTTAACATTGTCTTCTTCCACAGGGCTGGATACTATACATTAGTATATGGTCCTTCTCCAAGTTTATATTGTGGGGGCAGTCACCCGGCCTGGGGGCACCCGATTAGATGGCACCTCCCCTTCCACGGTTGTGTGTGTGATGTATGCACGTATGGTGAATGTTTGGATGGGGAGTAGTTTGCTTCTGGTCCTGGGGATGGGCAGTTGAGGTTTTTGTCTTTGTTTAGTTAGTTTCAAGAGGGAGTTTTAAGATCCACTGTCATCTGTCCCACAGATCCGAGGGTGCAGGGCTCTCCTTGCACTATAGGTCTGGGTTCTGACTTATCCCCCTCACCCACTCTTAGAAACTTGTGATTCACACAATGGCATCCCCCATAAATTACAGCTTCATCTCCAAGGGCTTAACAGCATGTCTTAACATTACAAAATATATACATATCTTAAGAGGCGCGGTTTGCGTATCACGCTGCTATAGGAAACCCGCCTCTCTAGAAAGGAGTCATTAGCACTACAGAAGAGATGGGGGGGCAGATTTATGCCACAACATACTCGGGGTACCCGAGGGGAACCCTGATCTGCGTGAGACCTAGTGCGTCTTTTCAGAGAACAAGGGAATTCATTGACCCAGAGGGTAGATTTGTAGCAGTCCTAGGTAGTTTAGCGGGAGCAATATCGCCATTGGGGGTATCCATGGCCCTAACATGGACCAGAGGAAATGTTTTACAGAGCTCTCGAGAGCGCTTGCACCATTCCGGACACAACATATATTACTAGGAGGGGATTTCAACGGTGTTGCTTACCCGGACCTGGTCAGATTTCACCCACTATTACCTTATTCTCCAGTTCCCCCGCAAAGCCTGGGTTTTCAGGGATTGGCAAACACAATGGGGACTAGTGGATGCATGGAGACAATTACATCCTATAGCATGATTATTCATTCTTCTTGGGTGTCCAGGAACCACATGTTCATCTGAATATTTTTCTCTGCTGTCCAGTAAGCTGGATTTGATCCATAAAATTGAATACTTTTGTCAGACAACATCCGATTACAACCCGGTCCTCTTGCCCCTGGTGTGGGAGTGGGAGCCCCCTTGTATAGCTGACTGGCACCTCTGCGTGGAGGCATTTGATGACCCTGTGTTCAAACACACCACTGGGGAAACTATTTCCACTACTTTGCCGAAAACACTGGGTTATCATCCTCCCTTCTAAATGAATGGGATGCATTCAAGACAGTTATCCGGGGCTGGTGCACATCTGAGGTGGGGAGGGTCAGGAGGACCTTACTGGCTGAGTATGAGAAACAGGAGAAGGAGGTGCCAATACTAGAGACGTTGAAGCCTGGGAATATAGCACTCAAACACCTTCTTTTAGAGGCATGGGAACTCCTAGCTACCCACTTGGAAAAATTACGCTGCTTTGACCATCGGGACTATCGCACTCATGTGCATGTTGAGTGGGACAAAGTGGAAACCCTATTGGCTTGGCTTATCAACCCCACTGCTAGGACCTCTGTGATTCTAGAAATAGAGTCAGAGACTGGGGACCCGCTATATGACCTGGCAGCCATATGCCCCCTCGACTAGTGTACCACCCCGCTGGTGTAGGCACTTCCTTAACCCTATTACTCTCCCCATGCTTCCCTCAGATATAGCATATACCCTTGGGGGAGACATCACAATCCAGGAAATCAGGGCTGCCATTAAATCCATGGCTCGTGGTAAAGTGCCCGGAGCAGATGGATTCCCAATTGAATATTTTGCTCCTATGTGGATTTATTAGCCGCGAAACTCTTGGACATCTATGCGAATGTTTGCACATGTGAAGCACTGGTAGTGCCACTCCTGAAGTCTGGACATCCACCCACTGACGTCTGTGCCTACCGCCTGCCATCCATGCTCAACACGGATTACAAAATACTTAGTCGCATCCTGGCAGCCCATCTCCTGTCTCACATGTCCACCTTAATCCATGTTGACCAAACCAGTTTTATTCCTGGATGCAATACCGCCACTAATATCTGCTGACTTATTTCAATCTTTTATGATAAAAGCTTAGGCAAACGGACAGCGGCTGTTATAGCGCTAGACATTAAGAAAGCTTTTCACAGCCTACGCTGGTATGATTTTTATCAAACTATGTCGAGGATGTCGTTGTGCCAGGGCTTCATTATAATGGCCGAAACTTCCTTACATTTCTCCCATGGCAAGAGTACGCACAGGCAGGGCGATATCGGATTCCTACCCTGTTGGACGTGGAACACGACAGGGTTGTCCCCTCTCCTCATTACTGTTTGCCACAGCAGTTGAACCTCTGGCCTGCAGTGCACTCACGGGAAGACACTATGGAGGACTGGGAGTCCGGGGACAGATGCACTGTGTAAATCCCCTGGTGCAAAAAGCCTACTGGAGCGGTTTGGAGTGATCTCCAGCCTGCGAATCAACTGGCAAAAATCACACTTATTCCCGACTGCCAGAGGTGCAGTGCCACCATGAGACCTTCATGGCCTCAGTTGGTCTGGGACCCGCTTGAAGTATCTGGGGGTTCAAATATATCACGACCGCCCAGACCTCATTGATGGGAATACAGGTGCTGCCATAACAGTGCTTCACACTGACGTACACTTCTGGGGATCGCTGCCACTCACTGTCACGGGCAAAGTAACTGTCACTAAAATAGTGGTATTTCCAAGGTTACTTTATTCCTTCAATACCTCCCACTACTGATCCCCTAGCGAATGCTCTGGGAAATAGATTCCTTGCTGATTGAATTATTCTGGGGAATGGACAGACGTAGACTAGCACTTATGAAGTTGCAAAGTTCCGCTGCCGAGGGTGGACTGGCGGCACCCGACATGGAGGTGTATTATCTCGCTGCACAATTGCAGTGGCACAATAGATGGATTTCTGATAGCCTACATCCAACAACTGGGGCCTCCATTGACCTCCCAGCCACCCGAGAGCTTGTGCCCCTCTTCTTGATACCCCACTGTGGCCTCCCAGATGCGTCTCCACAAATGCAGGTGATGCAGAAATGTTGGCACCGATATCCACAAAAGATGCACATGACTGCTCCTTATTCACCTGACATACCACTAAGAGGGCAAGAGCGATTGACCCCTGGGGGGGTTGTGAGGGGAACTGATGAGTTGGGTGTCAAGGGGGGGGTCAACCGTGTCGGTAACCTCTACAGAGATAGTAGACGACTACCCTTCAACAAACTCTCAGATAGTGCGCAATCATTGGGGCATGGGAGACATGGAACCCACAGTACACCTGGGTTTTCAGCAGCTTTGTACTGCAACTGGGCGTTTTAAGGAAGTGACCTGTTTATATCTAGGCATACGAATGAGTGTTGTATGGCCTCTCGCAGACCTCAAAATAAAATGGGAAACTGATTTGTCACACCAGTTCACAGATACTGGCTGGGATAGGATATTGGTGAATACCCCCACTGTGTACCAAAACTCCAGGTATAAATTTATTAATTTCTATTTCTTACACAGTGCTTACCTCACACCGGGTAAAATTGATAGATTTTATCCCTCTGCTTTGACCTCCTGTCTACGGTGTGGTGAAATAGGTGCTGAGCTCTACCACCGGATCTGGACATACCCTTCCCTAGCTGGGTTTTTGGATGCATTTATGTAGCTCATCAATGAGGTGACCATCCCTTAAGATCCCCTGTACTCCCATTAACTGCATATTTGGGGGTTTCCTAGGCCTTCGAAATGGAAGATTACCACCCACTTTTTAGATCTGGCATTGGTTCTTGCTAAAAGGAAAATAGCATTGTGATAAAAAGCAGCCAAAGGACCTAGACTTGACTCGTGGAAAGCAGAATTGATCAAATGGCGGATTTAGAAGCGGCGGTAATGCACAGGGATCGGAAAAGAGGAATTGGTAAAACAAACAATGTACGTGCATCGAATAACCTTGTTGACACTCTCTGAGCTCCCAATACAGCCACTGAATCAGAAGTAGACTTATCACAAAGTTCCAATAGCTTGGATGACAGAAGTCGAGGATGGCAGTAATTGAACCTCACAGTGGGCCCTGGAAACATACATTAATATCAATAGTCAAGTTCATGCTGATGCCTGGAAAGTCCTGTACCTAAACTGGTCCTGTTGGATGCTGCGGGAATAGGAACAAGGGGTTAAGGGAGGTAGGGTGCCAGGTTTTAAGATTTACTATTAATCACTAAGTATATTGTGCTGGTTCTGAAGCTCAGTAAGAAGCAAAATGGGAATTGCAATGACTAATATCTGGAGGTACCCTCTTATGCCTTCATACATAGTACTTCAAATTAACTATCATTGCTGATGAACTACCAATGTACAATGTGATATTGTTGTGAAATATCAATAAAATATGTTTAAGAAACATGTTGGTTATTATACAACTGAACTTATGTGTCTAACAACTGTGAAAGCATCAAGCTGCCTGATTGATAACATAGATATAACAACTGATGCAACATTCGCCTGGGTCAAAGGTCTACTTTCCCCCATGTCAAGGGTAATTAATAATACAAACAGACATATAAGCAAAATAGTGTAGTCTGAATTAACATTCTTTTGCCATATCTGATCATAAGGAAATTTCTGGGATGCACGCATTAATGCACATAATCTATGTCAGACAGCCCTAAACTTGTGTTAGAAATTACACTTTCTGATAAGATTTACTATGAAAGCACTGTCTCTTTTACAAAAATGTTTTATTGCATTTTAAACAATGATACAACTGCGCTACCGTGCTTAATCACATCGGAAATAAACTTGTTCCATATGAAACACCAGTACACTTCCATTATTTTGCTGCCAGCAGCATAACATCATCCTTTCCCTTCGATTCAATTACAGAAGGCTATACAACCAAGGCATCAAAGGACTGACCTGCAGTTTAAGGTGGTATTACATTGTCCTTAGCCATCAGTTTTTCAACATTCACATTCCATATTAGCCCCACTGGTGCACGGCCACCCCGCAGTCTAAGCAACGTTAATGTATGAGCCATTTCCCTAGTTTATTTAAAAAAAATCCTGTGTACATTAGACAATTTCTGGGGATGTCAGCATCTTCCAGACCATGACAATAGGTCTCTTAAACAGTACCAGCACCAGATCAACAAACTTACATTACAGTCGATTGACTTTGAGTCATGAGCCCCAGCTGGCAGAGCTCAGGCGTATATGAGATGTGATGGTCCACTATCTCTGAGGTGGTGGTCAACACCTGCACCTACACCAGCTGTAGCACCAAGCAATCCCACATCATGTGACTTAACCCCACATCCGTCCGCCTACACCGTGGGCATTCCCTAAGAGCTCCACCAAACATATGGTATATGCGATGTGCGGTGAGATATGTTTGATGGACATTATTAAATTGAATGAAGCAGGAGCATGCATTCTGTGACACCTGTTTAACATAGGCAACAACTGTTCCATTGTGGGGGCAAAAATACTAGGCCAAGGCCTGCCTCCAACTTAAGTTTGAGACTGGGAGTAAGGGTGTGTGATTATGCCAGCAATAGGCAATACAATGTTGTTGCCACCCTCCTGCTCATGCCATGAGTCAGTATCACCCCAATAGTAAGGGGAAGGTCGTCCCAGAAGGTGGTTCCATCAACACAGCCCCCCAGCACCTACAAATCATGTGCATAAGTGTATTGCACGTAAGGTTCTGGCCATGTAGGATCCCATACATACCAACCACATCTTGGAATGCCCAAGCTTGCCATTCAGAAAAAGGTCCCCCACATGCATCACCCCTGCCTCCCTCTATATCTGTGTCCCGACCCAGCACACCAGGTCTCAGGCCTCAGGCAATGCCCGTACGTCCAACCAGGGAGCATATAGACATGATCCGCCATCAGTTTACACATACCTTCGCCAAACAGGACCAAGCTGTTTTCATCAAAGCAGTGTCAGGTGTCTTCCTACCCGCCATTGTAACTGCGCCTCCGTACAATACAACTCATAATTGGGAGCCCCAAGACTCCCCTCCAACATAAGATGCTGTACCTCATGGAACACCACCCTCTTCATACCACTACCCCTACAGAAGACTGCTTGAAAAAAGGAACGGGGGTACCACTGGTAACACAGTAAACAAGTATAACAGCCAAGGAAAGATCAACATTTTGGCAATCCCCATCTGCCCCACTGGTGAAAGAGGAAGGGAGGTCCAGAACGGCATAGAATTCTAAATCAAGCTCAGGGCCTTGCACAGGTTGCCTTTGAGCAAGTCGGCTCTGCATGGTATATCTGTATGATTAAGTACTTAAACGTATCTAGCCTGGCTTTGGGCACCTCCGGATGTGGAGCGGGCACCATCAACCCCAAAGGGAAATGACAGGACTTGGTTCTAATAACATGAAGGCCTGCGGACCTCCCAAAAGTGTCCAGCAGATACTCAAGCAGAGACAGTGTTGCTGCTGTGTCACGTAAATATGCCAGGGCATCGTTAGCATATAAGAAGACTATGGTGGTCATTACAACCCTGGCGGACGGTGTTAAAGCGGCGGTAAGACCGCCAACAGGCCGGCAGTAAAAAAATTGGAATTACGACCGTGGCGGAAACCGCCAACAAAGACAGCCACTTTAACACTCCGACCGCCACGGCGGTACAGACAAACAGCTTGGCGGTCACCGCCAACAGACAGGCGGAAGACAACGTACCGCCCACAGTATCACAACCTACCAATCCGCCACCTTTTCCGGGGCAGAGTAACCGCGGACAAAAACACGGCAGAAACAGGACTTCGAAGGGAAAACGCTCACCTCTACACACCCCACGAGGAATCCGGACGCCATGGAACCCGAGCTGCACATCCTGCCAGCCCTCATCTTCTTGCTCCTCTACCAAGAACACGAACTCCTGCGGCGAAGACAACGGTGAGTACTGCACCTACGACACAGGGGAGGGGGGAGGGAAAAAACAGGGACACACACACACAACAACCCCACCGCCACCCTCATCCACTACAACACACACACTAATACATATTTATACATTATAGTTACACTCCCCAAACCCCCCAGAAGAATGCAAAGAAAAAAAGGAAATGAGTGTAACCATTGTAATATATTAAAATCAAGTACGCAAAAATATATATATATACACCATAAACAAAATATACACTAAGCTTAGTAGTCCAGGTAGTGCTCCAATGAAGTCCGTGGAACACTGGGCCCACACGGTATGGGCGAGGCCCACACAACATCCCTGACCATGACGGAGAGAACACTGCAGTGGCATCAGAGAGCAAGAAAACAGGCACCTCAGGGGGACGGAAAGGGGGGGCACCTCAGCCGGTTGAGTGCACAATGCCAAATCCACGAGGGGGCCGCATGCCCACTGTTCAATCCTGGGGAGTGCAAAGCCACAGTCTCTCAAGTCTATATAGTGGGTGGTTTGCCCACTGTTCAATCCTGGGGAGTGCAAAGCTCAGTCTCTCAAGTCTCTACAGTAGGTGGTTTGCCCACTGCTGCATCCTGGGGAGTGCAAAGCCACAGTCTCTCAAGTCTCTACAGTGGGTGGTTTGCCCACTGCTGCATCCTGGGGAGTGCCAAGCCACAGTCTCTCAAGTGGATGACAGTCTCCACTGGTTCTGGAGGGGGCATGGTGCCCAGAGTGCTTCATCCTGCTAAGGACAGAGGTAGTGGATGTATCTCTCCACTGGTTCTGGAGGGGCATGGTGCCCAGAGTGCTTCATCCTGCTAAGCATAGAGGTAGTGGATGACAGTCTCCACTGGTTCTGGAGGGGGCATGGTGCCCAGAGTGCTTCATCCTGCTAAGGACAGAGGTAGTGGATGTATCTCTCCACTGGTTCTGGAGGGGGCATGGTGCCCAGAGTGCTTCATCCTGCTTGTGACGGACTCAGTAGCGTCAGTGCCCTTGGCGCTCATGGGCCAGCGGTGCTTGAGGCGGCGGTGCCCTGTTCAGTGGTGCTTGAGGTGGCGGTGCCCTGTTCAGCGGTGCATGAGGCGGCGGTGCCCTGTTCAGCGGTGCTTGTAGCGGCGGTGCCCTGTTCAGCGGTGCTTGAGGTGGCGGGCTCCTTTGCAGTGACTCAGCTGCTGGCGGTGCTCTCTGTCCCAGCGGGGCTTGTGCTGGCGGTACTCTCTGTCCCAGCGGGGCTTGTGCTGGTGGTCCTCTCTGTCCCAGTGGGGCTTGTGCTGGCGGTGGCCTCCTGGGCAGCAGGGCAGGTGCTGGCGGTGGCCTCCTGGGCAGCTGGGATGATGGCGGTGGCCTCCTGGGCAGTGGGGATGATGGCGGTGGCCTCCTGAGCAGCAGGCAGAGGGGATGATGGCGGTGGCCTCCTGAGCAGCGGAGATGATGGCGGTGGCCTCCTGGGCAGCGGGGATGATGGCGGTCTCCTCCGCCGTGCTGCTCTTCCCAGACTTTCCGGGTTTCTTGTGGCCCTTCCCCACCTTGGAAGGTGTCGCAGCTGACTCCACACTCCCACCGAGACCCCTGGGAGCAGCTTTGGTGGCTGGAGCCTTCCCCCTCTCCCGCCGGGCACTGGCCAACTTTTGATGCTTGA
Source organism: Pleurodeles waltl (assembly GCF_031143425.1). Taxonomy (NCBI): domain Eukaryota; kingdom Metazoa; phylum Chordata; class Amphibia; order Caudata; family Salamandridae; genus Pleurodeles; species Pleurodeles waltl. The sequence continues at coordinate 1,314,721,621 of NC_090440.1, forward strand.
CAGGTAGGGGACTGTCTGTGCTGTGGCTCCGTGCCACACTGGCTGCCCTGGTGGCCGGTGCAATACAGATTCCGGTGACTACAGGCACCACTGGTCCCGGAGATGTTGTGGCTGAGGTGCTAGGTTGGGACCTGGAGAGTCGGGCCCTAGGAGACAGACGGGGTGGGGGAGGTGTGGGAAAGAGGTCAAGGTTGGACAGGAAAAGTTTTTGGGAGACACTGGGACGGGTAGCTGGAGGAGGTTTGGGAGTGGAGGAAGAGGTTGTGGTTGTAGGAGGTGTTCATTTGGTGACTTTGGGTGAAGGTGCATGCCCTGGAGGCTGTCATGAGGTGGATGGCTGTTGGGTGGGTGTGTGCCTGCGTTTGTGTATCTTGGGAGGTGGCGTCACAGACACACTGGGAGAGGACACGGGACGTGTGAATGGTAGTGGGGGTGGTAACTGCACGTGAGCGGGGTGTGGTGGTGGGTGTGCTGGTGATGGCAGTAGTGGCTGTAGATGTGGTGCATGCAGGTGTGAGCGTAGACGAGACTGGGAGGGAGGAGGGAGACGAGGAGGAGGGAGACACAGTGGAGGCAGTGGATGTTGGTGTGTCTGCATGTGTGTGATGCTTGCGTGAGTGCCTGTGGGATGTGTGGTGCTTATGTTTGCCTGAGCTTCCCTTGTGTGTTGACGTGTGTGCATGCTGGTCTGAAGGTGTGCTTGTTATAGGCTGGGGTACAGGGGATTGGGACTGGGTGGAGGAAGTTGGAGGGGGAGGCTAGAGACACGGACAATGGCTGCCATCAGTGCTGAGGCCAGAGTCTGAAAAGCTCGCTGAAGGGCCGCCTGACCAGAATGAATGCCCTCCCGGAATGCATTTGTTTGTTGCAACTGCCTTTCGACACCCTGGATGGCATTCAAAATGGTAGACTGCCCAACAGTGAGGGACCTGAGGAGGTCAATGGCCTCCTCACTGAAGGCAGCAGGGGTGACTGGGGCAGGGCCTGAGGTGCCAGGGGCGAAGGTGATGCCCACCCTCCTGGGTGAGCGGGCAGGGAGCAAAGGCTGAGGGGCTGCTGGGAGGGCGGTGCTGGTAGGGGGGTGGCGGCTGTACCTGTAGATGCGGGGGGCACAGATGTTGCCGCCACCACAAGGGAGCTCCCATCAGAGGACGAGTCCGTGTCGCTGGTGTCAGCTCCTGTCCCCGCTGTGGAGCTCCCCTCGCCCTCCGTCCCACTGGTGAACTCCGAGTCCGTTGTCTCGCCCTCCAGGGCCATGTGGGATGCAGCTCCCTTGTGCTCCGGTGCCACTGCTCCTCCGCCTGATGATGCTAATGCACACAAGAACAGGGAGACCACAAAAAGGGGGGGGGGAACGACAGAAGAAAGACATGTTCAGTGCATGCATTACCGCCACCGTTGGCGGACACGACAGACACAGAAGCCCCCTACACTACGCCGCGCTCTTGGGCTCCACTGTTCAATCCCAGGGAAATGGCCTACTAGGCTATGGATGACATCTGCACACATGGATGACACAGGGGCATGACTAGGTGTACTTGGCACTCTACAGAGGTGGGGTGGGTTGCCACATGGCCTGCCTTACGGAGGGACCTTGCCTACGGAACTCGCCCTGGCCTAGGGAAACCCACAGCCCACCTCCCCCACCCAGACACCTCCACTGAGTGCAAAATCAGCAGGATGAGAGTGTACTCATCCCCTTGTGGCTACTGTGATGCCCTCAAGCGCCCATCCAACTCCGGGTACGCCACCGCCAGGATCCTGTACATCAGAGGGGTCATGGTGCGATGGGCACCCCTCCCACGTTGGGAGGCCATCCCCAGCTGAGCCTCTGCCATCTTCTTGCTCCAGCGGCGAATGTCCTCCCATCTTTTCCGGCAGTGGGTGCTCCGTCTGTGGTAGACCCCCAGGGTCCGGACGTCCTTGGCGATGGCACGCCAAATATCTTTTTTCTGGTGGGCGCTGACCTACATGAATTGTACAGGGGGAAGAGAAACATATTACCAACTGCACCGTCACAGTCATTGGCCCCCATCCCTACCCTTGCTATGTGGCACATGCACTCACTGTCGTTTCATGCACGCCGCAATCTCCCACCCCTTCTTACATCCACCCCACTCCACACAGGCATAGCCCATACAGCATGCTCCCAGTGTACTTACCTGTTTGTCTGGAGGACCGTAGAGAAGCGTGTACTGGGGGAGGACCCCGTCCACGAGTTTCTCCAACTCCTCCGGTGTGAAGGCAGGGGCCCTTTCCCCAGACACTCGAGCCATTGTCTCTTCTAGACCGAGGTCACAGCAGCACTTGCAGTGTAGGTTCTCTCCTGTCGAATATCAGGTATCGAGTGATTGAACAGATAGAAAATGGCGGTCACATCCACGGCGGTGCGTACCGTCACTGCCGGCGTACATCGTCATTGGCTCCTGGGACCCATAGGGACCAATGTTAACCAATGCAGCATTGCGCTGCGGTCTTTGACCGCCTACCGCGACGGTGTACAACGCCAGCGCAGTTACCTCACATCCCCTTGTCCCACTTTAGAGTTCAGGCAGCCACCATTTCAGGGGCCCACATGGCTTCATTTTTAACAGCGTCACACATACCTAGGCCTAGACTCAACACACATACAGGCCACTTTTCGGACTAGGATTCGTGTTCTGTGTAAGCTGTGGGTACGTACCTCTGAGTTGGTTGACTCTGTGCTCGCTGTTGTCCTTCATAGGCACCGTCCGCTGGGACTTGTGAGGAGATGGCAGCATCCTCCGGTGTACAGACCGCTGGTGGACCTATCGACAATGGTGGAAAGACATGTGATCATCACATACAGGCTTGACCGTGCCACAATCCAGGAATTGTGTACCCAGCTGGAGCCAGACCTGATGTCAGCTATCCACCATCCCACAGGAATCCCCCCTCAAGTGCAGGTGCTGTCAGTGCTCCATTTCCTTGCAAGTGGGTCATTTCAAACAACAGTGGCCATAGCATCAGGGATGTCCCAGCCTATGTTTTCAAACGTGTTGTCCAGAGTGTTGTCTGCCCTGCTGAAACACATGCGGAGCTACATCGTTTTCCCACAGGTTGAGGATTTGCCTACAGTGAAAGGTGATTTCTATGCCCTGGGACATATCCCCAACATCATAGGTGCCATTGATGGGACACATGTGGCTTTGGTACCCCCCCCGCAGGAGTGAACAGGTGTACAGAAACCGGAAGAGTTATCATTCCATGAATGTGCAGATGGTATGTTTGGCAGACCAGTACATCTCCCATGTGAATGCCAAGTTCACTGGCTCAGTGCATGACGCCTATATCCTGCGGAATAGCAGCATCCCTTATGTGGTGGGTCAACTCCTGAGGCACCGTGTGTGGCCATTAGGTGAGCACCTGGAAGCAAGACAGTGGGAATGGTTGTCTGGGTCTGGGGTCATCCCCTACAGGTTAGTGTGTGTCTAACAGTTGTCCCTCACCATTTGCAGGTGACTCTGGTTACTCCAACCTGTCATGGCTACTGACCCCAGTGAGGAATCCCACGACAAGGGCAGAGGAACGCTACAATGAGGCCCATGGGAGAACACGGCGGATAATCGAGCAGACCTTCGGGCTCCTGAAGGCCAGGTTCAGGTGCCTCCATATGACAGGTGGATCCCTATTCTACTCACCAAAGAAGGTGTGCCAGACCATTGTGGCCTGCTGTATGCTTCACCACTTAGCTTTGCGACAGGTGCCTTTTCTGCAGGAGGATGGTCCAGATGGCAGTGTTGTTGCAGCTGTGGAGCCTGTGTACAGTGAAGACGAGGAAGCAGAAGAAGAGGACATGGACAACAGGGACTCAGTGATCCTGCAATATTTCCAGTGAGACACAGGTAAGAATACAAACCTGCCTACTACATGTACTTTAACACTACTACATCTCTACTGTCTGTCGTTTTCACCCAGTGTATGGTCACTGAGTTGCCACTTTCCCTTACGATTTCACAGATGTGGGTCCCACTGTGTGACATCTGCTTTGATTCCTCATGGACTAAAGCTGTGTGACATAGGTATGTTGACATTACAATTGAAAGAGCTTTTTTGCCACAGTAATTGCTAATACACTATTCCGAAATCACAGACTGACTCCAGATTGTTTTGTGCTTCAAGGGTGTTTATTTAAGTGCAAAATATTGGAGGGGGTTGAAAAATGGTGAGGGGTGATGGTGGAGGAATGTCCATGGCAGAGTCCAGTCTATTGGTCTCACAGGTGCATTGCCCAAATGGGCATAGGAAGTGGAGCTGGGGCAGTTTAAGGATGGACAGGGTGACAAAGTGGGACAGAAGGATGACATTCAGGGTGGTCTCATTTCTTGGCGGGGTCTTGGCATCGTTCTCTGTCCTTGTCCTGGATCTCAGGGACTGTTTGCGGGGTGGTTCTCCCTCTGCAGGGGGTGGGGTGCTGGTGTGGTGGTCCTGTGGCGGTGCCTCCTGTCCACTAGCGCCGGCGGAGGTGGGGAGCAGTTCATCGTCCATGCTAGTGTCAGGGGCCCCTAGTTGTGCCACAGTGTCCCTCCTGGTGTTGAGTACTTCCTTCAGCACCCCTACGATGGTGCCCAGGGTGGAATTGATGGCTCTGAGTTCCTCCCTAAAGCCCAAATACTGTTCCTTCTGCAGGTGCTGGGTCTCCTGATACTTGGCCAGTACCGTTGCCATCGTCTCCTGGGAGTGGTGGTAGGCTCCCATGATGGAGGTGAGGGCCTCGTGGAGAGTGGGTTCTCTGGGCCTGTCCTCCCCCTGTCGCACAGCAGCCCTCCCAGTTCTCCTGTGTTCCTGGGCCTCCGTCCCCTGAACCGTGTGCCCACTGCCACTGCCCCCAGGTCCCTGTTGTTGTTGGGGTGGTGGGTTAGCCTGGGTTCCCTGTAGTGGTGGACACACTGCTGATTGACGTGTCCTGGGGACAGAGGTATGGGCCCGCTGGGTGGGTGCTGTGCTGGTGTTTCCAGAGGGGGGAAGCTCTGTGGTGGCCTGTGACTGTGTGATGGGAACCAACTGTCCCGAGGTCCCCGATGGGCCGGGCTGGTCATCTAGATCCAGTTGGACAGAGCTGCTGTCATCACTGTGGGCCTCTTCTGTTGGTGGTGTGGACATGTGTGGACCCTCCTGTCCGGTGATGTTGGGTAGGGGTCCTGCAGGGGTATAAAAGGATGTTTATTACATCTGTGTGTGCAATGGTGTGCAATGGGTGGGTGACCGTGTACCCCAGTGCTTGCATTCCTGTGTGGGACCTTGTGTGATGATGGTTTAGGGGGGTGTATGGGTTTGTGCAGTGGGCATGCTTTGGTGATGGGTGTCCATGCTTTGGTGTTGCATGCAGGGCTTGGTGTTGGGATGTGTGGTTTGTGATGTTGGGACATTTGTGAGGAGTTGGAGTGATGGGGGTGAGGGTGAGGGTGGGGGTATGTGATGGCATGCAGGTAGGGTGGGGGATGTAATAGTTAAGATTTGACTTACCAGAGTCCATTCCGCCATCTATTCCTGCGAGGCCCCCAGGATGCAGAATCGCCAAGACCTGCTCCTCCCATGTTGTTAGTTGTGGGGGAGGAGGTAGGGGTCCGCCGCCAGTCCGCTGAACCGCAAGGTGGTGTCTTGTTACCACGGAACGCACATTCCCCCGTAGGTCGTTCCACCTCTTCCTGATATCATCCCGATTTCTTGGGTGCTGTCCCACTGCGTTGACCCTGTCCACTATTCTTTGCCATAGTTCCATCTTCCTTGCAATGGAGGTGTGCTGCACCTGTGGTCCGAATAGCTGTGGCTCTACCCGGATGATTTTCTCCACCATGACCCTGAGCTCCTCCTCCGAGAACCTGGGGTGTCTTTGCCGTGCCATGGGGTGGTGTGGGTGATGTGTGGGGTGGGGTGTGTGGTGATAAGTGTGCTGATATGTAGTGGTGTGTTGTGTGAGGTGCTTGGAAGTTATGTGGGTGATGGTCTGGTGTGCCTGTGGATGCTCGTATTGTTGATGGTGGTGTCTCTCTCTGTGATTCTTTCTGAATTTTTGGTAGTAGGGGTTTGTGGGTGATGTGGGTGTGTGTTTTATATTGTATTGGGTGTGTGGGAGTGGTGTGTGTATGTGTATCAGGTGTGTGTATTTTGAATTGTCCAATGTGGCTGTGTTTTGTATGTGTGTGTGTATTTTGAGCGCAGTGGTGTGTACCGCCAATGGAATACCGCGTTTGAAAGACCGCCACGTGGATTCATCACGGACCTTTGGTGTGGCGGACTTGTGTGGGTGTCTGAATTTTGGCGGATTTCGTGCTGTGGGTCATAATAGCTGTGGCGGATTTCCGCGGCCGCTGCGGTGTGTTGGCGGTCTTCTGCACGGCGGTAAGCGACTTTTACCACCAATGTTGTAATGAGGGCCTATATGTCAATGACCCATCGCCTTAATGCTCCACTGACCCGCCCTGGTGTGACGTAAACATGCCAGGGACTCCATGGCCAGCAAAAATAATTATAGGGACAGCAGGCAACACTGTTGTGTGCTTCTGTTAATCAGAAAGCAATACAAAATTGTCCTGCCCATCTTAGGTCTGGCCAGTGGATGATTATAAAGGGTCAACCCCAGAAACACAGGGCCCACACCCATTTCAGCAAGAACTAACAGAAGGAAAGGCCACCCCAATGTATTGAAAGCCTTCTCTATATCGAGGGATACAGCCAAGAAGCCTGAGCCAAGATTGGTGGTATCACCCATGAGACCAAGCAGATGTTGCATGCTTAAGCACATACTCCTGTCAGGAATAAACTTTTTCTGGTCTGAGTGGACCAAGATCCCCACCAGCAGCAGCAACCTGATGGACTCCTAGAGCAATTCATATTTATGTGCATCATTATACACCTGAAGCAATCTGGGTGACATAAGCAGAGTAAAATTCAACTGGCAGCTTGCTGTGGTGCAGAGGGTTTATGCATGGAATCTTATGTCCCGGAGGTATGCCAGCAGCCAATCGGCAGGCTGAACAGTAGCCTGCAAATACAGTGTGGTGTAATATGCGCTGAAGGCTGTATTTATGTCAGCTTGGCACGTACCCTCAACCCGTCAGGATGGATTATCACTGCTGTAGGTCCATGTGGTACATTCTCTCTTAACAGCCACACCAGCACCCTTCCAGCTGTGGCACCCTCACCCTGCTTTCTGGTTATGTAGTCCCTGTAGTCCAACAACCCTAGGCAGGATAAAAGTTTTGTGTCTGCGGCGTAAAGCATCCAAATCCGCAGCCCTGTTAGGATGTGAGAGCAAATCAGTTTCCAGCCGCTACATGTCAATTTCAGTACATGTAATATCTGTGTGCAAGGTCTGCTGCACCCCTCACATGGTGGCCATACATTTTCCCCTAACCACAACTTTGAAGGCCTCCCACTCTACCAGTAGGGATCGGGTCAACCCCTCATTATCTGCAAAGAAGTCAGTGATGTGAATGCCAACTGCATCCCAGAAGGGTGCATTGTGGACTGCCTTGGGCTGAAGCCTCCACATAGGGATCCTAGCCCCTCTTCTACCCCACTGTAATGTCATCTTGAGTGTGTTGTGGCCCAACACAGTGCCAGCCAGATACTCCATGTTAGTTCATTTTTCCAGTAGCTCACTAGTACAGGCACAAATAAAAGGAATACGCCCTATACAACATGATTTCTCACCCACCACACGTCCCGCGGCTGCATATCATGCACCAGTCACTGGAAGAAGTGTGAAGCTACCACACAGACAGCTCCACACAAGGAGGTGTCAAGTGATCCATGTCCATATCCAGGACACATTGAAGTTGCACGGCATCAATGGGTCATGCAGCAACAGTGGGGTCATGTGCTCCAGGAAACCTGACAGGTCTGTGTTAGGTGTGTAAAAGGATGTTCTACTCAAAGAGCCACCATCCAGGATGACATATCTAACCTCGGGGTTCACTTTGTTGGTGGTCACTTGTATGGGGCCCCCATGAGCCAGCCATATGAGGACGCCCCTGACGTATGTGGAGTAGCAAGTGCCATATATCTGTCCCCCATTTTTTATGCAGTCACATGAGCTCCATCACAGTCAAGTGTGTCTCCTGGAGGCATGCCATCTGAATACGTGGCGCTTAAGGTAATTGTATACTGCATGTCACTTGTGGGAAGGGGCCCTGCCTGGAATGTTTCATGTCAAGAGGTTATATCTGGGTTTCTGTGTGGGTGTGTTGTCTGACATGGATGTGTTATGATAGAGCCACGGAGCACCCCCACTGTAGGCACCTGGGGACTCTCCAACACCCTACTGGTTACGGTCCACCCAGCAGCATGGTTGCATAGGACCAGGCCAGTATGTCCACCCCACCGTCCCTTGGCCAGTAGAAAGGACATTGTCTGGAAGTACAGCTCTTCATGTCATGTTATAAACAAAGTAAACTGTAATAAACACCCACATAAACCCCCTCCCAGGCATGTCAGAGTACACAGCCCATGCCATGTAACAAATGAGAACACATGAAAACATAACCTCTATGAAGAAAGTAGTCCTGTCTCCTTCAGTGTGTGCGGGTGTCGCTGTCCTGGTTTACCAGCAAGACCCAGGGACAGCCATATAGGCCACCCGCCCACTCAAGGCACGTCCACCCATCATCACTGCCATCAACGTCCAGCACCCTCCCAGATTAACAAAACACTAGCAAATCAAAATACACCAATGATCAGTATTCAATGGATTTCATCTGCAAGTCTCGGAGTAAGGGTCGGCCCAATCATCTGCAAGCCATCCAAAGCGAGCATGCCAGTGTCTGATCCCCGGTCCAAGTCCAGAAGGGCAAAAGGGTTACAGTTATGTTGGAGCACCTCTGCCACCATCTGTGGTCGCTCCTCCACCTCCTTTTGCATTGTGGGGAGCCACAGGCTGCCTGGTTCGTCTCCTGTGACAAGCACCCCTTGCACTCCCATGGGGTGCATTATCATCATCCGAGGGAGGTGGAATCCCCTTCTGCTGTAGCCAAACCCATGTTTTCCCCCGAGTTTGAAAGAACTGAGCCACTCCCCCACCCACCACCTGCAGTCTGGCCTGGAAGAGCAGTTCTAAGACACATCATTAAAAAGTCTTTACACTTAATAACTTCATGTGTATGCCAGTGAGTAATTTATGTGCTTATTTTTTTGGCTTGTATTGACCTAAATTTGATTCCCACATTATACCTTATTATATGTAACGTATTTCTTTTCTAGGTATAGTGGGGTTACAAGGGCATACCCCTAATGTTTGGTACATGGAGAAACCCAAGAGGCGAATACTGTTGCATCTTGAGCAGTCTTACGTTCTTCAGCTTGAGATTGCAACTGTGACACTTGCGTGCACAAGAGGCGTAAATGTGACTGGACCTCCTGCAGCATTTCCCACATCAATGTGCGGGGTGACTGTCTCATCCATGCATCCCACCAGCTTCCTGTGATCTTTCTGGAGGAGGTTCACCTCTGTGTTGACTGCATCAATTTTGGTCTCTAGAGAGGCCCTGGTAACTAGAACTGCTTGCAGAATTTTCTCAAATTGCCCTGAGTGGTTTGCCACAGTAGTTTCCAAGGTACTCAGCTGGCCACCAGCTGAAGGCGTAGGTGGCACCTGGCCATCTCCCTATGTATGGGAGCAGGTAGCCTGCCCTGCTTTTGCTTTACCATTGCTGCGGGAGGGAGCTGTGTCACCCAGTAAGGTGACAATCCAACTCGTAGCACCCCACTCAATTCTCAATTGTGGGTAGGTGTAATAGGCAACAGGTTCCAGAGTATCTCTCAGGCACTAAATGCAAGAGGCAGCACATGCCCATCAAGGGTGCTTAAGTCCAATGCGGTCTCACTCGAGAGGGCAGGTTACCGCACACAGGGGAAGCGTCAGCGGCCTAAGAGGCCCTGTGAAGGTGCAGATCAGGAGCACTCCTCCGCAGTGTCACAGCTGGGGCAAGCACTGGATGGGTCCAATTAAACATGCAGGTGGTCAGCCTGGGGCTTGCTCTGCATTTCACCACTGTCCAGTATTCCAAATGCCTACGGGCTGCGGCAGTGACCCCAGGCCCTGCCTCGCCGCCACTGTTCTGTGGGGGCCGCTTACCTAAAGCACTCAGCCCGGCGTCCTTGGCCTCACAACCTGGATGGCCTCAGGGCTACCGGCCGCACCGGCAAAGCAATCCCCCAGCTGGGGCTGAGGAACTCATGGCTGCACACCATGGGCTTTGCACGCTCCTCATCCCCACCAGCACCAGGAATGGAATTCAGAATACAGCCCTGGGCCTCACAAGGAGCTCTGCTGATTGGGACCGCTCCGGTGGACATCTTGGACATGCCATCCTTAAAGACTGCCACTGAATGCTTCTCAGGAGAGGACCTTCGCCCAGATTATTGCCCGAGATTCTGCCAGAGATGGTCTCACTTACTGGCAGATGCTGCATCCTGCCTGAAGCTGATAAAGCCAACTACTGGAGGAAAACCAACTAACTGCTACCGCGGCAGCTTTTTGCCCTTTGTGGGTAACACTGTCTTCATGGCTCTACTGATAAAGACAGCCTTTGCTGTCAACAAGGTATGCAGTGCATCTCTTCTCCCTAAGAAACTCTAGTCTGCAAATTTCTCTGCTCTCCTTGTTCCCTTAGTCTAGTGCAAAGAAATAGGCATTAGGGTGTTAGATTTTAGATGAAATTTTAAAACATGCTAGAAATTTTAATTTTATTCTCGTTACTCATAACATGTCTGCTTCCTGTACTTATAATATTCTGTGTAGTAAGAAACAGATTATTCCTGTAGTAATAAATACTTTTTACTTAAAAGTTTTCATTCTCCTTGGTACAGTGTGTGTGGAATGGTGAATAATTAAATAAATAAATAAATAAATAAAGTTTGTACTATTACCACAGTGCACCTTATCTCTTCAGGGGATTGTTAGTAAACCAAAAGCAATTCTTTTATGTCAATTACACACTGAATAGTGTTTTGCGCGGCTACAATAACCTGTCTTTCTCATTTATCGCTAGTGTATTGAACTTAGGCCCATATTTATACTTTTTTAGCACCGCATTTGCGTCATTTTTTTTACGCAAAAGGGGCACAAATTTACAAAATATAATTGTATTTTGTAAGTTTGCATCCCTTTTCCATCAAAAAATGATGCAAATGAGGTGCTAAAAAAAAGTATAAATATGGGCCTTAGTTCACCCGTGTCACCTGTGGTGGGAAAGCACCCTTTGTAGAGTTACGCCAAAGTCGTAACTTATGCAACAATAAGCAGTGAAGGGCCATGTACCAGAGTCCACATCTCAGTGCCCCGTGTGAATCTCTGCTGTGCTGCATAGTGTGCTCCTCCTGGGGCCTAATAATTAACACTCCCCAATGACTCAGTGTCACTACTCCTTACCACATGTTCAGCACATCATGTCTAATATGTGTGTCCCAGAGGAGATCTGTCACCACTCTTTAAACTGATTTCAGGTAGGCTTGGCCTTCCCCAACTTCCCTCACACTCCTCCTTTGCCCTGGGTGGATTAAGAGGAACCCTAATTATTATGGTTTAAGGGGTGCCACAAAAGACTTTCAACTTTTCCTGTCTACTCCTTGTGGCCCATCCCAGGCACAGGTCTAGCTCTCAGTTGTTCAAAGCAGGGGTAGGCTATCACACATGGTCCCCAAGATCAAAGTTTCTATTTACGACCTCAAGCCCTGGGACCCCTGAAGACCTTGGTCCCTTTCGTAACTCACTTCCTCCCAACCTCATACTGTGCCCGTCCAGGCACTGCTATTGTTCTCCAGGGGGGCACCACAACCCCTCCATACATCCTATTCTTCTGATTAACCTGAGTGGCACCGCCCCCCCGCCCCCCCCCCAGAACTCTGCTGAACTCAAAGCAGTCCAAGCACCAGCAGGGATACCACCTCTTGACCTGGTGCACTCCTCCAGGAGTCATTCATTCTTTCAGCTGAGGCCGCAACAGGCCTCAGGGAGTGCATGTGCTCCCACTCCCACTGACTCACTTATCAGCAGGCTGCACTTGTCCTCACAAACCTCTTCTCATTGCTGAGTTCTTGGGCAGTAGGGCCAGGCCGCAGCACCCTCGCAGGTAATAGGGGCAAAACAATCATGCCATGTCAGACTGGTAGGTATTTGCTGACCAGCTTCTCTATTCATCAGTGAGCCAGCTCACTAACAGAGCAGGACTGGATTTTTGTAGGGCCAAGGACAATCAGTCATTTGGCAGTATGTGGGGGATCCCCTAGTTTCAGCACTTTATGAGCTATCTCTGTTGTGGTCAGTGAGATCCTTTAATTGTTCAGCTGCTTTCAGTGCATTTTGAGCAACTAGGGACCCCAGGATGTTGATGGATACGCCTGCAGGTTTGGAAGATCCTTGTCATACTAGTAGCTATTTTACTCGGCCACGCCCCTGGAAAGACTGAGGGGCCTGATTAAAGTTTGATGAATTGTACTTCATCTGTCAGGGTGGTAGAGAACACAATGGTTCCCTTTAAGGTGCATCATTTTTAGACACCACTGGGTTTGATAGCCACCCACCAAACCTTTAACATTTCTTTGTTTTCCAAAAATACACTTCCAAAGATGGAGTTTGGTTTGAAATTTTTTTACGAATGACCCCACATCCAGGGAATGTTCTTGGAGGGTATGGGAGTCTGTCTTTTACTGTCCCTCACATCCAGGTTTGTCCTAGCGGTGAAGGATAGAAAACAAAAAGGACATTACAACATCTATCCTAAATAGGGAACGTTGTGTGATGACCCTTGCTTGCACTCAGTCAGAGGAACCTTTCCATCAATGAAGCCAACAGGGGCTTAATGGACGGAAAGCTTGCTGGCTGCCTATTTCTAAATGAAGGGGGGGGGACCAAGAAATTGGTGGACTGGGTAGTTTGTCATATTTGCAACAAAGCACCCTGAAACCAAACTCTAAATCAGGTCTTATTCCTGGTCCTTGATTGCCTCTCTCCTTTAGATACCAAAATCAACACTTTGAGCTGCTCACATCCTTGCCTAGTTCTGCTAATTAGTCAATGCAAGTTAGGTGCTTTCAATCTCGGAAAGAAATCCTTGATCAGTACTTTCTTAAGGACTATGGTGGTCATTACAACTTCGGCGGTCTTTTCCAAGACTGCTGGAGCCGTTGCCGCCAACAGACCGCGGTCCGAAGACTGCCATATTTTGAGTTAGGTAAGATTTCCGCCTGTTTACGGCTTGAAATCCGACCCCATTGGCCTGGCCGACGGAAGAAGAGGGGCGGTTCCACCACCAGCACCGCCACATCAACAAGACTCTGTCCACCACATTACGATACGTGCTACGGCGAGGCGCAGTCGTCTCGGCAGTGCGGTGCTGGCGGTGGAAAACGCCAGGACCCATCCCCTTCCTGATGACCACATCACTGGAAAAGGTAAGTTAATCGTCCGAAAGGAGGGAGAAGAAAGGGCGTTGGGTGCATGTGTGTGGTCTGGGTGCGTTTATGCGTGCGAATGGGGGTGCCTGGGTGCATGAATGGATGCAGTGTCTGCATGAGTGTGAAGGGGGGAGTGCGTGTGCATAAATGCAGAGAGGTGGAGTGCGTGTGCATGAATGCGGAGAGGGGGAGTGCATGAATGGATGTGGAGGGGGTGGGAGTGTGCATGATTGCGGAGGGGGTGCGTATGTCTGAGTGTGAGTGAGGGTGTGTGTATGGTGGTGTGTGGTTGGGTGGGGAGGGTGCGTGCATGTGTGTGGACACGGGGGGAGGGTGCCGGTGACAGAAATGGAGATTCCTGTCACCGGGTGTGTAGGAGGCTGGCCTGGCTTGTAGTGGGTACCAGGGGTACTTACACCTTGTGCCAGGTCCAGTTATCCCTTATTAGTGTAGAAGAGGTGTTTCTAGCAGCTTAGGCTGACAGAAGGAAGCTATGGCAAAGCAGCTTAGGATGAACTAGGAGACATGTAAAGCTCCTACTATACCACTGGTGTCATATGCACAATATCATAAGAAAACACAATACACAGAGTTACTAAAAATAAAGGTACTTTATTTTTATGACAATATGCCAAAAGTATCTCAGTGAGTACCCTCAGTATGAGGATAAGTTATATACACAAGATATATGTACACAAACCCGATTAGGTAAGTAATAGCAAGAAAAGCAATGCAAACAGTGTAGAATCACAATAGATTGCAATAGGAGCACATAGGTATAGGGGCAACACAAACCATATACTCCAAAAGTGGAATGTGAACCACGAATGGACCCCAAACCTATGTGAGCTTGTAGAGGGTCGCTGGGACTGTAAGAAAACAGTGAGGGTTAGAAAAATAGCCCACCCCAAGACCCTGAAACGTAGGTGTAAAGTGCGCTTACTACCCCCAGAGAGCACATAAGTCGTGATAGGGGGATTCTGCAGAAAGAACAAACACCAGCAATGCAACAACAGTGGATTTCTGGACCTGAGTACCTGTAAGACAAGGGGACCAAGTCTAATAGTCGCGACAGTGTCGAGAGTGGGCAAGAGCCCAGGAAATGACAGCTGAGGGTGCAAAGAAGCTGCCACCTGTTGGAAGAAGCTTGGAGTTCTGCAAGAAAGAAGAGGACTAGGAACTTCTCCTTTGGAGGATGGATGTCACACTTCACGATGAAGCTTGCAGAGGTGTTCCCACGCAGAAAGACTGCAAACAAGCCTTGCTAGCTGCAACAGTTGTAGTAGAGGTTTTTGGGTGCTGCTGTGGCCCAAGAGGGACCAGGATGTTGCCACTTGGAGGAGGAGATAGAGGGGGCACCCAGCAACTCAGGGAGCCCTCACAAAAGCAGGCAGCACACGCAAAAGTACCTGAACAGGCACTTGGAAGGAAAGTGAACAAGAGACCATGCGAAGTCACAAAAGGGAGTCCCACGACGCCGGAGGACAACTCAGAAGGTTGTGCACTGCAGGAAGGAATGCCGGGGACCCAGGCTTGGCTGTGCACGAAGGAAATCCTGGAAGAGTGCACAGGAGCCAAAGCAGCTGCAATTCACGCGGTACCCAGCAATGCAGTCTAGCGTGGGGAGGCAAGGACTTACCTCCACCAAACTTGGACTGAAGAGTCACTGGAATGTGGGAGTCACTTGGATAGAGTTGCTGAGTTCCAGGGACCACGCTTGTCAGGATGAGAGGGGACCCAGAGGACCAGTGTTGCAGTCTTTTGGTGCCTGCGTTAGCAGGGGGAAGATTCCGTCGACCCACAGGAGATTTCTTCTGAGCTTCTGGTGCAGGGTGAAGGCAGGCTACCCCCAGAGCATGGCACCACCTGGAAACAGTCGAGAAAGATGGCAGGATGAGGCGCTACAATGTTGCTAGTAGTCGTCTTGCTACTTTGTTACGGTTTTGCAGGCGTCCTCAGCAGTCATTGGTCGATCCTTTGGTAGAAGGTGAAGAGGGAAATGCAGAGGAACTCTGGTGAGCTCTTGCATTCGTTATCTGAAGAATTCCCCAAAGCAGAGACCCTAAATAGCCAGAAAAGGAGGTTTGGCTACCAAGGAAGGAGGATTGGCTACCAAGAGAGGTAAGAGAATATCAGAAGGAACCTCTGATGTCACCTGCTGGCACTGGCCACTCAGAGCAGTCCAGTGTGCCCCCAACACCTCTGTTTCCAAGATGGCAGAGGTCTGGGACACACTGGAGGAGCTCTGGGCACCTCCCCTGGGAGGTGCAGGTCAGGGGAGTGTTCACTCCCCTTTCCTTTGTCCAGTTTCACCCAGAGCAGGGCTGGGGGATCCCTGAACCAGTGTAGACTGACTTATGCAGAGATGGGCACCATCTGTGCCCAACAAAGCATTTCCAGAGGCTGGGGGAGGCTACTCCTCCCCAGCCTTCACACCTATTTCCAAAGGGAGAGGGTGTTACACCCTCTCTCAGAGAAAGTCCTTTGTTCTGCCTTCCTGGGCCAGGGCTGCCTGGACCCCAGGAGGGCAGAAACCTGTCTGAGGGGTTGGCAGCAGCAGCAGCTGCAGTGGAGACCCCAGAAAGGCAGTTTTGCAGTGCCCGGGTACTGTGCTAGAGACCTGGAGGATCATGGAATTTTCCCCCCAATACCAGAATGGTATTGGGGTGACAATTCCATGATCTTAGACATGTTACATGGCCATGTTCGGAGTTACCATTGTGACGCTATACATAGGTAGTGACCTATGTATAGTGCACACGTGTAATGGTGTCCCCGCACTCACGAAGTCCGGGGAATTTGCCCTGAACGATGTGGGGGCACCTTGGCTAGTGCCAGGGTGCCCTCACACTAAGAAACTTTGCACCCAACCTTCACCAGGTGAAGGTTAGACATATAGGTGACTTATAAGTTACTTAAGTGCAGTGGTAAATGGCTGTGAAATAACGTGGACGTTATTTCACTCAAGCTGCACTGGCAGGCCTGTGTAAGAATTGTCGGAGCTCCCTATGGGTGGCAAAAGAAATGCTGTAGCCCATAGGGATCTCCTGACACCCCAATACGTTGGGTAACTCAGTACCATATACTAGGGAATTATATGGGTGTACCAGTATGCCAATATGAATTGGTAAATTTAGTCACCAGCCTGTTAGTGACAAATTTGGAAAGCAGAGAGAGCATAACCACTGAGGTTCTGGTTAGCAGAGCCTCAGTGAGACAGTTAGGCATCACACAGGGAACACATACAGGGCACATACTTATGAGCACTGGGGCCCTGTCTGGCAGAGTCCCAGTGACACATAGACTAAAACAACATATATACAGTGAAATATGGGGGTAACATGCCAGGCACTACAGGGTGCGTTACTGCTGGCGGTCTGCTGGGTCATAATTCCGCCATTGGTCTCACGGCTGTCCTGGTAGTACTGTTGGCACTGTGGCGGCTTGGTGCAGCCTAACTGCCTATCTCATAATTGTGAGAAAGTAGCCTCTTCCTAGCCTTGTTACCCCCACTTTTGGCCTGTTTGTGAGTATATGTCAGGGTGTTTTCACTGTCTCACTGGGATCCTGCTAGCCAGGGCCCACTGCTCATAGTGAAAACCCTATGTTGTCAGTATGTTTGTTATGTGTCACTGGGACCCTGCTAGCCAGGACCCCAGTGCTCATAAGTTTGTGGCCTATATGTATGTGTTCCCTGTGTGATGCCTAACTGTCTCACTGAGGCTCTGCTAACCAGAACCTCAGTGGTTATGCTCTCTCTGCTTTCAAAATTTGTCACTAACAGGCTAGTGACTAAATTTACCAATTCACATTGGCATACTGGTACACCCATATAATTCCCTAGTATATGGTACTGAGGTACCCAGGGTATTGGGGTTCCAGGAGATCCCTATGGGCTGCAGCATTTCTTTTGCCACCCATAGGGAGCTCTGACAATTCTTACACAGGCCTGCCAGTGCAGCTTGAGTGAAATAACGTCCACGTTATTTCACAGCCATTTACCACTGCACTTAAGTAACTTATAAGTCACCTATATGTCTAACCTTCACCTGGTGAAGGTTGGGTGCAAAGGTTCTTAGTGTGAGGGCACCCTGGCACTAGCCAAGGTGCTCCCACATTGTTCAGGGCAAATTCCACGGACTTTGTGAGTCCGGGGACACCATTACACACGTGCACTATACATAGGTCACTACCTATGTATAGCGTCACAATGGTAACTCCGAACATGGCCATGTAACATGTCTAAGATCATGGAATTGTCACCTCAATACCATTCTGGTATTGGGGGGACAATTCCATGATCCCCCGGGTCTCTAGCACAGAACCCGGGTACTGCCAAACTGCCTTTTCAGGGTTTGCACTGCAGCTGCTGCTGCTGCCAACCCCTCAGACAGGTTTCTGCCCCCCTGGGGTTCAGGCAGCCCTGGCCCAGGAAGGCAGAACAAAGGATTTCCTCTGAGAGAGGGTGTTACACCCTCTCCCTTTGGAAATAGGTGTGATGGGCTGGGGAGGAGTAGCCTCCCCCAGCCTCTGGAAATGCTTTGATGGGCACAGATGGTGCCCATCTCTGCAAAAGCCAGTCTACACCGGTTCAGGGATCCCCCAGCCCTGCTCTGGTGTGAAACTGGACAAAGGAAAGGGAAGTGACAACTCCCAGGGGAGGTGCCCAGAGCTCCTCCAGTGTGTCCCAGACCTCTGCCATCTTGGAAACAGAGGTGTTGGGGGCACACTGGAGTGCTCTGAGTGGCCAGTGCCAGCAGGTGATGTCAGAGGCTCCTTCTGATAGGCTCTTACCTCTCTTGGTAGCCAATCCTCCTTCCTAGGTAGCCAAACCTCCTTTTCTGGCTATTTAGGGTCTCTGCTTTGGGGATTTCAGCAGATAACGAATGCAAGAGCTCACCAGAGTTCCTCTGCATCTCCCTCTTCACCTTCTGCCAAAGGATCGACCGCTGACTGCTCAGGACGCCTGCAAAACCGCAACAAAGTAGCCAAGACGACTACTGCAACCTTGTATCACTTCATCCTGCCAGCTTTCTCGCCTGTTTCCAGGTGGTGCATGCTCTGTGGGTAGCCTGCCTCCTCTCTGCACCAGGAGCTCTGAAGAAATCTCCCGTGGGTCGACGGAATCTTCCCCCTGCAACCGCAGGCAACAAAAGACTGCATCACCGGTCCTCTGGGTCCCCTCTCAGCACAACGAGCGTGGTCCCTGGAACTCAGCAACTCTGTCCAAGTGACTCCCACAGTCCAGTGACTCTTTAGTCCAAGTTTGGTGGAGGTAAGTCCTTGCCTCCCCACACTAGACTGCATTGCTGGGTACCGCATGATTTGCAGCTGCTCCGGCTCCTGTGCACTCTTCCAGGATTTCCTTCGTGCACAGCCAAGCCTGGGTCCCCGACACTCTAACCTGCAGTGCACAACCTTCTGAGTTGTCCTCCAGCATTGTAGGACTTCCTTTTGTGACTTCGGGTGGACTACGGCTCACTTTTCTTCTAAGTGCCTGTTCGGTTACTTCTGCAGGTGCTGCCTGCTTTTGTGAGGGCTCCCTATGTTGCTGGACTCCCCCTCTGTCTCCTCATCCAAGTGGCGACATCCTGGTCCCTCCTGGGCCACAGCAGCATCCAACAACCCTAACCGCAACCCTTGCAGCTAGCAAGGCTTGTTTGCGGTCTTTCTGCGTGGGAACACCTCTGCAAGCTTCTTCACGACGTGGGACATCCATCCTCCAAAGGGGAAGTTCCTAGTCCTCTTCGTTCTTGCAGAACAGCAAGGTTCTTCCAACAGGTGGCAGCTTCCTTGTACCCTCAGCTGGCATTTCTTGGGCTCCTGCCCACTCTCAACACTGTCGCGACTCTTGGACTTGGTACCCTTGTCTTACAGGTACTCAGGTCCGGAAATCCACTGTTGTTGCATTGCTGGTGTTTGTTCTTCCTGCAGAATCCCCCTTCTGTGCTCTCTGGGGGTTGTAGGTGCACTTTACACCTACCTTTCAGGGTCTTGGGTTGGGCTATTTTTCTAACCCTCACTGTTTTCTTGCAGTCCCAGCGACCCTCTACAAGCTCACATAGGCTTGGGGTCCATTTGTGGTTCGCATTCCACTTTTGGAGTATATGGTTTGTGTTGCCCCTATACCTATGTGCTCCTATTGCAATCTACTGTAACTTTACATTGCTTGCATTACTTCCTTTTGCTATTATCTGCATGATTTTGGTTTGTGTACATATATCTTGTATATATATCGTATCCTCATACTGAGGGAACTCACTGAGATACTTTTGCCATATTGTCATAAAAATAAAGTACCTTTATTTTTAGTATATCTGTGTATTGTGTTTTCTTATGATATTGTGCATATGACACCAGTGGTATAGTAGGAGCTTTACATGTCTCCTAGTTCAGCCTAAGCTGCTTTGCCATAGCTACCTTCTATCAGCCTAAGCTGCTAGAAACACCTCTTCTACACTAATAAGGGATAACTGGACCTGGCACAAGGTGTAAGTACCTCTGGTACCCACTACAAGCCAGGCCAGCCTCCTACAATAATGCAGCAGGCTTCACCGCTGGGTCCTCTTGGTCCGTGGTGGGGAGGCTGGTGGTCTAACACTGCCAGCCTCATAAGGACCACCTATGTGTCAGACTTAAATAATTGTTCAGGTGTCTCATTAAGAGAAAATGAACAGTCTACCTCTCCAGTAATTCTCTGGGAAGCTAAAAGATTTCCAGAAACATTGGCTTCTAAAAATTGAACTTGCAGAGACATGGCGTAGGCAGGGGAAATGTTGATGATATCTGGAATAAGCTTGTTTTCAACATACTCATTGCATTTTGGAAATGCAGAACATGAAGAGGCTAGATATCTATTGAACAAACCATGAAGAGTATGCGATCACTGGGAAAGTACCACCTCTCTAACTTAAAGCCCAAAGCAAGCAGCATCAAATAAAGTGTGTTAGGCCAGCCACAGGTGATTTAACATAAGATCATGTAGTAATACTTGTGGTTAGTACATGTCATTATACAGTGAGAACAAAGTTAGTCCCAATGAAAAAGCTGGCACACACAATGAGCCCATCACCATGACCTCAGTTTTGTTAGTGCCAGGGTTGGCTTTGGAATAAGTAATTATCACAGTTTCACAGATATCTAGCAAGGAAGCTACTCCCCGAGATCTAATTCTCTCCAAAATGTTGTAAACCTTGAAGCATACTTGCTAGAAATGGGGTCTTAATTGGAAGTGGTTTGCACACTGTCCAAGTAGGGACCCTGACTGTGGTCAGGGTAAGAGAGACACACAGCTAAGATAACCCCTGCTCACCCCCTTGGTAGCTTGATACGAGCAGTGAGGCGTATATCAGAGGCAATGTGTAAAGTATTTGTACACACATAGTTAACACAGTGAAAACACTACAAAAGGACTACAGAACAGTTTAGAAAAATTGCAATATTTATCTATATAAACAACACCAAAACAACAAAAATACAACATACAGAAGCAAAGATATCACTTTTAAAAAGTTGCAAATAGTCTTAATTCAGAGGAATCAATGGTTATCTCTTTTTATCACACAATACTTAGGATATGTCAAAAACAAAGATGATGCAGGCCCAGAGGAGGTGAGGCGCTGGAAAACAAAGCGATGCGTTGGTTCCGTACTGCGCAGGGAAGGTGATGCGTCATTTCCTTCCTGACAGAGAAGGTAAGGCGTCAATTTCTCCTTGCAGGAGAGGCAATGCGTCAGTTCCTTACTGGGAGGGAAAGTGATGCATCAGTTCTCTCCCCGCAGGAGAGATTATATGTTCATTTATGGTCATGCAGCCTCGGTT
Organism: Pleurodeles waltl; assembly: GCF_031143425.1. Taxonomy (NCBI): domain Eukaryota; kingdom Metazoa; phylum Chordata; class Amphibia; order Caudata; family Salamandridae; genus Pleurodeles; species Pleurodeles waltl. The sequence goes on from NC_090440.1 coordinate 1,314,742,858, forward strand.
CCTTGCTGCAGTACGGGGTTGATGCGAAAATGACATCCAGGGACGATGCGTGGGAAAATCTAGTTGCATGATGATGATAGAGCTGTGGTGGCACAGGCACTATGTTGGTCCTACTGGCACTGCGTTGATCCTTCCACAGCAAGGCAGGGATTGCATCAATTCTTCAGCAGCAAGGGAGATGCTACATCAATTCTTCTGCCGTAAGCCCATCCACAGCGATCAGATGTATGGATTTTCAGCCTCAGTACTCCAGTTTCCACTTCCTAGGGCCCAGGAACTTGATTTGGCACCGGTTGTCAAATCAGGACTCTCATCAGAAGAGTCCAGGCACTTGCAGATGAAGTATTTGATGTCCCTGAGACTTCTTAACAGGAGGCAAGCTCAGTTCAAGCCTCTGGAGAACCTTGAAAAGCAGGATGTAGAAACCAAGGTCTAGTCCTTTCACTCCTAGGGCAGAAGCAGCAAGCAGCAAACTAGCACAACAAAGCAACAGGCAGAGTGACAGTTCCTCCTACAGTGTCCAGCTCTTTTTCCTGGAAGAAAGTCCTCAGTCCAGAAGTATTCTACTTATACTAATTTCTGCCTTTGAAGTAGGCAAACTTCTAAGGAAAGTCTTTGTAGTATACAAGAACCTGCCTTTCCTGTCCTGGCCCGAGACACACTCCAGGGGGTTGGAGACTGCTTTGTGTAAGGACAGGCACAGCCCATTTCAGGTGCAAGTGTGAGATCCTCCCACCCCTCTAGCTCAGGAAATCCACGTGAATATGCAGGGCACACTTCAGCTCCCTTTGCATGGCTGTCTAGATGGACTTCACAAACAGCCCAACTGTCATCCTGACCTAGACATGTATTTCACTGACAGGCAGAGGCCCAGAATGGTTTCTATAAGTGGCATTTTCAAACGTACAATTTCACAAACAACTAAAAGACATATTTTTATATAGTGAGTTCAGAGACCCCAAATTCCATATCTCTATCAGCTCCCAATGGAAAATTACACTTCATAGATATCTCAAGGCAATCCCTATGTCACTCTGGGGGTCATTACGACCCTGGCGGTCTGAGACCGTCAGGGGTAATGTAGGGTCCGTACCGCCAACAGGCTGGCGGTACGGAGGCCCTTATTACAACTGCCGCGGTAGCGCCACGGTCGCACCGCCGGGGCCGGCTGTTTCCCGCCGTTTTAGCCCCGGCGGTGATAATCCACCAGGGCAGCGCTGCCCTGGGGATAATGACACCCCTACCGCCAGCCTGTTTCTGGCGGTTTGCACCGCCAGGAAGAGGCTGGTGGTAAGGGGTGTCCTGGGGCCCCTGGGGGCCCCTGCACTGCCCATGCCACTGGAATGGGCAGTGCAGGGGCCCCCTAACTGGGCCCTGGCCAGCTTTTCACTGTCTGCATAGCGGGCTCATCCCCGCCGGCCCAGCGGGAATGTCGTAATGGGGGCCGCGGGAGTGCGCCCGCATTCGCGGCCGCACGGCTGTTAATGTCGTAATGACCCCCTCTGTGGCAGAGATAGGCCTTACAATAGTGAAAAATTTATTTAGCAGTATTTCACTAGCAGGACATGTAAAAAACACCAGTACATGTCCTACCTTTTGAATACACTGCATCGTGCCCATGGGGCTGCCTTGAGCCTACCTTAGGGGTGACATACATGTAGTAAAAGGGAAGGTTTGGGCTTGGCAAATGGGTGCACTTGCCAGGTCAAAATGGCAGTTTAAATCTGCCCACAGATGTTTCCAGGGCTATTCATGTGGGTGGCACAGTTGGTGCTGCACGCCCATGAGTAGAGTTTGATTTATAGGCCCTGGGCAAACATGGTGCACTATACTAGTGACTTCCTAGTAAATCAAATATACCACTCATGGATAAACCAATTACCAATACAATTTAGACAGAGAGCACTTGCACTTTAGCAGTGGTAAAGTGCCCAGAGTCATAAAGCAAACAAAAACAGGTCAAAAAAGATAAGAGGAAGAAGGCAAAACGTTTGGAAATGACCCTGCAAAAAGGGCCTGGTCGAACAATAATGCTTGCACTGGTAATGTGGAGGATAATAAAAGCCATAATGCCATAATGTCTAGTTTGATATCTGTATCACTGAATGAAACTATTTTCACAGTTTAAAAAGAAGATATAAACTGTCAGGAATTATGATCTTCCCACTACCCCAAACCGCTTTAGTCTCATAGAACGGGCAGAAACATGTTGGCTAAAGCAGAGAGTTAGGGTAATTAGGCCCTGATTACTGTCTTAGAATGTTTTTAATCATATCCTTGGACACCACCAAATAAAGATGAACAACACCGATGGTCTAGGAGATATTTTTTAATTTAGATCTGGATCCCTAACTCTATCTAGTAGTCTTTTATATAAAAACTCCCTCTGGTGCAGGTTTTACCTAGAGGTTGAGACCACCCTGGTGACATTGTCCTACTAGGGTGGGGAGAGGTGGTCAAGCATGAAGCATGACACATAGGGCCTCATTACGACCCTGGTGGTCGGTGATAAAGCGGCAGTAATACCGCCAACAGGCCAGCGGTAACAAAAATGGAATCATGACCACGGACAGACAGCCACTTTTAACACACAGACCACCAGGGTGGAATCAACCAGCACCATGGCGGTAACCGCCAACAGCCAGGCGGAAGACAATGTACTCTATTATGACCGGCCTATCCGCCACCTTTTCTGGGGCGGTACCAACAACATCAAAAGCCTGGCGGAAACAGATTTCAGAAGTCAAAGGACTCACCTGTGGAGACTCAGTGAACAACCACAACACCATGGAGCCCGAGCTGCATGTCTTCCCCATACTCGTCTACCTTCTTCTTCATTATGAACAGCAACACCAGCGAAGACGACCACAGTGAGTACTTCCGCCTGACACACAAGGAAGGGGGGGGAGGAAAAAGAGAGTGACACACACACACGCAACCCCCCCACTCCTAACACCACACACACCCAGATGCAGCAACATAACATATATACCTCGTACCCCTCAGGAATAATGCAAGGACAAAATGATTTGAAGAAAGTGAGTGTAATATGATAAAATAGTATGAATAAGTTTATCAAAATCCAAACGTATATACATATTTACAAATGTAGGTACACTGCCCAGTCCTCATTGTCCGTAGGCCACAGTGCCACAACACATAGGCCAAGGCCCCACCTCACTCCTGCAACAACACAGAGAGAACACTGCAGGGGCATCAGGTCAAAAATAGCCACCTCAGGGGGACGGGGAACAGGGGGCACCTCAGCCGGAAGATGGTACAACGCCACTGGTCCTGGAGGGGCAACATGCCCTGTGCGCTGTCCTGGGGAGTGCAAGGCCACAGTCTCTCAAGTGGGTGGTTTGCCCACTGCTTGGTCCTGGAGTGCAAGGCCACAGTCTCTCAAGTGGGTGGTTTGCCCACTGCTTGGTCCTGGGGAGTGCAAGGCCACAGTCTCTCTAGTGGACGGCTTCTCCACTGGTTCTGGAGGGGGCATTGTGCGAAGTGAGCTTCATCCTGGGGAGGATGGGGTGAGTGGATGGCTTCTCCACGGGTTCTGGAGGGGGCATTGTGCCCAGTAAGCTTCATCCTGTGGAGGATGGGGTGAGTGGATGGCTTCTCCACTGGTTCTGGAGGGGCATTGTGTCCAGTGAACTTCATCCTGTGAAGGATGAGGTGAGTGGATGGCTTCTCTACTGGTTCTGGAGGGGGGATTGTACCCTGTGATGCAGATCTTGGGGAGTGCAAGGTCACAGTCTCTCACCTGGGTGTCAGACCCACAGGATTTTCAGGGGCCAGGTCACACAAAAGCCCATGGATGCAGGACTACACACTGTCCACCGGCGGTGACGGCTGCTCAGTGGTGGCAGTAGTGCTGGTGGCAGTGCTGGCAGTGGTGGGGGGAGGCTGCAGCCCATCCCCTGCAGCCTCGGATGGCTGCCTACTGGGGCTGCTGCTGCTGGCAGTGGTGCTGGTGGCGGTGCTGGCAGCAGCGGGGGGAGGCTCCAGCCCTTCCCCTGCAGCCACGGACGGGTGCGCACTGGGGCTGCTGGCAGGGGTACTGGTGGCGATGCTGGCAGTGGTGGGGGGAGGCTCCAGCCCTTCCCTGGCAGCCTCGGACGGCTGTCCACTGGTGCTGCTGCTGCTGGTGGCAGTGCTGGTGGCGGTGTTGGTGGCCGTACTGGAAGTAGTGGGGGGAGGCTCCAGCCCTTCCCTTGCAGCCTCAGACGGCTGAACCACTATGGTTGGTGGTGGGGGCCCTGAATGAGTCCCAGCACCAGGCCTCCTGTCCTTCCTGCCTGCTGGTGCAGGCCCCTTGCCCTTCCTGTCGGCAGCCGGGGATTGCTACTTGCCCTTCCCTGTAGCAGCTGGGGGTGCCTCCTTGCCCTTCCTCGAAGCAGCTGGGGGTGCCTCCTTGCCCTTCCTAGAGGCAGCTGGGGGTGCTTCCTTGGCCTTCCTTTGAGCACCTGGTGCAGGCACCCTTTCAGTATGGCTGCCTGTTGCCGGTATCCTCTCCCACCTGGAGTAGCTGTTGACACTACTGTGGCCATGGACTGGGTGGTTGAGGTGCTCACCTGGGTTCTGACCATCCTGGCCCGACGTGAAGGACGGGAGGGGGAATGGTAGGGAAGAGGTCAACAATGGAGAGGAAAAGTTTCTTAGGCACATTGGGGCGGGAAGAGGGTTAAGGTTTGGGAGTGGAGGAAGAGGAAGTGGTTGTAGGAGGTGTCTGTCTGCTGCTTTTGGGTGCAGGTGCATGGGCTGGATGCTGTTGTGAGGTGGATGCCTGTTGGGTGTCTGAGTGCTTGTGTACTTTGGGAGGATGGATCACAGACACAGTGGGAGAGGACACAGGGGATGTGTGCATGGATGTGGGGGTGGTGACTGCCAGTGGGGGGCATGTAGTGATAGGTGTGAAGGTGATGGTGGTAGTGGATGAGGATGTAGTGCATGTAGGTGTGAGTGTAGTCGCCACTGGGAGGGGGGTGGACGAGGAGGAGGCGGGGGACCAGTGGTGGCAGTGGATGTTGGTATGTCTGCATGTAGATGGTGTTTGTGTGAGTGCCTGTGGGATGATGTGTGGTGCTTGTGTTTACATGAACCACTCCTGTGTGTTGTCTTGTGTGCATGCTGGTCTTCCTGTGTGCTTGGGATCTGTTGGGGTTGAGGGGAATGGGATTGAGTTGAGGAACTTGGAGGGGGAGGCTAGAAACAGGGACAATGGCTGCCACCAGAGAGGAGGCCAGAGCCTGGATTGATCTCTGTTGGGCCGCCATGCCAGTGTGAACGCCCTCCAGGAATGCGTTTGTCTGTTGCATTTGGGCCTCCAGCCCCTGGATGGCATTCACAATGGCTGACTCCAAAGCAGAGATGGATCGCAGGAGGTCAATAGCATCCTCACTCAGGGCAGCAGGGCTAACTGGGGCCGGGCCTGAGGTGCCTGGGGCGAAGGATATGCCCACCCTCCTGGGTGAGCAGGCACAGGAAACACGCTGAGGGGCTGCTGGGAGGGCGGTGCTGGTACGGGGGTGGCGGCTGTACCTGTAGTTGGGGTGGGCACAGAGGTATCCGCCACCACCAGGGAGCTTCCATCGGAGGAGGTATCACTGTCCGAACTGACCCCTCCAGTCTCCGCCGTGGTGCTCCCCTCGCCCTCCGTCCCACTGGTGCCCTCACCGTCAGTAGATTTGGCATCCTGGGTCATGTGGGATGCAGCTCCCTTTGTCGCCGGTGCCTCAGCTCCTCTACCAGATGATGCTAATGCACAGAAGGACAGGGTGACAAAACAAAAAGGAGGGGAAGAGACAAAGGATACACTTGGTCAGTGGCGCCAACAACACCACCGTTGGTGTACACGACACACACACACAGGGAACAGCCCTATGCACTAGGCAATGCACTACCAGTCACAATGCTATTCACCAGCCCATGGACAGGGACACCTAACGCCAATTGCAGCATGCCTAAGACCCACAAACCCCTGCCCAGTAGTGGATGCCTACTAGCTTGGTTGGAGGAAGGTTACATCAGACCCTGCCCAACATGGGACCTACCCTGCAATGTCCGGCCTGGCCTAGGGGCACCCACAGGCCCACATTCCCCACCCGGATACCACCCCACCACGCGCAAATAGTATATTGGGGGGGTTGTACTCACCCCCTTGTGGCTGTTGTGATGCCCCCAAGTGCCCATCCAGCTCCGGATAGGCCACTGCCAGTATGCGGGCCATCAGGGGGGTCCAGGTGGGCCCTAAGGGTTAGCGTGTGTCTAACAGGTGTCCCTCGATATTTGCAGGTGAATCTGGTTACCCCAACCTCTCATGGCTCCTGACCCCTGTGAGGAATCCCAGGACAAAGGCAGAGGAACGTTACAATGAGGTACATGGTGAACAAGAAGAATTATAAAGAGGACATTTGGCCTCCTGAAGGCTAGGTTTTGTTGCCTCCATCTCACATGTGGTTCCCTGTGCTACTCACCCAAGAAGGTCTGCCAGATCATCGTGGCATGCTGTATGTTGCACAACCTTGCCTTATGTCGACAGGTGCCTTTTCTGCAGGAGGATGATGCTGGAGATGGGCGTGTGGCAGCAGTGGAACCTTTGAACAGTGAAGGTGAGGAGGCAGGGGATGAGGATGAGGACAACAGAAGTGCAATAATTTGTCAATACTGCCAATGACACACAGGTAAGACAGTGTAACTTCACTTTTAATTGACAGTTTTGTGTTTGTGTCCTCTCCCACTGTGTCTGTGTCTGTGTCTGTGATCCATTGTCACTGGCAGGCTGATTTTCCCACTTCTATGGCCACTCACTGTACCTTTTGGCATCTCTATTTGCAGATATTTGTACCCCACTATCGCTCCCGGTGTGTTGACTGCAGCTAACTACAGGTCATTCCTATGTATACATTACTGTACAATTGAATTGCAGTGTTTAAATCTTGTTAAACGAATACATAGTTAAATCATTTGACTTACTCCATACTTGTATTTTTTCAAAGGGTGTTTATTTAAGTGCTGATAAGTAGAGGGGGATGTGCAATGGGCTGGGGTGATGGTGGAGGAAAGTCCAGTATAGAGTCCAGTCTGTGTGGATCACAGGTGCATTGTTCAAGGGGGCATAGTGGGGGGAGAAATGGCAGTTCAAGGTGGACAGGGTCACAGGGTGGGACACAAGGGTGACATTCAGGAGAGTCTTATTTCCTGGCGGGGGTCTAGGCAATAATCTCTGGCTTCTGCCTGGATTGCAGAACCTGGATCGTGCGGTGGGGGTGCTGGTGGCCTGTTGGTCCTGTGGCAGGACCTCCTGTCCACTAGCGGCAGCAGAGGTGGAGGGCTGTTCATCGGTTCGGCTAGTGGTAGTGGCCCAGTGGTGTGCCACTGCCTCCCTCATAGTGTTGGCCATATCTGCCAGCACCCCTACAATGGTGACCAGGGTGGTGTTGATGGGCTTCAAGTACTCCCTGATCCCCTGGTACTGTCCCTCCTGCAGCCACTGGTTCTCCTGCATCTTGTCCAGTATCTTGCCCATTGTCTCCTGGGAATGTTGATATGCTCCCAGGATCGCGGTGAGTGCCTCCTGGAGAATCGGTTCCCTGGGCCTGTCCGCCCCCGTCGCACAGCAGTCCTCCCAGCTTCCATGTTGTCCTGTGCCTCTTTCCCCTGAACCGTGTGCCCACTACCACTGACCCCAGGTCCCTGATCCTCCTGTGAATGTGGGGTATCCTGGGGTCCCTGTAGTGGTGGACCCACTGCTGATTGACGTGTCCTGGGGACAGAGGTATGGGCCCGCTGGATGGGTACTGTGCTAGTATTATTTACTGAGGGGGGAGGCTCCATGGTGGTATGGGACTGTGCCTGGGTAACCGACTGTCAGGAGATCCCTGATGGGCCAGGTTGGTCATCCAGATCCAGGCATTCAGAGCTGCTGTCATCACTGTGGGCCTATTCTGGGGCGGGTGGATGTTTCTGGGGGACCTGTGGGAATGTAAATGCAGTGTGATTGTTTCTGAGTGTGACATCTTGTGCATGGGTGTTTTGCACTCTATGGTTGTTATTTCTCTGGCAGCTTTGCCTTGTGTGAGATGGGTTAGCTGTTTCCCTCTAGTGTGCAGAGTTTAGTGATAGGTGTCCATGCAGGTCTGTGATGGGTGTCCATGCATTGGTGTTGCATGCAGGGCTTGGTATTGGGATGGGTGGGTTGTGATCGTGGGGTGTGTGGGAGGTGGTGGAGTGATGGGAGTGAGGGTAAGGGTGGGGGTAAGAGATGGTATGCAGGTAGGGGGGAGTGAAAGTAGTAAAGAGTTGACTTACCAGAGTCCAGTCCTCCTCCTGCTCCTGCCAGGCCCTCAGGATGCATGATTGCCAAGACTTGCTCCTCCCATGTTGTTAGTTGTGGGGGAGGAGGTGGGGGTCCACCGCCAGTCCCCCGTACAGCTATTTGGTGTCTTGCTGCCACGGAACGCACCTTCTCCCGTAGGTCGTTACACCTCTTCCTGATGTCATCCCTTGTTCTGGGGTGCTGTCCTACGCTGTTGACCCTGTCCATGATTTTCCGCCATAGCTCCATCTTCCTAGCAATGATGTCTGCTGCACCTGTGATCCGAATAGCTGTGACTCTACCCGTATGATTTCCTCCACCATGACCATTAGCTCCTCCCCTGAGGACCTGGGGTGTCGTTGTGGTGCCATGGGTGTAGTGTGAGAGGTGTGGGTGAGGGTGTGTAGGTTGATCTGTTGGGGTGTGTGATGTAAGGTGCGTGGATGGTGTATAGGTGATTGTGGTGTGTCGCTGTGGTCTTGCTATCTCTCTTATGGCACTTGTTTTTAGTTGTAAAGGGTTGTGGGTAATGTGGGTGTGTGTTTTATAGTGGTGTGAGTGTGGTGTGTGTATGAGTGTCAGGTGTGTGTAGTTTGATTTGTCCAATGTGGTGTTGCTTTGTATGTGTGTGTGTATTTTGAGCGCAGTGGAATGTCGCACCTAATGTTTACTGCCATTGAATGTCTGCTGTGGTGATTCGTGGGTCATAATGTTGTGGGCATGGTGGGTTTGGATACCGCCAGTTTATCACCGAACTTTGGACTGACGGACTTGTGTGTGTGGCTGTATAGTGACAGATTGCTATGTGTGTGTCATAATATGGGTAGCGGTAATCCGCCGTGGCAGCGGTGTGTTGGCGGCAGTCGGCATGGCGGTAAGCGGTACTTACCCCCAATGTCATAATGAGGGCCATAGTGGGTGAGACCACTTCTTCCATCAAGAAAATATTCTGACAGACTAGAGCGACATTCTCAAGACTAATGGCGACAAATGGTTTTGCCTATCAGAAGTTGAGAAAACATCATACTTTGAGTTCAACGCCACACACTCCTTCCAACATAGCTGCATTGCTGGGATTCATATAGTAGAGCATACTAACATCATCACTTCCATTCAGTTAGCTGAGCATTTCTGTAAGGCACACTTCATCCCTTTGCTCATCTTCCCACAGTGCCTAGAAAAACCCTGATAGGAGGAACATTCTTTTCACTGCAATCCACCTTCTATTCTGAAGACAATTCAGGAGCCGGCTAACTACCGATTATTGCTGCACAAGATTGTGATTATTTCCAATGTAATTTGATAGATCTGCATTGTTCTTCCCAGTGTTTGAATTGGTTTAGTGTCAAGAAACCATCTTGGTGCACGCACATGTACTTACTAATGCAACAGAACATGCTTTGGAGATATGGGTTTGGATGATAATACATTTTCGACTGCTGCTGTTATGCATAGTTGTGGTAGTTACCGTAAGTGCTTGGTGCAAACACCTTTTACCACCATATTATGAAAGCAGTATTGAGGAGGTGGTACAGAGTGACAAGAATATTTGTACATATTTATTTTGTTGCATTTTAGGTAGTTTAGGAACATTGGGGGTCATTACGACTTCGGCGGTCTTTGCTAAAGACCGCCAAAGCCGCGGGCACCTCAATAGTGCTGGCGGTATGCTTGGCGCCCTATTATGACTTTCCCGCTGGGCCAGAGGATGGGAACAGCGTTTCCGCCCGCTGGCGCAGCAGAAAAGTCACATCATCATTGAAGCCTGCTCGTAATAGAGCCGGCGGCAATGTTGACGTGCAGCGGGTGCAGTGGCATTTATTTGGCCGTAACTCGGGCAGTGAAATGCGCGATGGGGCTGTGCCTGGGGGCCCCTGCACTGCCCATGCCAAGTGAATGGGCAGTGCAGGGCAGTGCAGGGGTCCCCAGGGGCACCCCCAGTTCCCCTTTCTGCCAGCCTTTCCATGGCAGTGTTTACCACCATGGACAGGCTGGCGGATGGGGACTCATAATTCCTAGTGCAGCTCTGCTAGCGACCTGGCGGTAGGCTGGCGGTATGCGCCACGGTCATAATACGCCAGGTGGACACTGTCAGCCTGTTGGCATTACTACCGCCACCGCCAGTGGGGCGTTCCGGGACCGCCGGGGTCGTAATGACCCCCATTGTGTTTTTTAGCGCTGTTGTGCTTTATGAATACTTATTGAACAGACTGTGATATTGTTGTGCTGTACTTTGGTTGCTGGGTTCTGCTTTGGCTGTTTTTTGTGCCACGTTCTGATTTATTTTCATTATTTTGCTTTCTGTTATACTAATGTGCTGTGTTCTGTTGTGCTCTCCAACTACTTTAGAGATGTCAACAAGCGATGACACGTTTCCAGCTAACAGTAGCATATTCCTCTAAAGTCCCAGTGACAAACAATAATGTACTACTGTCTAAGGTAGAAAAATACCGTACTCCAGCTCTTCTACTATTTCAAATACCGGTCAACCAAAATTCTGGGGGTGCCTGTTCTTTCTGATCTCAGAAAAAAATTTTTTAGGTGAGTGAATGAGTGGTGATATTTCCACAGCACGATAGACTGAACATCCTCTTGCCTGGCTTCGAGAAATAGTTAGATGACCTTTCATCTACAAATGCAAAGAAGCTCATCTTTCATAATTTACAGATATGACTGACATACAGTTTAGCAGATGCAATGCCTTTCAATGAAGAAATCAATATGACAAGACGACTAATGGGCATCAGGTTCGTTTCTTTAGAAAGAAGGTCATTGTGATTTGTTGTACACCATATTGATTGCATCAATGTGGCCTGAATTTGAATTGGCATGTTAATATTCATTGAATTCGTATACAACACTGTGACTGAAAGATGGGTTGTTTAATAGACATAGATTATGCTGGAAGCAATCACTGTGAGGTTCGAATCTGTACTCCTTATTGATTGTTTCTGACTAGAACCATGATGAAAAACACAATAGTACGTTGGGCCTGCTCGTTTGTGTGCTGTATATCAGTGGTTCCGAACCTTTTGATTTCTGTGGACCCCCACTTAATCATTACCGGAGCCCGGGACCCCGCTGAATCTTTATTAGAATCTGGGCACCCCCTACTGAGTCATTACTGAAAGCTGGGGATCTAATCTGTTGATATTATTTAATTTTCTAAGAAGTCGTGGACCCCCTGGGGTGGCTTCGCGGACTCCTAGCGGTCCCCGGACCACATGTTCTACTTATGTACTGATCTTCCTCTCCCCTCCCTGTCTTTTTATTATTGCTAAAATACTGTTTTGGGTGGCGCAGTGAAAATCCAGTAGTGCTACTTATTTGGTGCCATTTCCAAAGATTCACACCAATAGTACTATTTATAGTCATGCAAAAAGGGGAGAATTGTGTGACATCCTAAACTGCACATTTCTTCCACTTCGACAGATTTAGACACGTTCAGCAGGACACCAGAGTAGTAGTGTATAAGGCTGATGGAAACCAAATGCAAATAAACGAGAACTGACTTCATTGGCGCATGCTGTGCTTTATTTTTATGACAATGTTAAATTACAAAGAAATGTTGTGTGGAAACGTTATTATTGTTACGGGGTATTACCTACCTATTTTGCCTTGCACTGTATATGAGTACATTAGTTTTGTCAGCAATTGCTGCGCTGTAACCATAGCTTAGCATACGTGTCACTCAAGTTTCACACCTCAAAATATGGACCAGATATATATAGCCTGCAAACTTCTGCATGAGTGCAAATAACTGCATGCCGTGGGAATGTTGATAAAGGAGAGAGCCAGGGACAGCATTGGCACGAGGATAAACATTTATGATAAAGCAAAAGTACTATGTCTAGGGAAAGAATATAAGCCCAGGCATCATAATAAGTGCCCCCTTTTTAAATCCCACGGTACAAAACGGGCCTTCACTTGCCTTTTGTTACAACTTTACAACTTTAAAGGGGAGTGTCAATTTCATATGGGCGCTCTATCTCCAGATTTTGCTTGAAGCAAAGGATGCAAGTTGGGAATGCTAGAGCAGATCTAATCACACACTTGAAGTATTTCCAAGATTGGCAGGCTTTACGTGGCCCTGCATTCTTAATCTGTGCTCTGTTGTCCATCTTCTTAAAATGTGGCTGAGTGGGTCTGTCATGGCCTTGGGTGATTTGATCCCCATAAATTATTGTGCAGGCTGGACCAAGTGGAAAGGCTTGTGGCCAACCCACTCCTAGAACTTTAGACTCCAACCTAGCAAAGACCTTCCCCTCCTCTTGAGAGAGTACAGCGAACAATCAAACTGGTTTAATACGTCATCACCAATCTGGTGGTGACTGCTTGGTGGTTCAAGCGGTCTCAGGGGCTCCAGCCATCCTGCATTGGGGCAGTACTCCATACCAAGGTCCACATTGTGTATTATACTCTTTGAAAAGGGGAATTTGCAAACCCTGTGAAAGGAACAGGAGTGCTCCCTGCCATTAGTCCTATTTATAGTGAATTTTACCTATTCCTTTGTTCAGGCGGGATGTGTTTGTATCAGACACACAAATCATGATGGGGGAATGCTTGCAATAAGTCTACTACTGATGATCACTCTGGGTAGCATTCAAACTAATTGTTCTTTAGCCCAATATGCTACCTCAGATTATACCTAGATTTATGCAAATCAGTCTTGGACCTGCTCCTTTATGAACAATCCAGTCTGTACAGCCAGGCCAGGTCCCTTCCAAACCGGAACATAAGCACCTTATTAAGGAACAGTCCTGAGGCAAATTGTAGTTTAAATCTTCTTCTTTATTCCACCATCATGCAGCACGAAGTCAGCACAACTCTTGACTGTACAACTTTAAACTCCACCATCACTGTTCTCCTGCTACCATGGTAGAATCATGGCAGCACATAGAATCTCTGCGAGCCATGGGTCTATGATGATGTAGGTTACAACACAACCCAAGACCAGTTTTGCCCTGATTGGGTCTCTTCAGTCGGGTGTAGTTTGGTTCCAGTGGGACATTGAGCAAAGGTCCCACATTTGAACATACGCTTGGCCACTTAGGGCATTACATCAAACACAAAATGTGATGTGAGGAATGCTTGCATTAAGCCTAGCCAATGGCAAACGTTCATGTAGCATTCCAACTTATAGCTCATAGCCTCTGATGCAGGTGGGATATCTGTAAGTCATACTTCATGGTAATCAATGCCTACTGTAAAAGACTTGGTGAAGCCTTCCTTATGGACAACATGGCCATTAATCTAACTAGCCCTGTGCACTTATTCCCTCCTCCAGTTCGGTGACCACTACCTCATGATGCCCTAGTTTGGTTCTCACAAGGTTCCTGCACAGATCTTTTGAGTCAGGTGCATCTTGCAACTTTAAACTACTTTCAAGGAAAATGTGTTTTCCTAACGGCCCTAGCAATGTCCAAGCACCTATGCAAACTTCAAGCTCTTTGCACCCCAGAGCTATTCATCGTGTTTCAGAGACAGAACCCACCCTAACCTCATCTCAATAGTACTCTTGGAGTACTATCTAGATGAAGAAATTGTTTTTTCTAACTTTTCTGCCTCCCAATTTCTCCTCAGTGACTAGGCTTTTCACAACGTAGTCATGAAGCGCGCACTTCTAGTTTTCATTCCTGTTTTCTGTGACATTTGTGGGAGAGAACTTTCAGCTAAAGCCACCATTGCCAGATCAAAAAACATCATACGCCATAATTTTTACATGGTGAATGGAACCCAACCTTCTTATGGTATCACAGCATTCTACAAGAGCTCAAGTGTCAGCAAGACCATTCTCCAGGGCGGTTATGTGGGCTACCCATGGAATTCTGTAATTACAGTTTTCTTGATGCTTCTTCCTGGAGCAGTGCAGCATAGCCCTAAGCTGGCTGATGCCGCCATCTTTTAACCTCTTCCTGTTCTCAACAGCTGTGGATGGAATAAACAAGTTAAGAATGGAAAAGGATAAGGGTGTAAAGCAAGACGAAATCATCTTTATTATGACTCCCTGCTATAAGCAATATTTATGCTTGCCAATTTACAGTAACTTATATACATTTAAATTAGGTTTTCTGTATAGTACACATATGAAAGATGATGCATTTATAGATGCATTTATTAATTCTTCCACCTCTTGTGTTTTACAGGTCTTCGACATTCATTCTTATTTGTGCTTCAGTATTATTTCCAGTGTCTACAAAGACAAGATAAACCCAAACCTGGCAGAGCAGCTACAACGATTGGATTATAACAAAATTTACCAAAGTGGGGGTACACTGGGAAGGTGGAAAGACTGCTTTGTAACTCTTCGATTGAAATCTTAATCTCGGAACCCTGGAAGATGTGGATCTTCCCTTATGTTGGCCCTCTTGTTTTGTAGGTAGTACGCCTTTGGAACTTAGTCATGATTACTTTCATAAAAAGCACACTTAGATGCAACAAAAACCAGTCAATCACCCCATCACATTTCTCATAGACCTTTGCTGCTACATGTTGTGGACCAAAGGAGGAGAGGAAAAGATTAAGGTCTTTTAGGAACATATGTTATAATGGATGACACGGTCCCTATTTTGATTTGTTTATCTCTGCAACTCAACCACATAAATGTTTTGCGTCACAGAGATTCATAATGATGTAGAATGACCAAGTGCATATCAAGTGCCACTCGTCCTGAACCCTTGAACTTCTTAGAATTTTAGAGCCTTATAGACATAAGAATATCTGAGGACCTTGATGGGAGACTGACAGGGAGACGTTAAGAGGAGTGCTGTTTTCATCACCACCACTATTGCCAATTCTTCATCTTTTCTAATTTACTGATCTACTGTGCAATCTTTTTTTTAAAGACTATCTAGCAATACCAAACAAATTTGAGTGTGGGAAGTTAGATTAGCCCAAAGAGGCAGTGCTATCTAAGCATCTATTGAACTACTGATTTTTCCAAGCAAGATGTCGGTCCTTGAGTGAAGGCAATAATGGTTTAGAAATGGGCAGAGAAGACCCAGTGAGTGTACTTCAGATCTCCTGCAGATACATCTCAGTTAGAAATCGAACGCTGCAGCTCTGCCTCTCGTAGAATGTACAATAATTCCCTTAGATGCGGCCATATTTGCCGGGTCATAGCACCCCAGGCTGTGCTTCACCATTCATCTGGATGTAGTGTTTTTTGTAATAACCAGCCCCTTGGAAGTACTACCTGTAGCTAGCACATCTTTTAGTCTAGCGTATGGGATCTCTCATCTACCCTAGGTGCATGAGGTGGAGGAAGAATAGTCTTGATGGTAACATCACAACTGTCTTAAGAATCAAAAGACAGAGCTATTAACTGGACCAACACTTAAATAAGGTCCCATTCAACACTGAAAGGTGTTGTGAGAATCCTTCCTTCTGTATCTGAAAGTCACTTACATTTTCTCATTAGTAAAATAAAATGATCACCCTGAACTGCATATATTTTCTAGGGGTGGGCGGAACATTTGGAGTTTCACACCATGGAATTCCATGGAATTACCTAAAATCTCTGAGACGTTCTACTGAGTCCTGGGTGCTGGGGGATTTGGCATGTTGCACTGCTCGTGCTGGTTTTAACCCTGGAACTTGTCCCGCTCTGTACAATCAGTGCAAAAGGCACTACGCAGGTGCCAGAGGGCACTACTTCTTTGTGTCACTCGAGTAGATTTTCTACTCAAGCGGCAGCTTTCTCAATGCAAGCGGCAGCTTTCTCAATGCGAGTGGTAGCGACCTGCTGTGACCACCAGTGTTGAGAAATCTCACCAGAAGGCGGTCTAGCGCTCGATTGTCTCGCTCACCAACTTAACGTTGGCGAGCCGCCGGGGGAAAACTATGTGCCAATCAAAGTGGAGCGCTGAGTAGGCATAAATCTGCAAACTCAGGAGGAGGTGCAGAGTTTACCGCCCACCTCTATTATTTTCTCAAACCAGGGGCTAAAAGTGACTGTCTATAATAGACACAGTCCAGGTATCGACAACTAGATTTTTACACTCACTGAAAAATTCTGACAAGGTGTCCCAGGCACCTTTATGTAATTTATCAAGCACTTTGTAAAGGAGAGCCATCATCTGTGAGATATGAGGTTTTAGCTCTAGGGTAGAATAAACTATTTACAACAATGTAGTATATGATGCATAATCCTCAAACTGTGTATGTGGCTGCATTCGAATCCACGTTTGTGGTGTCAAAACCACCAGCATTCTGTAAATTGTCAGCAGCATCATGTGTACCGTGGGATACGTATTCTGCTGTCAACACCTTCAAGAAAATGACATGTAAAGTTCAGTGGTGGATGAGCACATGGCATAGGGCTACCTGGCACTGTGTAACAGCACTGCAAGTAAGTGGTTACTGGCTGCCATATGATTGTGTCTTCTACATTCCTGGGCATGACTAACAACTACCAGCTTCTAGAAACCACTACTTTGTCTTCCTCGGGTGGCATGCCAAATTTGCACGGTGCCTACACCAAAGCCATGAATGCCATGCACAGGCCAACCTGGAAGGACTAGAGAGTGATACATTATATTCATCTTCCCTTTCTTCTTCCCTCGCAAGTACCCTCATGTAAATTTGCAGCTGTGACTTATACTTCCATTTTAGAAGAAGCGAACATGCTGCCAGCATCTGATCCCACCTGGATCGATTTTGTTGGAATGCATGCACAGATGACAAGATTTTCATATGCAGTATGCCTATGTGTAATATTTGCATTCCTCACATGACACTTTAACATAAACTGAAAAGTGAAGCTATGGAAAATGCTGAGATGACAGTCTTTCATTGTTTGCATTCAGAGACGCAGAGTTTTTAGTTTTTTTAAAATACCAAAAGTACAAATACCACAATGCAATGAAAAAAGTCATGACTGAACCAACAGCTCACACATGACATGGGGCAAACTAGGCAAGTTAAGTTCAGACCTCTGAAGTTGTCCCATATCAGGGCTGTTTGTTTCTTCTCTAATGTTCTCACTCACATTTTTTGGGGGAAAGTCAAAGGCTCCTTTTTTACCCCCGTCCTGCTCAGAGCCGAAACGACTGCAGAGGAAGCCATACTTAGCAAAAATACAATAGTCCGCATCAATGGAAAGCTGTCCGCAAGGCAAAAATGGTGTAGCATTTATGTTAATTTCATCATACATCCATGGCCAGTTTTGGCCTCACGGCTGAATCTCAGATCAGTGCAATATCTACCAAATCGTAAAAATAAATCAAAGGCACTCATAGCAAGGTGGCTCAATCCTTGTATAAACACAAAAGAAGGGAAAAAGGTTCTGTAGCAATGTCGTACACAACAGTTGCATTCTTATGCTGTATAGCTGATGATCTCAATGGCACAAGCAGTCAGGCTTATCTCACAGGCAATGTGTAAAGTACTGGTACCAACACACAGAGTAACACAGTGAAAACACCACAAAAGCACTCAGCACCAGTTTAGAACAATAGCCAATAGTTATTTGAGTAAAACAAGACCAAAACAACAAACATCCAACATACACAAGCAAAGTTATGAATTTTCAAAGATTAAACTTCACTATAGCACTTAGAAACACAAGTTCTTCAATTTGGTGTTGTCATGGGGTTGTGACGGAGTTGTTTCAAACAATCAGATGCCATTGGCACCAGTCATGGAGTTGCACGGACCCCCGGGTACAGTACCTATTGAAAGTGAGGAAACAAGCCAGTGCATGGAGTCAGGGAAGCGAGGCGTCGCTGGATCCCGTGCGGCATCGGTTCTGGTGCTGCGGAGCAGTGGAGGGGAGGCATCGGTGCAAAGCATCGGGTCCTTGCTGTGGAGCAATGGAGATGAGGTGGCGTTCTTGTAAAGTGTGGGTTTCTCACACTCCAGCGTTGTCGATGTCCGATGGGTCAAGACATGGTGGGGCGACCTCATGTGTCGAGGTCACGCCACGGGGCTGCAGGTGCCATGGCAGAGTCGGTGTTCACCGATGACACAGCACTCGGGACTCACAAAGTCATGGGATGTCAGCGGGCTGTGGTGGTGTCAGACATGTGATGTCAGTCGGGGTTGTTGCACTCCAATGGGGACCACAGCTTCGGTTGCAGGTGGCAGCGCAGGGTCAGGCAGTGGCGTCAGTCCGGGTGTCGTCCGCATCTATGCACTTGGTTTTTCTTGGTTTTCAACAAGTTTTCACTTCCAAAGGCCCTGACACTGGAATGGGCACCACCTAGTGAGTTAGTGTCCACAGCAAGTGAACACAGAGGCTGGTAGGTGAAGTCTTTTTTGTCCCAGAGACTTCTTAACAGGAGACAAGTTCAGTCCAAGCCCTTGGAGAAACTTCACAAGCAGGATACACAGCAAAGTCCAGTCTTTGGCCTCTCTAAGGCAGAAGCAGCAACTGCAGGCCAGCCCAGCAAAGCACACACATGAAAGGGGCTGTACTCCTCCTCCAGCTCCCCTCCTTGGCAGAGGTCCTCTTGATCCAGAAGTGTTCTAAAAGTCTGGGGTCTTCCGTCCACTACTTATACCCATTTTTGCCTTTGAAATAGGCAAACCTCAAAGGAAAGTCTTTGTTGTTGACAAGATCCTGCCTTGCCCAGGCCTGGCCCCAGATATACACCATGGGGTCAGAGACTGCATTGTATGAGAACAGGCACAGCCCTCTCTGGTGCAGGTGTCAGCTCCTCCCTCCCCACTCTAGCCCAGGAGACACATCAGGATATGCAGGACACTCCCCAGATCCCTTTGTGTCACTGTCAAGAGGGAATTCACAAACAGCCCAAATGTCAGTATGACGCAGACATGGATTCCACAAGCAGACAGAGGCACAATGGTTAAGCAAGAAAATGTCCACTTTCTAAAAGTGGCATTTTCAAACTGACAATCTAAAAAACAACTTTACCAAAATATGTATTTTTAAATTGTGATTTCAGAGACCCCAAACTCCAAATCTCTAGCTGTTCCCAATGAGAAACAGCACTTAAAAGGCAGTCCCCGTGTTAACCTCTGGGAGAGATAGGCCTTGCAATAGTGAAAAACGAATTTAGCAGTGTTTCACTATCAGGACATGTAAAACACACCAGTACATGTTCTACCTTATACATACACAGCACACTGCCCATGGGGCTATCCAGGGTCTACCTTAGGGCTACCTTACTTATACAAAAAGGAACGGTTTGGGCCTGGCAAGTCGGTACACTTGCCAGGTCGAATTGTTGGTTTAAAACTGCACAAACAGACACTGCAGTGACCAGAGTACACAAAAACCAGCAAAAACGAAGTCCAGCACACAGTCAAGAATACAGGAGGCAGAGGCAAAAACTAAGGGGAAAGCACGCCAAGGATACCAGGTTTAACAGCTACTCATTTGGGTGGCACAATCAGTGCTGCAGGCTTACTGGTAGCATTCGATTTACAGACACTGGGAACACCTGGAGCACTATGCTAAGGACTTGCTAGTAAAGCAAATAAGCCAATCACGGAGAAATCAATCACCAATATATTGTAGACAGAGACCATATGCACTTAGCACTGGTTAGCCAGGAGTCCTAAAGCCAACAAAAACAGGTCAGATAAAACAGGAGGAAGAAGGCACAAAGTTTGGAGATAACCCTGCAAAAAGGGCTAAGTCCAAAAATCATGTATATTACTGATTGTGATGTCACTTCTTACAAGCATGTCTCTTAGGCTCCTGCCTCTCCCATTGGTGAAACTAGGTTCCTTGTTTACTCTAGGACCCACAAGGGTATCAGTGGTTGTTATCTTCCAGTGTTTCTTAACAATTATTGTGACCCTAATGGCTCTAGCATTAGATGTTGTTATCAATCTCAAAGTATTATTCTCAGTGGTACCTCTAGGTTGTGTATTCTAATAGGGTGGCATCTCTAGTGACATCTTTGATATGCATTTTTGCTCTCTTAAATGTCCTTTCGAGGTATCCCCTCTCTCGAAATCTCTCAATCATTATCTTCTATTCCTTGACATATTTCTCCTCATTATCATGCAGTTTCTTTTCATCCTAAACAATTTTCCATATGGGATGTTCAATTTCGTGGTGTCTGGGTGACTGCTCAGTGCATGAAGAATACTGTCCCCTACTGTATGGATATGTGATTAAAATAAACATCAATGCTGCACCATTTTTTGCATTGAGGAAGATAGATAGATAGATAGATAGATAGATAGATAGATAGATAGATAGATCTATCTTGCTTGGTACCGTGTCTGAGAGACTGATCCGTTCCTGCTTTTTTCAGCTGCATTATGACACTTGATTGGCATTTCATCAAAAATAAAGAAGATCTACAGGTAACACAAGGCAAAGCTAAACAAATAAATAATGATCTGCGTGAGCACAATAAGGGGAGTTACATAGGAGCTGTTTCATGAATATGTTCCAAAACCTTTTGTTTCTGGAAGCTCCTGGCAAAACGCATGTGTCAGTTTACAATTCTGTTTGTTCTTTCCAAGACCGATACATCTCGTCACATTATTTTCCATTGGTCCATTAACACTGTAAATAAATAACTGATATTTTTAAATTAAACCTTCTGGTATTTGAAATATGTTCATAACTGCTTACGGTGAGTCACAGCCACATGCACAGAAACTCTACAGCTACTGAAGCTTTGATTACACACGAAGAGCACAAAAATACCAGTGTCATGTAGAGCAGCTTTTTAATGCTTCCCAGCTGAAGAAACATGCTGCTTCTTTTGGCAGATTCATTGCGCCCATCAAATTACAAATCTGGTACAAGCCAAGCAAGGCAGACGGCTATACAACATGAAACGTACGCGTGACTAAACCACTAGTCTACTGGGATGTCACAATAACTATAATGTGCGTTAGAGATACATGTGATGTGCAACACTCTGCAGGTCTGCATTTAGGGCCAGATCTACCAACATCTCAGGCAGCACATCAACCTAAGTTGCTGCACCATGAAGTGTGACAGGGAGAGAGCAGGACAGTGCATATGTCCTAAGATGTGGTGCTACTGCTGGCATCCCCTGTTCTGGCCCACTTTTTGGCGGTCTTGCACCACACACACGCACCTTTGCAGTCTCGTGCAAATGTATCTGCATGAGTCTACTTCTAGAAGCATATCCTTCCAGTGCAATATGTTATGCTTAGAGTAACTTTTAAAATGTTTCCACTTTGCATGTGTGCCGTACAGTACAGCACACATGCAGGGTTAAAAAATGTCTAAAGAAAATAATCGCTTTCTCCTTCTGCCAGCCTTCTGGAGACATATTTTGTGCTCCTAACCCTGCCTGCAAACATTAGTAATGTTAGGCTTTATGTAAAAAAACATGGGTGGTTGTATAGAAGCACCTATCTACCACCCAACGGACACCTCCCTGATGCAAAGTACTTCAGGCAACTTTCAGCACAAAAAAGGTTAACACTTGAAGATAAAAAACAAATCAACACTTATCACTTGTTTGCATCAGTTTTGGTGAATTTGCTTTGCCGCAAAATGTTGATAAATCCACCCTGGGTCTGTGGAGTGGCCCGAGGCCTGAGGTTCACATTGAATAATGAGGGCAGTATGTAGGTAGTGCTTATTTCTATATCTGACAGCACTACAACTTTGGCTAATCTTTGCCTTGAGATGACCATGGTTTTGCAATGAAAAACCCATACACGGAAGTATGTAAAACTACTGTATTTCATGAGACCATACGTTTATGTAGGAATTGTCTGAGTGCCCAACAGGATAGTCCATCTCTGGGAAACAAACAGGGTAATGTATTTTTGTACAATATTTGTATAGCACTTATAGCATACAAGCAGCTTTGGGGAGCTTTCAAAGCAGAATTTCAGTAACAGAAATATTCTGGACCAAGTTAGAAGGCAGATTGAAGTTGTGCGAAGTTGGAGTCCATTGACCAATTCAAGGCAGCACTTAAAGGGCTAGCTGTCACTTGAAAGTTTGAGCACATATCATATGACCGAGTGTTAAGAGATCAATTGCTGATGAAGACTAAGGCCCTCATTATGACATTGGCTGTAAGTACCGCTTACCATTATGCTGACTACCGCCAACATACCGCCGCCGCCGCGGATCACTGATACCCATATTATGACACACAAGTCCGCCAGCCCAAGGGTCGGTGATAAACTGGCGGTATCCAAACCCACACTGTTACGCCAACAGAACCACGCCCACAACATTATGATCCACGAATCACCACGGCGGGCATTCAATGGCAGTAAACCATTGGCGGTACAAAACACTGCGCTCAAAATACACGCACACATACAAAACAACACCACATCGGACAATTCAAACTACACACACCTGACATCCATTCACACACCACTCCCACACACCCACACCACTATAAAACACACACACACATTACCCACAAACCTTTACAAATGCAAACAGTGCCACAAGAGAGATAGCAAGACCACAGACAAGACAACAGACAAGACCACAGCCACACACCACCATCACCTATACACCATACACGCACCTTACATCACACACCCCAACACATCACCTTACACACCCTCACCCACACCACTCACACTACACCTATGGCACCACAACAACACCCCATGTTCTAAGAGGAGGAGCTAAGGGTCATGGTGGAGGAAATCGTCGAAGTAGAGCCACAGCTACTCGGATCACAGTTGCAGCAGATATCCATTGCTAGGAAGATGGAGCTATGGTGGAGAATCGTGGACAGGGTCAATGGCATGGGACAGCACCTCAGAACGAGGGATGACATCAGGAAGAGGTGGAACGACCTACGGGGGAAGGTGCATTCCGTGGAAGCAGGACACCAACTAGATGTACAGAGGACTGGCGTTGGACCCCCACCTCCTCCCCCACAACTAACAACATGGGAGGAACAAGTCTTTGGCAATCATGTATCCTGAGGGCCAGTCAGGAGTAGCAGGAGAACTGGACTCTACTAAGTTAAATCTCTATTACTATCACCCTCCCTATCTGCATGCCATCACATACCCCTACCCTTACCCTCAATCCCATCACTCCACCACCCCCCACGCACCCCACCATCACAACCCACCCATCCTAATACCAAGCCATGCATGCAACACCAATGCATGGACACCCATCACAGACCTGCATGGACAGCTATCACTAAAGCATGCACACTAGAGGGAAACAGCTAGCCCACCAAATAACAACTCAAACAAGGCAAAGCTGCCAGGGCCAAAACAGCTTTAGAGGGCAACACACCCATGCAGAAGATGTCACATGCAGAAACAATCACACTGCATTTACATCCCCACAGGTCCCAAAGCCAACGTCACCGGAGAGGAGGTGCCAGCAACATCCAGTTCCCCTCCCAGAAGAGGCCCACAGTGATGACAGCAGCTCTGGACGCCTGGATTTGGATGACCAACCTGGCCCATCATGGATCTCCAGACAGTCGGTTACCCAGGCACAGACCCATTCCACCACAGATCCTCCCCCTTAGGAAACACCAGTACAGTACCCACCCAGCAGGCCCATGCCCCTGTCCCCAGGACATGTCAGTCAGCAGTGTGTCCACCACTACAGGGACCCCAGGCCACCCCACAAACACAGGACGATCAGGGACCTGGGGTCAGTGGCAGTGGGTACACAGTCCAGGGGACAGAGGCACAGGACAACAGGGAAGCTGGGAGGACTGCTGTGTGACAGGGGGAGCACAGGCCCAGGGAACCGACTCTCCAGGAGGTACTCGCTGCGATACTGGGAGCATACCACCATTCCTAGGAGACGATGGGCCAGATACTGGACAAAATGCAGGAGAACCAGCGGCTGCAGGAGGGACACTACCTGGGGATCAGGGAAGACTTGAAGGGCATAAACACCACCCTGGTCACCATTGCAGGGGTGCTAGCAGACATGGCCAACACTATGAGGGAGCAGTGGCACACCACCGGGCCCCTACCACTAGCCAAACCGATGAACAGCCCTCCACCTCTGCTGCCGCTAGTGGACAGGAGGCCCTGCCACAGGACCAACAGGGGACCAACACCCCTCCCCCTGCAGAAGGAGAACCACCCCAAGATCCAGGTTCTGCAATCCAGGCAGAAGCCAGAGATTATTGCCAAGATCACCGCCAGGAAATAAGACTCTCCTGAATGTCACCCTGTCCACCTTGAACTGCCATTTCTCCCCTCCCTATTCCCCCTTGGACAATGCACCTGTGATCCACATACACTGGACTCTATACTGGACTTTCCTCCACCATCACCCCAGCCCATTGCACATCCCCCTCTACTTATCAGCACTTAAATAAACACCCTTTGAGAAATACAAGTATGGAGTGTGTCAAATGATTTAACTATGTATTCGTTTAACAAGGTATAAACACTGCAATACAACTGTACAGTAATGTTTTCATAGGAATGGCCTGTAGTTGGCTGCAGTCAACCCGCCAGGAGCGATAGTGGGGCACAAATATCTGCAAACAGAGATGCCAAAGGCTACAGTGAGTGGCCATAGAAGTGGGAAAATCAGCCTACCAGTGACAATGTCAAACACAAAACTGTCAATTAAAAGTGAAGTTACACTGTCTTACCTGTGTGCCATTGGAAGTATTGACAAATTATTGCACTTCTGTTGTCCTCATCCTCATCCTCTGCCTCATCATCTTCACTGTCCACAGGTCCTCTGCTGCCACACGCCCATCTCCAGCCTCATCCTCCTGCAGAAAAGGCACCTGGCGACGTAAGGCAAGGCTGTGCAACATACAGCATGCCACGATGATCTGGCAGACCTTCTTGGGTGAGTAGCACAGGGAACCACATGTGAGATGGAGGCAACAAAACCTAGTCTTCAGGAGGCTGAATGTCCTCTCTATAATTCTTCTTGTTCGCACATGTGCCTCATTGTAACGTTCCTCTGCCCTTGTCCTGGGATTCCTCACAGGGGTCAGTAGCTATGAGAGGTTGGGATAACCAGAGTCACCTGCAAGTATCGAGGGACACCTGTTAGACACATACAAACCCTTAGGGCCCACACCATGCTCAGACACCAACATCCACTGGCTGGTATCCGGGGCTCACCTATTAGCCACACCCGGGGCCTCTGGAGTTGAGCCATCACATATGGGATGCTGCTATTCCTCAGGATAAAAGCATCATGCACAGCACCAGGATACTTTGCATTGACATGGGAGATGTACTGGTCTGCCGGCACACTATCTGCACATTCATTGTGTGAAAGCTCTTTTGATTTCTGAACACCTGTTCGGATATGTCCCATTGCATAGAAATCAGCTTTCACTGTGGCCAAATCCTCCACCTAGGGGAAATCGATATAGCTGCGCATGTGTTTAATCAGGGTAGACAACACTTTGGTCAGCACTATTGAGAACATTGGCTGTGACATTCCTGGTGCCAAGCCCACTGTCACTTGGAAGGAGCCAGTTGCCAGGAAATGGAGCACAGATAGCACTTGCACAAGAGGGGGGATCCCGGTGGGGTGACGGATAGCAGATATCAGGTCAGGCTCCAATTGGGCACACAGCTCTGTAATTGTGGCCCTGTACAGTCCATAGGTGAGGATAATGTGCCTGTTCCTCATTGTTGCTAAGTCCATCAGGTGTCTGTACACAGGGGGATCTCTTCATCTCCTATTCATCCGCAGCGGTTGCAATCTATGGGGCAAAATGGTGAGCAGCTGGTCAGCATCTCATATTTCCAAACACTACACTGCATTGCATGTTGTGATTGTAACAGTATTTATTGGTGGATAGGTCCAAATGGGGCTTATGTGTACTGTGACGCAGTTAGGTGCCATGGCCTGCCCCCCCCTCTGAAATGGCGTCCACCAGTCCTGTATGGAGGGACATGAGGTAATTCCTCTGACGTTGTGCACTGTTGTGGGAGGCAGTTGAGAACCGCTGTGCAACACCTCATTGGTTATCGTTGGGCCCTATGGGTTACAGTGGCCAATGGTGATGTACACCGGCGGTGACTGTATGCACACCGTGGATGTGACTGACATTTTCTATCTGTTCACTCACTTTCTATCTGACCTTCAACAGGAGAGGACCTACACTGCATGTGCTGCTGTGACCTGTGTCTGTAACCGACCATGGCTAGTGTCGCTGGGGAAAAGGCCCCTGCCTTCACCGCGGTGGAGTTGGAGTGACTGGTGGATAGGGTCGTACCCCAGTACCGAATGCTGTATGTCCCTTCAGACCAACAGGTGTGCACACTGTGAGACGCTGGGCATGGAAGATGGTGGAGGCCCAGCTGGGGATGGCCTCTCAATGAGGAAGGGGTGCCCTTTGAACCCTGATGCCCCTGATGGCCCGCATACTGGCGGTGGCCTATCCGGAGCTGGATTGGCGCTTGGGGGCATCACAGCAGCCACAAGGGGGTGAGTACAGTGCCCCAATATAATACTTGCGTGCACGTGTGTGTGTCGTATACGCCAACAGTGGTGTTGTTGCCACCATTGACTAAGTGTATCCTTTGTCTCTCCCCCCTTTTTGTTTTGTCACTGTGTCCTTATGTGCATTAGCAGCATCTGACGGAGGATCAGTGGCACCGGCGAGGGAGGGAGCTGCATCCCACAGGGCCCAGGAGGCCGAATCCACCAATGGTAAGGGCGCCAGTGGGAGGGAGGGCAAGGGGAGCACCACGGCGGAGACTGTAGTGGAAAGTCTGGACAGTGATACCTCCTCTGATGGAAGCTCCCTGGTGGGGGCGGACACCTCTGTGCCCACCCCAACTACAGGTAAAGCCGCCACCCCCGTACCAGCACTGCCCTCCCAGCAGCCCCTCAGCGTGTTTCCCGTGCCGCTCACCCAGGAGGGTGGGCATCTCCTTCGCCCCAGGCACCTCAGGCCCTGCCACAGTTAGCCCTGCTGCCCTGAAGAGGCTATTCACCTCCTGCGATCCATCTCTGTTGGGCAGTCAACCATTGTGAATGCCATCCAGGGGCTGGCAGCCCAAATGCAACAGACCAATGCATTCCTGGAGGGCATTCACACTGGCATGGCGGCCCAACAGAGATCAATCCAGGCTCTGGCCTCCTCTCTGATGGCAGCCATTGTCCCTGTTTCTAGCCTCCCCCTCCTATTTCCTCTACCCAATCCCTTTCCCATCAACCCCAACCTATCCCAAGCACACAGGCAGACCAGTGTGCACACAAGACAACACACAGGAGTGGTTCAGGCAAACACAAGCACCACACATCATCCCACAGGCACTCATACAAACACCATCCAGATGCAGACATACCAACATCCACTGCCTCCACTGTGTCCCCCTCCTACTCATCGTCCACCTCCCTCCCAGTTGCGTCTACACTCACACCTGAATGCACTACATCTTCATCCACTCGGGCCATCACCATCATGCCTATCACTACACGCCCCTCGGTGGCAGTCACCATCCCCACATCCATGCACACGTCCCCTGTGTCCTCTCCCACTGTGTCTGTGCCCCCTCCTCCCAAAGTACACAAACGCAAGCACTCAGACACCCAACAGCCATGCACCTCACAACAGTATCCAGCCCATGCACCTGCACTCAAAATCAGGAGACAGACACTTCCTACAACCAATTCCTCTTCCTCCACTCCCAAACCTTCACCCTCTTCCCGCCTCAATGTCTCTTAGCTTTTCCTCTCCACCGTTGACCTCTTCCCTACCACTCCCCCCGTCCTTCACGTCGGGCCAGAGTGGTCAGAACCCAGACGAGCACCTCAGCCACCCAGTCCACAGCCACAGTAGTGTCGACAACTACACCAGGTGGGAGACGATACCGGGCACCAGGCAGCCACACTGAAAGGGTGCCTGCACCAGGTGCTCCAAGGAAGGCTAAGGAGGCACCACCAGCAGCATCAAGGAAGGGCAAGGAGCCACCCCTAGCTGTTTCAAGGAAGGGCAAGGATGCACCCCCAGCTGCTTCAAGGAAGGGCAAGGAGGCACCCCCAGCTGCTACAGAGAAGGGCAAGGAGGCACCCCCAGCTGCTACAGGGAAGGAAAAGGAGCAATCCCCGGCTGCTAACAGGAAGGACAAGGGCCTGCACCAGCAGGCAGGAAGGACAGGAGGCCTGGTGCTGGGACTCCTTCGGAGCCCCCACTACCAACCATGGTGGGTCAGCCATCCGAGGCTGCAGGGGAAGGGCTGGAGCCTCCCCCCACCATTGCCAGCACCGCCACCAGCACAGCCACCAGCACCACTGCCAGCAGCAGCAGCCCCAGTGGGCAGCCATCCGAGGCTGCAGGGGAAGGGCTGGAGCCTCCCCCCACCATTGCTAGCACCCCCACCAGCACGGCCACCAGCACCACTGCCAGCAGCAGCAGCCCCAGTGGGCAGCCGTCCGAGGCTGCAGGGGAAGGGCTGGAGCCTCCCCCCACCATTGCTAGCACCGCCACCAGCACAGCCACCAGCACGGCCACCAGCACCACTGCCAGCAGCAGCAGCCCCAGTGGGCAGCCGCCCGAGGCTGTAGGGGAAGGGCTGGAGCCTCCCCCCACCACTGCCAGCACCGCCACCAGCACCACTGCCAGGAGCAGCAGCCCCAGTGGGCAGCCATCCGAGGCTGCAGGGGAAGGGATGGAGCCTCCCCCACCACTGCCAGCACTACCACCAGCACCACTTCCAGCAGCAGCCCCAGTGGGCAGCTGTCCGAGGCTGCAGGGGAAGGGCTGGAGCCCCCCCACCTCTGCCAGCACCGCCACCAGCACCACTGCCAGCAGAAGCAGCCAAAGAGGGCAGCCGTCCGAGGCTGCAGGGGAAGGGCTGGAGCCTCCCCCCATCACTACCAGCACCGCCACCAGCACCACTGCCACCACTGAGCAGCCGTCATCGCCGGCAGACAGTGTGTAGCCCTTAATCCATGGGCTGTTGTGCGGCCTGGTCCCTGCAAATCCTGTGGGTCTGACACCCTGGTGAGAGACTGTGACCTTGCACTCCCCAAGCTCTGCATCACAGGGCACAATGCCCCCTCCAGAACCAGTGAAAGAAGCCGTCCACTCACCCCATCCTTGCCAGGATGAAGCACACTGGGCACAAGGCCCCCTCCAGAACGAGTGGAAGAAACCATCCACTCACCCCATCCTCCCCAGGATGAAGCTCACTGGGCAAAATGCCCCCTCCAGAACCAGTGGAAGAAGCCATCCATTCACCCCATCCTCCCCAGGATGAAGCTCACTGGGCACAATGCCCCTCCAGAACCAGTGGAAGAAGCCATCCACCCACCCCATCCTCCCCAGGATGATGCTCACTGGGCACAATGTCCCCCCCAGAACCAGTTGAAAAAGCCATCCACTCACCCCATCCATCTCGGGATGAAGCTCACTTGGCACAATGCCCCCTCCCAAACAAGTGGAAGAAGCCATCCACTAGAGAGACTGTGGCCTTGCACTTCCCAGGACCAAGCAGTGGGCAAACCACTCACTTGAGAGACTGTGGCCTTGCTCTCCCAAGGACCAAGAAGTGGGCAAATCACCCACTTGGGAGACTGTGGCCTTGCACTCCCCAGGACCAAGCAGTGGGCAAACCACCCACTTGAGAGACTGTGGCCTTGCACTCCCCAGGACCAAGCAGTGAGCAAACTACCCACTAGAGAGACTGTGACATTGCATTTCCCAGGACCGCACACAGGGCATGTTGCCCCCTCCAGTACCAGTGGTGTTGTACCATCTTCCGGCTGAGGTGCCCCCCATTCCCTGTCCCCCTGAGGTGCCTGTCTATTTTCGACCTGATGCCCCTGCAATGTTCTCTCTGTGTTGTTGCAGGAGTGAGGAGGGGCCTTGGCCTATGTGTTGTGGCCCTGTGGCCCACGGACATTGAGGACTGGACAGTTTCCCTACATTTGTATTGTACATTTGTAAATATGTATATATGTTTGGATTTTTATGCACTTATTCATAGTATTTTATCGTATTACACTCACTTTCTTCAAATCATTTTGTCCGTGCATTATTCCTGAGGGGTACGGGGTAGATATGTTATGTTGCTGCTTCTGGTTGTGTGTATGGTGTTGGGGGTGGGTGGGGGTGGGGGTGGGGGTGTCACTCTCTTTTTCCTCCCTCCTCCCTTGTGTGCTAGGTAGAAGTACTCACCGTGGTTGTCTTCGCCGGCTTTGGTGTTCATAATGAAGCAGAAGGTAGACAAGCATGGGGAAAACTTGGAGCTCGGCCTCCATGGCGTTGTGGTTCTTCCCTGAGTCTCCACAAGTGAGTCCTTTGACTTCTGAGATCTATTCCGCCAGGCTTTTGATGTCTTTGGTATGCCCCAGAAAAGGTGGCGGATAGGCCTGTGATAATAGAGCAGGTGGTACATTGTCTTCGGCCTGGCTGTTGGCGGTTACCGCCGTGGTGCTTGTTGATTCCGCCCTGGCGGTCGGTGTGTTAAAATGGCTGTCTGTGTGAGCGGTTTCCGCAGTGGTCATGATTCCAATTTTGTTACCGCTGGCCTGTTGGTGGTATTACCGCCCCTTTATCACCGACCGCCAGGGTTGTAATGAGGGCCTAAGTCTGGGAAGAGACAAGAGAAACTGTGGTCATGTGATAGTGATTTGACCTTAAAAACTGCAATTGATGTAGCCAGAAGTACAGACGTTTCTGAGAAGTGCATCCATACTGTAAGGAAAGCTATTGGAAATAGAAATGTTGAGTCAGTAACTGGTATTAATATGTAGAAAGAGGACAAGGAGAAGAGAAAAATTGGCACAAAGTTATGTTATAGAAGCGGGCAAACAATCATTTGGCTAATTAAAAAATGTGTCCGGCTAAAGGGAACATTTTTAGCACATGTAAAAAAAGGTCATTTTAGTAGAGTTTGCAAACGTGCTAAAAAAATGTGAACCATGTATTAGTACATGTGAATGGGGAAGAGGGAGTTACAAGATGTAGGGGGTCATTCCGACCCCGGCGGGCCGGGGTCGGCGGGAGCACCGCCAACAGGCTGGCGGTGCTCCGCAGGGCATTCTGACCGCGGCGGTATGGCCGCGGTCAGAACAGGAAAACCGGCGGTGTCCCGCCGGTTTTCCGCTGCCCAGAGGAATCCCCCATGGCGGCGCAGCTTGCTGCGCCGCCATGGAGGATTCCGACCCCCTCACAGGAACAGGATGGCGGTGAGGGGTGTCGTGGGGCCCCTGGTGGCCCCTGCAGTGCCCATGCCAATGGCATGGGCACTGCAGGGGCCCCCGTAAGAGGGCCTCACTTTGAATTTCAGTGTCTGCTTAGCAGACACTGAAATTCGCAACGGGTGCTACTGCACCCGTCGCACCCTTCCGGCTTCCTCGTGGGAAGGGGTTTCCCGCTGGGCTGGCGGGCGGCCTTCTGGCAGTCGCCCGCTAGCCCAGCGGGAAAGCCAGAATGGCCTCCGCGGTCTCTCGACCGCGGAGCAGCCATATGGCGGTTCCCGCCAGGCGGGCGGCGACCGCCTCCCGCCGGCCTCAGAATGAGGCCCGTAGTGTTGAGTGTACAGGCAATGGAAGTCAAGGTAGAGACAAACCAGTAAAATTACCAATATGCAAGCTGATAGATGTTTTGTGCAGTAAACGCCATGGTAGACTCATGTGCCTGGTATACTATCATGAGCAAAGAAATGTTTCGGGGATTGTGGTCAGGAAGAGACTTATTCCCTTCAGATGTGGATCCTGGAATCTATATGGGTCTTAAAATGCCTATGGCATGATTTGCACAAGTGCAAAATGAGTTTAAACAAACGCAATGCAAAGGTAAATTATATGTTGCTGATAAGTGTGAATTTATATTAGGTTGGCCTCCTATAAATGAATTGTGAATTAATTTGGATCATAATAGAAATCCAACGGTGTATGTAGTATAAGAACTGTGTGATGAGTGGATGGAGTACAAGATTTTTGAGGAAAAATTTCCTGATGTGTTTAAAAAAACATTGGGTAAATTGAAGAGATTTTAAACACAAGATTATATTGCGAGAAAAAATAAATCCTGAAAGGCAACGGTTACCAAATGTGCCTGTGAATTACAGCTCTAAATTTAAAGAGATGTTGAACAACTTGTGTGGAAAAGACATAATCGAGCCTATCGAGAGTTCAGATTGGATGTCAGTGGTAATATCACTTAAAGCCAATCGCGATTTGAGATTATGTGTAGATTTAAGGTGGTTGAATGAGACTTTTTGGGTTGACACATTTCCACTGCCAAATTTACAAGAAGTGATTTCATCTGTAAGTCAAGCTACTGTTTTTTTCACAATTGATTTGTCCATTGCGTATCATCAAATAGAACTAGATGAGCACTATACTGTTTTTCGTAACAACTGAAGGAGCTTTTCAGTACAAAAGAATGCCATTTGGCCTTGCCAGTGCATCTGCTGTATTCCAAAGAGAAACTACTAGAATACTGACAGGTGTGTAAGGTGTTAGCGTTTTCAGGATGATATTTTAATTTTTGGTAAACATAAATGTATGCATGATATAACATTGGAACAAGTGTGTCGATTCTCTAAGACAATGGGTTGACAGTGAAAAGTGAAAAATGCACGTTTGGACAAGACCAAATGGAATATTTAGCTCATGTTATTTCAAAGAATGGTATGCGTCCTAAAGTTATTCATATAGAGGCTATAGTAGGTGCTCCTAAACCGTCTTGCAAAGAGCAATTAATGTCATTTTTAGGGCTTTCAGAATTGTATTGAAGATTCATTAAAAAATATGCAATGAAAGTAGAAATTCTGAGAAAATTACTCCAAGAATGCTCAATTTGTATGGAATCTGGGGCAATCAGATTGTTTTGCATCTATTAAGAATGAAATTCTACAAACTCCTTGTTTGAAACCTTTTGAGATGAATATGGACTATGTAGTTTCAGTGGATGCAAGTAGTTATGGTATTGGAGTTGTACTGTCTCAGAAGAAAGGAAATGGTAAATGGATTGTAGCATATGCATCATACACTTTGACTCAAACGGAAAGGAGTTATTCAGTTATTGAGAAGGAGTTTTTGACAGCATTGTGGACTGTGCAACAATTTAGATTGTACATATGGGGAAGAAAGTTTAAAGTATGTATGGACCATAAACCATTAGTGAACATATTAAAACCGGGGGAAGGAAAAATGTGTCTTCAAGAAAAGAAAGATTAGCTTCTAAATTGCAAATGTACTATTTTGAAATTGAAATCATACCTGGCAGGAGTAATGTAATTGCAGATGGATTATCACGTCTTCCTGTTGGTAATTAAATGGTTGACAGCGAGAATAAGGATATGGAATGTGATGTTGACTTCACATACGAAGATGTGTTGTGGTGCATGGGAAGAACTGAGGAACAAGAATGGTGGCAATAAATGGAGAAGGATGCAGAAATGCAAATGGTAAAGAAGTACATAATCAAAGGTTGGCCTAGTGAATGCACAAAGAGAGGAAATGGATCTGTTTTGGAAATTGAAGGATTAATTATCCTAATGCAATGGAGTGGTGGTAAGAAGTGACAAAGTTGTTCTTCCTGAGGGTGTGCGAGAAACGTTCGTAAAATAAAGTAATGAAGGCCACAGTGGTGTATCTGGCACCAAAAGGAAAGTTAAGGAGATTTTTTTGTGGCCAGGTGTGGATGAGATGGTGGACAGATATGTGAGGACCTGTGTTGTATGTGCACAAAGTGACAAAAAGTGGCAAACTATGTAAAGCCCCATTGGTTACCATAGACCTTCCTGACAGACCATGGAGGTAGTTGGCCATTGTTTTAAGGGACCATTTTCTACTTTACCAGCAAAAGAATGCTATGCTATGCCATTATTTTAATTTATCATTTTTCAAAATGGCTTAATGTGCATATGGTAAGCTATA
The DNA here is from genome assembly GCF_031143425.1 of Pleurodeles waltl. Lineage (NCBI taxonomy): Eukaryota > Metazoa > Chordata > Amphibia > Caudata > Salamandridae > Pleurodeles > Pleurodeles waltl. The sequence goes on from NC_090440.1 coordinate 1,314,776,922, forward strand.
TCACTACTGATGTGTGGTGGAATTCTTATAAGATGTGTTTTCAATAGAAGGAGTACCTGGAATATTGGTATCTGGCAATGGTGTGCAATTTACGTCAGAGAAAATGAAGTGGTTTCTAACAAAAAAGGTATTAAGCATTCTTGAGTAGCTTTGTATAACACATCCACCAATGGTCATGTGGAGAGGTTCAATAAGGTTATAAAAGAAGCCATACAAATAGCGTTGAAATCAGGACTTCTTTGGAAGAAATCATTGCAGAACATGCTTTTATCATACAGGATTATTCATCACTCTGTGACAGGAAAGATGCCTTTCAAACTATTAATAGGAAGGAAACCGACCACTAGTTTGGGGCTATGGTGACTGAATGAGAAAGTTAGCAAGAGATTTGTATTACAAAGGATTGTGAAATGAGAAAAAAGGTGGCGGAGAATCAGATGTGCAACAAAATGTATCATAATAAAGGGGTAAGGATGCCTGAAATAAATGTTGGACAGTATGTTTGTATTTAAAAAACTGTGATTTGTTGATAAAGGGAATCTGCGTTGGTCAGAACCATTGAAAAGTAACAAAGTGACGGGGAATGCTGTTCAGTTGGATGATGGTAAGGTATGGAATCTACGCCGTTATCAGTATGTAGGGAAGAAAGAAGTGGATCTATTAAGGATAACGAAGAATATAATGAAGAATGTGATGGTTACATGATGAATTGTGTGGGAACTGGAAGTGTGTTAGAAGCTCAAGATTAGTGTATTGAGTGTAGGGAGAGTATTTCTGGAGAAACGTCTGGAGAGAAGTGTGGTAGTAAAGAATTGTCTAGTTGTAGAAACAAATTGTGGCGTAGTGAAAGAGAAAAGAAAGTTCCTGCTTATCTGGGAAGTTATGTGGTTGGTTAAGAACAACTTCTGAGGTGCAAGTTTTAATGTAAAATGATCATTTCATTTTAGTAATGTAGAATGTATATAGCATTGTTATATCCAGGTGGGACTAAATAAAATGTGTTAGTAGAATTGTATTGTTGTTATTTGTTGGGAAATAATAAAGGACGAAGTTGTGTGGTAGGTGTCTTGTGGAATATTGAATGTGGGGATGGTTAGAATATAGAAGGTTGTAGTGACAAGGTTCTGAGTGGGCCAGTTGGTGACTGGGGTTCTAAATGTTGAGACATTGTTCGTCCTGCTCCGTTATTACTTGAATAAACTACCCAGAACCTCAACTTTCCGAGTGAAGTACCCTCATTATTGTAACAGTTGCCCCAAGTTAAATGCGGAAAGAAGTGTGAGGCTTTCATCCTCAGCTAGCAGCCATCGATTTGGTACTCAGCCTGGTGGCCTGACTCGCTTGAACTCTACCGATACCCACGCCTAAAGAGAAAAACCTCTGCATTTGGTTCAACTCAAGGCTCTTGTTTGATAACCAAATCACTAGCCTAGTAGGACAATCGTTCGGGATCTTAGCAACTTTAAAAAAGATCATTGGCCTCCTTCCAGAAGCAGTTAGGAAGTCAGTAGTCCAGTCTCTAGTTGTGTTCAGACTGGTCTATTGCGATGTCCTATATCTGGGGGTCTCTCAGTCTCGACAGATGAGACTCCTGCATGCACAGAATGCTGCAGTTCGTCTGCTTTTAAATCTGCCTAGATGTTCCCCTACGGCCCCTGCTCTGTGGAAATTGCACTGACTATCTTTAAAAGAAAGGGTTTCCATTAAATCCATGTGCTATTGCTACAGAATTCTTAACAACAAAGGCCCACAATATCTGCACTCTCTAATCAAACCCACCTCCCCCAGAAGAAATCTGAGATCAGCTAGAGCCTCTCTGGTCTGCATTCCCATCTTTAAAAAGGCATGCATCAGAGGTTGCTCTTTCAGCTTTCTGGCTGCCAAGATGCGGAATTCTCTCCCCCTCTCACTTAGGCAGCAAACTTCTGAGCTATTCTTCTGAAAGAATCTGAAAACCTGTTTCTTAGACGCCTCTAACTGAGGTTTCTTGGTGGTCTCTCTGTTCTGAATCTCTGGAGCGAAATGTCAGCACTGGGACACTTCTTGCGAAGTAACTATGCACTCTACAAATCACTTTATTATTATTATTATTATTATTATCAATCTAGAATTCAGAGCAGCTTCTAGCCCTTAATCTGGGAGGAGTTGTGAATTAAAAAAAAAAAAAAAAAGGTTTGTGTGAGGTATTCCATCTAAAACACACGTCCAATGAGTAGATGAACTATTTGTAGGTTTATTTCCTATAGCAGACTCCACCCACCATTGTCATCTTCATCCCAGCAAGGTCAGCATTCAACTGACTTTCCAACATTTAATGCATGAATCTAACTTTCCCCCCTCTAACATGTATTTGCATAAAGATACCGCACATTCCTGCAGTTGCAGTTGTTCCATACACTCCAACACATCTAGCAAACACTGTTCTCCATTTTCCCAACCTAATTAATGGTTCGCCTGAGGAGGTCAGAAATGTACGCTCAGGCAGAGGTGTAAATTTTTGCATGAACTTTTTAAGGGTTTCTTTTTGTGAATTGTGACCAACATGATTATCTTGAAAAATGCAAAGCGCAAGCGCCATTATACCTCGTGTAGTGTTGGGGGCCCTAGGCCTCATGCTACTAAAATGAGGTGACACAGGCACATGGTTACTGTTCTGGTAACTGGCCCCGGGCATGTGTGCCCAGCCCTTTTTATTGGAAGGGTCACCTGACCGGTGATGCCTGTGTTGGATGGGTGTGGGGTGTGTGTGTAAAGCCAGCCTTCAGCCGAGTGGCTGGTGAAACACTAGAACGAGTCCATCTGGACTCTACATTCCTCTAAACTTTATTGAGGAACAAAACAAAGTCCAACCTGTAAAAGAAAGCGCATTAACTAAACACCACCATCAGTCTCTTGACCTCGAAAAGGAAGGCTGCAGTATTGCAGTGGACAGGTGCAGCTGTGAGCACCCGGAAACCTCTGCATGAGTACATGATTGCGGCACTTGTGGCGAGGCTGTAGATGTATACAGTTCACTTTGTTCAAATTGGGTGCATCAGGAGCGTTGGTGGAGTCTACTGCAAATATGCTTCTTGAGACATCCTGGCTTCATGAGGGCCAATCCCTCGAAGACTGACGACATCTGTGATGGTATGAAGTCCTCCTCTGAAGCCTTGGCACATCCTCCACTTTTTCGGTGGAGCACCTTCCAGACCCCCTCTCATTTGTTGATTCTTCACTGTGGAACTTCCTAGAGGCCCTTGCCCCTGGATTGCCATGGGACTGTGTGGGCTGTGCGGGCCAACGTAGGCGGTGCCAAAGGAGTTGCACTGAACTCGCAACAGGATCACGTCCAAGTCTCGTGCAACCCCAAGGGTGGATGTTTCATAGTCGGTGTGCTTGCCAACATGGACCAGGTGTAGGTGGGCTCTCAGACGGTCTCAGGGCAATTGTCTCTCACGTTGTCAGGAGGGTGTCTGGTTTGTGTCGTATTAATTCACTGAAGACAGTCTTGGTGTGCTGTGACCTGTTGAAGTCTCCATCGTACAGCCTTGCTCTCTCCTTGACTTCATTGGTGGGGAAATGTCAAGTCCCTCTTTCACACTTGGGAAGGCCCATTGCTGAGGTTGCCAAGGGACTGCTTGTGGTCTGAGCTGGGGGTGCTTGTGTGCCATGTCAGGGTAGCTGCAAGACCTCCGAGGAGCCACTACCAAGATGCTCATGCAATCACAGGGGTATATTTGTCCAGGTCACAACTTGCTCTTGCCACCGAGAGCAGGATACAGGCAGGGCGAGCAGTCATTGGTTGACTGGTTCCTCAGAGCAACGGTGTAGGACTCCATTCTGGTTGTTTAACCGCTCCTTTGATAGATACCGTGATGCACATGGCAATGATGGTGCTTGCCATTCGGAGACCTGGACGACGAGTGATTGATGCTAGAGTGAGGGTGACTGGAGGGACTTCGCTAGCTAGTGCAGTCGATGCACTCTTCCCTTGTGGCATAAGTCCACCATCTCTCCACCCTGTTGATCTTCTGCTCTTGTACTTCTGTGGTCATCATGTGTTGCAGTGTGACAGGTGTTATCACACAATCTCCTTTCTTCTATTCCTTCTTAACGGCATGGAGTCGTGCCATGCTCTCTTCTCCTTTGCTGTGGCATCTGGCCACCTATCTTCCTTTTGTGTGGACCTTTCCAAAGGTCCTGTCCTGTCCAAGGACTAGGGGTCTTCTCAGTGTTGCAGTGGTGGCATCGTGCCACTCGGGGTGTGCGACTCTCCTCTTGCCTGTTGTGAGTCACTGCCGACTCTGTCTTGGGGCAGTGTGGGGGAGGACAGTCATTGATCAGTCTCTGACCCGTTGCAGGGCAGTGACAGCAGGTCACTTCCTTTCCTGCCTCTTCTTCACTTGAGGATGCAGTGCTTGAGCCTCAAGGCAGCGCCTTCTCGGCCCCAGGCCGTGCTTGAGTCTGGGAGTGCTTTGCAGGGTTGGTCGCTTCTCTTGACCTGCTGTATGATGGGCCAACTGTGGCCACCTTGAGTCGCCGAAAGGCCAGCTTGCATGGTCTCATCCCCCGGGCGTTCTGTCACGCTCAGGGGGGCTCTGTCCATCTTCTCGGGCTGCTGGCTGTGTTGTCAGGTGCGGTGGCGCAGTCCTCTGTGCACCTCTGACATTTCCTCTTTTCCTTCTGGGCGTCCTTTGTTGACGCCTAGCATGTCCCTCTCCTATCTTGCAGTGATGTCCATCACTGCTGGGGCATGTGGCGCTCTTTCCGTATTGGCGGCAGAAGACGGACGCTAGGGGCTGCGCAGGCCATGCGTGCTCTTCTAGTGCCTCACGTGGCACTTGTGTCCTTTTCCTACCTTTCCAGTTTGGCTGGGAGACCTGAAGATTAAAATAACATGACCTGTAGAATTATAGAAAAAAAAACTAAAATGTGCAGCATTGCAGAAAGAAAGCGTTCAAAGCTTTGCTGTTGAAAGGGAAGCTACTCTGACTGAGCAAAATAATAAAAGCACATTTGCCTTGAAATGGCTCAAAACCAGGAAACAGCCTGGGAAAAAATGCATGTACAAAGGCCCAGACTCACCTGGGTTGCTAAGGTTTCATTCCGTTGGCAACGACTCTGGTCAGGTTATCAGAGGCACATTTTTATAAACGTGCTTGCTTTATTAACCGCGACTTCATGTATCTAGTTCATTGGTACCTGCAACGCAGTTATATATTTTCAGCTTGTAGGTTATTTTATGTGGTACCATTCCGCTTCCCAATCAAGGACGCGGTTGGGCGTGCGCGCGCACACACGCCTCGAGAGAACACATATAAATAAATCTTTCCTCCCTTTAGTTGGTTTTAGTGTGAGGCGTTGTTGGCGTCATCAAAAGTGTAAAGCAATTAACCCGATTCCTCAACTTGCCACCTCTTATTTTAGACTGAGGGCCCACAACACTTGTTACTCATATTTTGGATCCCACGTGAGTTTCCAGAGCAGCTGAATAGAGCCTTGCGTCACTCGGCTTCTTCAACAGAACGTGCGATGACTGAATTTAAAATAACACTTGTGCCGCGTTCACAATTGGCTGACCCTGAGTGGTTTTATTAAATGAACGAAGGCTTCCAGTGCCAGTTTTTATAGACTGATTCGTTTTATATTAAATATTCCTTTTAGCAGCATGGGACTTCATGTGGAAATGTTTATGCTCTGCGGGAGGACCGAAGCAACAAGCTTTGATATTCAAGAGGCAGTGCAAAACTGTTAAAACCATAACTTTAGCGGACCGGTCTTTTCTCAGGATCCAAATGCCGTGGTTGCCAACTGCTTCTTTCTTCCGCCACCCTACACTAGAAAGCTCACTTTTGCAGGCTATTTTTCATCCCTGTTTTCTCCCATTGTCACTGTTTTCCTATCATTCTTTCTTCTCCCCTGTCAGTCTTTCTCTCTCTTGCTCCAGGTCAAAGTTTGATGATTAAAACGGAGCCCAGGTTCCCAAAAAGGAATGCTGGTGTTCAATCCCTGCAGCCAGCAACCAACACAAATTAAGTGCTTGGCATATGTCGTGGTTATGCACCTGCCATGTTGTTGGGAAGTCGGCTGGGGGCTTCAAAAGGTGGAGAGGGTATTATGATTCTAGCTAATACTAACAACTGGAAAGTCAACAATGCTGGCATGAGTACTGCTGCTTTCATCAAGAGGGAAGGCCAGTAAGTAAGGAGCTGAAGGTGGGAAACACTAGCATGACATGAAACATGAATATGGGAAAATTGTACTGTATAACTATTTGTTCTTTCTTTGCACGCTGCATGCAACTGTTTAATAATTGTTCAGAAGAACACAAGAACCAAACAGGGGAGGAGTAGCAGAACAGAGGAGTGGGCTGACAAGGTTGATTGGCAGAATGTCAGAGTAAAATGTCAGTGGTGATGTGGCACAACCCGGACTACCCCTGCTGTGCGGTTGGCATTTCCTTAGTACGGGTCAGATGAGGCCCGATGGGTAAACACCCTATCAAAATTGCTCATTGATCTCATGGCTCCACACTTCCAGTTTTCAAGTCCGTGGTTCAGTTTAGCATGGCAGGAAAATCGTATTTGAATGAGTTAGATTAAAAGAAACTCAGCCAATGTTTGAAGAATGTGTTGGCCCATACGTTGAGAAGGGCTCACAACAATAGATTGGCTACACCACTTACTACTAAATAAAATATTCATATGGTGGAGGAAATTCAAAATGGCAAAGCAACAGACCCTAATAGGTTGTTTTGGGGAACTCTAGAAATCAATATCTCAGTGCTTGTTTAAAATTCTTCAGACTGTTTTTGAAAAATTTCAGAAAAATGGCAATACACCAGAGAGCTTCTATTTATGTTTTTGTAAGACAGGTAAAGATGCACGCTTGCTCCTTCTCTAGAGACATTTCTGTCAATTAAAAAGACTCTAAGATGTATGCTCTAATTTAGTGAAACTGCTACACTGAATTATGTTAAAATTATGAATGAAGACTAAAATTAATGAATCTCACGCAGCAATATGGACATGCATATCTTTAATATCGGTGCACCCTTTGATCGTGCAAATAATCAAGAAACTCCATGGAGGATTTTGTTCATCGATGCAAAGGTAAGTTTAATTATGTCCATTTTGATTGTGGGAGATAATGTTGCTTCAACATCATGTCAGTTAGGGCTCTCTACAAAAACATCAGGTCACCAATAACAATTAACCAAGAAGAGGGCTTCTCTTCCATTATAGACAGCACTAGGCAAAGATATCTGTTGTCAACTGCCCTGTATGCACTATATCCTTATCAGTGAAAGTGAATTGCTCTTGTGTAACTCCACCGTATCTTTTAAAAGGCAGATTCACAAAGTCAAAATGTACGCATTCAGCGTAGTCATTGTATCCAATAATGTTAGCTCCACTATTGAAGAAATTAACACATATCTGCAGAATGTGAAGATAAATTCGCTATAAAATCAGTATTCAGAATACAGACTTTAAATATTAATCTATTTCAAGATACCTCTGGGTTTGTAAAGATCATGTCAAATCCTTTTGGTCTCTACACCAAGTGACCATAAAAAAACATACCACTTTAACTATCTACCAACTGTTAAAGAGGTAAGCGACCTGATGGATATAACACAAGACATTACACACACCAAACCAGGAACCTCAATGACCGGTAAAATTCTACTGCTGAATGAATATAATTGCAATTTCTGATGACATTAACAGTCAATATCAATCTTGTTATTACAAATACATATACCGGCATATTTACATAAATTATATAGTACTGATTCAAAACATCTGATTTGCTAAACTGTAATTGGAGTTTAGTAAGCATTCACATATTTTCATTTATAAGTTATTGAAATATGTGTTTTGGGCTTTGTGACAGAAATGTTTATTTCATTGCAGACCATGAGCCGATGAAATGCATAGACTTGACATATTGTCTAGGCCTATTATCCACACTCACCAATAATCAAGAGGAAAATGCGAATAGTACAAGATTATAGGTTAGGACTGAATGGGGAAGGCTGTTTTAATATTATTGTATGTTGGTATTGTGTTGCATGAGAGAGCTTTGAGGGATGGTTGAGTTTTTAGCAAGTCAGATGTTTTGAATGATCACCGTATAAACTTTATACAAAAATAGTGTTTAACTCATAAATATATTAAAAATAAATTTGAGTATAATATAATATAGATATATGTTTTTGTTATATGCTGTATAAAACGTTTTAGATGTATTATTAAGTTTGTCAGAAACCACAATTGTATTAATTCAACAATTGGTTTTAGGGGTCATTGGCGGCTTCTGACTTGCTTGTGTAATTGATATCCCCTTCCTTTACCTTTTCATACCAAGAAATAGCATGAAAGAGAAGACAGGAATGTGACAAGAACATGACCAGGCTAATGACAAGATAATGAGTACATGAAAAGGAAAGATGGAGGGTCGAGTCAATGTTATTACATAGGGCAGAGCACAGCACAAACTAACATATGGCAAGACAGAGCAGGTTCGTGAAAGCTGGGTCCCGACAGAGAACAAAGGAATGAAAGGACAGGAGCGAAATATACACAACTGTATGAATCAAGAAGGGAGTGTGCATTATGTGGAGTGTCTGACGAGGAAACTGACAAGCAGGCAGAAGGCTCCTCTGTATTCAGTTGCATGCGTGGCCACGTTTGCAGCGTGGCCAGCTGCGGAAATAGGTGGTAAATTGACAGCACGGAGTCAGTGAAGCCTCAGTGCCGGTGCCACAAGTCAGTAGAAGCACCATGGTCCATGCATGGGACCATGCTGGGATTATCCAGTGGAAGGCAGCATCAAATGTTATGCATGTCTTCCCTTTCCAGAATGACCACACAACACGACTGGTTGGCCCCCTGCCAGGTATACCAGGTACATAAGTGATGGCTGCTTCAGTCGGTGTTTTCCTTTGGATGCTGGCCCTTGCAGTCTCGTTATTCCCGTATAAAAACAGGACTGCAAGTCCCAGATTTCAAAGGAAAAAAACTGGACTGGACCATCACATCACGCGTGGACTATGGAAACATGGCAGCTATGGGTTGCGCACTGAATGTCCCAAAGGCAGGGTAGTGCAAACACCCCATATCCATAAACAGGCAAATACGTAAAAGTTGCTCTTGCTCTAAGTCACTGGTTTGCTGTTTTCATTTAATGTCCAGAAACACAAGATATGCCTGCAATGTGAAATGCAGATTAATTTCACCAACTAGACTTCCTATATTCATATATTCAACTGGACAAGTCAACAACATAGGAAAACAGTAATGAGTGCAATGTTCTAAAATACTTGTATTCTTTGAAACAACATATACAAGGTATTGTCGCCGCCTCTAGCTGTGTAATTTATATTCTAAGGTAGGTTATGTTGAGTTGTATATATTTGTTTTATTTGCGTTTCTTTTTTCCTATCAATGCTACATTATATGAACTTATTAAACTGTCAAAATATTTTTTTCTCCTCCTGCTAACCTTTTACTTTTTTGAGATTGTATTCGTGTGATTGTCAGTCTGATTGATGGTTTCCATTTGATGACAATATCAAAACAGTATCATATATTTATAGTAGGAGTGTGGGAAGCTGTGAGGTTCGTCGACTTTCAACTTTTTAATTTTATATTGCTATTTTTTTTAAATTAGAAGGGTGTCTTGGAAACCCTACATATTAGCTGGAAACTGTTTGTGTTGCTACAAGTGGCAGCCTCCATACTCCAATGCCTCCACCTCTGGCACGTCTTCTCTCCCACCCTGCCCTTTCTTTGTCACTTTCATCGTGCCTGCCCACCTTGTCTACTCCCCTCCCCACCTCTTGGTACACCATCTTTAGGACTCCAGAGTCCCCTCTTCCAGTTCTGCAGTCAATAGGTGGGACATCCTGCACCTCGAAAACCACCAGTTGTGTGTGCCTGGAGGTGGGACACTGCCTCAGTGAAGTAGTTGGGAAAGGTAAGCATTTTTAGGGTTGAGCCTGCGTCGCATGCGCTTGCGCATGCGTATCACTAGCGAGACGCTTTAGGAATTAGAAAAGGGCTCGGAGCCCCGTCCACGTCACGTCAGTGTCTTTCATTGGTTCGGGGGCTTGCCTGTTAGAATCTGCTTGCTTTGATTAGTGGAAGGCACGCATACGTCATGCCTTTTCCGGTGGTTATCCCTCCTCAAGTGCAGCGACCAAGTACAGAAAACATGCAAAGCTCGCTGTTTCCCGTCAGGTTTGTAGACTACTTTTTCTCTATTTTCGCAGCGCGATCTCGCTTGGCAGAAGTAGAGCGCTTTGCATAATATCGACCCTGTTACACAGTTAATTGCACTTTTGCCGGTTACGTCCATAATTGCACTTTTGCTGATAGGTTTCATTACGAGTAAACTGTAGCAGTGCAATCGCGCTGTTTTTTTCTTTTAACGTGGCAAGAAAAATTCGGTTTGGAGTTTACAACTGGTAATAGCTGTAACTCGGACAAATGCGAGACCCTAGTGCATTGCAAATGCTTGTTTAAATATGTACTTCTTTGCGGTTTTCTCTTTGTTTGTCCCTAATTTGTGCCCTCAGTGCTGAACTGTTTGTTTTCATTTCCGGCGGTTCTTTGTTTAAATGTATTTATTGCCTCTTGTGATATAACATTTCATCAAGGAAGGATGCACTTATCAACAGAACACAGTACATAGGATGTTTCATTAGATTTGGGTCGGTGCCTAGAGATGGGGGTGCATGGGGTGGATGATGAATAACGAACAATGTAAGACTTTACAAAGGATTATTATATGAACATACATACACATTTACATTGACAATTGAGTGTATAGATATGGTAGTTAGGATGGGTCTTTCGAGGTAGTATGCTACTTTAGACTAGTTGTAAATGATGAGCACAAAGTGAAGAGTGAATTAACAAAATGTGTCTGGAAGAGTTTTCCAGTGTAGTGGCCCCAGTAGTTGAAAGGAACAGAACTGCATGCTGTACATGGAGGTTTGATTGAGGATAGGAGCTGTTTATTGGCTGAGTATAAGGAAGGGCTGTGAGTAAGCACATACCCACTAAGGATTACAGAGTTGTAGTCTGTGTGGAAAAATATTTATGATTTTGAATTAGTAGCTTGCATTTTAGCTGACAGCTAGTTGACCTGGTGCGCGTATTGAGACATATGTGTGTTTCTGGGGAGATTGTGGGTAGATCTTGTTGCAAAATAATATGTGGGATAACCTACCAGTATGTGCGTATGATTAACTATTTCTAATGTCTGAAAAAATCACTTACGTGTGCGTGATGTTGATGAAGAAAATTGTTTGAGTAAAAGAGGTTTGTTCCTAGAGAGCAGCAAGAAGTATCAACACATTCTGAGTCTCTTCGAGGTTTTTAGGTGGCTTGCAGTGAATTGGATAAGCATTTAACATTTTCCCGAATCTGATTGATCCCTCTACTGGGTATAATTATTCTGTCGTATCTAAACAGTTTCCCAAAGCCCTACTACCGTTCTTCTGCTAGAAAATTGAAATGTGTAATATCTGATGGGGGAACCCTGTGTTTCTCAGCTCCTGAGTAGATGAGCTAAAAAAGACACACACACATTTTTTCGGAATACAATCAACATCTAAATATTTTTGAAGAAGTCACACAGTGATGATCCTCACTCACATATATTGGTTTTTATTAATAATCATTACCAAGCTCAATATTTCTATTCTTAGTATCTGAAAAATGTATTGTCCAACCAATTCCAGGAAACTTTATAAAAGACAGTAAGGTTGTAACACACGTGGAATAGGATGCGCTAGTGCATAGGTACTGGCAAACATTTCCCCAGGGGCCACAAAGTACTGTCTGTGACATGCCAGAGGACCGCGCCTATGGCAGCAAGGCGAGGGTCGCAGTGATGAAAGATGGGCTTAGGGGGCCGCAAAGCAGATGCGAGCAACAAACCGAGCCTTCATGTGACTTCTGTCTGCTCTATTACCATTACTTTAGTTAATGTGTAAATAAATGATGCCTGTCTTATAGCTTTCTGAGTGTCCCTGCTCTGTCAGGTGAGCAGCAGCCCAGCACTGCGGTTCACCAGGGGTCCGCAATTAAAGGCCAGGAGTGCCGCACGTGCCCTCCAGGCTGTACTTTGAGTATCTCTGCGCTATTGCAATGGTGGCAAATAAAGTGCTTGTGCGGCCTGACAGAGGGAAGCACACAATGCTAAACCCTGCCAGAAATAACCTCCCCCTTCCCGCAACAACCCCACCCACTCTTCCCTTATTCTCCATCCCACCAAGTGCTCCTCACATACTGTTACCACCTGCTCAGAGCAGGAAGTGAATGTGCCTGAAACCCCATGAAACTGGGAATTCCTTATGGTATTACCGACTGGAAAAATCGATTTCCCACTGTAACTCACCAACCCATGGGGTTTAAATTGAAGTTGCATGGCAATGGATCAGATTTACTGTATGGTCTTGTTGTATTTTCCATGTGCTACGTCCTCTCCAGTGCCGTGAAACTGGTAATGTGGGTCTTAGTGAAGAAATCCCGATCGAGGATCCTTCTGTAATGCCAAACATGGTTGCCTTGCTGCTTTCTCTGTGTGTCCAAGGAGTGCTTAATTTAGAGGGAATTTATTCGCAGGGAGCCTAATGTTTCGTAGAAGCCATCCACTAGCACTGCTGAATGCTGGGTTACTTATTACCAAGGCTTCCTACTTTTGATTCTCCCACATGCCTCTTTTGTACACCACTCTACATTTCTTGCCTCATGATCTCACGCTTGTGGGTTCTTTTTCAACCCGGCTTTCTCTGCCACCTTTTCCTCTTTTACTCTTCCTGCTTCTTTATGTCTTTCTTTTTTCTCTCTCTTGTTCTGGGTCAAAGTCTGATAATTAAAAAATAAGTCTAGGCCCCTAGAAAATGAGTCATTGTGACAGTTTATATCATGTCTTTTTTGGTAGTTGGATAATATTACTATACAATTACTCTTCAAACTACAATTTTGAGCTATATGATTGGCCAAAATTAGTCACCATTATTGGGTTAATCCCACATTTTCTTATTCCTGCAAGTGTTCGGTCTTAAAAGTGCAACAGAGTAGGCAAACCTCCAGATGGCCCTGGAAGAGTTAGGTACAATGCTTAATTTGTAATAATATTATTGCCCTTCTCATTATCATTATTAACCAAAGCTTTTCTTAGGAGCCAGTGAGTGTTGCTAAAGGAAGACGTTGCTGTATACCAAAGGCTGCTTCGTCTTGATTCCACCTCATGCCTCTCACTTCCTATCGTTTTTATGGATTCCACCTCTCTTGCTCCTTTGCCAGTATTTTCCTATTGTTCTCTTCCTTTTTCTTTCAATCGCTTCTGACTATCACATACAATAACCCGTACAAATAAGCATTGATTAAGTAAGGAATGAGCCCAACTGCTGTTCGACTTTCACAAGTAATTTTACTGGGAGTCAAACTGCTATTGCACTTCTTTGGATGATTTGTTCTCTGCCCCTTTTGCTTTTTGATTCATTGAAAGTAAATGCATCTTGTTCAGATTTTTTGCTATAGTTTGCAGTTTGGCAGGAATTGTTCGATAAGAACAAGCAAAGGTTTTATGCTTATAGAGTATAGATGCTACCCCGAGCGATTGTCAGTGGTAGACAAGCTGCAAGCATTCCTCCCATCACCTTTTATGTGTTACTTGTGGACGAGAGACAGAGCTTAAAAGGTCAATCATTCTTTTAATAACCACCACCATTGGTGGGTAAAGGACAAACATCTTGGCAAAGTAGTTTGGCAAGTGACCTTTGAGTACCTTGTAAATGTCAATCACTCTTGTAATGAAGTCCTGAGAAGGAAGTTCAGTGCCAACATACATTGAATATGTAATTTCAAGACAAACAAGAAGTGAGCTGCATATGTCTGGCATCTGCACAGTTTTAAAAGTGATTTATGAGGGAAACCAGGATACTGGTCATTGCATGAGTCCAGGCAGGGTATGTCTACAGAAAAGGTGAGAGAGGTTATCTGGAAGCTGCGAAGCAGTAACAAACACTATAAGTCAATAGTAAAGGGGGTGGGGTGTAGCTTAGTATGAAAGAGCATCACCAGGTTGTTTACTTTGCCCTCAGAGACATGTGTGTTGCTCATACCAAAGTAAAGGGAAGTACACTTAAATGACAAGGCACATTAGATAGGATTTCCACTGAGCTTCCATTCATTCAAAGCCAGTTTTTCTGCATCTTGAATGAACCTTTGCCAAACAGTGAGGCATGTTCTGAAGGTTATCAGACTCGTTTTCAGTCCAGAGAAGAAGCTGGGTATCATCAGCATATTAATGATATCCAATATTGTAGGAGGCTAAGAGGACAGTGAGTGTGACATGTAAGCGTTGACTAGTTTATCTGCCAAGCACACAATGTTGGCTATTCCTAAGAGATCTATATCCAGTTTGATGTGATGGGTATGGTTTTCCTTGAAAAACATAGAAAAACTCTATCTCTCTGATGTTTTCCGACATAGCCAACCTGCGGACATAGCCAACATGATGATCAATGGTATCAAAAGCAGCAGAAAGATCTAACTGGATGAAGTGGAGGGGTTACCTTAGATGCAGTGGTTTTGGTAGATCTTCCCTGATGTTGAAAAGCCTGGTGCCCATAGCACAACGTGGGTTGAAACCTGACTGAAAGCTCCTAGGAAGCTGTCGATTTCAGGTGAGAGCTCTATTCAAAGATTACACCTTTTTTTCTACTGCCTTAGCAACACATGGGGGGGCAGGAATGGGTCTGTGGTTGAAAAGATTGTCAGATTTGGCAATGGAGGTCTTGAGAGTCGGTTCTTTCCCACTCTGCCCATTCTACCATATTATGAAATGGAGAAAAGATTTTGATGTTTTTTTTCCCGAAAGAAAAAAAATAATTTGTGGTAACCTCTTGAATTGTAAATGATCTTATGTGTGAAAAGAGAATTGAATATATTGAATTAGACCCCAGGCATTATATAAACCTTTGTTGAGCCAGTTATTGAAGTAATACATTGTAATGATAGTATCTTGCCCTTTTCTACATCTCTTGCTGACATCATGGACATTTGAGGTGACAGAAATAACAAGTTGTGCTAACGCCCAGCCACAGCGTATTTACTTTATCAGTTGCTGAAGAATGAAAGACTGATTTAGTGATGCAAAAGGATACACACAGCTTTCTGCACTGTGTTGAGTCATTGTTTGGCAATTTGTAAAATGTAGCGATGACCTCCAAGAGGTGTCCCGACACTACCAGAAATGGACAGTCAAGGAATTCCTTAAGAGGGTGAACTAGAGGGTGAACTAGAGGGTGTACAACAAAGGTTTTCAAAGTCTTCCTGAATTGAAACAGGTCAGGAATGGAACATAGGAAAAGAGGAAGGCTGTTCCACAGACAAACAGCATGTACATAGAAAGCTCGCCCTCATCCCGAACAAATTTAAATTACCCTTAACTTGCAGATACTCTGACCTAGTGGCATGGAAGTCCCTTAAAAAGCATCCTTTTCGTAAAGGTAAGCAATGGACTTTGGCTAATGCTGTCATGGTCGATGAGTGGTGAGGAACTGAAAGTGCCAGCTGAGCTACAGCAGTCTGTATTCGATACAGAAATTCAATAAGGGAGTCCAGAGTGCCTAAAAAGATCATTTCCATAATCAAGCCTGCGCTTAGGATGGACACTTGAACTACCAGAGGTCACAGATGAGAGGGGAGGAGTGGGAGAATCTTGTGTAAAGTTCTTCAGAGAACAAGGCAAAATATGGCTTGCTTGTTAACATGGGAGTCAATGAGAGGTCACTGTCAAAATAGAAACCAAGGTTTCTGGCTGAAGAGGGCAGAGAAGAAGGAAATTCAGATGAAGGAGGCCAGAATTCACTGGGAAGGGAACAGGAAATCATTGTGTGGGAGCAGCGGAGAACCTCAGTTATGTCCCTATTGAATAACACACTCTGAGACAGCCAAGGAGTACATTTTCTGGAACAAAAATTAAACTGATGAAAAAGGCCTGACAATGATTGATCCACAGCAATAATGAGTTGAGTGTTGTCTCCATAATTCATAAAGACAATCCTATATTCATGAATCATCTGTGCAAGGGAGCAGGGATTCACATCACAGAGAGTAGGACTTAAAGAGGAGCTTTGTAGCACCCCCCTTAGTAACAAGCCAGAACACATTGAAATGAAGGGAGGCTAATAGCTTGTGCTCAGTTGCTAATCCAATCACCACATCTCTTAAATAACCAGCCTAGATAACAATATCTTATGTGAAATAGTATTGAATGAAGCCAACAGATCACCTGTCATTCGAAGATCATCTCGAACTGAGATGAGACAGTCACTGTGCTATGCATAGGATGGAAACCAGGCTGCATAGGATCCTCAACTGATTTTGTTCCATACGAGCTGAAAGCACAGGCGATAAGTTGTGCTCTACAAATCTACTTAAAATAACATCTTAACAGGAAATGGGAGCAACAAGATGAGGCAATAGTTACCCAGAATGGACGGATATGCAGTAGGCTTTTTTAACAAAGGCACCACCAAGAATTTCTTCCAATCTGTTGCTACTACTCCCGATGATAGGAAGACATTGCAGATATTCCTGAGTGGTTCAGGGGACACTGGAGTTGTGACATCCCAGACTTTAGGGGGAAGCAGGTCAGAAGGAGAGCCTGAGGAAATTGAGGCTGTGTGGTTATCTGATCAAGTTTCACACACAAGGAAATATTGAAGGTAGACTTGCAAGGAGCCAGTGGGCAGATGGGTGCAACATCAAAAGGTACATTCTGTTACAGATTATTCATGATGTCGGCAATCTTGTCCTTAAAATAGAGCACCAGGTTATTGCCAAGCCAGCCTTTCAGAGTGTTCTATAAATTGTGTGACACTGAGCTTACTGGCCTAGGAGTACGCAATTGAATAAATTGTACTTTCTGGATTAGAAGTTTCTAATATCTCTTTAACAAAGAAGTCTGCTTTCCCAATAAATATGCTCTTTTTGTATGATTTAAGGACAGCTTTAAATTGGAATTTGTCTACATTTGCACAGAGCTTCTGCCATTGTTTTTCAAGATTTATTTACTGATAATCTTGGCAGCTCGCAGGGTATCATTATACCATGCCCCCATTGGATGAGTGCACAGACATAAATGCCTTTAATGAGGATATAGTCCATAGATTATAACTTCCGATCTCATCATCATTCATCAGATTATGTGAAAATGGCTGGTAGGACTCCTCTAGTCTCTTATTTAGAGAGGCAGCAACTGGCTTAGCCCAAGGATACTCTAGAATAGAGCATAGGTGAACAGAGCTGATTCCTGTCCAGACCACGAGAAAAGTGATTTGGGATATGCTCCTTCCAGACTAGTGGAGTCACGGCTCCTGGAGTGACAGGGTCCTCAGGACCAAATGTTGAATCCAGGGTGTGGCCTGCCTAATGTTTCGGGCCCTTAGTAAATTGCTTGATGCCCATAGCTGCCAGTGAGTTGATTAGATCTGTGGCATATGGTGTCAGCATCTATATCCACCCATAGGTTGAAATCTCCTAGCAGCAAAAACCTGGAATGTGAAAGTAATAGAGGCACAATGAGCTCAATGAAATACTCTGCAAAGCAGATGGACGAGCGATGGGGTGGAAACAGATGATCTCTGCTAAGGTGGTGGAGTTGAAATATTGAATACAGAAACCTAATAGCTCTGCCTTGGGAAATTTCTAGAGCTGAAGGGTGCCAAGACGGCAGGAGCCTTGAAAAAGAATAGTGACCCCACCTCCGCTATAAACAGCAGACATGTTTTACCCTGGCCAGGGTCAGATTCATGGGAAGTCCATGACTCCGCGGTGAAAAAGGAAATTAAACTTATAGCCCTTCAAGAAGTTGTGAAACTCTTCAGCATGCTTGAATAAGAAGCTTGCATTGAGTAAGGCACACAGTGTGTATGTATTATTTATATAATGATAAACCGAGGGAGGTCGATAGGTGCATTATTCTACTACATTGACCTTCATCAAGGCTCCATACTTAATGTCATGAACCCCCATATTTAGCAGCATGACTGGGGATTGGGTGCCACTCGGCGGTTGTCTGTAACAAAATATTTCAATTGTTGTTATGGCTCCTGTATCACTGAGGTGCTGGCTTGGAACTGAATTGTCACTGTTCAAGGATAATACAATGAAGTTGTGAAGTAGGGAATAGAGGGAGAGATAAATTGATGGCTGTATCAATGTATTGATGATTGATAGATATAAGGCTGGATGGATGGATGAGTGGGTGGGTAGATGGATGGGCAGACGGATGGACGGATGGTCGAATGGATGGATGGATGGATGGACGGACTGGTGGTTGGCTTAATGGATGGTGAATGAAAGAACAGATGGAGGGAAAGGCAGATGGATAAGCAGATGGATGGAGAAAAGTATGGGTGGAGAAAGCGGAAGAAGGCTGAATGGACGGCTGG
Source organism: Pleurodeles waltl (assembly GCF_031143425.1). Lineage (NCBI taxonomy): Eukaryota > Metazoa > Chordata > Amphibia > Caudata > Salamandridae > Pleurodeles > Pleurodeles waltl. The sequence continues at coordinate 1,314,795,385 of NC_090440.1, forward strand.
AGTAAAGGATGGATGTATGATGGAAGGAGAGAAGGATAGACAAATGTGAAAGATGGATGGTGGAGAGAAGGATTGATAAATGGATGAAGAGAAGTATGTGTGGATGGAGAATAGAATGGAGGGAGGGAAGGAACAGTGAATAGTGAAAGGAAGTAAGAACGGATGAATGGATGACAAAAATAAAGTAAGGATGGACTGATGGAGAGAATTAAAGAAGGAAAGAAAATACAGGCAAGGGTAGATGGATGGATGAATGGATGGATGGCTATAAAACAGAATAAAAGGTAGAAAGTAGGGAGCAGGGTGGTAAAGATAGATAAATAGAAAGACAGATAAAGAGAAGGAAGGAAATAAGAATGAAAGGAGGGGACAGAATAAGAAGGAAAGGTGCAAAACCAGAAAGACCATGGAGGGAAGGTCAAACACATGAACTAGATTAAAGAAAGGTGGAAATTGGAAATAAAAAATGAGACAAAAATGGCAAATCTACAGAAAAAAGGAGAGAACGAAATGAAAAACGTAAACAGAGAATGAAAGGAATAAGAAGTGAATTACAGAAAAAATGATAAGGTGAAAATATATGGGAAAGTTAAGATAGGAGACATAAAAAGGGAAATTAAGTTTAAATAAAGGGGTGTTGGAAGGGAACGAAAAGTGATGAAAAGTGACTACAAAGTAATTATGAAAAAGTCTGACATGTTAAGAGGAAGGAAACATGGAACGATGGAAACAAGGATAGAAATCTGGAATGAAACAAAGAAACTAGAAAGTCACATGGAAGAATAGATTTAAAAGAAAGATGGAAGGAAAGAAAGAAAGCTGGAAAAAAAAGTCTGAAATATAGAAGAAAAGAAGGAAAGTAGAAAGAATGAAAAACATGGAAAGAAGTTTAAGCAAATTAAGAAAAGAAGGAAATATAGATTGGGAGAAACCGTATGAATATTCCTTGTGTAGATAAACCTTGTATGCGAATGAGTGCCCTTCACAACTGCCTCGAAAACTTACAGCCTTTTTCAGACAATGTGAAAATGTAAAATGCAAAGGGGGCACATTTTTTAAAGTTGAGTTAAAAACACCTTCAACTTCTCTGAGGACGGTCGATCACAAAATCCGACCTAATATGAATGTGATTATTGCAAAATGAGGCCCATGCAGACATTTCCAGAAACCTGTAAGTTTTGCAAAGTCCTTTGAGAATTTAGGGTAAAAATGCACCACCTGACCACATTTTCTGAAACTTCCTATGTAAAAGTGCTAGCTTGTCCGCATAGTGCTATTTGTAATATGATTCAAGAAGGGACATGCTTTACTTTTCCAGCTACCCCCTTTCTCGTCTTTGGACTTCCACCCTACACGATCACTCCTAATTTAAGATTTTTTTGAAGTTTAGAAGAGATTATTAGTTCCTCAGGTTAGAAAGTGAAGGATAACCTGGACTGCCTAATGCAACTGAGTGCTATAAAATAAATAAATAAAATAAATAAATAAATACAGTTAGTGTGATTCACAAGTTATGTTGCCACAATCTTAGTTCATTGTTCTCTCGTGCCATGACAACCGAAATAAAGATCTGTCAGTTTGCAAAAGTGAAATACATTTTTTAACAAGGGAAGAAACTCACTGGCTAAATACGGAAATACGGATCTTGTAGCCTGACAACCCAGGGTGGCTAATTGGAAGCAGGAATGTCTTAATCAGGCCTTGGTCAGAACTTCTGATGTGCTACTGGCTTTTAAATTCTGTCATCAAGAACGCATCCATGTACCAAAAAATGCAATTGAAGCAAAGAGACGCCAATAAGAAATAATTGGAATAAAAAAAAAACATTTTCAGTGTTTTTTTCTATAGTTTCCATTTTTTGTGATTCAGCAACATTGACAGTGTCTCTGGAATGTGCCTCGTTCCCTCACAGCCATATCTGTCCAAACCAGCAGTTTTTTTCTAAATGAGATCAATTAAGGGCCTTACTCTCCTCCCAGTACCTTTTGCCATTTGTATTTTATTCTGTGGTTCAAGGATAATCACACAAATGGACAATAACTGGGCTAATCAGCGCGGTGGCTGCTACCGCCAACTTGCCATTTGCTTCCCCTACCCTAGTAGTGATTACCAGCAGGAAAATGCAGTAAACCGAACTCTCTATTTAAAAGATTTCCCTATCCCCTAGCAGCAAATAGAAGGCTGTAGAGGGGACACTAAGGCCCTAATTACAACTCTGGCGGTCGGTGTTGAAGCGGCGGTAATACCGCCAACAGGCTGGCGGTAAAAAAAATGGGATCATGACCACTGCGGAAACCGCCAAAACATACAGCCACTTTAACAATCCGACCACAGTGGTAGCATCAAACACCACGGCGGTCACCGCCAATAGACAGGCGGAAGACAATGTACCGCCCACCCTATTACAACCCGCCAATCCGCCAGCTTTTCCGGGGCGGTACCAACGACATCAAAAGCACGGCGGAAACAGTCTTTGGAAGGGAAACCACTCACCTCTTGACAATCAACGAAGAACCAGGACGCCATGGAGCCCGAGCTGCAGGTCCTGCCGATGCTGGTCTACCTCCTCATACACGAGGAATATCAAAGGTGGCGACGACGACCACGGTGAGTGCTGCACCTAGCACACTGGGGAGGGGGGAGGAAAAAGAGAGTGACAAACACACGCAACACCCCCACCCCCACCCTCACCCACAACACTATACACACAAACACATGCAACAACAGTACATTTACACCCCATTACCCGCTGGAAGAACGCAAGGACAAAAGGAATTGAGTTAAATCAGTGATATGTTGAAATATGCAGATATACTTAACGAATATAGAAAAACAGTATATACAAATATTTACAATATGTACAGAAGGCCGTACACTGTACTTTGCAAATGTCCGTGGCCCACTGGGCCAAAAATCATGGGCCAAGCCCACACTTGACTCCTGCCTCAATTTGGAGAGAACACTGCAGGGGCATCAGGTCGTAAACACACAGGCACCTCAAGGGGATGGGGAAGGGGGGGCACTTCAGCCAGAAGATGGTACAACGCCACTCCTCCTCGAGGGGGCTCCATGCCCACTGCTAGGTCCTGTGGAGTGCAAGGCCACAGTCTCTCAAGTGTGTGGGTTGCCCACTGCTTGGTCCTGGGGAGTGCAAGGCCACAGGCTCTCAAGTGGGTGGTTTGCCCACTGCTTGGTCCTGGGGAGTGCAAGGCCACAGTCTCTCTAGTGGCTGGCTTGCCCACTGCTTGGTCCTGGGGAGTGCAAAGCCACAGTCTCTCAAGTGGGTGGTTTGCCCACTGCTTGGTCCTGAAGAGTGCAAGGCCACAGTCTCACAAGTGGGTGGTTTGCCCACTGCTTGGTCCTGGGGAGTGCAAGGCCACAGTCTCTCTAGTGGATGGCTTGCCCACTGCTTGGCCCTGGGGAGTGCAAGGCCACAGTCTCTCTAGTGGATGGCTTGCCCACTGCTTGGTCCTGGGGAGTGTAAGGCCATAGTCTCTCTAGTGGGTGGGTTTCCGACTGCTTGCTCCTGGGGAGTGCAATGCCACAGTCTCTCTACTGGGTGGCTTCTTCACTGGTTCTGGTGGGGGCTTTGTGCCCTGTGCGCTTCATCCTGCCAAGGATAGGGTGAGTGAATGCCTTTCTCCGCTGGTTCTGGAGGGGGCTTTGTGTTCAGTGTGCTTCATCCTGGCAAGGATTGGGTGAGTGGATGCCTTTCTCCACTGGTTCTGGAGGGGGCTTTGTGCCCAGTGTGCTTCATCCTTCCAAGGATTGGGTGAGTGGATGCATTCTTCCACTGGTTCTGGAGGGGGCTTTGTGCCCAGTGTGCTTCATCCTGCCAAGGATTGGGTGAGTGGATGCATTTCTCCACTGGTTTTGGAGGGGGCTTTGTGCCCAGTGATGCAGCACTTGGGGTGTGGCAGTTCATATTCCCCCACCTGGGTGTCTGAGGCACGAGATTTGCAGGGAACAGGTAGCATGATACTCCATGGAGGCAGGGCCAAACTCCATCCTGCAGTGACTGAGGCTGCAAACTGGTGGTAGTGCCGGTGCTGGTGGGCGTGCTTCCTGTGGTGGTGGGAGGCTCCAGGCCGTCTCCTGCAGCCTCGGACAGCTGACCACTGGGGATGCTGCTGCTGACAGTTGTTGTGGCAGCGGCGGGGCAGGTGGAGGTGCTTGCGGCGGTGCCTGTGGCAGGGATGCTGGCGGTGCTGGCCATGGTGCAGGTGCTGGTAGTGGTGGAGGGAGGCTCCAGCCCATCTCCTGCAGCCTCGGACGGCTGCCCACTGGGGATGCTGCTGCTGACAGTTGTTGTGGCAGCGGCGGTGCAGGTGGCGGTGCAGGTGGCGGTGCTTGTAGTGGTGCTTGCTGTGGTACAGGTGGCGGGGCTGTTGGTTCTGATGGTGGGCACCAGGCCCTCACCTGGAGCATCCGAGGCCTGAAGTGCCTTGCCTTGGCTTTTCTGCCCCTTCCTCAGCTTGGCAGATGCTGCTGGGACCTTGGCACTGGCAGCTGGAGTTTTGGAGGAAGCCTTGCTGGGTGGGTCGTGCTCCTTGGCTGTGCTGCATGCTGGCCCCTTCTTCACCTTGGCAGGTGGTGGAATGGGTTGGTCCTTTGCAGGGGTCGGTGGCACACTGGCTGGCCTGACGGGTGTCTACTTTGATCCTTTGGTAGTTGCAGGTACCACAGCGTCTGCCGACTTGGTGGCTGAGGTGATAGCCTGGGATCTGGTCACCCTGGCCCCAGGGGAAGGACAGGGGGGAGGTGTAGGGAAGAGGTCAATGTTAGCCAGGAACAGTTTTTTAGACACACTGGGACGGGAAGATGGAGAGGGTTTGGGAGTGGAGGAAGAAGGAGTGGTTGTAGGAGGTGTCTGTCTGCTGAGTTTGGGTGAAGGTGCATGGGCTGGATGCTGTTGTGAGGTGGATGGCTGTAGGGTGGGTGGGTGCTTGCGTTTGTGTACTTTGGGAGGAGGGGTCACAGATACACTGGAAGAGGACACAGGGGATGTGTGCATGGTTGTGGGGGTGGTGACTGCTTGTGAGGGCTGTGTTGTGATGGGCGTGCTGGTGATGGATGTAGTGGATGAAGATGTAGTGCATGCAAGTGTGAGTGTAGACGCTACTGGGAGGGAGGTGGACGATGAGGAGGAGGGGGACACAGTGGAGGGAGTGGATGTTGGTGTGTTTGCATGGGCATGGTGCTTGTGTGAGTGCCTGTGAGATGAAGTGTGGTGCTTATGTTTGCCTGAGCCACTTTTGTGTGGTGATTTGGGTGAATGCCGGTCTGAAGGTGTGCTTGGGATAGGCTGAGGTTGAGGGAATTGGGTCTGGGTAGAGGAAGTTAGAGGGGGGAGGCTAGACACAGGGACAAGGGCTGCCATTAGTGCTGAGGCCAGAGCCTGAAATGCTTTCTGTTGGGCCACAACGCCAGAGTGAATGCCCTCCAGGTATGCATTTGTTTGTTGCAAATCCCTCTCAACACCCTGGATGGCATTCAGAATGGTTGACTGCCCAACAGTGAGAGATCTCAGGAGGTCAATAGCCTCCACACTGAGGGCAGCAGGGCTGACTGGGGCAGGGCCTGAGGTGCCTGGGGTGAAGGAGATGCCCACCCTCCTGGGTGAGCGGGCACGGGAAACATGCTGAGGGGCTGCTGGGAGGGCGGTGCTGGTAGGAGGGGTGGCGGCTGTACCTGTAGTTGGGGTGGGCACAGAGGTGTCCGCCACCGTCAGGAAGCTTCCATCGGACGAGGAGTCGCTGTCTGTGGTCTCCCCTCCTGTTTCTGCCGTGGTGCTCCGCTCGCCCTCCGTCCCACTGGTGCCTTCACCCTCGGTGGATTCGGCCTCCAGGCCCATGTGGGATGCAGCTCCCTCCGTCGCCGGTGCACCTGCTCCTCCGCCAGATGATGCTAATGCACACAAGGACAGGGTGACAAAACAAAAAAGGGGGGGAAGAGACAGAGGATACGCTTGGTCAATGCCAGCAACAACACCACCGTTGACGTACACTACACACAGGGATCAGCCCTATCCACTAGGCCATGCCCAACCATTTACTGAGACAGTCACCAGCCCATGGGGTACAATGCCTAACGGCAGCATCAGATACCCACACGACCCTGCCCAGTGGTAGATGGCCACTTACACCATTGGGGTAGGAGTGCTCCAGAGCCTGCCCAACAAGGGACCTACCCTGCCATGACTGCCGTGGCCTAGGGGCACCCACAGCCCACATCCCCCACCCAGCTACCCCCAATCGCGTGCAAAGTCAGCTTTCAGAATCTGTACTCACCCCCTGTGGCTGCGGTGATGCCCTCAAGCGCCCATCCAACTCTGGATAGGCCACCGCCAGGATGTGGAACATCAGGGCAGTCATAGTGCGACGGGCACCCCTTCCACGTTGGGAGGCCAGCTCCAGCTGGGCCTCTGCCTCTTCTTTGACCAGCGTCGCAGGTCCTCCCATTTCTTGCGGCAGAGTGTACTCCGCCTGTGAAAGACCCCCAGGGTCCGCACCTACTTGGCAATGGCACGCCAAATACCCTTCTTCTGGTGGGAGCTGACCTGCAAGGAAAAGACAGCAGAAAAGGAAATGACTCACCCGTCCGGACCCTCATACTCATTGCCCACCAGTTCCCACCCATGCCCTGATGCACATACACTGACCACCTTACATGCTGCACTCTGGCCAGGACGCCTCAGCACCCCCAACATGTGACTTACATCCTCAGCACTCCAAAAATTCATGGGCCATGCCTCATGCTCACAGTGCACTCACCTGTTTGTCTGGAGGACCGTAGAGTAATGTGTACTGGGGCAGGACCCCATCCACCAGTTTCTCCAACTCCTCCGCAGTGAAGGCAGGGGCCCTTTCCCCAGACACATGAGCCATTGTCGCTTCCAGACACAGGTCACCTGAGCACTTGCAGTGTAGGTCCTCTCCTGTTGAAGGTCCGTTAGCAAGTGAGTGAATAGTTAGAAAATGGTGGTCACGTCCGTGGCAGGGCATACCGTCACCGCCGGCGTACATCGCCATTGGCTCCTGGAACCCATAGGGCCGAATAATAACCAATGCGAAGTTGCGCGGTGGTCATCGACCGCCTACCGCGACGGGGCACAACGCCAGCGCAATTACCTCATTTCCACTTGTCCCTCCTCACAGGTCAGGCAGCCGCCATTTCAGGGGGACACAGGGCATGGCACCTAACTGCGTCACAGCAGCCATTGGCACATCAACTGACTCTCGAGTTCACATACTGCTTCTGTAAAGTAAATTAATCAACATTAGTGCAATAGATGTGGAAATATGACACTCTGCTCACCGTTCTCTTCCATAGGCTTCAACCGCTGAGGCAGAATATGAGATGGCAGCATCCTCTGGTGTACAGACCCCTGATGGACCTTGCGACAATGGAGGACAGACACATTATCATCACATACAGACTTGATCATGCCACAATCCTAGAACTGTGAGCGCCCAATTGGAGCCAGACCTGATGTCAGCTATCCACCAGCCCACAGGAATCCCCCCTCTAGTGCAGGTCCTGTCAGTGCTCCATTTCCTGGCAAGTGGTTCCGTCCGAACAACAGTGGCCATGGCATCAGGGGTGTCTCAGCCAATGTTCTCCAACGTGTTGACCAGAGTGTTGTCTGCCCTGCTGAAACACATGCACAGCTACATCGTCTTCCCCCAGGTGGAGGATTTGCCCACAGTGAAGGCTGACTTTTATGCCCTGGGACATATCCCCAACATCATTGGTGCCATTGATGGTACACATGTAGCATTTGTTCCCCCACCCGGAGAAATGAACAGGTTTACAGGAATAGAAAAATCACTCGATGAATGTGCAGATGGTGTGTTTGGCGGACCAGTACATCTCCCATGTGAATGCCAAATATCCTGGCTCTGTGCATGACGTTTTTATATTGAGGAATAGCAGCATCCCATATGTGATGGGCAACTCCAGAAGCACCATGTGTGGCTAATAGATGAGCCAAAGGTCCCCACCGAGTATATGTTGATGTCTGGGTATGGGTTTGCCCCTAAGGGTTAGTGTGTGTCTAACAGTTGGCACCCTATATTTACCAGTGACTCCGGTTACCCCAACCTCTCATGGCTACTGACCCCAGTGAGGAATCTCAGGACAATGGCAGGGGAACGTTACAACGAGGCACATGGGCGTACAAGGAGGATTATAGAAAGGACCTTTGGCCTCCTGAAGGCCAGGTTCCAGTGCCTCCATCTGACAGGTGGATCCCTATACTACTCACCCAAGAAGGTGTGCCAGATCATCGTGGCATGCTGCATGTTGCACAACCTGGCCTTGAGACGCCAGGTGCCTTTTCTGCAGGAGGATGTACCTGGAGATGGTCTTGTGGCAGTGGTGGAGCCTGTGGACAGTGACAAAGAGGAGACAGAGGAAGAAGATGTGGACAACAGAACAAATATATTACAGCAGTACTTCCAGTGACACGCAGGTAAGAGACTGTAACTCCACTTAGTGTGTAACTCAGTAATCTGTTGGACATTGTACAAGGCAGCCTCTTACCCTGTGTCTATGGCCACTGACTGTTCCCTTTGGATTCTCTGTTTTCAGACCTCTGTGCCCCATTCTGGCTCCTGCTATATGTACTGCTGCCCACCAAAGGTCATCCTGTAGTATATTTCACTGTACATATACTTTGCAATGCGTTGATAATGCTGTACTAATACATTTGTGAATCATTAGACTGATTCCAGATTGGTATTTGTTTCAAGGGTGTTTATTTAGGTGCTAATAAGTATAGGGGTATGTGGAAGGGGCTGGGGTGATGGTGGAGGAAAGTAATTGGCAGAGTCCAGTCTCTTGGTATCCCAGGTGCATTGTCCAAGGGGGCATAGGAAGGGGAGAAATGGCAGTTCAAGGTGGACAGGGTGACAGAGTGGGACACAAGGGTGACATTCAGGAGAGTCTTACTTCCTGGTGGGGGTCTTGGCAATGTTCTCTGTCTTCTGCCTGGATCGCAGTGACCATTTGCGGGGTGGTTCTCCTTCTGCAGGGGGTGGGGTGCTGGTGGCCTGTTGGTCCTGTGTGGGGGCCCCCTGTCCACTAGCGCCGGCAGAGGTGGAAGGCTGTTCCTCGGTTTGGCTAGTGTCATGCGCCCTTTGTTGTGCCACTGCCTCCCTCATGGTCTTGCCCATGTCAGTCAGCACCCCTTCAATGGTGACCAGAATGGTGTAAATTTTTGTTAGGTCATCCCTGATCCTTAGGCACTGTCCCTCCTGCAGCCGCTGGGTCTCCTGCAACTTGGCCAGTATCTGGCCCATCATTTCCTGGGAATGGTGGTATGCTCCCAGGATGTTGGAGAGTGTCTCGTGGAGAGTGGGTTCCCTGGGCCTGTCCTCCCCCTGTCACACAGCAGTCCTCCCAGTTTCCCTGTTGTCCTGTGCCCACTGCCACTGACCCCAGGTCCCTGATCGTCCTGGGTTTGTGGGGTTGCCTGGGGTCCCTGTAGTGGTGGACACACTGCTGATTGTCTTGTCCTGGGGACAGTGGCATGGCCCCCCTGGGTGGGTGCTGTGCTGGTGTTTCCTGAGAAGGGAGGCTGTGTGGTGGCTTGGGACTGTGGCAGGGGAACCCACTGTCCAGAGGCCCCTCATGGGCCAGGTTGGTCATCCTGATCCAGGCGTGCAGAGCTGCTGTCGTCACTGTGGGCCTCTTCAGGGGGGGACTGGATGTGACTGCCACCTCCTCTCTGGTGACATTGAGTAGGGGTCCTGTTGGGATGCAAATGCATTATTAATGTATCTGCGTGGGCCATATTGTGCATGGGTGTGTTTCCATCTATGATTGTGATTTCCCTGTTGGCTTGCCCTTGTGTGAGTGGTGATTTTGTGGGTTGGCGGCTGTACCTGTTGTCCCTCTGCTGGGCATGCTGGGGTGATGGGTGTCCATGCAGGGCTGTGATGGGTGTCCATGCATTGTTATTGCAGGGCTTGGTACTGGGATGGGTGGGTTGTGATGGTGGTGTATTTGTGAGGTGGTGGAGTGATGGGGTGAGGGTAGGGGTAGGAGTTTGTGATGGCATGCAGATAGGGTGGGGGGATAAAGTAGTTAGGATTTGCCTTACCAGAGTCCAGTCCTCTTGCTACTCCTGCGAGGCCCTCAGGATGCATGATCGCCAAGACTTGCTCCTCCCATGTTGTTAGTTGTGGGGGAGGAGGTGGGGGTCCACCGCCAGTCCTCTGTACAGAAATCTGGTGTCTTGATACCACGGAACGCACCTTCCACCGTAGGTCATTCCACTTCTTCCAGATGTCATCCCTGGTTCTTGGGTGCTGTCAAACGGCGTTGACCCTGTCCACGATCCTCCACCATAGCTCCATCTTCCTTGCAATGGAGGTCTGCTGCACCTGTGATCCGAATAGCTGTGGCTCTACCCGGATGATTTCCTCCACCATTACCCTTAGCTCCTCCTCGGAAAACCTGGGGTGTCTTTGGGATGCCATGGCTGTGGTGTGAGTGATACGTGTGAGGATGTGTGGGGTGATGTGTGGGGTGATGTGTTGTGGTGTATGCTGTGATGTGCGTGAATGGTGTATGGGTGATGGTGTTCTGTGTTCTTTAAAAAAGTTACATTATTTGAATCAGTGTCTCCCAACTTTTTGACTTCTGTGTACACCCACTTAATCATAACTGGAACCAGGGGACCCCAACTGAATCATTATTGGAATCCAGGAACCCCCTCACTGACTCATTACTGAAAGACGGGGACCTGGTCCTATACATTGTCAATGATTTGAACCGCAAACTAATTCACAAACAATTAGAAACAAGCCTTCCATCAAACACATACGCAAACGATAACATCTTTTATTTAATTTTCAAACAAATAAAAAGAAATATTTTAAAGTTAATAGGAAGGCTAGAGATTTTGTGAATTCAATTGAAGCTACACATCATCCATACTATATTCTGTTTGATGCACCTGCACTGCTCCAAATGAAATTGGAATTTGAAGCTTCTAATTTCAAATTCCTTGACATTTACAGTATGTTTTAAATTTTTCAGTTGTACATTTAGCCACTTTATGTACTTTAATAATATGTCAATATTAGGTAAATTTCTAATCAATCACTGACCCCCATGAGAGGCTTCATTGATCGCCAAGGGCCCCTGGACCACAGGTTAGGAACCACTGATTTAAATAATTGTATATAAGCTGCAGCTCTATAAAGTTGGGCGTGTTTGAAAATGTGTATCTAATGGTTACAGACATCAATTGAGCCTCAGTTGTTATGGTTCTTGGTCAGATGCAGGTTCAGCTGCAAGTGGGAAGCATCACTTTGATTGTCCTTTAGTTATCCTTCATTTGAAGGTGGACACTAAACATTAACACCATTTCAGCAGTCCATTTCTGAGATCAGCCGCTTCTTGTCAGGTGTTTCCTGTTCTGGGTCCAGCTGCTACCTGTCCTGTACTTCCTGTTCAGGAACCAGCCCTCTCTTGTTAGGTCATTTTTGTTCTAACAGTATATAAAGAATAGCTCATCAGTGTGCCAGTGTGCCACAACTTCTTTGGATTGCTCTTTCTGTAGTTGCTCCAGTCCTGCCAGCTACGCTTATCCTAATCCAAAACCTTATCATTGCAAGGACTGGCCTACAGTCAGGACCCAGCACCACCAGTGTTTTGTGCTTTTTTACTTTTCATACTGCTGCTGGTAGGCACTACTCTATAGAAAGTATCCTCTCTGGCATCCATGTTAAATCAGGGATAGACAGTGAGACTTACCACAAGAGATTGTCCTTTCCTCAGATACTCTGAAAGATGTGAAGGATGTGCTGCTACACTTAGCCCTTTACATTGAGATCATAAAGTACATTGCCCATAAATGTTTTCCACTTTCATTGGGTAGATCACAGTATTGAGGCCGGCCCATTATATTTCTCAAGTGCTTTCTATTTTATTCTCTTTATCACTCAGCTCAGGCACTTGTCTAGGCCTTTAATTTTTTGGGAGGAGGTTATGAGATGCAGCTGGGCAGTTGAACTCGCTGAGGTGGCTGGTAGCATTCTGGAATACAGGTCTTGCTGATAACGGGAACCGTGCTCAGAGGTGGAAAGGAGAGTGTCTTTAACTATAGTTGGCAAAATTGGGATGAGTCAAAGTGAAAATAGTCTAGGGTGTTGAGTGACAGCAGTAGTTCTGAGTGGTACAGGAACTGATGGACCATGCAGCCTGAGTCTCCAGTATACATGATTTCTGGGTCCACTAAAATATGTTGGATACTTTCTTCATTAGTTTTGACACAGTCCTATTGTCTTGAGCTTAGAGTTGCCTGGTGTTGGGAGGTACTCCTAAGCTTTCATTAGTGACTGGGAACACTTCTGCTATTGGAGATCAAGTTTATTGATAGGCCTTGTTATTCCATGGAGAGAGCCTAGCCTCTTCACCCATGGAGTGAAAGTTGAGTTGTGGATTGTATCAGGAAGTTAGAAGGTGCCAGACTATTGGTCCACTGCAAAACTGTCCAGCTTTGCAATGCATGGCAGTCTTAACAGGGTATGCCCAGCACAGACTGCATTACTGTTCTCCATTACATGTGCTATCTTTCTACTGATATGAACTCTAACAGTTCCCACTTGACTGAGGGGAGTGTATCAGCAGACAACGGAGCATCATTTACTACCCTTGCCTGCAGGATTGCATGTGCCTGCAGGGGGACTCCTGATTGGGCCCCTGTGACCCCTCCGAAGGGGTGTCCTGGAGAGGAGAGAAATGATTGTGCATCATTTTAGACTTGGTGCATAATCAGAGTGCCTCCAGGCAGCTTGTTTGCCCTTACACCTGTGACTGTAATGTGGCTACAAGGACAATGGCACTCCCTCATTTTCATGACCTACGCCCTTTGCAAATTGCAAATTTGAAAATGAACCTTTGTGATGGCATCAGTGCACATTTTGCAACAAAAAAGTGAAGGAAAGAATGCTTTAATTATTCTCAGCCACTCACAATCTCTCAGTCTGCATTCTTGTCCATCATTTTTCATCCACTATGCCACTCTAGACAGAAATCAGCTGTATGCAAACCAGTTCTGGTCCTACTCCATTAGGATCAGTCCCACCTAACCTGCCTGGCAACGTCCCTCCATACAGAACGAATGACAAGCACCCCCAGACCAGTCTCAATCTACTTGGGCTTCGTCAGTGATGCCTTAGTCTTGTGCATAGTAAGCAAGGGTCCCATGCCTGGTTGTACTCTTCATACTTAGGGCATCAATTGCAACAAAAACAAGATGATGTGAAGAATGTTTGAATTACTCTCTGGGCTCTGGCCATGAACTAGTCCATCACTTTGCGCTGGTTCAATCAATATTAAGGAAGTATTTATACCAACCCAATAGCCCCCTTATTGCTTGTTTCCTGCAGATATTTTCAGTCGTGGCTACCAGGGATTACCAGGGGCGGGCCAGGGCGTGGGGGTGGGTGGGGAGGTTGGGGAATATTAATGATATTAAAAAATAAATGTAAAAAAGGTTCCTGCGCGCCGCGCTGCCAATCCTCCATCTCCTCAGCATGCACAGGCTTCCAGCCTGCCCTGGGTCCAATCCTGACACTGCTCAGAGCAGCGTTAGGATTGGCTGGGATTACCCAGCCGAGGCACTCCCAGGCAGACTGGGAGCCTGTGCTTGCTCTCTCCAGCCCAGCAACACAGTGCTGGGCTGGAGAGAGCACAGTGTGCATGTATGTTTGGCACAGTGCACCCCCTCTTACCCGTCATCCCCAATGTCCCGGTTGCTGCTGGTGGAGGAGGGGGCAACGCTCCTCTGCCATAGCGGTGCAGACACCACGGGATATTTTAATCTAAAAGTTTTCTTCTTCACCTGCAGTCCCACTCTCATATCCCTGTACTCATCATCATCAGTACTTTTGTTTGGATTAAAATTAAGCAGTTTCTTAAAATGTGCTCCGTTAACATCTCAAATAATAAACTAAGTTACACAACATCACATAAAGTTAGACAGCATCAGAAAACAGATTACCATCAATTATTGCACATTGATTTCATGGAAAACAGATTATTGTCTAATATTGCACGTAGATGTATTGTGTGCTCTCACTTTTGCTTGTACACTCTTTTGGTTATTTATAAAATATAGAAAGTGCATGCCACATCCTTAGCCACAGCAGAACTCTGTTTATAAACATTCTTAAAGGAAAGAAAGAAAGAACAAAGCCAATGACAATGTTTAAATGCACGAAAAGAAGATAAAAAGATAAAGTATACAAATGAAATAAACAAAAGCAGGAAAAATTAGAACAGTAAAATAGATATAGAAAACAAAACTTCCTATTTTATACTTAAGAAAAACACCCACTGAAGAAATGTTGATTTTAAAAATGGTCTTTACAAAAAGACAAAACCCCTTAGGGATTTATGAATAGAACACAAAGGTGAGTTTGATAGTCCAGGAGCAGCTACAAACATAGACCAATTAGGAATTCCTGGACGGGTTTGCTTCAAGTGGCGTGTGGCTGTATTAGTCTCCCTTCTGGACTCCCTCAGTTAAGCATTGTCTCCGTAATTAAGCATCTTTCCTTACTACAGATATGAGACAGCGTTAATAGTTTTCATTTCCTTATTCACAGTCAATGCATTGTTGTCCTTGTAGTTTCTAACAAGTATTTATGCTGTTTCACTGTCAAATAAATGGACCTATAGAGTTGCAGATTTTAGTGGGCGTAAGGCCCCGACAATGCTCACAGGTCTTATTCCCAGGCATGTGCCTAACATTTCTCACTATTTTTTAGATCATGTGAGATGTAGCCTAATTAAAAATACCGTATAAATCAGCATCACGGAATCTGCGGATCTAAACTTCAGGACCTATAACCTGAGTTTGGCCTTTCTGCCGTTCTATGTGGTTTCATCTGAGTAATTAATCCCCGAGTGAATAATTTTATCATTAATTTTTAAGTCTGGTCTAGTGACAGTTTTGGCTGTGCGACCAGTCTTTATTTACCAAAAATACTTTTTTTAAATATTAAAAATACATGCCTATAAATAGACATAGACTGGGGTTGAGTCAGCCCTTTTCATGCATTGGTCTGTTCAAGTGTCATTCATATTTTGCTTCCACACACTACAGCCTAAAGCATGGATCAGTGGGTCAGCCCACTTCAGCCATTGCCACTCTTCATTGTGAATGAAGCATTTCACTGTTACACATGTGCATAGCCCCTGCTTTAATTTCTGATTTTATTTCATGGTTTCTTATTCATTTATTTTCTTTAACTTTTTTGCAAACATATACACAACACCTTTAGGAAGTGGAATTTAGAATTCTGGTTAATTTAACACGTTTAATGTGTATTGCGTATGTTGATTAAAAAAAATTGCAGGCTTGAATTGGAAGCTATTTTCTTTTACTTTTTCAATCTACCCATTATCATTTTAATTTAAACTGTACACTTCTCTTTTTGTCCTTCACAGGGGACAAGGTTCCATAACCTATTTCTTTTCTTTCCTGTTTTCCCTTCCGTTCCTATTTTAATTCTAATAAAAACATTCCTGCACACTATCTGTTTTCTTTCGCCATTATGTGAGCTTTGCTGATTAAAATTCCCAGTCATTTTGCATGTTCAGGCAATCAAGTTGAGAAAGTGATGTGTCTCCTGCAACATGTTACCATGGATTTCACGGCCTTTAAGGTAATAAATAAGGGCCAGCCAATGATGCATTTAAATCCACACAGATTACAATATACACTCGTAGCTGCATAGCAGCAGTGGATCTTTAATCCAATCCTTGATTGGAGAGATTCTTACTTTCTAGTTTTACAGGATCAATTTCTTGGCAAAACCACACTATTGCCAACTTTGTTGTTGCTGCCCAAAGTTCGAGTGGTAAGAAAAATATTGCTATAGTTATTGGATTGTGTGACTATTAGTTCATGCTTTTTGGATGCTGCAAAGCTCCAACTGCCTTTCAATTTGATGAGTTTTTGAGAGGATTCTTGGATCTATTGTGATGAGTTTAGCAGAATTATATTCAAATTCATTCACATTCATTGGACACACACATATCTCAAGTCAAATCAGTCTGAGAAGGATTAAGAAATTATTGCTATCCCAAACTGCGTCTGGTTTAGCAAACTTACTCCAAAAATTCACATCCTTCTGTAGTGATCACGGTCTTGAAGTGAACTCTACGAAAACAAAGTATATGATCTTTGGTGACAACAAACACAAAGTAAGAAAGACCATCTTTATAGAAGGGGTAGAGTTGGAGAGAGTTGCTGAATTTGTGTATTTGGGGGTTAGATTGGAGGTTACGCATAGATGGCAGGCTCAGATAGCAAGGGCACATATGTCACTGAAGCAGAACCTGGGTGGTGTACTGAGATTTGCGAACAGGTCCCCCAGGTTTGCAATTACTCCAGCAATGGAAATATACAAGTTACAAGCAAGAGGGAACGCTCTTTATGGAGCGGAACTATGGGGACATGAAAACCTAAAGGATCTGGAGGTTGCTGAAAACTTTTTTATAAAGTCTATTCTTAGAATACCCACTAGTTCTCCTACGTTGCCTGTACGCATGGACTTGAACCTCGATTCTATTGCTCATATAGCAGCGCTGAGACCAATACTATATTGGATCAGACTATGGTCCTTGGACGTACTTAGCCCGTATAGAATATGGTTGAAAGTCTTGACAAGTGGAAACAACATGGAAACAATTCCCTGGTGCAAGTATTTTAGGGCTAGTCTGTCTAAACTGGGACTGGCCCATTTCTGGATGGCTCCTAATAATTTACCCAAAAATGCGGCACAAGTTGTAAAGGATGGATATTGGCGGTGGCTAAAAGTGGGGAATTTAACAGAGGTCCCTCTAGGTAGTTTGATGGACAAGTTTACATCAGTCAAATGTCACTATGAGTTTGAATCATATATGGATTTGATTACATTCCCTCGAGCCCGCGCCCTTTACATCAGATTCAGGCTAGGCTCCCTACCGCTACGTTCTTTTACTTGTAATTGGTCTAAAGATGATCCTTATGCCAATCTTTGTCTGATGGGCTGCTCCCTTCCTGAATGTAGTGCTCATGTACTATTCCATTGTCCTGCTTACGATAAACAACAAAATAAATGGATCGTCCCTCTTTGTAGAATTATGGGTTTCCAGAACCGTTTTACTGCCCTCAGAATTTTTTGGTCTAATACTGAGGGCACGGTGGCATTTGCCTTAGCAAGCTATTTAGATGAAATTTGGTGTGTTAGAATAAAAATGCTAGAATCGTCCAATTAACAGGAGTTCATATTGGGAATGTCTTGTATTCTCATTTAACCCTTCTCTCGTTTTAAATTAGGAATACATTTGTGTCATGATATTTATTATGGAAAATGTAATATTTATTTTATCACGATTTTATATGGTTTGTTCTTAAAGGGAAATGTCTTACATTCAAGGACTTTTACACAAGGACTTTTTATCTATAGTATATTTTTGTAAAATTGTAATTTTTTGTGATGTGCTTTTATGGTATCTGTGTTATACCGAAATAAAGCTATGATGATGATTAAGAAATTATTATGCATTTACAAAGTGTGTTTTGATTACCATTGTTGTAGAATATGTGGGTTGCGTGATTACCAATGAAGGTATTGAGGTGAATGAAAAGAACATGGGAATAAAAGACAATGACCAACCCCAACCTTAGTAAAAACAACATAAAGTTTTTTAGGCTTTGCCAACCTTTATAGAAACTTCATTATTCAGTTTACTGAAACAGTAAGATATATTCAAAATTACTTCATTAGAGAGCAGCATTTGTAAGCTTGAAGGAGGCCCAATAGGCATTTTGTTTTTTCCCAGAAAGAGTTTTTCTAGAGCTCAGATTGTACCACATGCCAGTTCAGAGCATCCATTTTTGGTTGAAGTGGATCCTTTCTATAAGTCAATAGAGGTGTTTTGTCTCAGAAATATCCAGCTACTGGGCAGGCTCTCAAAAGGTTTTGCTAGCAAAACGAAATGGTAGCATTCCTGACAAAGAGTGATTGATGCTATAAGAGATCTTTCGATGAGAAGCAACATTTTTTATTAGAAGTCAAAAAACACTGTAGGTAGTTAAAATGATCTTAGGAATTTACAGTTTCTGAAACTGGCTATAGGTTTGACTCCCAAGAAGTTTAGGTGGAACGTGTTCTTTTCAGATTCAAGTCACTTTATTTGGTTAAAAGAATTTCAACCATAAGAACATATAAATAAACAATGCATAAAAACAATTAAAAAGACAATTACATTCAAGATCACAATACTCATTTAAATGATCCCTAAAAGAATAAAAAACTTTATATAAACACTAGCAAAAGTTAAAAAGTAACACTATTCTGCCATGTTATAGCTCCCTTTAAAAAGGAACCTAACCTGTGCCACATGAACGCATCAGAAGTCATACACAACCACATAAAGGCTGGGCGGTATTGCACAAAACCCCTGTCCCTCAAAAGAGGGACTAAAAAATGTTTCCTAAAAGGTGCATAAAACTCACAAAACAGTAAAATGAGTTAAGGACTGAGGGGAAAGCCCATCACACAGACACAGTTTTATGGAATTTTGATCAAACTGCCCTAACGGAAAACACAAATTGCTTTTAATTGCTCCCAGACGAAATCGTGTGATAAGTGTCCTTTCCCATACATTTTTTATCTCTAGGAGGTAGGTCTCTGGGCCCACCCCCATCTTTATCATAATAAATTCTCTCACTGATTTTTTTCTTAACTCTACCTTCTCCCTCACGGCCCCTAAAAATTTTAGGAAGTGCTCCTTCACCCACTTTTTGTCCAAGCTAGTTAAGCCCTCTGGTGCATCGAAAATATCTGCGCGCCCCAATACACTGGCTACCTTTCTTACATAAACCAGGTAGGGAATTTCCTTTGCGTAATCGCATAAAAGACAATCTCGCAGGATTTCCCTGTTAAGGGACGCAAACTCATTAGTCCAGATAGAAATCCACAATAGAAGGGGAGCTATTTTAATGACGTCATCTATAAAATCTAAATCCAGCTCAACATGCAAGCAAAACCCAGGAATATTTTGGCCCACCCCTACTAACCTTCTACAAAAGCAATTTTCCTCAATCGCAGGGGCCCTATTATTCGTATAGCCCCAGAGTGGGGCCCCATACATCAGAACTGGCAGGCATTTACGCCTATAGACCCCAAGCAAGGGCTTGGTGGGTTTATTGCCCACCCTAGCGGCAAACTCAAACATAGCGCCTACAGTGGAGTTAAAAAGCCTCCCTCTCTTAGAGATACAAGGTTTCCAGAAGCTCTTTTCATCAAAGTTCACCCCTAAATAAGGGAAATCATGTAGTTTTTCAATTACCTGCTCCTTTATTCGCAGCGCACCCACCCTACTCAATGGCTTACCAAAAACCATGAAATGTGATTTGCTGCAATTTATCTCTAAGCCTAGGGCTGACATAAATATTTCATAATCTCTAACTGCCTCACGTAATCTATTCATGGTACGGGCCAAAAGAACTGCATTGTCCGTGTAGATCAGTACTGGGATACTTTTGCCATTGATTTTAGGAACGTCCTTACATCTTTCAGCTGAGAAATCATACAGCCCATTTGTATATATAACAGAAAAAGGATAGTGGCTAAAACACACCCTTGTTGCACGCCCCTGTTTAATTCAAACAATTCTGAGTTTTCCCCATGCTGGCCAACCCTCACATTTGCATTGGTACCTGAGTGGAGATACCAAAGCAGCTCCACAATATGCGAATTCATGCCCAAATGGGTTGGCCTGTCCCAGAGCTTACTACAATTAACCTTATCAAAGGCACAACTTAAATCCATAAAAGCGAGATACAGGGTACCCCTCTTAGGTTGTGTATATTTGCCAATCAACATGAGAAGGTTTAGGCACTGCTCTAAAGTTCCCAACCCTTCCCTAAAGCCGTACTGAACCCTACTCGGAATTGTGTTTTCAGACATCCAGTCCTCAATACGTCTTACGAAAATCCTACCCAAAATTTTTGCTGAGGAATCAAGTAGTGAAATCGGACGGTACGACTTCGGGTCATTACGATTACCCTTTTTATAGACAGGTACTATACAAGCCGACCTCCAAGTAGCCAGGATTCCCACACTAACTGCTGCATTGAGGACATTGAGCAAAATAGGAGCCCAAAGCTGTGGGTAATATTTGTATAAATCCATAGGGACAGTGTCAGGACCCGGGACTTTATGGCTAGCGCTGAGGTTGCAGTGCCTCTTGTACGTCATCAAGGTTAAATCTAATGGCTAAATCCGGGGAGTGACCATGCCAATTGCCCTTTTGGTCTCCTATAAGGCCCCCCCTAAAATATCCCACAAAAGTGGTCCACCCAAGTCTCAGGGGCAATATTGCAGCCCAAACCCTCAGTAGTTTCTGTCTCAAAAGAGCCCCTGTTGACCACCTTCCAGAACAGGCTTGGGTTCTTATATAATGATGCTTGTTCCAGATCCTCCCAGGCCTGCTCCTTAAGCTGTTGTTTTCTGACCCTCAAGACAGATTTATAAAGGACCCTTGCATCTCTTACAAAAGCTATGTCTCTCGGTTGTTCCTTTAGAGCCTTCCTCAGAGATTTCTTAGCCTCATAACAGGGCTTACTAAACCATCCACCCTGTTTCTTACACAGAGGCAGCTATGGTCATCCCTTCTTTGATAGCTTCGTTAACTTTAGATATGGCGTCCATGACTTCCCCTGGTCTGGGGGAGTATGCCAAGAGACTACCGAAAATCAAATTTAAATTTTGCCCTATCACCTTCTCTGTAACTAGCTGAATGTTTATCTGTTTCCAGCCAAGTCGTCTACCCTGATCTTTGGGTCTCACCAGGACTGGCCCACCCCACACTGATTTATGGATGGTCTCGGGAAAATTAAAAGGGATCCTAAGGAGATTATGGTCATTAAAATACTGCACTATTACCTCACTATTCTTGACCATGTTCTTTATAGGTGGGGACCCAAAAATATAATCAATTGTTGTTCCAGCCCCCCTACATACAAACGTAGGGGCCTGAAGTGTACCCACCGCTTCCAGGTCACAAATGTTCAAAAGACCCAAACTCCTTGGGCCCTTGATCAGAGCCCCACCCCTCACATCGTGTAATCCATCATCTAAATATGTCTCATGGTCCTGCTCAAAAGGGTTCATCGTAGCGCTGTAACTCCCTAGTTTGGCATTAAAATCCCCTGAAACTACAGCACAAAAATCCAACCCGAAACCGTACAATCTAGACTTCAGTTTCTGCAAAACAGAAAAGACCTTAATTTGGCAACCGGAGTCCCAAACAGCATTATAAAAGTTAACCAATACAATATTAAATTTATTAGAAAAAACTACCTAGGTGATTAAAAAGCCCTGATGGTTACAGGTAATTTGGTAGGCTCTTGCAATTTTGGAAAATCGAATTAGGGTGACTAGACCCCCTTTAGGGCGTCCACCTTGAGACCTTACAGCCGGGAATCTTTGAAAGCCATCCCACTCAGCCAAACCATCCGACCAGGTCTCTTGAAGTAGGATAAAATCATAGTGTGCCACAAAGTTCCGCCATTTGCTGTCCAAAAGCTTAGAATCATCCCCTGCTACATTCCAGTAAATAAGGCAGCACTTTGCATATGAGCCATCCTGACCCTCAGTGATCAGGACATTGAGAGGAGATTCTATCACCCCCCCTTCGTATCTCTGTACAAGGCGTCAGTCCACCCTCTCCAAATCTGGGGGGTGGGGGGAATTCATGACTCATGCTATTTGGCTGTAAGGCACCCTGCCCTGGGTTAGAATTCCTAAATGAGATATCATCACTCAGCTTGGTATGATTGTAGAAAAAACCCAAAGGGACCATACCAATCTTACTCTTCAACTTGGGTGCCAAACGTTATGACAAAAGGATCTTCTGGGCCAGACCTGGATATCCACAATTTACAAATACACAATCCCCATTACCATCCTTTACATGAGGCCCTACCCAGTCAATTCTTCTGACGAAGAGAATATCCTCACAAACCCTGCTAACAAAGTCACAGTTTTTTCTAAGCCAATGACAGATCTTATTCTTCATTTGGGCCTTGGATTCGCTAATGCCCAACGCTAAGGGGGTAACATCAGTAAGCACCACCACATAGGGTGCACAGGCTGGAGGAAGCTCTAAGCAGACAAGTGTGGGCCCTTTCAGCAGATATTGATTTTGATTTTGAGTCTCGCTTCTATCTTGTACCACTCCTACTTTGTCCATATACCTATTGCTAAGTGGCCAACCATCCCCCCTCCTTTGATTTATCCCAGTGGTTGCTGAAAAGGCGCCTGTAGTAGTCTCCACACAGTGTCCAGTGGCCCTCAGGATGGGACCGCTTACAGGTTGTTGGGTCTCTCTCAACCGGGGGCTAGGGTTTTCCTCTTGGTGAAGCACCCCCTCAATTAGATTACTTTGACACCTAACATACAAGAGGCCCCCTGTGACGGAAGCCAACCTTGGCCTCTCTTTGTCATTCATCCGGGAAACAGCAGTTTCAAGTGCCCACAGTTTCTCCATAACCGCGTCCAAACAGGACTCAATCATATCCTTAAGTTTTGCCAATAGGTTTTCTGAACAAGAACCTGGGCATTGATCCACAGAGCCCAGGGAAGTGGAGTTAAGGTTTGCGGGCGGGGGCAATTTTGAATTTTTCACGTTATTTTTTTGTCTTGTTCTTTTTCAAAGGGGTACTGCCACTACCAGGAGGAGAAAGCATCAGAAGCCTCTTGCTTTTTCTTGTACCACTCTCCAAACCCTTTGCCCCAGCTGCCCCAAGGACCCCTGTTTCTACTTGCACTGGCATTTTAGGGAGATCCCCCAGGCAAATCTGCGGCTGTTCATCCTCCACCTCACAGATCCCCAAATCCCCGTCTTCTGTAGAAGCTTGTTGCCAGTCACCCAACTCCAACGAAAGTCTCCTCTCTGCCAGGTCGATCTCCCTTGTAACTACCCCAACAGCACACACAACAAAGGAATCCAATGTTGAATTTGTTTTCCCCTTTTCCTCTCCACTCTGGTCCCACTCAACAAAGTCCTTCCTCTACCCATCCTCACAAATTTCCACCGGGGGCCTCTCAGAGCTAACACAAATTCAAGCAGCACCCACAAAGTAATTTTCCGCTAACTCAGAGGAGTAAACTTCTCTTCACCCTAAGGATTAGGCTTGAAAAGGAGTTGTGCAAAAAATCCATATAGAGTCTTAAGACTTAAAACCAAACACTTACCCCCTATGCTAGAACTAAAAAGGGGGTGGCCCAGCCCGGCCTCTTCCGGCCAATGGACGGGCAAAGGACGGGCCCGCCCCTGGCCCGGGCTTGGCCCGCGTGCATCCCGTGCGGCGGGAATCTGACCACGCTTAAGTCTTGCCCCCTGGATGCTTCCTGGGGCTAGGCTCCACCCTCCGTTCCTTGCTGCCGCTCCGCTGCTGCTCAGGAATCTGGGACATGAAGTCCCTGGTGCAGAAGTCCGTCCTGCGCGGCGGGAATACGACTGCATTTAAGTCTTGCCCCCTGGATGCTTCCTGGGGCTAGGCTCCGCCCCTGCTCCTTGCTGCCGCTCCGCTGCTGCTCAGAAATCTGGGACACAAAGTCCCTGGTGCAGAAGCGCGTCCCGTGTGGCGGGAATCCGACCGCGCTTAAGTCTTGCCCCCTGAATGCTTCCTGGGGCTAGGCTCTGCCCCCATCTTCTTGCTGCCGCTCCGCTGCTGCTCAGGAATCTGGGACACGAAGTCCCTGGTGCAGAAGCGCGTCCTTTTCAGATTATGATGTTGTGATTAAGAAGAAACCAGGTCCAAACAATAGTAAAGCTGAGAGTTTATCATGACAGAGTTAATCTGAAAAGGAAAAAAAATATTAATGATTGCTCATTCATTTTGCCATTTAGACCTCATAATAGTCATTCAATTGCCTTAACTAACTTAAAATAATTATTTTCAGAAAAGTAGACAGAACTAAACCTATAGCCTACGAAGCTTGGATCAGATAACAGGAAAACTAGAGTGAGAAGAATGAATCATTATACAAAGGAAAGGCACGATAGTTGATCTTGGTTCAGTTAAGACAACAAACTATAAGCTGGTTTTATAGTCCTAAAACATATGGACATCCTGGATTAGTTAAATCATTCTGCTTTCACTGCTGCCAAGGAGGGGGACTTAATCACCCAGCATTCAGTGCTGAGTCCAGAAGGAGTAGCTCCAACACACCAGCACGCTTTTAAGTGCAAGAGGACCAGCAGGCGCGGGACATCTTCACCACTGCCAAGGAGGGGGACTCTATCTCTCAGCATACAGTACTGAGCCCAGGAGTAGGGGCTCCAACACACCACTGCGCTCTTAAGCACAAGGTGACCTGCAGGCGTGGGACATATGCGGGATGCACACAGGCGAGGGGCCCCCGTAAAGCCTGGGCCAGGAGTGGGCGTGTCTTAGCCCATCTGAGCCAGGAAGAGGCAAGGCAGGGCCATCCCTCTAACCTTTGACATTTGTGGGCTCTCGTGACAAGGAACTGCAGACAGCTGAAATCTCTTCTTATGAAAGGGTGAGTGAGCTGGTGTGCCATTGTGACTCCTTGGTCTTTCTTGCTCTTTCTGCTCTTCACATTACAACTGCTATTGCTTCCCTTTTTGTTTTTTTACCACAGCATGTTGTAAACCAGTGGACAATAAAAGAGGTCTCCATAGCCAAAGGTTGTACAAAAGTGGACTGCATAGATGTATGCAAGTAAAGGTGCAAGCCACATAAACCTGGAAGATAGTCACAATTTTTTCAAAGTAGTTCAAGAGGTCCATAAGTGACTAATCTCAAGTTGCTACCAATAACAAGTTGCCGAAAAGCAACCTTTTTTAAAAGGGTAAACTTGTTTAGTAAATTGTAACTCTCCATTGTGAAGCAATGGGGTAAAGAATAGCAAGGGGGAATTCGCGGGAGGTGAACAGTAATAAAAAATATGTACAGCATTCAGCAGAGAGCTGCACAATGAATAAAATTGATAACCTTATCGAAGAGGAGGAAACTATCATCAGAAAGGGAAAAACATCTAAATATTTAGATTCAGACCTGAAGGTTGCAGACATTTTTTAAGAGGAAATAATTAGATGAAAATCTAGACGAGATCAAACCCCCTCCAAATTAAGGACAAGATTCAAAGACTTGTCAGGATACAGACGACGGTATGGGGGAGTTCACAGCCTAAATTACCAATGGTTGAAGTGGTATTAGGACAAGATGCCAGATGTGAGAGACAACCAGCTGTTGAACTTAGTAACCCTGAAATAATCTGTACAGATAGGTATAGCCCTCTTGCAAAGGTTGGGACAGTGAGGAGTTCCTCAGTTAAGGATGTAACTAGGCAGCCACTAGCCAGTACAACAGTTATGTTGGAGAAATTTGATATAGTGAATGATGTTAATAAGAGTTGTAAGTACATAGGTGTTCTGTGAGGAAAGCAATTGGGCAACTATGTGCTTTGGTTTTAAGTCTCACAGACTAGATAGAGAGATCGCAATTGAATGAATTGTGTGAGCCAAAGGGAGAAAGTGAGCAGAAAGAGGGGGTGACTGGTACGATTAGAGAGAATCAGATGCTATGCACATGCAATGTGCCTATTAATAGACAAAAAGCACTACCCCCAGAGGCTGAATGTTGAGGTTGTGTGGACGAAATTGGTTTTCATAGGCCCAGGAAATTGATATATTCTTAACACACTATCTGCACCCATGGCCCATTGCCAGTGTTGAGGGAAATATCAAAGGAGGGAGCAAAAATTGGCCAAAGGGATCCTGACCATGGGCATAATTTAGAGGCCAACGAAACAAATGGTGGAGAGGGTGAACAACAAGGCCTACTCCTCAAATAGCAAGGGAAAGTGTTGTTTATGGTTAATGTACCTAGGTTAGCTCCAAATGAGAAGGAAGATAATGACACCAAAAAATCAAGTGATCCATTAGATAATGCACTACCGACATTGCTACTAATTGATAAGATAAGAGCTCCACATTGTTAAGCGTTGTTCCCAAATTAATGAGCAATTTGATTAAATAGCACTGAAACTGGCCAACAAGTATCTTCTGACTGGACTAGTGAGTCTAGAGCAACATACTTTTCCTCCAAACGGCTCGTCAATTCAGCTCAAGTTTTATCCTCCTCCAGTGAAGTATTTAGTTAGTAGATCTGAGGGGAGATCTAGGGATATGCAGATCATTGACAAGGGATGAACACTCATACTATTCCAAAGGAAAACCCTGATTTAAATCTAACAGGGTTGACTGATGTGCAGGGGGGGAGTAACAAGTGGAGATAGCAGGTTATTGGAATCAGCTTTCAAATGCCCAACTAGTGTTGGAGAAAATTCTGGAGAAGAGAATAAATGGGGTGACACACAAGGGTAGTACCAAGAATCTGATACCCTTATGTTAAACCATGATGTGACACCTCAAATTAAATTGCTCTCCTAAAATGTGTTGGGTTTAACATCAAAACTGAGTGATACAGAATGGGGAGGCTTTATTGATAATCATGATATATGTGTGCTGCAAGAAACATGAATGTCAGAACCTATCGATAGATCAGGTTACATTAACTATCATTTAGAAGCTAGACCCTCAGCAACAGGCAAACCGTTGGGTGGATTTGCAATCTAAATAAAGGTGTCACTTGTTTGCAAAATCAAACAATTGAATCTCAAATCTGCTGACATACGGGGGATTCACATTATTTTATTTGTAGGGTCATTTGCAATAAGTTATTTCATATATATAATTGTTTTATTAGACAGACTACTGAGTCCCCTGCTCTATTAGTTCTAGATGAATATCTGGAACAAACAAACATCAATAATCATCTTATCTTTGTGGGAGGCTGTAATGCAACCTTTCGAGTCACTAGATTTTATTCAAGCTATTACAGAGGAGGAAGATGAGAAAGGGGAATACTGAGATTAATGTTACCACCCCTAAAGAAATGGTCCACGGTATCATTACAAATTACAATCCTTACATTATCCTACTGTCTTCATGCTCGTAATGGGCATTCAACATCTGACAAGTAAGCTGCTTATACATTTAAAAGAGCACTGTCTAGAGTTAGAATAGACAATGTTGTATTGGACCTAATCTTTGGACGAATACGGAAGATATGGTGATAATCAGTAGCAATGATAGTGACCATAATGCCTTGTCCCTATCATTAAAGAGTATTGACTCACATTTGAGGGCATTAGTTAAGGTATCAATCTTCCATTCTAAAAATAAAAGAAGGATCAAATGACATATGATAATGACCAATGCAGACACAATTGCACACAATTATTTATTGGCTTCTATTGGCCAATGCATGTTTGAGGATTCCATCAAGGAAGAGACCCTCAATGAGAATATCTTCAAACGCCTACTCGATTTTATCCAAGTGCATTTTTATCAAATAGTGAAGGGTCCACTGTTCAGATAGAAAGAAACACTGTAGTTTGGCCACACAAAAATTAAAGGTTGCTTTAAAAAGCAGAGATATGTTGTTAATAGCTATGGGAAGGAAACAGTTTAGATGCTGCAGCTTGGTGCTAGAAAGAGAATGGAGGAAGGAAACTGGTGAGATATGGTTACAGCTGCCAATAAGAAAGATAGTAAAGCTTTCTGGCATATTTTTGCATATGGACCCATTAATATCATTAGAGATGAAGACTTTTACATGAAGCCTCACATTTGGGCAAAGTGCTTTAGCAATGTGTTTCGAAACAAATAGACAGCAGGTATACATGTTGCGTGACATAGAGAGCACTTCTACAATTTATTTTTCTATGGAAGAGACTCTAGCAGACATAAATAGTATGAAAATGGGTAAAGCCCCAGGACAGGACACAATGCCTGTGATCTCTATTGGTCAGAAATGGTTGAATGATGTCTCGAATGCAATAGCTAGAGGAGCGGAGATACCAGAATTCTGGAGAAGAGCAGAGATCATCCCAATTTATAAAAAGAGTTATAAAGACAGCCCAATTAACTATAGACCAAAAACCGTGATAGATAACGGCCAAAAAATATCTAGTAGACACAAAATGGTTGAAATAAAAACATTGATGGAGGGAACTCAAGAGTTGAAACACCTTCAGGTAGGTTTTTGGTCCTACACGAGTACTATTGAGCAGGTGTTTTTGCTTTATTTTGATTTTATGGAAGACTATCAATTTAGACAAAGGTCACCTGTATGTAGTGTGTGTGGACCTATAGACAGCCTTTGATCTGATTCCTCAGGCGAAACTATGGGTTGCACTCAGAAATATGGGGATGCCAGTTAATCTGCTCAACCTCATAATTTGCTTGTACAAAGATAATTCTGCACAAGTGATATTGGATAGGGAAGGTGAACTAACATAACGTATTAGTGTGGCCCATCAGGGTCGCGTGTCTGCTCCAACTTTGTTTACACACTACATTAATGGAGTAATTAACACACTATATGACTGCAAGGGTGACAGTCCAAAATTGGCCAATCAAAATATCACTGTCCTACTGGTTTCAGAAGATACGTTACTGATTTCGAAAACATCATGGCACTGCAGAACTTAAAGGATAGATTTTCTATCACCTACGAACAGTACTGCTTGGAAACCAATGTTTCAAAAACAAAATTGATGGTTTTTCGTCCACATAGGTACTTCAGAGGGAAGGTGAAGATGGGAACTTTTTATGTAGAAGAAGTCAGGGAGTTTGATTATCGGGGATTCCGGATTGCAAGTACCCTATAATGGGTCCCTCAAATAATGAAAAGTAAATTAGCACTGCAACATACAGGGTCAGCGACTGTGAAGAAATTGAATGCATCTAATTTCCAACCAATGTCTCCTGCTTTAGAGATCTACCATGGAAGAGGTCTTGGTGCAGCATTTTATCGTGTGTAGATATGGAGTTCGGATGGAATCAAGAGTTTGGTGAAAACTGAATATAGATTTATTTGATCTATCCTTAAAGTGCCACAAAGCACGCCACTAATGCCTCTGAGCTTAGACTTGGGTCCAGGAATATAGTGGATATAGCCAAACTCAAGCCTCTGGTCTATTGGATTAGACTTTGGACTAGCAAATCATTGGAACATTATAAAAAGGCATTTGCTAATTTAAAAAAAAGCTAGATAAGCATGGATTTATAACTTGTTTTAATTACATAAAGTACTAGATGTGTAGGTTGGACATGACCATAGTCTGGGATAACCCGGAACTGATAATCAAGGAAATGCTGGGGAAACAAAAAATAAGGAATTGGCTATAGGAACATGATGGTGGATAGTGGAATCATCAGTATGCAGGTTGACAGACTGATTTCTTAATTCTAAAGAGGATCTGGAATTGGAAATGTTTATGGACTGCATTGAACCACCACAGACAAGATCCTTTTTTAAATAAATTCAGGTATGGGATTATTCTGGTAAATATGCTACATAGTAGATGGAGGGGGTGGCTATTCCACTTACTAGTTGTTCACGTAACTTATGTCCTGAATCTGAAGAGCATTTCTTGTTCTTTTGTCCAGCATATTACCATCTAAGGAAAACTTGGTTAATTCCGACATGTCTCCTGTTGGGTATAAGACGTTATTTAGAGGCCATTCTGATTTTAAGAACCAATAACACGGAGCAGATTGTTTTTATGGATTCCAGATATTTATTATAAGCTTGTCGGAAAAGAAGGAGATTTAATGAAGCACTTTCATATTTTAGAACTACAGATGAATTAGATATTTGTAGGATGTACTTTTCTAATGTGGAATGGAAATATAGATTGTATTTTATGGAATGTTATATTATATCTTATGTTTTGTATATGTTTTAGGGGCTCCTCCCCTCTGAAATAAATGTTTTGTTAGCAGGACCTATTAATTATTGATTTGAAAGAATAAGTTCAAAAGATCTTTAATTTGATTGAAGATGAACTGTCTTATTATGAGGCTGGCGGTCCTAGGATCGCCAGCCTCGGGGTGGCGGTCGGACCGCCGCACTACAGGCGGTCCGACTGCCAAATTACAACCTTGGCAGGCAGACCTGCCTAAAGACCACCACCCCTGTCAGGAACATCATTCCTGATGTGGTGTCAGCAGTCTGGGTTGTACTGAGCAAGGGCAGAGCTAAACTCAGCGCTGCCTGGCTGATTACAACCCCAGTTTCTGCCAACCTTTTCATGGCGGGGACCCTGTCTTGAAAATGATTGTGGACGCCAGTGACGGGGCCACAGGGGGGCCTCTGCACTGCCCATGCCCATAGCAGGACCTCTGCCCAGCAACCTTGGAATGCGGACTGTCTGCTTTGCGCATTCCAAGGGTGCCGGTCAGCCCCCTCTTGTGCTATGGTATAGGACTCGGCTCCCATAAGTGAGCCAAGTCCTATATCATAGCACTGTTCCCACCAAGCTGACAAGCTGGAGCGCATATTACAATGTTCCTGTTGGTCAGCCCAGCAGAACATTGTAATGCGCTCAGGGGGGAAGTCACTGCCATGGCAGTGTCATCCTCCCCGTGAATTTGGTGGTCCGCTGGTGGGACTGACAAACTCATAATGAGGCCCTAAGTCTTCCCCTTCAAATCTGTGGTTCATTTTTATACTGTTGCCCCTTCCACCCAACCCTGGCACACATTATCAATTGTTTTTATAGTAGAATTGCCCAGACGTGAAAGTTGTGCTTTAATGTTTGTGGTTGTGGACCATTTAATGAAAAGCAATAATTTCATGTCTTTTTCAGGGTTGCCTACTTCAAAAGTACAAATCTTTGTATATCAGATTACATGGTACTTTACACGTCATAATTACTGTCACAGAGTCTCAATTCACTTGAAGATTTTGATCTGGTCTATGAAAAGAATTAGATATGGAAGTCTGTCTGTCTAATAGTACCACCCCAATATGGAAGTCTGTCTGTCCACTAATTACCACCCCAAGACAGATGAGCAGACTGAAAGATTAAACAACTGCATTGAACAATACTTGAGATATCAAGCCTTGTAATTAAAGGAGGAGTAAGTTGTTAGGGTTAGAAGAGTTAATATACAGACATATTAAATATTGAGCCACTGAGATGTCACCCTCTTTATATATGAACATCATCCCAGAATATTACTATTAGCTTTGTCCTCATCAACACCAGTCCCTTCAGTACAAGAACATTTAACTGAGCTGAAGAAAATGCACAGTCATATAAGTTATATGCTGATTGTAAGAGAACCCCACCACCTAAACACATGGCTACTCACTAAGAATCGCTAGAGTATGACATCACACAAAAGTGGGGGTCTAGAGGAAGGAGAGAAGAAATTTGGGCTATCTACTTTCACATCCTCCCTCTTAACTACATAACACAACAAAGCAAATGAGACAAACTAGGTTGAAAGGGGGGGGCATTTGCCCATTTTTAGAAGATCTTAGGCCCATATTTATTCTTCAATTGCGCCAAATGCGCGTCAGTTTTTTTACACAAATTCGGCACAAACCCAGCTCCATATTTATATTTTGACACTAGACACGTCTAGCGTCAAAATATTGGAGTTAGCATCAGTTTTTGGATGTGTGCACCTACCTTGCGTCAATGAAATGCAACGCAGGTGTTCCCATCTAAAAAATGGTGCTAACCCCATAGCCACATATTTATCCCCTTGTGCTAAAATGACACACGGGTGGGAGGAGGGGCTAAATAGTGGTGCAAAGCTTGCTTTGCACCTTATTTAACACCTGGGTCAGACCAGACATTAGAGGACCTGTGGACCCTTTCCATGGTTAAACACCAAGGAATGGGCCCACAGGTGCCCATCCCAAGTCCCAGGAGCACCCACACCCACACCAGAGGGACACCAGAGGATGGGGGACCCCATCCCAGGTAAGTATAGGTAAGTATTTAAAAAACAATTAAAGTGCCATTGTGGGCCCTGACATGGGCCCCCCCTGCATGGCACTGGGTGCAATGGCCATGCCCAGGGGACCCTGGTCCCGTGTCCTGGCCATTGGGGTGGTGGGCATGACTCCTGTCTTTCATAAGACAGGAGTCATGTGGTTTGGATAGTTTTGCATCAGGATATGATGCTAGGCTGGTGAAAGGCATTTTTTGCCTCTAAGTAGCCTAGCATCATTTTTTTAGGCAAAACCCCCTTCACCTGTACTGCCACCCCACCCGGCTATCATTATTCGTGTTGACGCGAACCCTAACTTAGCACTGGCTTGCGCCATTCCATAAATATGGCAC
Source organism: Pleurodeles waltl (assembly GCF_031143425.1). NCBI lineage: Eukaryota > Metazoa > Chordata > Amphibia > Caudata > Salamandridae > Pleurodeles > Pleurodeles waltl. Next base: position 1,314,827,646 of record NC_090440.1, read on the forward strand.
CTGGCTGGCGCTCAGGAATGGTGCAAGCCGGTGCTAAACGTTTTGATGAAAACTGCGTTAGTGCAGTTTTGCATCAAAAGTATAAATATGCCCCTTCATTTTTTGTTAGTTTCTATTAGTCACTGAAAGGACTCTAAAATGCAAATATCCCTGTTATCTCTGGAAGTCAATTAAAAAGATTCATCACCTTGTCTTTTAATCATCTGGGTTCATCCCAAATAAATTCAAGCTAATTACTTTTGGGAGGTTACCAGGATTTTTACCCTTTTTTGCCTCTGGATCCCAACATCTCTTCCATATGCTCTCCCTGGACACTCACAGGTGAGCCGGCAGCCACTAGAATATTCTCTGGTGAGCAAGGATGTCCAACGATGAAGCATGACACCAGGGGTGGGTGAGGCCATACTTTTAAATTTTTTGAATTGACTCCCAGAGAATAACAGGTATAGTCATATTTTAAGGTCTTTTCAGTGACTAAAAAAAAGTAACGAAAACCCTAAGGTCTTCTGAAAATGGACAAATGGTCCCCACTTTGTCCCTAATTTATCTAATTTGCTTTGATGTGTTATGTAATCACTAAGAATGTACATTTGAAAATAACTTTTAAGTTACAACCAAAGTTCATTAGTCCTTTTTCTATTGATCAATTTGTGAGTCCATTGTATTGGTTAGAATTGCCTCATTTCATGATAGGTCATTCTAGTATCCTATGTATTTTGATTAAAGGCTGTTCTGTAAAGAGACATCCTGTGCCAATTCAAGTGAATGCTGAAAAGGAACATGAAGTACACAAGATTCTAGATGCAAAGCTTTTTTTTTTTAGAAAACTATTGCAATATATAGTAGATTGGTATGAGTTCAGTCTTGAGAAGTGATCATGGGAAACAACTTCCAACCCTAATGTCCCAGGTTTCTGCAAGAGTTCTGTTCCAAGAAGAAGAATACACCTCCTGGTTTCCTCTTCTTTTTGGAACAGAACTCATGCAGAAACTACAGAGAAAGCAGTCTTTGGGGGCATGAGGAAGTGTCATTTTCCATGGCCTGGACTTACCTCTTTGCCCTCAGCAGACGAATGAGCCAATTATCTAGACTATCAGACAGTGACTGTTCAGAGGTAGGAAAGGATGACATTGCATACAAAGTCTTCGTACATTTGGAAAATGGCTCTATGGCTTTGCAAGACACATTAGATGAGATGCCGAGTACAATCTAGGAAACTAAATGTCCCATAAAGCTATAGGACTCTGAAGAAGGTTGCAAGTGGCAGCTGCCATTTTGAAGTTCCTAAGTATAAGGGCCTTATTATGATCCTAGAGGCCCAACCGCCAGACCGCCAATACGGAGGTGGGGAGGACGCTGTCAAGCTGGCGGCCTCTTCACCGCCGTATTACGATGTTCCCTGTGAGCTGGATGGCAGAGATAGTGCAGCGACATTGGCATTGGCCCCACCAGCACAGTCATAATGTGCACTGTTGCCATTGCATACAGAACGCACTCAGACTGTGCTGACAGTGGGCCTGTGCACTGCCCATAACATGGACATGGGCGGTACAGGGGCCTCCCTGTGGCCTTTCTTTGCCTTTCTGCCAGCCTTCTCATCGTAGCATCCCTGCCAAGAAAAGGCAGACGGAAAGGCAAGTCGTGATCAGCACGGTGATGTCAACATCGGCACTGCCATGTTTGACCATGGCTTTCACTCCTGCCAATGCGTCAGGATCCACAATCGTAGCGGTGGGGACAGTGTTGTGGCAGTCCGACTGCCAACATCATAATCTGGCAGTCCGACTGCCAAGGATGTGGTGGCCGGACTGTCTTTGCAGGTACGGTGGTCTTAGGACCACCGCACTCGTAATCAGCCCCTAAGTTCCTTGTGGTAGAGCTAGGCAATTGTTGTTGGTTGGTGCGGCAGCCAGGACCTTATTGTCAAAGATATTGAACATTTTTGAAGTCCGAGGGATCAAATCACATTTTTGGAGACACATTTTTATAATTAAAGTACTGTTTAAAAAATATTCTTCACAGATTAAAAAAACTCACATTACTTGCACATCTTGTTTACCTGTCTGAGGGAAAGCATCCTCATCACTATGAAACAATTTATATATTTCTCTTGATGCACATATTGTATAAAATTAGTGACAAATTATGAGAAAGTGATAGCTTGTTATCTAAGTGAACTTTACAATTCTCACAAATAACTGTTATACTGTGGTTTAAGAAAACAACTTTGAATATTTTTCCATATTAGAGAGTGTTTTCTTCTAAAATAGAAGGCAAACACCTGATCAGTAAAATGTAATTACGAATGCATTTGATCTTATTTTCACAGGTAATATGTATGTTTCAGTTCTCATGAAATTTAGAAATCTACCACAACTTAGAGATTTAAGAGATCCAGAGATAATGTGAAGGAATATCATTTGTAATAGAAAATGTTAAGCATGGTTTCTGCTAGGTAGAAGGATCTGCACCTCATATGAAAGCTTTATCACATTTAGTCCTCAACTCATAACACACATTTCCCTATTTGTGCATTTCTAATATTTGAAATGTTTGTAAATGTGAACATTAGCAGCACAGCGGGGGCATTTCAGATAGATAATTTCTTCTTTAAATTAGAATTATTATCTATTGAACATACTACTGCCTTCAGACAAAGAATATGATGTTAGTTTTAGAATGCATGGGGATTTCAATAACTGTGGAGGTCTATTAAGTTGAATTAGAAAATTATATGATTCACACACAAAATCATTACCAGGTCAATTGCACATTTTGAAAAACTGTAAGGGAAATAAAAATCCAGGATCATGCCAGACGAGATGAAAAAACAGATCCTACAGATTACGGTAAAGTGTGCTGTCCATCAATGACATAACAAAAAAGCATAATAGCAGATTTTAAGGAATGTTGGAAAAGTAGTTATTATTACTTTTGGGCGGAACATGTTTAATTTTCTTTGTAGAAATGGCACAAAGTATCACAAACATTTTTACATACTTTAAAGGAAAACAAAAATTGATCTCACAATTAAAGAAGGTGCTTATAGCCCAAATGGGTACACTATGCTGCTGGTCATGTACTACATCACTGTAGGCAGCATTCACAAAGGTTTGAATGTGTAGATCTCCTCCCATGTGTATCTACACCTGCACCTAGGTGTAAATCTTCACATGATGGTGCTCCCCATTTCCAAGTGAATAGCGATACTCGGATGTTGATTGAGGTATCTCTACCTTCTCAAATGAGGAGAATGCGACTGCAACAAATGAACTCACCTGAACATTCACTGTTAGTACCTTTTCACTTGTTTTGAGAGATCTTTGCCACTGGGGAACAAATACTCATATAGGAAGGTATAGAAATTATAAGAAAATACATTTTAAATGAATGACCATTATTTTTTAAAATAAAAATAATTACAATACATTTCAATAACTCCTGTTCACGTAGGACTACCATAGTAATAAGAGATAAGACACTCCCACTAAAACTTAATATATTTTATATTAATTTAAATTTTTAAATTGATTTATCATTTTTCATTTAATTTTGAGTTATATTTATATTTATGTTTAAAAAAAATAAAATGAATTGCAAAGTTAATTTTCCCAACCATGTGGTATCAATTGCATTGTGTGTGTCACAAACATCAATGCAATTTATGCATTATTCTATTTGATCTTTAAATTGTTTGAAAAATATATTATCATTTCCAATATGTTATACTGAAATGTTTTTGTATATTTGGAAAATACTTTTGAAAATTAAAAATAGAGTTCATTTAAATTGAGTTTTATTTAAAATGTTATTTGATTTCATTTGTGTGTTTTATATGTTAGTGTTATTGCTTGACTTCATTGATTTTTTTGGGACTGTATTGGGGTGCCAGTGTTTGGCCGTATGTGGTCTTAACTTACTCCAAGGCTGGAGTACATTTAAGCCTGTGTTGTCAGTAATATTACTGTAGTAGATTTAAATGTGCATTTTGTGAATAACAATTGTATTACTCTTATGTGGGTGAGTGGTTTGTATTAGCATGTTCCTCCCTAAACCTCTTCTTCGATTTTCATTAATCCCACCGCATTTTGTATTAATTATTCTCCATTTTGCACCACACTGACTTGTCTCTCCAACATGTACTACTTTTCCTATCTGTGGAGGGATCTCAGTATGTATTAGGCAGAAGATGCTGAGGAGTAGATCTGTGGCTGAAAATTTGTGAACTGCATTTTGGAGGATGTGAAGTAACACTACCTTACGTACTCCAAAATAGCTTTAGAGAATAGACCATCGTATCTAAACTTAATTTGATGCGTATTCTATAACTCAAGCTGCAATTCCTTATAAAAATAACTCTTTTAGAAAGAGCAACTCTTATTATCTGTGTCATTAAAGCAAAATATGTGTAGTTAAACTTGTAGACATTACAATAATGTAATATTTATTTCAAACACAAAAAAGTAATTCTAGAAGCATTTTTAGACTTTCTCTCCAGTGTACACATCAAAAATCAGACAACACCGACCACATACTTGATTCAAAAAGATAAATTTACACAGTTGTGTAAATTTACTCTTTTTCAGTATTCGCAAAACTGTATTTTAATAGTACGTTTGTGAGTGCAGAAACTCGTAAACTATCTTTTTATGTGAAGCTTTCTCTGCCCCGACTGCGGAGTCTCAGCACTTGTAAACTTGCTATTAAAACGCAGTTTTGTAGATACTGAAAAAGCGTAAACATACACAAATTAGTGAATCAAATTGTTTGAATACAACATCTAATCTTGAAAAAAGTCAAACAAATATGTATACTTTGCCTATGCCTCTCCAGATTGATGAAAATCTATTACACTTGACAGAATTCTCAGGTTACACAGTGGACAGTTTTGGTCACCCAACCTAGATCTTCATCATGATAGAGTTTACTTGAGATACAATGTCGTCCTGCCTAGAACCGTCTATGAAACTTGTCATCAGGATGGAAAGTGTGATCTATGTAGCACTAGTCATAATTTTCCTTACTCTAAAGCTCTAAAGAAAAATATTGAAGGACTAATAATGCTTTGATGTATGTTTAATAATGCAGGATAGAGGGCCCACTAACATGATAAATGAAAATGTGTATAATGTTCAAGCCAACAGTGTGTTATGTAAAAGAAAAAGACATCCTGATTTAGCAGAATGCAAACAGGCACCTGCTATTTAAAATATTTTCAGTCTGTAACCCAAACTGGTTCTTAGTGTAAAATGTCTGGATGAAGGTGTAGAAGCGTAAAGTGCAGGTATCTGCATGCCTAAATACAGCTGTTAAACCGCCATAAATGCTGAACTAAAAAAACCCAGTTTTTTTTTTTTTTTCTGAATAGACATTCTAACTGGACCTGCCAAACCGTCTGGGGCAGTGCATTTCACAATTTTGGCGCCAAATAGCTGAAAGAGATCGCAGCTATGCACACTTTTTTTTCTTTTGGAAAAATCATCAACATTCCCCGGCCGACCTTAAATTCCTCAGTGGTACATATTGTCTGACAAAAGATTGGAGGTGCCATGGACCTTTTTTAGCAAGTGCTTTGCGACAATAACACAAGGCTTTGAAAGAGAATCTCTACTTCACCGGCAGCCAATGAAGTTCTTAAGCGCCTCCCCAATCGGAGCATGCTTAGGCAGGTTCAATATGGGAAGAGCAGGAGCGTTCTGCTCTTTTTTGTGTCTCTTAATCCAATCCTGTGTGACTCCAATACACAAAAATTGCAATAGTCAAGGCTAGACACGATCAAGGCCTGAACTACTATTTTTTGCCAGCTCTGGCAAGAAACACAACATTTTCCTCTAAATCTTGAGAAGTCTGCCACTGCAGTTATTTGACAGATAAAATATATTTTTTCATTGAACCAAATGCCAAAATTTTTGACCTAGGGTTTGGGGTCAGGTAATGGGCACACTTCCTTAGGCCACCATGCAGTGGACCAGATGTTTGAATGATTGTCCAAAGTTAGACTCCTGTCTTCCCAGATTTTGGCTTAGGGCAATTCAAGCTAATCCACATAGCAACCGCAGCAAGGCAGAGGCATAAATATAGAGATGAGGGCATGTGGGAAGAATTCTGTGACAGCATGATGATAAGCTGTGTGCCATTCGCATATGAGATGATGGGGAACCCATAGCATTGTATGACTTCCACCAGCCATCACACATACACATTAAACAAGGTTGGACTCAAGGAGGAGCCCTGAGGCACTCCTTGCTTCAATGGAAGCACCTTTGACTGGTAAGGTTTTTGCGACACCTGAAAGGTGCACCGCTGCAAAAAAAGATGCAGCTGAACTCAGCACTTTATGGGTCACACCACAGTTCCAGAGTCTCTCAATCAGGATATTCAGGGATATAGTGCTGAAAGTGGCACGGAGATCCAACAATATCAGTGCTACAGAATTATCAGCATCCAAAATCTGTCGGATTGACTCTGTCGCCAGCAACAAGGCTGACTCAGTACTTTATGGGGGACGAATCAAGATTGGGTCATGGTCATGGCTCTCTATAAAGCTCAAAAACTGCTTATTAACAAACCTCTCCATAATATTGGAAAATAGTTGTAGCAGCAAGATGGAACAATAACTTTCCGGCTTAGTGGGATTCAGCAGACGTTTTTTAACAAGAGGAACCACCACAGCATGCTTCCACTGCACAGGTACCCAGACAGTGGCCAGGGAGCTGTTGATCAGCTCCCCTAATACTTGGTGGACCATCTCCACCACTCATTCCAAAATGGACGGGATGCTGGTTCCAGCGGAGACCCTGACTTCACTAAACCAAACCACACAGTCAATTCCTCTGGCTCAACAGGCCTTCAATTTAGCAGCCTACAGCTGTCCTCTGGACAGTCAAACCAAACACTCATACAAGCGGCATCTCTAGCTTTTGCAGGAAAGGAGTCATATATCTTAACCACCTTTTATTAAAAACAACTGGGACAGGACATTGCAATCTTCCTCTGATGGTGCAATTGAAGCTGAGACTAGAGAAAGTGATGAAACTGACTTCGCAGCAGCAAATATTTCACGAGGAGAGCTTTGAGCTGATTGAATTTTATTAATGTGTAAGTCACAACAAGATTTCTTGATACGACAATGGTAGATTTTAGTGCTGTCATACAATCTCTTTTACAGGCGGGATCATATGCTCTGTGCCAGAGGCGCACGAGGCAGTATTAGAGTATTAAATCATAAGATGATGATACATGCAGACATAGTAAACAATATGAAAAATCTATTATGTGTTTGTCATCACTGCTGTTTAATTTTTTTCTGTTAGAAAATGTGTGTGTGTGTGCGTGTGCCTGCGTGTGTGTGCGCATAACCATGGTATGGAATTGCTCACATGCACACAAAGGCATTTTTAACACAAAATCAGAAACATAAAAGGCATTTTTTTCAGTTTTAGGGGTGGAGAATAATGCTTACTCAAAATTACGTAATGCAGAGCTGAAGTCATATATCAAAATGTCTTAGCCAATTGTTTGTTATTTTATGATAATCTTTACGTGTCTATCCGCTTTTAATCATAAAGCATGCACATAAGTACTTTATAAGGGGTGGGGGATATTAATGTTGCAAGAAATGGAAGCGAGTGTGCATCTAGTGGAAATGATTGAAAATGGGCAAGTTCCCAATTCACAAAATTTACTCTTTGCGGGGGCGAGTGGCATCTATGTGTGGCATCTATGTACAGCTGGCTCCATTGAAGAATCAAGAGCCGAGCTGGCTTCTCTCTATTGATAAGCTTCGGATGCACCATTTGGGATGTGGCTATGGCCTATAGGTAACACCACACATCATCAAGGCAAACATTATACCAAATCCACAGGAAATGTTTAGCATTGAAAGTGGCACTTTGCTTGCATTGGTGAGTAGATATCTCCATAGATGGAATCTGCAGATGTCATTGGTAAATAAAGGCCGAAGGGGGCCTATATAAGCACATTTGTGAACTGGAGACACGAGTTTCAGGTGTTGAAATTCACACTCCAGGATCTGGGAAGAGCTACAATAATTACCGTTAGATTGACAACGTGTAACAGTTTTAACAGTGGTAATAGATTTCAATAATGCATTTTAGTAGGGGTTCTGATAATAACACAAACTACTCTTACTATTACTCATAGAATTATATTACTATTACTCATAGAATTCATAATATAAAAAAGACCTCATAAAGCGAGCTGTGCCTGTTGCCCTCAAGTTACAATGCTAATTTCAAACCGGATGAGGCATATTCCCCTACAGCAAAAGAAGAAAACTATTTTTGAATGGATTGATGGATAGAATAAAGGAAATGCATTCCACAAAGAGTGTCCTTAGCTGAGATATTTCATTTGAATTAAACTGATGTGTCAAATCAACAATAGATTCTTCAAACAGCTGCAGGGGAGAAGCCTTAAGCATTGTTGCAGGTCAGTGTTTAGTGAAAAGAAAATCACAATAGGCAGGTCCCAGTCCATGCTGGGTTTCAAAGGCAAAAGGATTAACATTTTTCCAACCACAACCTGTTAAATTGCAAAGCTTCCTCCAGGATAAGGTTTGACTCGCTGTGTGATGCATTCAGTCATTTTGTACAGTTAATTGTAAATTACGTTTCTCTTCAAAACATAAGTGTCTGCTTCTTTATTGAAGTTGCTAGCCATAAGTACAGCGACACAAAGGGAGTAACTATTATTTCCCTTATTCAGAATACACTTTTCCCAGTGCTTTCTACCTTACCCCACTTTCCCTCAATTTGTAAAGTTTAAATGATAATCACGGTTAATAACTGTATAAAAATTGAAAGAAGCTTAATTTCGCTTGCTGTGAATGATTACCCTTATTGCATTAATGGTGTAATGTGGGCTGTCCTGTTTTCTCTTTCTTTGGTTGTTATTGCCGTTTGAAAATAAACAGAAGTTTTAATAGTTAAAAGAAATAAGCCTCTGTGAAGAATTTTAGAGACAGTCAAAATGTTTATTTTTTGGGAACTTCACCAATAGGGGAAATATGTAATATTTTTATGTTTCTGTGAACAGTATGCGTACAAGTTGGGACCTTTTGTTGTAGCAGAAGTTTAATGAAGCAGGTAAAACGAAAACCTAAGCACCCATCCTTGGTTAGTGCATTCAGAGTGTTTGTTCTACCTAAACCATACGTTTTCATTCTTTTGTCATCCATTCTTGAATTAATGCATACGCTCACTCTACATCCATCCAACTATTCATTCAGTCATTGAGCCATGTAACCATGGCCCAATCTCCATCTATCCATTCACTGAGTGGACAAAGTTCTATAATGAAAAAATATGTTGTAAAACACCATTTTTTTACAAGAAATTGTTTGGGGGAGAAACGCCCCAACCCACAATTGCAATGGCCAGGCTAACTCTCTGTGCTTGCTCGCAATGTGCAGTAGGAAGGCTGGTTTGACAGAACTTGCCAGGACTGCTTTTGGTTCGCGGTTCGGACCGGATACTAGATACTCATTTAGTTGCACAACACCTTATTGAACGTTCACCAAAATCTTTTTCCTGGGAGAACTTGCAAAACTTTCCAGAAAAGGTCAAGGTGTGATGTAGCATAATATGATGTACAAAAACCTCCGCTGGATTGTAGATTGCTGCTAATTGTAGATGGCTGCGTTGTTACAGTTAAAATTTGCAAGTGAAGTAACTAAAAGGATGAAAATTATTAGTCAAAAGGCTCACAATCAGGATACATCAGAGGAACAGTGACTTCTGTGGCTTTGAACACTGGTGGTTCCAATAAATACTTGTTTAAATTTTAGTGTTCAAATAAACTGAATCACTGCCAGTCAAATAAACACTAATCTAGAAAGTTTATTTTTTGAACTCACAAAGTGAAAACGCTGTTTTATTGAAATTGCATAGTTCTAATCCCTGCGAAACGTTGGCTGACAAAAATAATATTTCACTGTCTTTTCAGTAGCCAAGTACTTCCCAGATATTTATTATTAGAGCATTATTCAAGTAAACTTTGCTGCAACATCTTGAGAAGATAATTGTTGGCCATTCAAAACTTGTCCTTTCTGTAGACTTTGATGTCGGTGATATTTTAAAACAATACCTCAGCCATCAAAAACACTTGTCATATAGTGAGTAAAACAACCCCAGACAATTTCAGCTTCCTTCCATCCTCATCTAAAACTGCCTATCAATAAATATCTGATATATATTTCTATATTGGACACACTAAGACCTGTTGTACATTATAAGGACCCTGCAAGAAACTGAGGAGTTCTTTTGGGAAAATAGAGGAACAAGACCAAAGACTAAGGCCCTCATTACAGCCATGGCGGTCGGTGAAAAAGTGGCAGTAATACCGCCATCAGGCTGGCGGTAACTACTGCCAAATTATGACCATGGCGGTGATATCTCCGAAAGACAGCCAATGTACCACACCGACCGCCAGGGTGAAAACAACAGCCACCACGGCGGTAGCCGCCTACAGCTAGGCAGAAGTCAAAGTTCCGCCCACCATATTATGACCCTGCAAACCGCCACCTTTTCTGGGATGGTTCAAATGACATCAAAAGCCTGGAGGAAACAATGCACAGAAGTGAAAGGACTCAGACACAGGGAAGAACCACGCTGCCATGGAGCCGGAACTGCATGTTTTCCCCATAATCTTCTACGTTCTGCTCCACCACAAACACCAACGCCGGCAAAGACGACGAGGGTGAGTGCAGCCGCCCAGCACACAAGGGGGGGGAAGAGAGTGACACACTCACCACACACACACACCCCAACACCACACACACAATCAGCTGCATTACAAAGACAATTTGACCCCGTAACTCGGATGAATAATGCCAGGACAAAACAATTTCGAAAAAGTGAATGTAATGAGATCAACACAGCATGAAAAATAAGATAGGCAAGATAACAGATATATACATGTGTACACAAAAAGGGACACAGCCCAGTCCACAATGTTCATAGGCCACATGGCCGTAGGCCAAAGTCCAAGGCCACACGTCACCTGCATCAACACGGAGAAAACACTGCAGGGGCATCAGTTGGTAAATAGGCAAGTACCTCAGGGGGACAGGGGATGGGGGGCACCTCAGCCGGGAGGTGGAACAAGACCACTGGTTCCTGGAGGGGGCAACAAGCCCTGTGCCTGGTCCTGGGGACTGCAAGGCCACAGTCTCTCAAGTGTGTGACTTGCCCACTTGCTGTGAAGGGGGCAACATGCCCTGTGCTTGGTCCTGGGGAGTGCAAGGCCACAGTCTTTCGAGTGGGTGAATACCCCACTGGTTCTGGAGGGGGCAACAAGCCCTGTGCATGGTCTTGGGGAGTGCAAGGCCACAGTATCTTAAGTGGGTGACTTGCCCACTTGCTCTGGAGGGGGCAACATGCCCTGTGCTTGTTCCTGGGGGGTGCAAGGCCACAGTCTCTTGAGTGGGTGAACACCCCGCTGGTTCTGGAGGGAGCAACATGCCCTGTGCTTGGTCCTGGGGAGTGCAAGGCCACAGTCTCTCAGGTGGGTGACTTGCCCACTTGCTCTGGAGGGGGCAACATGCCCTGTGCTTGGTCCTGGGGAGTGCAAGGCCACAGTCTCTCAAGTGGGTGACTTGCCCACTTGCTCTGGAGGGGGCATTGTGCCCTGTGCTCTTGATCCTGGGGAGTGTTGGGCATGTGGGTATCTTACCCACTGGCTCTGGAGGGGCAATCGTGCCCTGTGCTCTTGATCCTGGGGAGTGTTGGGCATGTGGGTGTCCTACCCACTGGTTCTGGAGAGGAAATCGTGCCCTGTGCTCTTGATCCTGGGGATTGCACGGTCACAGCCTCTGAGGGGGGTGTCATACCCACAGGATTTGCAGGGGGCAGGCCGCACAGCAGCCCATGGAGGCAGGATCACAAGCAGTCCGCTGGGGGTGACGGCTGCTCAGTGGTGGTGGTGCTGCTGGTAGGGGGAGGCGCCTGCCCATCCCCTGCAACCTCGGATGGCTGCTCAGTGGAGGTGGTGGTGCTGCTTGGGGGGAGGCTCCTGCCCATCCCCTGCAACCTCAGATGGCTGTTCAGTGGAGGTGGTGGTGCTGCTGAGGGGGTGGCTCCTGCCCATCCCCTGCAACCTCAGACGGCTGCTCAGTGGAGGTGGTGGTGCTGCTGGGGGAGGGGGCTCCTGCCCATCCACTGCAACCTTGGATGGCTGCACAACCATGGGTGGTGGTGGGGGCTCCATCACAATTCCTGCCCCCAGGCCCCTTGGTCTTCCTGCCTGTTGGTGCAGGCTCCAGGCTCTTCCTCGCAGCTGAGGCAGGCTCCTTTCCCTTCTTGCCTGCTGGTGGAGGCTCCTTGGTCTTCCTGGCAGCTGGGGCAGGCGCCTTTCCCTTGAAGCTGCCTAGTGCAGGCTCCTTCACCTTCAGGACATGTGGCCTGGATCCTTTCCCACCACGAGTGGGTGTGGTTATAACTGGGCCCGTGGACTGGGTGGCTGAGGTGCTTCGCTGGGTTCTTCCTAACCTGCCCATTTGTGCAGGACGGGGGAGGGGGAGGGAAAAGGTTAACGGTGGATTTGAACAGTTTTTTAGGGACATTGGGGCAGGAAGAGGGAGAAGGAATGGGAGTGGAGGAAGAGGGAGTGGTTGTTGGAGGTGTCTGTCTGCTGCTCTTGGGTGCAGGTGCATGGGCTGTATGCTGTTGTGAGGTGGATGACTGTTGGGTGTCTGAGGGCTTGCATTTGTGTACCTTAAGAGGGGGGGACAGACACAGTGGGAGAGGACACCGGGGAAGCGTGCATGGCTGTTGTGGATGTGTCTGCCAGTGAGGTGTGTGTTCTGCTTGGTGTGGTGGTGATGCTGGTAGTGGATGATGACGTAGTGCATGCAGGTGTGAGTGTGGACGTAACTGGGTGGGAGGTGGAGGAGGAGGAGGGGGAGACAGTGGAAATAGTGGATTTTGGTGTGTCTGCATCTGGAAGGCGTTTGTGGCTGTGGGATGAAGTGTGGTGCTTGTGTCTGCCTGTAACACTCTTGGGTGTTATCTTTTGTGCATGCTCGTCTCCCTGTGTGCTTGGGATGGGTTGGGGTTAAGGAGAATGGGCCTAGGAAGAGGAAGTTGGAGGGGAGAGGGTAGAAACAGGAACAATGGCTGTCATCAAAGAGGAGGCCAGAGCCTGGATTGATCTCTGTTGGGCCGCCAATCAAGTGTGAATGCCCGCCAGGAATGCATTAGTCTGCTGCATCTGGGCTGCAAGCCCCTGGATGGCATTCACAATGGTTGACTGCCCTACAGAGATGGATCTCAGGAGATCAATAGCCCCCACACTCAGTGCAGCAGGGCTAACTGGGGCAGGGCCTGAGGTGCCTGGGGCGAAGGAGATGCCCACCCTCCTGGGTGAGCAGTCACGGGCAACTCGATGAGGGGCTGCTGGGAGGGGAGGTGATGGTACGGGGGTGGTGGTGGTACCTGTAGCTGGGGTGGTCACAGAAGTGTCCACCACCACCAGGGAGCTTCCATCAGAGGAGGTATCTGTGTCAGAACTGTCCCCTCCAGTCTCTGCCGTGGTGCTCTCCTCGCCCTCACCCTAACTGGTGCCCTCAGCCTCGGTCGACTCTGCCTCCTGGGTCCTTTGAGAAGCAGCTCCCTCCGTTGCCGGTGCCTCTTCTCCTCCACCAGATGATGCTAATGCACATAAGGACAGGATAACGAAACAAAAATGGGGGGAGAGACAAAGGATAGACTTGGTCAATGGCTACACCAATACCACCGTTGGCATACACAGCACCCTCACACACAGGGAACAGGCCTATGCAATATGCCATAGCATTACCAGAGAAATATTTAGTAGCCAAGGTTTGGGGAGAAGCACACACCGCCAACTGCAGCACACCTGGGACCCACGCAGCCCTGACCAGTAGTGGATGCCTACGAGCTAGGTAGCAAGATTTTCCCTTCTGAACCCTAGCCACCAGGGGACCTATGCTGCAATGTCATGCCTGGCCTAGGGGCACCCACCGACACACATCCACCACTCGAATACCACCCCACCAGCCGTAAGTTGTAATGATGTGCACTGTACTCACCCCCTTGTGACTGCTGTGATGCCCTCAAGCGCCCATCCAGCTCAGGATAGGCCACCGCCAGTATGCGGGCCATCAGGGTGGTCAGGGTTCGACAGGCACCCCTTCCTTGTTGAGAGGCCATTCCCAGCTGGGCTTCCGCCGTCTTCCGTGCCGAGAGTCTCAGGTCCTCCCACCGTTTGTGACAGTGGGTGCTCTGCCTGCCATAGACCCCCAGGGTCTGCATCTCATTGGCAATGGCACGCCATATATCTTTCTTTTGATGGGCGCTGACCAGCAGAGGCAATACACACAGGAAAATATATTTAGACAAACAGTCCTGCCTGTTACAATTATGGCCCACCATTCTCCTTCAATCGCCATTTACACGCACATGGCCCAGCACACAACCTATACGCTGCATAGAGGACATCCACCCACCCCCCTTACACGAGGCCTTCACACACAGCACTCCATGCATTCATGCCACATGCATTGTGCCCACAGTGTACTCACCTGTTGGTCTGGAGGCCCATACAGCAGTCCGTACTGGGGTAGGACCCCATACACCAGTCTCTACAACTCCTCCGAAGTAAAGGCTGGGGCCCTTTCCCCAGTCACACGGACCATGGAAGGTACCAGACACAGGTCACACCAGCACATGCAGTATAGGTCCTTTCCTGTGGATGATCAGGTAGCAAGTGAGGGATCAGATAGAAAATGGCGGTCACGTCCGCGGCGGTGCATACCGTCACCGCCGGCGTACATCACCATTGCCCACTGTACCACATAGGGCCCAATATTAACCAATGAGGAATTGCACAGCAGTTCCCGACTGCCTCTTGCCACAGCACACAACGTCAGCGGCATTACCTCACTTCCACCTGTCCCTCACAGGACACAGGACAGGTTGACGCCATTTCAGGGGGGGGGCAGGCCTATGGAATAATGCTGCATCACAGGAGAAATAGGCACATACTGGACAGATCACACTGACCCATTTCATGTACACAGATTGCCCGTACCATCACCCCCCTCCTAGTTGTGGCTCCATTGTTCAGTTTGTGACAGGCTCCTGACTCTTTTGTCCCTTAGATTCCTACCGCTGCAGATGAATAGGAGATGGAGACATACCCCCGTGTACAGACTCCTGGTGGACTTGGCTACACTGGAGGACAGGCACATAATACTCACCTAAAGACTGGACAGGCCACAATCACAGAGCTTTGTGCCCAATTGGAGCCTGACCTGATATCTGCTCTCCTTCACCCGACTGGGATCCCCCCTCCTGTGCAAGTTCCATCAGTGCTCCATTTCCTCGCAAATGGTTCTTTCCAAGTGACAGTGGGCTTTGCAGCAGGAATGTCACAGCCAATGTTCTCAATAGTGCTGACAAGAGTATTGTCTGCCCTGATAATATACATGTGCAGCTTCATTGCATTCCCCCAGGTGGAGAACTTTGAAAGCCCCAAACGTGATGGCCCAACTACAGAGGCACAGGGTGTTGTGAATAGGTTAGCCTTGGTTCCCACCCAGTATATGTTGGTGTATGCCTATGGTGGGGGCCATGTACGATATTGTGTGGCTAAATGTTCTCCCTCAATATTTGCAGGTGACTCTGGTTACCCAAACCTATCATGGCTGCTGACCCCTGTGCGGAATGCCAGGATAAGGGCAGAAGAACGTTATAATGAGGCACATGGGTCAACCAATAGGATTTTTGAGAGAACCTTTGGCCTCCTGAAGGCCAGGTTCCGGTTCCTCCGTCTAACAGGATGCTGTGCTACTCACCCAACAAGGTCTGCCAGATAGTAGTGACATGCTGCATGTTGCACAACCTGGCCCTCAGACGGCATATCCCTTTTCTGCAGGAGGAGGAGACTGGAGATGCCCCTGTGGCAGCAGTTGACCATGTGGACAATGAGGATGAGGAGGCAGAGGATGAGGACAACACTGTAATTCGTCAGTACTTCCAATGACACACAGGTGAGACAGTGTAACTTTACATTGCAATGACTTTGGTTGCATTCTGTGTGGCATTGACATGCTGGTATTTCTCAATTCTATGCCCACTTACTGTTCCCTCTGGCTATTCATTTTGCAGTTGTTGGTGATATGACAAATACTCCTGGTGTGATCACAACAGCCAGCTACAGGTCATTCATTCTATGCTCATTCCATGTACAGTTCATTTGCACTGGTTGTACCTGTTTCAATCAATACATATTTGAAATATTCGTAATCGATTTTTATCAAAGGGTGTTTATTGCAGTGCTAACATATAGGGGGAAAGTGCAATGGGATGGGGTGATGATGGAGGAAAGTCCAGGGTATTGTTCCAGTCTGTTTGTAGCACAGGTGCATTGTCCAAGAGGACATAGGATGGGGAGCAATGGCAGTTCAAGGTGGACAAGGTGACTGTGTGGGACACAAGGGGGACAATCAGGAGCGTCTCATTTCCTGGTGGGGGTCTTGGCAAGTGTCTCTGGCTTCTGGCTGGATCACAGGGAACGTTTGCGGGGTAGTTCACCTTCTGCAAGGGGTGGGGTGCTGGTGGCCTTTGAGTCCTGTGGCGGGTCCTCCTGGCCACTAGCGGCAGTGGAAGTGGAAGGCTGTTCAGATGACTGGCTAGTGGTAGGGGCCCACTGGTGTGAGACTGCCTCCCTCATAATGTTGGCCATATCAGCCAGCACCCCTGCTATGGAGATCAGGGTGTTGTTGATGGCCTGCAAGTCCTCCTTGATCCCCTGGCACTGTCCCGCCTGCAGCCGCCTGTTTTCCTGCACGTTGTCCAGGATCTGGCCCATCGTGTCCTGGGAATGTTGGTAGGCTCCCAGGATCTCGGAGAGTGCCTCCTGGAGAGTTGGTTCCCTGGGCCTGTCCTCCCCCTGGTGCACAGCAGTCCTCCCAGTTTGCATGGTGGTCTGTGCCTCTGTCCCCTGGACCGTGTGCCCACTGAAACTGACCCCAGGTCCCTGATTGTCTTGGGTGCGAGGTGTAGCCTGGAGTCCCTGTACAGGTTTGCACACTGCTGATTGATGTGTCCTGGGGCCAGAGTTTTGGGTACGCTGGGTGGGTGCTGTGGTGTTGTGTCCTGATGGGCGAGGCTCTGTGGTGGTCTGTGACTGGGCTTGGGTAACCGGCAGTCCAGTGGTCCCTGATGGGCCAGGTAGATTGTTTAGATCCTAAAGTCCAGAGTTACTGTCATCATTGTGGGCCTCTTCTGTTGGAGGACTGGATAGTGCTGGCACCTCCTCTCCAGCGACATTAACTGGGGTATCTGTGGGGATGTAAATTTTGTGTTATGGTTAATGTGTATGACATAGTGTACATCCCTGGCTTCCCCTCTATAGTTGGTGTTGCCCTGCCAGCTTTTACTTGTGTATGCTGGTGTATGGTGGGATTGTTAGTTCTCTCTGCTATGCTTTAGTGAAGAGTGTCCATGCAGGGCTGTGAGGGTTGTCTGTGCATTTGTCACAGCATGGAGGGCTTGGCATTGGGATTGAAGAGATGTGATGGTGGAGTGTGTGGAATGGAGTGGAGTGATGGGAGTGAGGGTGAGGGTATGTGATGGCATGCAGGTATGGGGTGGATAGATGTTGAAAGTTGACTTACCAGAGTCCAGTCCTCCTCTGACTACAGCCAGGCCCTCAGGATGCAGTAATTCTAAGACTTGCTCCTCCCATGCTGTGAGTTGTGGGGGAGGAGGTGGGGGTCCACCGCCAGTCCTCTGTATAGTGAGCTGGTGTCTTGCTGCTATGGAATGTACCTTCCCCCGTAGGTCATTCCACCTCTTCCTGATGTCGTCCCTTGTTCTTGGGTGCTGTCCCACAGCGTTGACCCTGTCCAC
Source organism: Pleurodeles waltl (assembly GCF_031143425.1). Lineage (NCBI taxonomy): Eukaryota > Metazoa > Chordata > Amphibia > Caudata > Salamandridae > Pleurodeles > Pleurodeles waltl. The sequence goes on from NC_090440.1 coordinate 1,314,845,543, forward strand.
TATTCTCCGCCATAGCTCCATCTTCTTTGCAATGGATATCTGCTGCACGTGTGCTCCAAATAGCCGTGACTCTACCCTGACAATTTCTTCCACCATGACCCTTAACTCCTCCTCTGTGAAACGGGGGTGTCTTTGTGGTGCCATGGGTGTTCTGTGAGGTGTGTTTGTGAGGGTGTGTTGGGTAATGTTTTAGGGTGTGTGATGTGTAGTGCGTGAGTGGTATTTGGGTGTGAGTGGTGTCTGGCTCTAGCTGGCTATGTGGTCTTGGTGTCAGTATCGTGCCAATGAATTGTAATCGTAAAGGGTTGTGGGTAATGTGGCTGTGTGTTTCATAGTGGTGTGGGTGTGGTGTGTGTATGGGTGTTAGGTGTGTGTTGTTTGAATTGTCCAGTGTGGTGTTGTTTTGTCTGTGGGTGTCCGTTGTGAGCGCGGCGGTTTGTACCACCAATGGTTTACCGCCGTTGAATGTCCACAGTGGTGATTCGTGGTTCATAATGTGGTGAGCGTTGTTCTGTTGGCGTAACAGTGTGGGTTTTGATACCACCACTTTATCACTGACTTTTGGTGTGGTGGATTTGTGTCAGTGGCTGTATTCTGTCAGATTGGTGTGTGTGTGTTATAATATAATGAACAGATACCCGCCGCCACCGCGGTAAGTTGGCAGCCGTCACCGTGGCGGTAAGCAGGATTTACCACCAATGTCATAATGAGGGCCTTAGCACTTTAGCATGTATAACGAATAGGGACTGAATTGAAGCACTACCATTATAATAAGTGATGTGTGGAGGAGAGAAAGGATTCTGATCTTGCTGGGCCTGTGTTTAATTGAATGTTTCGGAGGGGAAATGTTTTATGTTCTGCGATATGAGTGCAGGATTATGTAATTTGCCACGCATCTAATAGACTGTTTTGGGTAGAAACTGTTTTTATTATGAGCCCTATGAGTTTGGGATGACTTATTTTGTCATGAATTTACCTTCCTTGGAATAATTGCCTTAAAATGAATAAAAAAGTTAGTTTTTCAAAAGACTGTAATGAGAAAATGCTTGGAGGGTTAAAGACATTCAAGTCTGTTGTCACTATTTAGTAGTGGTCCCTTGTTTATGTTCACTATTTGCCACTTGGTTTTGCCTGTTGAAGTCAGTCTCACTGACATGTGTAATGTGCAATAAACCTTTAGCAGTGTTAACGCTGATTTTATTAATGAATATTCATGTATTCTGAGTGTTGGATTTGTGTAGAAAATTTATTAAGTTAGAGAAAAATAATACACACATTTGAAGGTACGTCCACCAGAGTGGCATCAGTGTTCACGAATTGTACTTATTAATGGCTTATTAATTTGAAATACTGAGCTTATGTTTGATTAATATAGTAAAATGTCATATTAAGGGTTATGCGTTATGTATTAGCTTTATTAATCGTAGGCCTTATCTTAGCAAGGTCTTGGCCTAGTTGCACGGCCTCATGTCAAGCTGCATTTCTTAGGCGTTTTATAAAATGGTAGCTGAGAGAATTAAAAAATGGATGTTTAGATATTTAAATTGTAATTTTCTACTGTACTGACCATGTGCTCGTAGCTGAAGTTCGTTCTCAAGAGAAACAGCTTGCTAGGAGGTGCTGTTCTTGCTAGTGAAACAATGTATATTGTAGTATGTGTAAATCTGACCTTCCCAGGAGGAGAAAATGGATGCACTGACTGGAGAATAAACTACAACTATATTGATACCTGACGAGCCGAATGACGAGAGCGGGAGAAGAGGAGCCAATCATTGACGTGTGAACCATGTAGTATTAAAATTGTAGATTTGTGGTGTTAGTTTCAGTGGACTAGATGTAAATATGCGATCCCCTGACCAATTAGGATGTGGGAAGAGGTTTTAGGAAATCTAACTTAACCAGACTGCACCGAGAGTAGAGAACCCTTCTCCCCATTCTTCTTCAGTGTTTAGTTAACCTTTTTAAGCTGCTTGAAGAGACTTTTCTTTTCTGAACTTTGATGCTGAACCCTGATGTCTTGTTGACTGAACTGATGTCCTATTGACGAAGACTGTCACAGCTTGCTGAACCATATTGAGGACAGGTATACTGACAATGTTACTGATTGTTATGTCTATTTGCTTTTGTTTCTAGGTACCAACCACAAATTTTAATAGAGCCATAGTTAGTTGTTTTTCCAAATTTGTGTGACTAAAATTGTTTTGCATGAAGCTCAAATATGCAATTCTAATCTGATGTTAGTTAGGGTTTTCACTGATGAAGTTCGCTACATGTAATAACAGTGGATTACTTTTCTCTGCTGAATCTAAATGTATGTGATATCATTTGCACAGTTATTCTTGCTATTCACTTGTACTGTGACTTTAGAATGTGTAGTAGCTCAAGCTTTGATTAGATTGCAATTCTTCCGGTGCTTTGGTAAGTCAGTATTGTTTCTGTATGTTTATCATTTGATATTGAGACTCAGGGGGTCATTCCAACCCTGGCGGTCGGTGATAAAGCGGCGGCCAACCCGCCAACAGGCAGGCGGTAAAAAAAATGGAATTCTGACCCTGGCGGGAACCGCCAACACAGCCCGCCACTTTAACACTCCGACCGCCACGGCGGGACAAACAAACAGCGCGGCGGTCACCGCCAACAGGCAGGCGGCAGACAATGTACCGCCCACCCTATCACAACTCACCAATCCGCCACCTTTTCCGGGGCGGGAGCCCCGCCGATAAAAACACGGCGGAAACAGACTACGAACGGGAAAACGCTCACCTCTATACACTCCACGAGGAAGGAGGACAGCATGGAACCCGAACTACACATCCTACCAGCTATTGTCTACCTGCTCATCTACCAGGAGTACGAACGCCGGCGCAGACGACAACGGTGAGTACTGCACCTACGACACAGGGGAGGGAGGAGGAGGAAAGGTTATGGGCACACACATACGCGATACACCCACCCCCCCCACCCCAAATACCTACACACCAATGCAGAGCAACAAGTCAGAGTGACACCCCCCAAACCCCACGGAATAATGCAAAGACAAAATTAAAATGAACTTCAAAATTGAAGTATATTATAGCTCAATTGAAGTTTTGGGAAATATGCAATATGAAATATACATATTAAATAATGAACATAGTGAAAAATATATACATAGGCAATAAGTCCTGCACATTTTGGCAAAGTTCCATAGTCCGTGGGCCAATGTTCACAAACACATGGGCAAAGCCCACACACGAGACCAGATACCATTGGAGAGAACACTGCTGGGGCATCAGATGATAAAACTACAGGCACCTCAGGGGGAAGGGAAGGGGGGGCACCTCAGCCACATGAGTCCACGACGCCAGATCCACGAGGGGCCTCCATGCCCACTGTACCATCCTGGGGAGTGCAAAGCCACAGTCTCTCAAGTCTCTACAGTGGGTGGCTTGCCCACTGTTCCATCTTGGGGAGTGCAAAGCCACAGTCCATCAGATGGATTACCGACTCCACTGGTAATGGAGGAGGCATGGTGGCCACAGTGCTTCGTGAAGCCCTGCTTGACACAGAACCGGCACTGCCAATGGGCCAGCAGTGCTTGAGACGGCGGTGCCCAGCGGAGCGGTGCTTGACAGGAAGGGCCCAGCGGAGCGGTGCTTGACAGGAAGGGCCCAGCGGAGCGGTGCTTGAGACGAAGGGCCCAGCGGAGCGGTGCTTGACAGGAAGGGCCCAGCGGAGCGGTGCTTGAGACGGCGGTGCCCAGCGGAGCGGTGCTTGAGATGAAGGGCCCAGTGGAGCGGTGCTTGTCTTGGCGGGGCCCTGTTCAGCGGTGCTTGTCTTGGCGGGGCCCTGTTCAGTGGTGCTTCTCACGGCGGGGCCCTGTTCAGCGGTGCTTGTCTTGGCGGGGCCCTGTTCAGCGGTGCTTGTCTTGGCGGGGCCCTGTTCAGCGGTGCTGCTCACGGTGGGGCCCTGTTCAGCGGTGCTTGTCTTGGCGGGGCCCTGTTCAGCGGTGCTTGTCTTGGCGGGGCCCTGTTCAGCGGTGCTTCTCACGGCGGGGCCCTGTTCAGCGGTGCTTCTCACGGCGGTCCCTGTTCAGCGGTGCTTGAGCTGTGTTTCTTGGGAACCAGGCCTGGCCAATACTTCCCGCTCAGTCGCCATCCGACCTTTCGGTTGCGGGGCCCTCTGGTGATGGAGTCCTGGGCCCATGGGTGTCGTCCGTCACCCCCGGAATGGGGCTGGTCAGCTCGCCTGCTGCCTGACTTGTCGGCCCTGCTGCCCTTGCCCTCCTTCGCTGAAGCTCCGTGGCCCTTGCCTCCCTTTGTTGATGTGGCAGGTGACGGACAAGGCTACTGTCCTTGGTGGCAGCCGTCTCAGGCTTGTCGCGCCGGCCCTTCGTTTTTTTGGTCCACTTCCCAGGGGGTGGGCTGGCTGTCCCCTTGCTGCTGGCCGATGTTCCTGCACTAGGAGCTGGTGGACTCCAATAGCCCTGAACTATGGTCCTAGTAGATGCAGGGCTTGTGGTGGCTGAGGTGCTGTTTGTACTCTTACCAGATGGAGGGGGTGGGTTAGGTGATGCAAAGAGGTTAATTTTGGAGAGGAAAAGTTTTTTAGGAGCAATGGGAAGGGTAGGTGCAGTGGGTATGGGAGTGGAGGAAGAGGATGTGGTTGTAGGAGAGTCAAGTGTGCTGTCTTTGGGTGCAGGTGCTTGTGACGGAGGCTGTCGTGAGGTGGATGGCTGTTGGGTGGGTGGCTGCCTGCGTTTGTGTGGTTTGGAAGAGGGGGTGACAGACACACTGGGAGAGGACACAGGGAACGTGTAAATGGCAGTGGGGGTGGTGACTGCACGTGTGCGGACTGTACTGGAGGGTGTGCTGGAAGTACTGGCTGATGGTGGTGTGCATGCAGGTGTGAGTGGAGACGTCACAGGGAGGGAGGAGGGAGACGAGGAGGTGGGGGACACAGAGATGGTAGTGACTGTTGGCATGTCTGCATCTGGATGTTGCTTGGGTGAATGCTTGTGTGATCTGTGGTGCTTATGTCTGGATGATCTGCCCTTGGGTGTTGAGGTGTGTGCAGGCTGGTCTGATGGTGTGGATGGGATAGGCAGAGGAACAGGAGACTGGGACTGGGTGGAGGGAGTTTGAAGAGGGAGGCTGGAGACAGGGACAAAGGCTGCCGTCAGTGCTGAGGCCAGAGCGTTGAACGATCGCTGATGGGCAGCCTGACCCGAATGAATGCCCTCCAGGTATGCATTGCTCCGATGCACCTCCCTTTCTACACCCTGGATGGCATTCAAAAGGGTAGACTGCCCAACAATGAGCGGCTGGAGGAGGTCAATGATCTCCTCACTGAGGGCAGCAGGGGTAACTGGGGCAGGGCCTGAGGTGCCTGGGGCGAAGGAGATGGCCGGCTTCCTGGCCGAGCGGGCACGGGCCGAACGCTGAGGGGCTGCTGGGAGGGCGGAGCTGGTGCGCTGGGTGGCGGCTGTACCTGTTGTGGCGGTGGGCACGGATGTTGCCGCCACCGCAAGGGAGCTCCCTTCCGAGGATGTGTCTGTGTCGCTGACGTCTCCACGGGTCCCCGTTGTGGAGCCCCCCTCGCCCTCCGTCTCACTGGTGTACTCGGAGTCGGTTGCATGGCCCTCCGGGGCCATGTGAGATGCAGCTCCCTCGTGTGCCGATGCCACTTCTCCTCCGCCTGATGATGCTAATGCACACATGAACAGGAAGACAATGAAAATGGGGGGGGGAGAAATGAAGTCAGGTTGAGTGCATGCATTGGCAACACCGTTGTTGGAGAGGACAGACACAGAAGCCCCCAGCCCTAGGCGGCGCAATCGGGGTTCACTGCTCAGTTATTGTGACTAGGCCTACAGGTCTATGGACGACAAATGCACACATAGGTGAGGCCGGACCATGGATAGCTGTACTTGGCACCCTACAGAGGTGGGGGGCGGAGGCACAGGGCCATGCCTAACGGAGGGGCCTAGCCTACAGAAAGCGCCCTGGCCTAGAGATAGCCACAGCCCTCCTCCCCCACCCAAACACCTCCACTGCGCGCAAAGATAGCAGATTGTGCTGATACTCACCCCCTTGTGTCAGCTGTGATGTCCTCACGCGCCCATCCAAATCGGGGTAGGCCACCGCCAGGATCCGGGACATCAGGGGGGTCAATTGGCGGCTAGCACCCCTCCTACGTTGGGAGGCCATCCCCAGCAGAGCCTCGGCGGTCTTTCTGGTCCCGCGGCGGATGTCCTCCCACCTCTTTCGGCAGTGGGTGCCCCGTCTTTTGTGGACCCCCAGGGCCCGGACGTCCTTGGCGATGGCACGCCAAATGTCGATCTTCTGATAGACGCTGACCTATGTGACATGTACAGTGTGGGAAAGGAAATATCGTCCCTTTTCGGCATGGTCAATGTGAGTGGCCCCCCCTCACCAACCTTGCCATGTGGCACATGCTCTCATCTGTTGGGCGTTGCACTCCTCATTCGCTCACCTCCCCACCATCTTACATCCACCCCACTCAACACAGGCATAGCCCATACAACGTGCACCCTGTGTACTAACCTGTTGGTCTGGAGGCCCGTAGAGTAGCGCATACTGGGGGAGGACCCCATCAACAAGTTTCTCCAATTCTTCTGAAGTGAAGGCAGGGGCCCTTTCCCCAGTCGCAGCAGCCATTGTATCTTCCAGACCGAGGTCACAGCAGCACTTGCAGTATAGGTCCTCTCCTGTGGATGATCAGGTCTCGAGTGATTAATCAGATAGAAAATGGCGGTCACGCCCGCAGCGGTGCGTACCGCCACGGTGCGTACCGCGACCGCCGGCGCACATCGTCATTGGCTCCTGAAACCCATAGGGTGCAATGTTAACCAATGTGGCTTTGCATCGCGGTCTTCGACCGCCTACCGCCACGGTGTGCCACGCCAGCGCATTGACCTCACATCCCATTGTCACACTTCACAGGTCAGGCAGCCGCCATTTCAAGGGCCCACATGGCATATTTTCTACTGCGTCACACAGGCCTCGGCCTTGCATTGCCACTCATACAAGCCTTTCAATGCATAGCGAATCGTGTACTGTGCAAGCTGTGGTTACGTACCTGTGGGTTGCTTGACTCTGTGCTCCATGTTGTCCTTCCTAGGCACCGTCCGCTGGGACTTGCGAGGAGACGGATGAATCCTCCTGTGTACCGACCGCTGGTGGACCTGTCGACAATGGAAGAACGACATATCATACTTACATACAGGCTTGACCGAGCCACCATACAGGAACTGTGTGCCCAGCTGGAGCCAGACCTGATGTTCCCCATCCGCCAACCCACAGGGATTCCCCCTCTGGTGCAGGTTCTGTCAGTACTCCATTTTTTGGCAAGTGGGTCTTTTCAGACAACAGTGGCCATGTCATCAGGGATGTCTCAGCCTATGTTTTCTAAGGTTTTGTCCAGAGTGTTGTCTGCCCTGATGAAATACATGCGGAGCTACATTGTTTTCCCTGAGGTGGGCGAATTGGCTACAGTGAAGGGTGATTTCTATGCCCTTGGACATATTCCCAACATCATTGGTGCCATTGATGGGACCCATGTGGCTTTGGTTCCCCCCAAAGAAAGTGAGCAGGTGTACAGAAATAGAAAAAGTTATCATTCTATGAATGTCCAGGTGGTCTGTTTGGCTGACCAGTACATCTCCCATGTAAATGCCAAGTTCCCTGGGTCAGTGCATGACGCGTACATCATGCGAAATAGCAGCATCCCTTATGTGATGGAACAGCTACAGAGACACCGTGTGTGGCTAATAGGTGACTCTGGTTACCCCAACCTGTCGTGGCTACTGACCCCAGTGAGGAATCCCCGGACCCGGGCAGAGGAACGGTACAATGAGGCCCATGGGCGAACTAGGAGGATCACAGAAAGGACCTTCGGACTCCTGAAGGCCAGGTTTAGGTGCCTGCATATGACAGGTGGATCCCTAATGTACTCACCAAAGAAGGTGTGCCATATCATCGTTGTGAGAAAGTAGCCTCTTTCTAGCCTTGTTACCCCTACTTTTGGCCTGTTTGTGAGTGTATGCCAGGGTGTTTTCACTGTCTCACTGGTATCCTGCTAGCCAGGGCCCAGTGCTCATAGTGAAAACCCTATGTTTTCAGTATGTTTGTTATGTGTCACTGGGACCCTGCTAGTCAGGACCCCAGTGCTCATAAGTTTGTGGCCTATATGTGTGTGTTCCCTGTGTAGTGCCTAACTGTCTCACTGAGGCTCTGCTAACCAGAGCCTCAGTGGTTATGCTCTCTCATTTCTTTCTAAATTGTCACTAACAGGCTAGTGACCAATTTTACCAATTTACATTGGCTTACTGGAACACCCTTATAATTCCCTAGTATATGGTACTGAGGTACCCAAGGTATTGGAGTTCCAGGAGATCCCTATGGGCTGCAGCATTTCTTTTGCCACCCATAGGGAGCTCTGACAATTCTTACACAGGCCTGCCACTGCAGCCTGAGTGAAATAACGTCCACGTTATTTCACAGCCATTTTACACTGCACTTAAGTAACTTATAAGTCACCTATATGTCTAACCTTTACCTAGTAAAGGTTAGGTGCAAAGTTACTTAGTGTGAGGGCACCCTGGCACTAGCCAAGGTGCCCCCACATTGTTCAGGGCCAATTTCCCTGACTTTGTGAGTGCGGGGACACCATTACACGCGTGCACTACATATAGGTCACTACCTATATGTAGCTTCACAATGGTAACTCCGAATATGGCCATGTAACATGTCTATGATCATGGAATTGCCCCCTCTATGCCATCCTGGCATAGTTGGCACAATACCATGATCCCAGTGGTCTGTAGCACAGACCCTGGTACTGCCAAACTGCCCTTCCTGGGGTTTCACTGCAGCTGCTGCTGCTGCCAACCCCTCAGACAGGTATCTGCCCTCCTGGGGTCCAGCCAGGCCTGGCCCAGGATGGCAGAACAAAGAACTTCCTCTGAGAGAGGGTGTGACACCCTCTCCCTTTGGAAAATGGTGTGAAGGCAGGGGAGGATTGTTCTCCCCCAGCCTCTGGAAATGCTTTCTTGGGCACAGATGTGCCCAATTCTGCATAAGCCAGTCTACACCGGTTCAGGGGACCCCTTAGCCCTGCTCTGGCGCGAAACTGGACAAAGGAAAGGGGAGTGACCACTCCCCTGACCTGCACCTCCCCTGGGAGGGGTCCAGAGCTCCTCCAGTGTGCTCCAGACCTCTGCCATCTTGGAAACAGAGGTGCTGCTGGCACACTGGACTGCTCTGAGTGGCCAGTGCCACCAGGTGACATCAGAGACTCCTTGTGATAGGCTCCTTCAGGTGTTGCTAGCCTATCCTCTCTCCTAAGTAGCCAAACCCTCTTTTCTGGCTATATAGGGTCTCTGTCTCTGGGGAAACTTTAGATAACGAATGCAAGAGCTCATCCGAGTTCCTCTGCATCTCTCTCTTCACCTTCTGCCAAGGAATCGACTGCTGACCGCGCTGGAAGCCTGCAACACTGCAACAAAGTAGCAAAGACGACTACTGCAACTCTGTAACGCTGATCCTCCCGCCTTCTCGACTGTTTTCCTGGTGGTGCATGCTGTGGGGGTAGTCTGCCTCCTCTCTGCACTAGAAGCTCCGAAGAAATCTCCCGTGGGTCGACGGAATCTTCCCCCTGCAACCGCAGGAACCAAAAAGCTGCATTACCGGTCCCTTGGGTCTCCTCTCAGCACAACGAGCGAGGTCCCTCGAATCCAGCAACTCTGTCCAAGTGACTCCCACAGTCCAGTGACTCTTCAGTCCAAGTTTGGTGGAGGTAAGTCCTTGCCTCACCTCGCTAGACTGCATTGCTGGGAACCGCGACTTTTGCAGCTACTCCGGCCTCCGTGCACTTCCGGCGGAAATCCTTTGTGTACAGTCCAGCCTGGGTCCACGGCACTCTAACCTGCATTGCACGACCTCCTAAGTTGTTCTCCGGCGACGTGGGACTTCTTTGTGCGACTTCGGGTGAGCACTGTTTCACGCATCCTTGTAGTGCCAGTTTCTGGCAATTCTCCGGGTTCTACCTGCTTTTAAGAGGGCTCCTTGTCTTGCTCGACGGCCCCTCTACCTCCTGGTCCAATTTGCGACCTCCTGGTGCCTCCTGGGCCACAGCAGCATCCAAAAATGCTAACCGCACGATTTGCAGCTAGCAAGGCTTGTTGGCGTTCTTTCGGTGGGAAAATACTTCTGCACAACTCTACAAGGCGAGTGGGATCCGTCCTCCAAAGGGGAAGTCTCTAGCCCTTTGCGTTCCTGCAGAAACCGCAGCTTCTTCTGTCCAGTAGAAGCTTCTTTGCACCCGCAGCTGGCATTTCCTGGGCATCTGCCCATCTCCGACTTGCTTGTGACTTTTGGACTTGGTCCCCTTGGTCCACAGGTACCCCAGATTGGAAATCCAGCGTTGTTGCCTTGTTGGTTTGTGTCTTTCCTGCATTATTCCTCTAACACGACTTCTTTATCCTTAGGGGAACTTTAGTGCACTTTGCACTCACTTTTCAGGGTCTTGGGGAGGGTTATTTTTCTAACTCTCACTATTTTCTAATAGTCCCAGCGACCCTCTACAAGGTCACATAGGTTTGGGGTCCATTTGTGGTTCGCATTCCACTTTTGGAGTATATGGTTTGTGTTGCCCCTATCCCTATGTTTCCCCATTGCATCCTATTGTAACTATTCATTGTTTGCACTGTTTTCTAAGACTGTACTGCATATTTTTGCTATTGTGTATATATATCTTGTGTATATTTCCTATCCTCTCACTGAGGGTACACTCTAAGATACTTTGGCATATTGTCATAAAAATAAAGTACCTTTATTTTTAGTATAACTGTGTATTGTGTTTTCTTATGATATTGTGCATATGACACTAAGTGGTACTGTAGGAGCTTCACTCGTCTCCTAGTTCAGCCTAAGCTGCTCTGCTAAGCTACCATTATCTATCAGCCTAAGCTGCTAGACACCCTATACACTAATAAGGGATAACTGGGCCTGGTGCAAGGTGCAAGTACCCCTTGGTACTCACTACAAGCCAGTCCAGCCTCCTACATTGGTTGTGCAGTGGTGGGATAAGTGCTTTGAGACTACTTACCACTCTTGTCATTGTACTTTTCATAAGAGAAAAATATACAAAACAAGGTCAGTGTATATACACATAGACAAAAAGTTTTGCATTTCCTCTTTTCACTCTTTTCTAAGTGCTGAAAAGTACTTCTAAACTTTCTAAAAAGTTCTAAAATGTTTTTAAAGTTTTTTTCTCTGTCTTTCTAAAAGCTCTGACAAACTTTTTTCTCTTTTTCTATCATTTTAACTCTCTCTAAAAATGTCTGGCACAGGCCAAAATGTTGACCTGTCTAAGATTGCATATGATCACCTTAGCTGGAAAGGAGCAAGGAGTCTCTGCATAGAGAGAGGTTTGAGTGTAGGGAAGAATCCTTCCTTGGAACTGTTACTTAACCTGCTTAGAGAACAAGATAAGGCTAAAAGTGCCCCATCTGTTGAAAAAGTAGCTAATGGTTCTCAATCTGATCCAGGGACTCCCCCAGGTAAAGGTTCAGGAAATAAACTTCTTAGCCTTCCCATTACACGACAGTCTAGCATAGTTGGTACTGAGGTGGAGTCACATCATCCAGATGATGTGCTCTCACATTACACTGTCAGCCAAGCTGTTAGGGTGCCCTCTGTAAGGGACAGGTCTCCTTCTGTTCATTCCCATCATACCTCTGTATCTAGAAATGTCCCTCCCACCAACCCTGATGACAGATTGTTAGAAAGGGAACTCAATAAGTTGAGGGTGGAACAAACCAGACTGAAGCTTAAAAAGCAACAGCTGGATTTGGATAGACAGTCTTTAGAATTAGAGAAGGAAAGACAGAAGTTGGGTTTAGAAACCCATGGTGGCAGCAGCAGTATTCCCCATAGTCATCCTGCAAAACAGCATGATTTCAGGAATCTGCACAAGATAGTTCCCCCTTATAAGGAGGGGGATGACATTAACAAGTGGTTTGCTGCACTTGAGAGGGCCTGTGTTGTACAGCATGTCCCTCAAAGGCAGTAGGCTGCTATCCTATGGCTATCATTTAGTGGAAAAGGTAGGGATAGGCTCCTTACTGTGAAAGAAAGTGATGCCAATAATTTTACAGTTCTTAAGAATGCACTCCTGGATGGTTATGGCTTAACCACTGAACAATACAGGATAAAGTTCAGAGAGACCAAAAAGGAGTCTTCACAAGACTGGGTTGATTTCATTGACCATTCAGTGAAGGCCTTGGAGGGGTGGTTACATGGCAGTAAAGTTACTGATTATGACAGCCTGTATAACTTGATCCTGAGAGAGCATATTCTTAATAATTGTGTGTCTGATTTGTTGCACCAGTACCTGGTGGACTCTGATCTGACCTCTCCCCAAGAATTGGGAAAAAAGGCAGACAAATGGGTCAGAACAAGGGTGAACAGAAAAGTTCATACAGGGGATGACAAAGAGAACACTAAGAAGAAAGATGGTGAAAAATCTCAAGATAAGCATGGGGATGAGGGTAAAACCAAAGATCCCACTTCAAATCTTAAACACTCTTCAGGGGGTGGTGATAAAACAAATTCTTCCTCTTCTTCTCAACCTACACAATTTAAAAAGCCTTGGTGCTTTGTGTGTAAAAATAGAGGCAATAGGCCAGGGGATAAGTCCTGTCCAGGTAAACCCCCTGAGCCTACCACCACTAATACATCAAGCTCTAGTGCCCCTAGCAGTAGTGGTACTAGTGGTGGGACTGCTGGCAACAGTCAAGCAAAGGGTGTAGCTGGGTTCACTTATGGGTCCATCATAGAAACTGGGGTAGTCAGTCCCAAGACAGTTTCTGTCACACCTAGTGGCATTGGCCTTGCCACACTGGCTGCTTGTCCCCTTACAATGGATAAGTACAAGCAGACAGTTTCAATAAATGGTGTTGAGGCCTTGGCCTACAGGGACACAGGTGCCAGTATCACTTTGGTGACTGAAAACCTAGTGCACCCTGATCAACACATCATTGGACAACAGTATAAGATTATTGATGTCCATAACTCCACTAAGTTTCTTCCCTTAGCTATAATTCAGTTTAGTTGGGGTGGAGTTACTGGCCCTAAGCAGGCGGTGGTATCACCTAGCTTACCTGTAGACTGTCTCTTAGGTAATGACCTAGAGGCCTCAGGTTGGGCTGATGTAGAGTTTTATGCCCATGCAGCCATGCTGGGCATCCCAGAGGAATTGTTCCCTCTCATTTCTACTGAAATGAAAAAGCAAAGGAGAGAAGGCCTGAAAACTCAGGATCCCTCTCCATCAACAGGTAAAAGGGGTATCACAGTATCCCCTAACCACCCTACCATTCAGGATACCATTCCTGTGGTGGGAGAAACCTCTCCTGGGGTGGCACCTGTTCCAAGGGAATCATCAGTTGGCAAAACTGTACTCCCTGAGGTGGAAGTACCTCTCTGTGGGATAACTAACATTGGTGAGAAAAAGAGCACCATTTTAGTTAACATGGAGCATCCCTCCAACCCTCCCAGAGAAACTTTAGTGCAGAAACCCTGCACTGCCTCACAACACTTAGGACAGCATCCCTGCCCTAGTGTGGAGCTCATAGGACAGCATCCCTGCCCTGCTCCAACTCAAGAGAAACAGCATCCCTGTTCTCTCTTCCAGCCATATGGACAAAGTTTTTGCCCAGCTATGGCTTTTCTGAGACAGCATCCCTGTCTGGCATTTCCATCACTACAAATAGGTTCAGTGGACAATTCCCACTGCTCTAAACTAAAACTTACTGATAGAAACTCTGAAAATACATCTTCACATTGTTACTTAGCTAAAAAACTTCAAACAGGGTGGTTTACATCCCCACAGGGAAGTAACCATATAGTGGATGATAAAGGGAGTAACCAGTCTATTGCAGAGCTACTCTCTACTTATCACCACTTAGACAATAAAGTCTCAACTGGCCAAGGTTAGCCTTATTGTCCTTCGTTTGGGGGGGGGGGTTGTGTGAGAAAGTAGCCTCTTTCTAGCCTTGTTACCCCTACTTTTGGCCTGTTTGTGAGTGTATGCCAGGGTGTTTTCACTGTCTCACTGGTATTCTGCTAGCCAGGGCCCAGTGCTCATAGTGAAAACCCTATGTTTTCAGTATGTTTGTTATGTGTCACTGGGACCCTGCTAGTCAGGACCCCAGTGCTCATAAGTTTGTGGCCTATATGTGTGTGTTCCCTGTGTAGTGCCTAACTGTCTCACTGAGGCTCTGCTAACCAGAACCTCAGTGGTTATGCTCTCTCATTTCTTTCTAAATTGTCACTAACAGGCTAGTGACCAATTTTACCAATTTACATTGGCTTACTGGAACACCCTTATAATTCCCTAGTATATGGTACTGAGGTACCCAGGGTATTGGGGTTCCAGGAGATCCCTATGGGCTGCAGCATTTCTTTTGCCACCCATAGGGAGCTCTGACAATTCTTACACAGGCCTGCCACTGCAGCCTGAGTGAAATAACGTCCACGTTATTTCACAGCCATTTTACACTGCACTTAAGTAACTTATAAGTCACCTATATGTCTAACCTTTACCTAGTAAAGGTTAGGTGCAAAGTTACTTAGCGTGAGGGCACCCTGGCACTAGCCAAGGTGCCCCCACATTGTTCAGGGCCAATTTCCCTGACTTTGTGAGTGGGGGGACACCATTACACGCGTGCACTACATATAGGTCACTACCTATATGTAGCTTCACAATGGTAACTCCGAATATGGCCATGTAACATGTCTATGATCATGGAATTGCCCCCTCTATGCCATCCTGGCATAGTTGGCACAATCCCATGATCCCAGTGGTCTGTAGCACAGACCCTGGTACTGCCAAACTGCCCTTCCTGGGGTTTCACTGCAGCTCCTGCTGCTGCCAACCCCTCAGACAGGCATCTGCCCTCCTAGGGTCCAGCCAGGCCTGGCCCAGGATGGCAGAACAAAGAACTTCCTCTGAGAGAGGGTGTGACACCCTCTCCCTTTGGAAAATGGTGTGAAGGCAGGGGAGGAGTAGCCTCCCCCAGCCTCTGGAAATGCTTTCTTGGGCACAGATGTGCCCAATTCTGCATAAGCCAGTCTACACCGGTTCAGGGGACCCCTTAGCCCTGCTCTGGTGCGAAACTGGACAAAGGAAAGGGGAGTGACCACTCCCCTGACCTGCACCTCCCCTGGGAGGTGTCCAGAGCTCCTCCAGTGTGCTCCAGACCTCTGCCATCTTGGAAACAGAGGTGCTGCTGGCACACTGGACTGCTCTGAGTGGCCAGTGCCACCAGGTGACGTCAGAGACTCCTTGTGATAGGCTCCTTCAGGTGTTGCTAGCCTATCCTCTCTCCTAAGTAGCCAAACCCTCTTTTCTGGCTATTTAGGGTCTCTGTCTCTGGGGAAACTTTAGATAACGAATGCAAGAGCTCATCCGAGTTCCTCTGCATCTCTCTCTTCACCTTCTGCCAAGGAATCGACTGCTGACCGCGCTGGAAGCCTGCAACACTGCAACAAAGTAGCAAAGACGACTACTGCAACTCTGTAACGCTGATCCTGCCGCCTTCTCGACTGTTTTCCTGGTGGTGCATGCTGTGGGGGTAGTCTGCCTCCTCTCTGCACTAGAAGCTCCGAAGAAATCTCCCGTGGGTCGACGGAATCTTCCCCCTACAACCGCAGGCACCAAAAAGCTGCATTACCGGTCCCTTGGGTCTCCTCTCAGCACGACGAGCGAGGTCCCTCGAATCCAGCAACTCTGTCCAAGTGACTCCCACAGTCCAGTGACTCTTCAGTCCAAGTTTGGTGGAGGTAAGTCCTTGCCTCACCTCGCTAGACTGCATTGCTGGGAACCGCGACTTTTGCAGCTACTCCGGCCTCCGTGCACTTCCGGCGGAAATCCTTTGTGCACAGTCCAGCCTGGGTCCACGGCACTCTAACCTGCATTGTACGACCTCCTAAGTTGTTCTCCGGCGACGTGGGACTTCTTTGTGCGACTTCGGGTGAGCACTGTTTCATGCATCCTTGTAGTGCCTGTTTCTGGCACTTCTCTGGGTGCTACCTGCTGCTAAGGGAGCTCCTTGTCTTGCTCGACGTCTCTTCTACCTCCTGGTCCAATTTGCGACCTCCTGGTCCCTCCTGGGCCACAGCAGCATCCAAAAACGTTAACCACACGATTTGCAGCTAGCAAGGCTTGTTGGCATTCTTTCGGCGGGAAAACACTTCTGCACAACTCTACAAGGCGAGAGGGATCCGTCCTCCAAAGGGGAAGTCTCTAGCCCTTTGCGTTCCTGCAGAAACTGCAGCTTCTTCTGTCCAGTAGAAGCTTCTTTGCACCCGCAGCTGGCATTTCCTGGGCATCTGCCCATCTCCGACTTGCTTGTGACTTTTGGACTTGGTCCCCTTGTTCCACAGGTACCCCAGATTGGAAATCCAGCGTTGTTGCCTTGTTGGTTTGTGTCTTTCCTGCATTATTCCTCTAACACGACTTCTTTATCCTTAGGGGAACTTTAGTGCACTTTGCACTCACTTTTCAGGGTCTTGGGGAGGGTTATTTTTCTAACTCTCACTATTTTCTAATAGTTCCAGAGACCCTCTACAAGGTCACATAGGTTTGGGGTCCATTCGTGGTTCGCATTCCACTTTTGGAGTATATGGTTTGTGTTGCCCCTATCCCTATGTTTCCCCATTGCATCCTATTGTAACTATACATTGTTTGCACTGTTTTCTAAGACTATACTGCATATTTTTGCTATTGTGTATATATATCTTGTGTATATTTCCTATCCTCTCACTGAGGGTACACTCTAAGATACTTTGGCATATTGTCATAAAAATAAAGTACCTTTATTTTTAGTATAACTGTGTATTGTGTTTTCTTATGATATTGTGCATATGACACTAAGTGGTACTGTAGGAGCTTCACTCGTCTCCTAGTTCAGCCTAAGCTGCTCTGCTAAGCTACCATTATCTATCAGCCTAAGCTGCTAGACACCCTATACACTAATAAGGGATAACTGGGCCTGGTGCAAGGTGCAAGTACCCCTTGGTACTCACTACAAGCCAGTCCAGCCTCCTACAATCGTGGCCTGCTGTATGCTTCACAATCTTGCTTTGCGACGCCAGGTGCCTTTTCTGCAGGAGGATGGTCCAGATGGTGGTGTTGTAGCAGCTGTGGAGCCTGTGGAGAGTGAAGAGGAGGAAGACAACGGGGACGACACGGACAACAGGGATACAGTCATACAACAATATTTTCAGTAGCACACAGGTAAGAATCACCCACGCCATTTTACATTTACTTAAGGCCTCCTGCTTCTCTAATGTCTGTGTTTTCCCCCAGTTCCTTTTAACTGAATTGTGACTTTCCCTTCCCTTTTCAGAGCTGTATGACCCACTGCGTGACTTCTGCTTTGTTTGACCATGGACTAAAGCTTATTGACATTGGTATGTTGTCATCACAAAGTAACTGAACATTATTGCACCGTTATGTGTAATACATTTGTTAAGAATACAAGCAGACTCCTGATTTTGTAAGTGCAATAAGTGATTTATTTCAAGTGCAACATATAGGTACATGATTGTCAAACGGTGATGGGTGGGGGTGGAGTAATGTCCATGGCAGAGTCCAGTTCTCAGTCTCACAGGTGCATTGTCCATATGCCTGTGGAAGGATGGAGCAGGGGCAGTTAAAGGTTGGACAGGGTGACAATGTGGGACAGTGGGATGACATCAGGGGGTATCTTATGCTGGCGGGGGTCTTGCAATCCTACTCTGTCTTCTTGTGAGATCTCAGGTTGCGCTTGCGGGGTGGTTCTTCTTCTGCAGGAGGTGGGGTTCTGGTGGCCTGTTGTTGTGTGGGGGCCTCCTGTCCACTAGCGCCGGCGGAGGTGGTAGGCTGTACCTGGCCTGGGCTAGTGACAGGGGCCCTTTGGGGTGCCACATGGTCCCGCAATGTGGTGACTATCTGGTTAAGGGCCACGACAATGGTCCCCATTGCCGAACCAATGTTCCTCAGTTCCTCTCTG
Source organism: Pleurodeles waltl (assembly GCF_031143425.1). NCBI lineage: Eukaryota > Metazoa > Chordata > Amphibia > Caudata > Salamandridae > Pleurodeles > Pleurodeles waltl. Next base: position 1,314,863,601 of record NC_090440.1, read on the forward strand.
AACCCCATGTACCATTCCTCCTGCCGTGCCTGGATCTCCTGTAACCTGGCCAGTACCGTTGCCATCGTCTCCTGGGAGTGGTGGTATGCTCCCATGATGGAGGAGAGGGCCTCTTGGAGAGTGGGTTCCCTGGGCCTGTCCCCCCCCCTGTCGCACAGCAGCCCTCCCAGTTCCCCTGTGTTCCTGGGCCTCTGTCCCCTGGACGGTGTGCCCACTACCACTGCCGCCAGGTCCCTGTTGTTGTTGGGGTGGTGGGTCAACCTGGGTGCCCTGTAGTGGTGGACACACCGCTGATTGACGTGTCCTGGAGACAGAGGCATGGGCCCGCTGGGTGGGAGCTGTGCTGGTGTTCCCAGAGGGGGTTAGGTCTGGTGTAGCCTGTGGCTGTCTGTGGGGAACCGACTGTCCCGAGGTCCCCGATGGGCCGGGCTGGTCATCAGGGTCCAGGGAGACAGAGCTGCTGTCATCACTGGGGGCCTCTTCTGGGGGTGGGATGGACATCTCTGGACCCTCCGTGGCGGTGTGGTGGCGTTCGGGTCCTGCAGGGGTATAAGAGTATGGTTATTGCTTCTGTGTGTGGCATTTCATGTAATGGGTGGTTGGCCGTGTCCCCCAGTGCTGGCATTCCCTTGTGGGGGCTTTTGGGACGGTGGCTTGTGGGGGTGATGGGTGTGTGCAGTGGGCATGCTTTGGGGATGGGTGTCCATGCTTTGGGGATGGGTGTCCATGCTTTGGGGACGCACGCAGGGCTAGGTTTTGGGATCGGTGGGATGTGATGGTGAGCCATTTGCAAGGAGTTGGTGTGATGGTGGTGGGGGTATGATTTGGCATGCAGGTGGGGTGGGGGGAATGAAGTAGTGAAGATTTGACTTACCAGAGTCCATTCCTCCGCCTACTCCTGCGAGGCCCTCAGGATGCAGGATGTGCAAGACTTCCTCCTCCCATGCTGTGAATTCTGGGGGAGTAGGTGGGGGTCCGCCGCCAGTCTTCTGCACCGCGATGTTGTGCCTTGATACCATGGAACGCACCTTCCCCCATAGGTCGTTCCACCGCTTCCTGATGTCGTCCCGATTGCGTGGATGCTGTCCCACTGCGTTGACCCTGTCCACTATTCTTTGCCATATCTCCATCTTCCTGACAATGGTGGTGTGCTGCACCTGTGCCCCGAAGAGCTGGGGCTCTACACGAACTATTTCCTCCACCATGACCCTGAGTTCTGCGTCAGTGAACCTGGGGTGTCTTTGGGGTGCCATGGGGTGGTGTGGATGAGGTGTGGGGTGGCGTTTGTGGTGATGAGTGTGGTGCGTGTGGTGGTGTGTGGTGTTTTGTGCGTGGATGTTGTGTGGGTGATGGTGTTGTGTGCCTCTGTGTTGTGGGATTGTCTATTCTGTGCTCTCTCTCTAGCCTTCGTCAATAATTTTGGGTCGTAGGGGTTTGTGGGTGATGTGGGTGTGTGTTTTATATTGTGTTGGGTGTGTGGGAGTGGTGTTAGTATGTGTATCAGGTGTGTGTGTTTCAAAATGACCAATGTGGTAGTGTTTTGTAAATGTGTGTGTATTTTGAGTGCGGCGGTGTGTACCGCCAATGGAATACCGCGGTTGAAAGACCGCCGCGTGGATTCGTGGGTCGTAATGGCATGGGCGTATTTCTGTTGGCGTGACGGTGGAGGTTTGGTCATCGCCATTTTTTCGCTGACCTTTGGTGTGGCGGACTTTTGTGGATGTCGGGTTTTTGGCGGTTTTCAAGTTGCGGGTCAGAATGACCGTGGCGGTTTACCGCCTAAGTTAGGTGACATTAGCATTGTTAATATAGGAAAATAAACATGCTAACTTTTACACAAAGGTGTGGTTATTGATGACTGCAAGGTCATGGTATTTGGGAATTACTGACTCCTACTGATTATTGATGTAGTTGATTGTTGATGTTATTGATCTGTATTGGTACAGGATATATGGTGGGAAAAACTCGAAGCACAGTCAAAAGGTTCATCGGCCTAGTCGTGTCTCCCTTGTAAGTTAACTTAATAAGGTCTGACGCGCTAACAGCAGCAACAACCCCATGAAGTACAGACGGTCTTTCTTGTGACAGAACTTAGTGTAAAATAAATTAAATATATATATATATATATATATATATATATATATATATATATATTGGAACTTTACCATGACTCAAAAAAATCCTTTAAAAAATCCCAAAATAAGGGGAGATGAAAATTCTAAACATAGTGCCTACAGAATAGTTGTACCTTTAAAATGAAAAACAATCCCCTTCCTCCCGTCGTTTTGCACCTCAAGGATTCATGCAATGTAATTATGTAGAAACTTGTACTGTACTAAGGATATTTGTCTAAGAAGAAAAATAAGAGAGGTAGAGGGAATATAAGTGTAACTATATATTGATACAACTAAGATCTGGGCAACAGTTTCTGAATCAAATTAAATGTACATTTTGATTTAATAAGAAGCATTTATGTTAAAACAGATCTCTTTTCTATTTTGGCTTAAAAAATTTGATTATAAAATGCATTTCAGTGATATGTAAAGATTATGGATTTTAATTGGTGGATGTTGGGTGATCACATGACTTAAATACACTAACTTCACAATCAACTCTATGGCCAATCGAAGGCTCAGGCCGAATCGCGTTGCCATATCTGTTTGAATAGCACTATGCACTTTGTACTCTACATGAAATAAGAAAATAAATTACCTCTTGAGCTTATGGATGGTGCCGGCGTCATTCCTACCATGAGAAGCTGGTAAATATTGCCTCTCGGAAGCTGTGTAATGATTTATGACTATATATATATATATATATATATATATATATATGTATATATATATAGTTTTTTATTATTTCCCCTTAACGCCCTTCTACTTGCAGCCACTCTCAGGGCTGCCGGGCACGAACCTGGTTCCTATTACTAACACCAGTCTCCTCAAGGCAAACAAATTTGCATTCAGATACACTATGCAGTTGATGGATTCAGACTTCAGCAGCTCACCAACATGTTTCGACTACAACAGCCTTGGTTACGATCAGATTGAGCTAGTGGAAGTGATAAATGGTACGTGGACAACATGGAAAGAGTCCAACCTCACAGGAAGTACTTAGGCACAGATGCAATGACAGACTCCTATTACAGTGAGCAGAATGTAATTGTCCTGGTACACTGGCATGTCATCGATTTCAGTTAAAACAAAAGGTACACAACAGAATCATGAATTTAGAAAAAAGGCAAATGCTAATATCTCAACCATTAGTCCCCAAGATCGACATTTATGAACTTCTGTTTCAGTCTAAAAAAGTGAAAAGACAGTATGACGATTCACATAATTGAGTCTTGCTAACGTGGTGGGCGCCATCTTGGAATGTATCCATACAGTACTGACCTCAGTATGACAACCGTATGCTAAAAAAAAGCTCCAGGAATTGTTGAAAACCACATACAGGACTGCTCCACAGTTTATATTGGACAAACTTTGACAGCTCAAAGTTGAGTATGTGGTGGTCATAATTGAAATGTGCGGTGAATCCTTACAAATAGAAACACATGCCGAATTATTGTCAACAGGTAATACATTTATACCTGCTGCTTGAGATCTCACGTATTACAACATTCATGATGGTCTGTGAAATCATTGCTAACATTACTGATGACAACTGAACTGGCATAATTGAAAACAAAACTGTGCATGGCGGTTACCTGAAATAACTATTCTTGAATTTCACCATTTTTTTTGTTTAAAGTCATTAGGTTTAAGCTGACATTGTCCCTAACTATATACTCACTTACACCTTCGTGTTTTTCAAGTGAATTTCTGACTTTTTTATTTTACTCAAAGTTAGATATTAGTACTATAACAATCTATACCATCACTTTAACCTTTGTTTTTTTTCAGTGAAGATATACATATAAATATTTCACAGAACAGCAGTGGTGGCTGATGAGTTTTGGAAGTGGTGGGGCATAAACCCATGCCCCTGTTTGCACCATGGAAGTGAGCACATATCTTGTGTGTGGAGAAAATGGTGCATTTGCCAGTGCTATTACCTTCTGGCTTTTTCCTTTTAGGAGCATGTGCCAGGCCATCAATATGTTTGGAATGTAAATTGTGCACCATGCACTGTGTAAACATCAGAGACCCTCCCTTCACTATTGTACACCAAATTATATTACTGCATTGAGAGGTATTTATTAAAATTATCGTTTTTAAGAAAGAACATAAAAACATTCACACCCTCCCTTACAACAATGTCATTAGTGTGGTTGCAGTAGGAGACCTAATGTAAAATTAACTCAAAAAACAACTATAATTTAAATATTTGTATATGCTCTCTTTCACGTAGATGAAGAGACACCAGGAATTCCTGTTCTTTCACTTTAAACACGTAAACCTGCACTACTAAGACCAATTTTGCTGATGCAGCGTACACCAGCCTGATTTAAAAAAGAACCATTTCACATAAAGCATTAATTTAAGCATGTGCAAAAGGAAGCAATGAAATGGAGGGCACAGAAGGATACAATATAATAGCCAGAAATCTACACATTCTTACTAGGGGAGTGCCTCCGTGAGTGCAGCATTCTATTTTTACTATCCCTGACATACTCAGGTCTTGGTGCTGCAGGCTGCCAGTTGCAAATGGGTCAGGTCAGTCCACATATAACCCCCAATCTGTGCTGTTCACCTCACAGCTAACAAGTCATTGGAATGATGCTGCCTCTAAACGTGACTTGCAAAAGCAGTCACACTCTGTTCTGGGTTGAATGTGCATTTTTACTATCAGTAAAAGTGTCACGGTTACTGCACGCTGTAGTCCTCCCCTCCCCCTCGAGGCAGGGTCTAACAGAAACACACCAATCAAGTGTGGAGTCTCCTGGGATAAGTGATGTGAAACCTCACGCAGGGCTTAGTCCTACAATGCAGGGCTTATTTGTACAACACCTGAGGCTGCGTCAATCAGCTGCGCCTCTGCCGTGCTCAATACCCACCTCAACAATACCCACCAAAGTGAAGATGAAGGGATGCAACAATGGTAAGCCAACATCATTTCTGTCAGATTCTGAGGTCTCAGGAAGTGCCTGATTGCCTAACCTTCGCTACATGCGAGAGTAAGGCAGCCTTGCGTTCTTCATTAAAGAGTTTGCTTTTACTCTCTGCCTGAGTTACTCTTTAAATTTATAACGGAGGTTGTAAAGCAGGTGAGGGTGGGCTACTATTTAAGAAACCACTACTGCAACAGATCCTGAGAGCTATAGACTTCCTGCACATAATGTACTTTGTTGTTCATTTCACTATGTGAGCCAGACCTGTACGAGTCGAAACATGTCATAATTTCTGCAACATATGAATGAATGAAGCAATAGGAAGCGTGGTGCAGCTCACATTTGTTCCTTGTTCTAAAGAATGGAATCTTTGCCTCAACAGAAATAATTAAATATATATTTAATATACACTACTATTTTAAATAGTGATGGTATAAGTATATATTTTTGAAATACTTAACTTATTTTCACAATATTCTGTTCCTCCATATTTTTGACTCAATAGTTTGGTACTTTGTATGTAAACTCAATATATTTTTGTCATGATGCTCTCAATCAATCAATCAATCAGTCAAACTTTTATAAAGTGCTGCTCTTCACCCGTGAGGGTATCCAGGTGCTGATGTTGTGTTCAGTCGAATAGCCAGGTCTTGAGTCCCCTTCAGAATTCTGCCAGGGAGGGCAATGTTTGTAGGTGGAGAGGTAGGTTGTTCCAGGCCTTGGTGATGTAGGAGAAGGGAACTACCTCAACTGTGGCTTTGACAAATGTGGGGTGTGTGTGCAACGGCCAAGGAGGCGGAGTGAAGATATCTGGTGGGTTGCTGGAAGTTCAGGGGGTGGTTGATGTATGCTGGACCCTGGTTGTGTAGGGCCTTATGGGTGTGTGTCAGTATTTTGAACTGGCATCTCTTCTGGACTGGGAACCAATGGAGGTTACTGAGGCGGGGTGATGCAGATCCATTTGGGGAGGCTGAGGATGAGACAGGCCGCTGAGTTCTGTAGGGTCTGGATTCTCCTGAGGAGTTGGGTGGTAATGCCTGTGAAGAGCATGTTTCTATAGTCTAGCCAGCTGGTGATGAAGGCCTGGGTGATGGTCTTCCTGGTGTTGACTGGGATCCATCTGAATATTTTTCTGAACATGCAGAGGGTGTGGAAACAGGAGGAGGCAACTGGGTTGATTTGGCACTTCAAGGTGAGCTTTCTGTCAAGGATGATGCCAAGGTTGTGAGCGTGGTCTCCGAGCTCAAGGGGACACCAGTTGTCCCACGGGGAGGTGTTCTTCTCAAAGACCAGTCCATTTGTGTGGTCCGTGTTGAGTTTCAGGCAGGTGGTCCTCATCCAGTCAGCGACATTGGTCATGGTGTTGTGGAAGTTTGTTCTCGATGTGGAGGGGTCTTCGGTAAGAGAGAGAATGAGTTGGGTGTCGTCCGCATAGGATATGATATTGAGTCCATGGGTCCTGACAATGTCGTTAGGGGTTTCTTTTAGAACTGAGATACAGTGTTGAATGCCACTCTGAGGTCGAAAAGATCAGTGCTACTGTTTCATCCCTGTCGAGGAGGGATCTAATGTAATTGGTGGAAGCTATCAGGGTGGTCTCATGCTGTGGTTGGGGCAGAAGCCGGATTAGGAGTTGTTGAGCAGGTTGTTTTTTTGTAGGCATTCAGTGAGCCGGTGGTTGATGGCCTTCTTGAGGACTTTGGCAGGGATTGGAAGCAGCGAGATGGAGTGGTAATTTTTTAGTTCACTGGGGTTGGCAAAGGATTTCTTCAGGAGGGCTCTAACATCAGCGTGTTTCCACCTGGGGGGAAAGTTGCAGTGGTGATGGAGACGTTGAGGATGTTGGTGAGTTCTGCACTGATTTCTTTGTTTCCAAGGTTGAAGAAATGGTGGGGGCAGGGATCCGTGGGTGTTCCTGTAGAGGATGGCTGTGTTGATCTGGTGGTGAGCTGGTTCCATGTGGAGATTGAGTGGCTGTTGTCCCTAGGCGGGCGAAGGTTGTTGAGGTCGAGGTCGGTTGGTTGGGGGGGTCAAAGTTGTTGTAGATGGTGGCTATCTTGTTTTGGAAGTATTCAGACAGGGTGTCGCAGAGTGCTTGGGATGGACAAACCATGTTCTCAGTGCCTGATGGGCATGGAAACTCATTTGAGATTTTTGAGAGTTTCTCAGTGTGGTTGGCGCTTGTTTCAATGCAGTCTGTGAGGGCATCTCATTTTGTGTCCTTGATGCGTTGGTGGTACTTGTTGAGAGCTGTTTTGTAGGTGGCTTAGTCGGTGGGGTCTTTGGTGGTGCACCATTCTTGTTCTAGTCATTTGCAATTGCGCTTGATGGTTCTGAGTGCTGGTGTGTACCAGCTGGCTTGTCTTGATGATCTGCTGGTTTTGTTTGGCTTCATTGGGGCGACTCTGTTGGTGCATTTGGTAATCCAGTCAGATTAAAATTTGGATCAGATCAGACTTGAAATTCTAGATGTCCTGCTCCAGGTGAGGTGCAGCATAGGTTTGACTTGTGTTGAGGGCCGCTGTGCACTGTGTCTCAGTCACTTTGATCCAGCTGTGGTGGGAGGAGATGGGGGGCTTAGTGATGGTGCATGGGAACCTGTGATGGTGACGTGGATGTGACGTAGTCAGTCCAGGTGAGTTCAGTGGCATGGCTGTACTTGACCTTGTCGCTGGATGTGACGATTTGGTCCACTGTGTGTCCTGCGCTGTGTGTGGAGTTGATGACCAGTTGGATGAGGCCAATGGTGCTCAAGCTTTCCAGGAGGTTGGAGTTGGCTTTGTTGAGGTCATCTAGGTGGAAGATGAGGTTGCTGACTAGTGCTTGGAATCAATAGCTAGACAGGCAATAAATTAAGAGATGGCATTGCAGAAAACAGGGCACGGTCCTGGAGGTCTGTAGGTGGGGGTGCCTCGAATGGTTGTCTGGGTGTCAGGTTAGAGTTGGAAGTTGAGGTGTTCCATGATTGATGTGGTGTTGTGAGCGTTCCAAGAGGTTTGTGGAGTTGGCAGCATTGGGGTTGTTGATTTGCAGAAAACAGGTCAGGGTCTCAGGGGTCTGTAGGCAAGGGTGCCTCTGATGGGCTTCGAGTTGGAGTTGGAACTTCCATGATTGATGTGGTGTTGTCTTCAGGGGTGGTGCATTGGATGGTTTCCTTGTGGATGATGGTGATGCCTCCTCTGTGTTTGTTGGTGTGGTCTCTGTGTATCATTTTGTAGCAGTCGTGGGTTGCAGAGGCGATGTTGGGGTTGAGGAGAAGTTGAGCCAGGTCTCAGAGATGAAGATCACGTCGGGGTGAGGGTGGTAATGGTATCCCAGATTTCTGTGGCATGTTTGCAGAGGGACCTGGTGTTCCACAGAATGTAGTGGAGCAGTTCCAGGGTGTTTGTAGTTCCTCAGTGGGTGTCACAAGGGTTCCTGTGCAGATGGGCAGTGCTGCATTGCAGGTGAAGCAACAGCCGAGGCAGGTGAAGGGTCCTTTGGTAGATCAGGGAGATGTGATGCAGCAATTGTTGTTGTTCTCACCTCTGGGGTCCAGCGTCCGGGGCTCATGGAAGAGTATCAGTGGGTGGTCAGTGGGTCAGGGTTCTTGGCCCTAGGTGCAGTCCAGGCACAGACGGGCACAGACGGGCTTTCCTTTGTGGCAGCACATCCACACTGCGGCCTCCATTAAGTAGGCCCTGGGGGAGGGAGGGGCACTAGGCAGCAGGAAGTGGGAAGCAGGAGAAAAGAAAAGGTGTCACAATATTGTTCTTGATATTCTGTTTTACAACCAGAGGCATGACTGTGACGTTGCGCTATCACATTGGTTTTAACTGTGTTAGTGCGTCTGACCTTGTTTGGTTTCTTATCTTTGATTTATCAGGGGACGCATTAGAGGTTCGATGGATCTTTTGACTGCGCTTAGAGTAACTCCCACCATAGGGCTCAATTTCAATACAAATCAATAACTAATATCAATCACAGCATCAATAATCTTGGGAGTCGGTAATTTCCCCTCACCATGACCCCTTTGGCCATGAATAACCACACCTTTATGTAAAAATTAAAACGTTTATTTCCCTATATTGACAATGCTAATATCACGTAACTTAGTCTCAAAATCAGATGATTTACATACAGAAAAACAGCGGTTGACCAAAACTTCTAAAGAATCTCAATTTAACTAAAGTGTGTATTGTTACACATTCTAGAATTACAGTACAAATCTCTAACAAGAATAACTGCGCAATAGAAATAGTATGCATTTAGAATCAGCAAAGAAACAACATCAACTGGTGTTAATAATTAGCAAACATTTTCTGTGAGTCTCCTAGCTAACCTTCCAATTAGACCAGCATGTTTGGGCTTCATGCAAACCAATTTAGTCAACACAAATTTGGAAAAACATCTAGCTATGGCTCTATCAAAATTAGCTGTTGGTACCTAGGAAACAACAGACAAATTACATCAAACACTAACATTGGATTGATACCTCTCCTCGGTATGGATCAGCAAGCTGCAACTGTCTTCATCAATTGGACATCTGTTCAGTCAGCGTCAGCATCGGACCATGAAAGGGTATGGTTCAGAACAAGGGGTCTCTAGGCTATCCGAACCATTTACAAAGCATAGTTTAAGGACCAGCATTCAGCATCAAAAGTCTAAGCAATAACGTTAAGGCTAGAATTCTCTAAGTAAAGGGATCAAATCCGAATGAGCATGAAAGGTGAGAATGATTGGAATGGCGTGCTTTTCACTGTGCAGTCAGGCTAAGTTTAAATCATCACTCTTCCCACGTTGCCATTGGTCAAAGAATCGTACGTTTACATTTAGTCCAATGAAAGTAGAACTTCAAATCTAAGATTTAACTAAACTGTCTTTCACATGTCTATGATTGGCTCCTCTTCCCCTGTTCCCATCGTCAGACTCGTCAGGGAACAATTTTGTATCTCTCTGTCCTTCAGTCAGTGCATCCATTGTTAGCTCCTGTGAACATCGCTTTCACACACATTAAACTTTGCATTGTATCAATAGCTAATATAGCATATTCTAGCAAGCAGTTTGCATGGGAAAAGAAAACCATCTACAAGTGTTTGGTCAAGGGAGTGAAACAATGCAAGTATTCATTTCTCTAAACAGCAATTTTACGTGAATTATTTAAGCAGTGCAACTTAACAGGGGGCTGTTCAACTAGGCCCAAGACCTCGCTAACTTAAGGCCTACAATTAATAAAGCACATACATAATCATTAATATAGCATACTACTACTTTAACCTAAACATGAGCACATCATTTCATATTAATATGCAATTAACAAGGACTCTTTGTGATTAAGGCGGCCACTCAGATAGATACATTTTCCAAGTTGTGAATTATTTTCTATATTAATTCATTTTCTATGCAGATTGAACATTCAGAATACATGAATATTTATTAGAAAAAAATCAGCGTTCACCACTGTTACGTCACTGACGCATGGCTACAATTTCCAATATGTTGTAGAAGTTTTGAGAGTCCTTTCTTCATGGCTCTTTGATTTCTTTTTGGACTCAGTCATGGAGGTCTTGGCTTTCCTTGTGCACTATGTGGAAGGGTGCATGTGGTGCCCCCCTTAGCCACTTATTCCTTGTTTTTATGCCTTGGAGGTCTAATGGGAAATCCATCTCTGTCCATGCTGAGTAAAGTAATTTTTAGCCAAACTCTGGGTCTTGTTGAACCTTGTAGTGAAAACATTTATGTGATCTCCCATATCGATAGCCCTTCCAATTTACTCAGTGCCAATGTATATCTCAAGAGATTGGCTCCTTTCACAGGGTTGCCCGGTGAGGAGTTGATATTAGTGTGCACTCAGTTTCCTGGTAACCCCTGCAAAAAAACAGGTTTCCAGCTAATTATTTGAAGCCTCTGTGCAGCTGATGACCATTACTGTTTGTGAAACTAGTACATCAGCAGCAGCCTCAAAAGCTTTGGGGTTTTTTATGAGCAGGAGGCAGCGTGTTAAAGTGCATCAGACTGAGCTTCAGAAAAAAAATTCTGGTACTGTGGCAAAGAAAACTATGTTATTCTACTAATGTCTGCTTGTTGGGATCCTTGCCACGAAAGAGACATCCATCGACATATCATTGTGTGAACGTTCTAATGGATGCATTGTATATATTGTTGGTCTTATGTCAAGGTAAACAATTGTCTAACCATTTTATGAATATTTTGTATTTCTTTGACGAGCTCTAGGTGTATCATACCCTACAGTGTATCACTGTAAAGCGGCCTGTTCCTTTCTAACAGGCTGGATTTTGTGGTGTAGAATGATTCATTTTATGAACGTTTTATGGAAATAGTCTGAAATAAACTTTTGAACTATACTTTTTATAGCGTATCTTCTGATATTCACACCTTCGAATGTACAAAGTGGCACAAAAATTAACTGCTTTTTGTAAACTGAAATCACTTTTGTAAACTCCGATTTCAGGGGACTTCTTAGTCTTGTAACTTTTAAAAATAACTCAAACCTTTAGGATGAACGTGCATGTAGCTAATTAATCAATATGCCAGCATGCAGGTTTACTCTGAAGAACGTCATCTGAATTCTCTAACGTAAAATTATGCTTCATCGGATACTCGCAATTTTCCTTAACCTCAATTACAACCCATTATGCCTGAATGGATATATAAATCATAATTAAGAGAAAAAGAGAAATTCCTGCATTTTTCTTACCAACTGTGAACACTTTACAAATGCATTTTCTCACTAGTTTTTTTATTGTTATAAATTGAAGTAATGCTATTGGCCTGACCAGCCTCCTGTAGCTGTGTACCCCAATCTGACTATAATCGTTTTAGTCAAGTGTGTGCTGTGAGGGTTGTTTTATCTTTTTATGCTTCTAACATGCTTGAACTCGAACTTCCGATAATGTAACTGAAAATGTACTGTCTACCATCTTGAAATCAGGCTGCACTACTCTCCCCGCTGCACCAAGCCAAGGTCATCCCAAATGTCTCAGACTATTGTTGACACCGGCTGTTGATTTTAGTGCTTGAATAAACTGTGAGGGCAACTGAATTCAATGCAGTAGTATTGTGAGAGAATCTGTGAATGTATTCTGTAGTCAAATGTTTCTTTTTGCTTGTCTCTCATTGGCGCATGTCCGGAGAACCATCGAACTGCTTAGTAATGTAGGAAATCCTTTCTCTAAAGTCCAATAGAAGAAGTACTTTCAAGCTCTAACTAGGGACACTGTTACTACTTTAATTTAGGCTGGATTTTACATTGAACTTTACAGAGTTCTTTGTACTCATGATCTGTATTCTTTATTACTAATCATGCTTAAGATATATTTCGTGTATTTTGCTTAGAAATTCTTTATATATACTCTTTAAAATCTTGACCTGTGTCTGTCTTTCTTGTTCAGAATGTCACAGCTACCATTATTGATTTGAGACCACCAGACTCAGAGACAAGTCCCCTCTGGGAGCACCAAAGTCCCTATAGGGACTACACCGATCCCGAGCAGTTGACGTGCTCTTGGTAAAGTTATGAGAAACTGGTTTGCAGGACGACAGATTTCCCCCAATGTGTGCCAAAGGTCCTGTCTGCACTGGAGCTTGACTTATGTGCTCTTCTGGTAAAGGGGTGAGACAGGTGACCTTCGGACTCAGCCGCCACCAACATTTCACCAGTTACTACACATCTATTACTTACCCATACTGGACCAAACCATGCATATTCTTACTGGACCAAATCATGCATCTCAATTGAGATTGTCAATAGGACACACCGACCTTGGAAGACTAAGAGAAAGGTTGAAAAACAACTTTCGGAAATTGCCATGACCTTCTGTTATTCCTGCTCATCCCACATGCAGGATTAAAGGCATGACAGCTCGAGGAGGCCTCCAGGTTGCTTTATGGATAATGCATCCCAGTTAAGTAATGGAACCAAAGGACTTCAATTCCCAGAACTAATTAAAAAGAAAAAAACAAGTGCATCATTTCTTGCGCAGCAAGGATGCTATCTTCAGAAATAGACACCTCTGCAAAACAACATAGGTTTGCACGCCTCCATGTACACATATGTAGCTACTGGTCAGTGGTTTATTTATGTTCAGAATCACTGGTTTGTGTGCATGCTCTGTACTGTGATTAGCTTAGATGTGCAAACTATGGTTTTCACCAGTTACTACACATCTATGAAGATGTTCACACCTTTGCATATGGCAAGGAAGATCAGAAAACGGGTTTTGACATATTCTGAATTATTCAGGAGGTAATTCAAAACTATTTGCAGGACATAACAGAAAGAAATACTAGTAAATCTGGTTTTAGCAGCTGATGTGTTCCTCAGCTTTACAGTTGCAATTGCAAACAGAGAATTATGTAAGATGTGGTCAGGCCAATGCTGCATTGTAATTCTTTATTTCTGATGCCCAATTTTCACCGATTACACATTTGTGGTCACTCTCCTGTACTAGGTTAAATTCCTAATGTCCAGATTTAGGGCTTGATTGGGAGTTTGGCCCCTAGGCCGGCAGTTTTAGGAGGGAGGGGGGCGGGCAGCACACTTGCACTCATTTTTTCACACACATGCATGCTTGCACATCCATTAATCCCTTAGCTGCCAGGCCTTTTCCCCCTCCTGTGCCAGGCCTTTTTTTGGCTATTTGGGGCAGTTCGTGCTTAGGCCCTCATAACTTTTTGTCCACATAAGCTAGCCAAGCCAAATTTGCGTCCTTTTTTTCCAACATCCTAGGGATTCTAGCGGTACCCAGACTTTGTGGGTTCCCCTGAAGGGGGCCAAGAAATTAGCCAAAATACTGTGAAAAGTTTGTTTTCTTTAAAAAAATGGGAAAAAGTGGCTGCAGAAGAAGGCTTGTGGTTTTTCCCCTGAAAATGGCATCAACAAAGGGTTTGCGGTGCTAAAATCACCAGCTTCCCAGCTTTCGGGAACAGGCAGACTTGAATCAGAAAACCCAATTTTTCAACACAAATTTGCCATTTTACTGGGACATACCTCATTTTTACAATTTTTTGTGCTTTCAGCCTTCTTCCAGTCAGTGACAGAAATGGGCGTGAAACCAATGCTGGATCCCAGAAACCTAAACATTTCTGAAAAGTAGACAAAATTCTGAATTCAGCAAGGGGTCATTTGTGTAGATCCTACAAGGGTTTCCTACAGACAATAACAACTGAAAAAGAAAAATATTGAAATTGAGGTGAAAGAAACGGAAATTTTTCTCTATGTTTTACTCTGTAACTTTTTCCTGCAATGTCAGATTTTTTAAAGCAATATACCGTTACGTCTGCTGGACTCTTCTGGTTACGGGGATATATAGGGCTTGTAGTTTCATCAAGAACCCTAGGTACCCAGACCCAATAAATGAGCTGGACCCTTCAGTGCGTTTTCATTCATTCATTCAATTCATTTTCTGAAATATAAAGAGTGAAAAATAGCTATCAAGAAAACCTTTGTATTTCCAAAATGGGCACAAGGTAAGGTGTTGAGGAGCAGTGGTTATTTGAACATCTCTGAATTACGGGGTGACCATACTAGCATGTGAATTACAGGGCATTTCTCAAATAGACGTCTTTTTTACACACTCTCTTATATTTGGAAGGAAAAAATGTAGGGAAAGACAAGGGGCAATAACACTTGCTATTCTATGTTCCCCCAAGTCTCCTGATAAAAATTATACCTCACTTGTGTGGGTAGGTGTAGCGCCCGTGACAGGAAATGCCCCAAAACACAACGTGGACACATCACATTTTTTTAAAGAAAACAGAGGTGTTTTTTGCAAAGTGCCTACCTGTAGATTTTGGCCTCTAGCTCAGCCGGCACCTAGGGAAACCTACCAAACCTGTGCATTTTTTTAAACTAGAGACCTAGGGGAATCCAAGATGGGGTGACTTGTGGGGCTCTGACCAGGTTCTGTTACCCAGAATCCTTTGCAAACCTAATACTTTGGCTAAAAAAACAAATTTTCCTCACATTTTGGTGACAGAAAGTTATGGAATCTGAAAGGAGCCACACATTTCCTTCCACCCAGCATTCTCCCAAGTCTCCCGATAAAAATGATACCTCACTTGTGTGGGTAGGCCTAGTGCCCGCGACAGGAAATGCCCCAAAACACAACGTGGACACATCACATTTTTTTAAAGAAAACAGAGGTGTTTTTTGCAAAGTGCCTACCTGTAGATTTTGGCCTCAAGCTCAGCCGGCACCTAGGGAAACCTACCAAACCTGTGCATTTTTTAAAACTAGAGACCTAGGGGAATCCAAGATGGGGTGACTTGTGGGGCTCTGACCAGGTTCTGTTACCCAGAATCCTTTGCAAACCTCAAAATTTGGCTAAAAAAACACGTTTTCCTCACATTTCGGTGACAGAAAGTTCTGGAATCTGAGAGGAGCCACAAATTTCCTTCCACCCAGCGTTTCCCCAAGTCTCCCAATAAAAATGATACCTCACTTGTGTGGGTAGGCCTAGCGCCCGTGACAGGAAATGCCCCAAAACACAACGTGGACACATCACATTTTTTGAAAGAAAACAGAGGTGTTTTTTGCAAAGTGCCTACCTGTAGATTTTAGCCTCTAGCTCAGCCGGCACCCAGGGAAACCTACCAAACCTGTGCATTTTTGAAAACTAGAGACCTAGGGGAATCCAAGATGGGGTGGCTTGTGGGGCTCTGACCAGGTTCTGTTACCCAGAATCCTTTGCAAACCTCAAAATTTGGCTAAAAAAACACGTTTTCCTCACATCTCGGTGACAGAAAGTTCTGGAATCTGAGAGGAGCCACAAATTTCCTTCCACCCAGCGTTTCCCCAAGTCTCCCAATAAAAATGATGCCTCACTTGTGTGGGTAGGCCTAGCGCCCGTGACAGGAAATGCCCCAAAACACAACGTGGACACATCACATTTTTTGAAAGAAAACAGAGGTGTTTTTTGCAAAGTGCCTACCTGTAGATTTTGGCCCCTAGCTCAGCCGGCACCTAGGGAAACCTACCAAACCTGTGCATTTGTTTTTAAACTAGAGACCTAGGGGAATCCAAGATGGGGTGACTTGTGGGGCTCTGACCAGGTTCAGTTACCCAGAATCCTTTGCAAACCTCAAAATTTGGCTAAAAAAACAAATTTTCCTCACATTTCGGTGCCAGAAAGTTCTGGAATCTGAGAGGAGCCACAAATTTCCTTCCACCCAGCATTCCCCCAAGTCTCCCGATAAAAATGATACCTCACTTGTGTGGGTAGGCCTAGCGCCCACAACAGGAAATTCCCCAAAACACAACGTGGACACATCACTATTTTTGACAGAAAACAGAGGTGTTTTTTGCAAAGTGCCTACCTGTAGATTTTGGCCTCTAGCTCAGCCGGCACCTAGGGAAACCTACCAAACCTGTGCATTTTAGAAAACTAGAGACCTAGGGGAATCCCAGATGGGGTGACTTGTGGGGCTCTGACCAGGTTCTGTTACCCAGAATCCTTTGCAAACCTCAGAATTTGGCTAAAAAAACACGTTTTCCACTCATTTCGGTGACAGAAAGTTGTGGAATCTGAGAAGAGCCACAAATTTCCTTCCACCCAACGTTCCCCCAAGTCTCCCGATATAAATGGTACCTCACTTGTGTGGGTAGGCCTAGCGCCCACGAAAGGAAATGGCCCAAAACACAACGTGGACACATCAAATTTTTTCATAGAAAACAGTGCCTACCTGTGGATCTTGGCCTCTAGTTCAGCCGGCACCTGGGGAAACCTAGCAAACCAGCGCAGTTTTGAAAACTAGAAACCCAGGGGAATCCAAGATGGGGTGACTTGTGGGGCTCTGACCAGGTTCTGTTACCCAGAATCCTTTGCAAACATCAAAATTTGGCCCAAAAAACACTTTTTCCTCTCATTTCAGTGACAGAAAGTTCTGGAATCTAAGAGGAGCCACAAATTTCCTTCCACCCAGCGTTCCCCCAAGTCTCCCGATAAAAATGGTACCTCACTTGTGTGGGTAGGCCTAGCGCCCACGAAAGGATATGGCCCAAAACACAACGTGGACACATCACATTTTTTCACAGAAAACAGAGGTGTTTTTTGCAAAGTGCCTACCTGTGGATTTTGGCCTCTAGCTCAGCCAGCCCCAGGGGGGGCAGAAATGGCCTAAAATAAACTTGAGCCCCCACCCCCCCAAACCCCCCTTGCCTACGGGGTCGCTCCCCCTGCGTGAAAAAAAAAATCCCAGGTGCCTAGTGGTTTCTGCCCCCTTGGGGGCAGATTGACCTAAAATCGGCCAATCTGCCCCAAGAGGGGCAGAAATGGTCTAAATACAATTTGCCCTCCAGGGGAGCGACCCTTGCCTAAGGGGTCGATCCCCATCTCTAAAAAAACAAAAAAAACAAAAAACAAAAAAAAACACACAAAAAAAATTTGCCCTGGCATCTGGGGGGGCGGGGGGGGCAGAAATGGCCTAAAATAAATTCGCTCTTCCCACCTCCAACCCCTCCCTCCCCCTGCGTGACATTGGCACCAAAAAAAAAAATCCCCGGTGCCTAGTGGTTTCTGCCCCCTTGGGGGCAGATTGACCTAAAATCGGCCAATCTGCTCCCAAGGGGGGCAGAAATGGTCTAAATACAATTTGCCCCCCAGGGGAGCGACCCTTGCCTAATGGGTCGCTCCCCATCTCTAAAAAAACACAATTTATTTTTTTGCCCTAGTGGTTTCTGCCCCCAAGGGGGGCAGAAATGGCCTAAATATAATTTGCCCCCTAGGGGAGCGACCCTTGCCTAAGGGGTCGCTCCCTACCTAAAAAACAACAAAAAAAAAACAAATAGAAAATAAAATAAAAAATGATCCCGGGTGCCTAGAGGTTTCTGCTCCCCCTGGGGGCAGATCAGCCTAATAATAGGCCGATCTTCACCCGGGGGGGCAGAAAAGGCCTTCCAAAAAAATGTCCCAAGGGTTCGCTCCCCTATGTCAATTTCAACAACGACAAAAAAAATCCCTGGTGTCTAGTGGGCGTTTCAAAAGCCGGATTGCAAGCAATCCGGCTTTTGAAACGCTTAGAGAGACTTCAAACGGAAATACATTTCCTTCCCTTTGAAGCCTCTCTGGGCCTCCCCCACGTGATCCTCTTTCAATCGCGCTGGAAACTGAGCTTCCAGTGCAATGGGGGAGGCCTTGTGACAAATCAGCGTGCGCTCGCGCGCTGACGTCACAGGGGGGTGGGAGGGATCGAGGGTGGAAGGGGAAGGGCTTCCCCTTCCATCCCTGCCTTGGACGAGTGGGTGGGGAGCACAGGAGGGGAGCACTAGCGCTCCCCCCAGTTCCCGGGTGTAGGACGAGGTGACACTCATCAACATTCAAACATGCACACATGCACCAAACATTCATTTAAGAAGATCACACACACACTTACCTTCAGCCTCGGTCCCAGGAGGGTTGGGACTGCTGCCTTCCCTCACTGGCTGACCTTAGGTCAGCCAATGAGGGAAGGCAGCAGTCCCAACTTCGTCACAGAGTGGGATGGGGTCAGTGAGACTTCTGACTCCACCCCACTCTGTGACGAGGTGTTACTGATTGACACTCGCCCTGGGCGCTTCAGGGCTTAAACCTGAAGCACCCAGGTCGAAGTCAATGGGTGACGCTTCCCTTGTCACGCGTGGGAGAGCCTCGTGGCACCTTTGCTGAGCCGAGGAGGTCACGCCCACAGGAGCTGTGACCTCTTCAACCCAGCAAAGTTCAGCTCAAGCAGCCAGGAGTCTGCGCAAATCGCGCATGTCTGCTCCTGGCTGTCTGACCTGAACATGAAGAGTGTCTGTCAGGCTGACCTTTGTTCAGCCTGACAGACACTCTTCATGAGGGGCAAAAGGTGGGGGGGCGTGGCCCCTCCGCCCTAAAGGACGGGCTGCGCCTGCTGATAGGTAATCTCATTTGTGATGGATATCTTGTCCACCACATTACAAGTGTCATATGATATAATGCACTTCTAAAATGGCAGACGGATATCTTACTCATTTGTGCGGATTTGACTCACCCACCAGACTCTACATCAGGCCCATAGATGGTTCTTTCATTATTTTTTTTTACTGCACATTAGTGCATATAGATTTTATCATTCAGGAACACGTCATATATGTTCAAGTTATGTAACATTCTGTAATATTATATGTTTATGTTTTGTTTGAAATACTTGCATAAATGCAAAAGCGCAAACTAATAAACAAAAGCCTTCTTGACACTGATAGCTAACATGGGCAGGGGTGGTCTAGCGAGAGCACCAATATTGGGTACTTACAGTGCTATCTACTGTCTGGCATTCTGTGAAACACACTTGTTCTAGCATTCATGTTCTCATATGATCCGTCACAGCTTTTCAGTCTGCTTCCTACAAGTAACGTCTTTCACTAATGTTCCTTATATTAAGAGCCATATGGTTTACTTGTGAGATCACGAGTCTTCCTATCATCTCACAGTACCACACTGGTCTAAGGATTAGGTTCCATCGATTATCAGGTCAAATACTCACGAGATTGCATCCTATCTCATGACTAATTCACAAGAGAGTTTCCTTATTTGTTTTGTAATATTAATATAGTCTCTCTTTGTAGCAACTCAGATGGAGGCTTTTTCAGGAGACCTGGCTAATAGTCTGTTCCTCATCCAACTGCCTTTGTGACAACTGACACACATAAACACACAGACACACAGACCCACACCCTTCAGTAGTGTATACTTTTTTCAATTGTCAAGAGTTTATTTATTTACGAATACATTCTCAAGTTTAATAAATGAATAATGTACATTAAACTTAATTGAATAATTTACTATTAAATTATTATTCACTTCTTTATTTTCAATTAGTTTATCAAGTAAATCTAATTAACATTTTAACTCTCAAATTAATTATAATCAGAATGAACTACTTTATTTTACTACCAAATTAATTAATATTAACTTCACTTTATTTTAACTATTAAAAAAAAAAATTGAGTAATCAAATATACATATATATATACATCTGAGCATACATACATGAAATATATCTATCTCTCTAGCTATACAGCCATATCTATATCTATATATTGATATCTATATATATAAATTCAACGAAAAACAAAGGTTACAGGTACATTATGGTTAGGAAATAGAATTTAAAAAATCTTAGAAATTCACTGAAAAAAAACAAAGGTTACACAGACGTTATAATTAGATTCAGATTTTACAGGCACAAAACCATAGAAATTAAACAGTTATAGTTACACTTATCTCAAGAAAGTATAGCTCATGCCTAAGGTAACTATAACTCACTATCCCACCATGCACAGTTTTCTCATCAATATTTCTTTTTGCAAATGTTGCAGTTATAAGTGATGTTATAGAAGTTGTTATAATTGATGTAATACGTGGGGCAAGTAGCAGTGCATACAAGGGCTTGAGTTATTTGTTACCTTAGGGCACAGTGTGGATCTGTATAAAGTGCTAAGTGACAATTTAAGGAGATACAATAGGAAAACAAACAGGCTACTTCTTTGAAAAACTAAGATAATGAAAGAATGGAACAGTGTTGAAAACAAAATGAAACAATGGCAAGCTGGACAATCTAATTTGAGCCACTCTGCCAAGGATTATGAGAGGAAGAAACTTTAATGGGAGAAACTTTATGGATTAAAGTTCTATAGTTAAAATCATAAAGATCAGACGGATTTGATCTAATGAAAATCCCTAAATAGCTCATAGCTCAGTTATTAATGTAAAGATGCATCAAGCTCCCGGTTTGCATTTCTTAAATAGCGAATTTTAAGAAATCGCTATTTAAGAAATGCAAAATGAGATGTCTGAAAATTGCGATGGGTAATAGCAATTTCTTAAAAATCACAATTGCAATTTGCGAGTTCTAAATATCGTCTCGCAAAAATAGTGAATCGGTATTTGGAAATCACAAATTGCGATACCGGCAATCTGGAACAGCCTGATGACATCACAACCAGGAAGTGAGTCAGTGCATGCTGTTTCCAGAAGACCCACCATAGGAGCAGGCAGAGAGATCCAGCCAAGCACCAGGGAGGCAGTCTTGAGAGTCAGCCAGGACCAAACAAAACACTGGATACTGATGGGAATGTGAAGGAGAAAGGAGAGAGGAAGTGCAAACTTAAATTCAGTGAGCAGGATTTGGAGGTGCTCACAGGTGGTCAGGAACCTTGACAAGTTATTTTGAAAACACTCACTACAGGTGCCGGAAAGTGAGAAGAGAAAAATGTGGTCAGACATCCAGAACAAAATATGCACAATCGTTGCGAATCGCTCAATCGAGGAGATACGCAAGCGCTGGTACGACTTGCGTTCACATGCCAAAGTAAGGGTAGCAATCCGGCTGAAGGAGGCAAGGAGCACTGGAGGAGGACCACCCACCCAGACACCGTCTACACCAATGGAAGACATGGTGGAGTCCACACTGCTTCCTGAAGCTGTCAGTGGTGTCACTGACATTGACACCTCAGGCACACCCAGCACCAGAAAAGGTAAGGGCAGTAATGATGTGTTTCCCCATATGTGCATGTACAAATGGCCCTTAGAAAATAGCTATGGCACTATGCAGTGTGATAAGTAGTCCATGCAACATGTTACATACAACACAACAATGCATTATGGGAGTGAAAGTCCACACCCCTAAAGTGCATCTACCACATAAATAGTGAGATAGTGTAAAACCAAACAGATACACGACAAAAAAAACTTTCAGAGATACTATGCCAGGGTAAATGTAATCCTATTACGCAACTGTGAGAGTACACATCCAAGAATGACATACTGCGCATTGTTGTTGCAGATGTTCCAGGCCCTGGCGCAGCAGAAGGAGGATCTGTGGGGGATTGTGAAAGTCAGCCACAGTCCGACTCAAACACCAGTGAGTCCATCATACAAGCGCCAACTAGAAACAGGGCAAGAGTGCTACCCCTCCCTGAGTATAACCTGGCCTCGGATGAAGTACCCACACTACCTCCAGAGGATAGAAGCACCCACAGACTGCAGTCCGTACCCCAGCCTTTGCCCACCCCCCTCAGGAGGTGTCGTGAAGAAGGCAAACAGTGCACAGAGGAAGGAGAGGGGCCATCACTGTTTGGTGGCCTTGAGGCTTCCATGCTGAAAGTGCACCGCCTGCAATGTAAACACATGAGGTCAATGCACAGGCAGTTGGTGCCAATCGATCATAACATGGGAGCAATGCACAGCCAGTTTGGGTCTCTCAATGACAACATGTGATCAATGCACAAGCAGTTTGAGTCTCTCAATGATAACATGGGATCAATGCACAAACAGATGGAGCTTCTCAATTACAACATGTGCAAGCTGCATGAGGGACAGCAAACAGCAGACGAACATGCAAAGGAGATGACAAATGCCATTAGGGAACTCTGTAATGTGATACAGCAGGAGCATGTCAGCCACCGTAGGCACCATCACCAATTGATGGGCAGGTTGGATGGCTTCTGCAGATCTGGCAATCAGCTCACTACCACAACTGCTTTGGTGTCATCACGTGCTGTGGGCATGCAAGTGGAAATGAACATTGCAGTCGGGACGTTGCACGAGGATTAGTGCAAACGACAATGTTTTGGAGACAAAGCAGACAGCCCGGAGTGCTACAAACAGCGAACTGGGTGGTGGGGATAGTGAGGAGCTCTCTAGCCTCAGCAGCCTTACAGCCCCTGTGATGGATCCTAGGTGTTGCAGTACCAGACACAGTACTGTCTCGGAACCCGCAACAAGAGGTGCCACCGAGACCACTGAGCACTCAAGTGGAGTATGTGGACGTAGAAAGTAATGTTGAGAGGTACAGGGGACTTGCATATCATGTAGCAATGCAGTGATGCTATGATGCTAATAGTGTGACACTGTAACTAGGACCTGTTTGTGTATAGTGCTTACTTATGTCCTAATCACACATATATTACCTGAAGTCAAGGCAATAAAGATGCTACCTACAGCAATACATAAAAGTTGACGTGGTGTTGTCATTACTTACATCAGAAATAGTTGTGTGTGATCTCAGCACGTCTTTGCCTGCCCTCTGCTGCACTGCTTCTGTCTGCTGGGTGAAGTGGTGGCAAGGGATCATCATCCTCATCGGAGTCAGGCTCTGTGGGTTTCACTGGTATGCCCCTCGTTGCGATGTTGTGCAACATAGCACATTTAGCCACTATTTTGCAGGTGTTTTTGGGTCTGTATTGCAGTGCATCACCACTCTTGTGCAGGCCTCAGAAACGGCTCTTCAGCAGACCGAAGGTCCTCTCTACAACGCTGCTTGTCATCCTGTGCTGCATTGTACCTCCTTTCGCCTGGCCTGGCAGGTTTAAGATAGGGTATTAGGATGAAGGACCGCACTGCATAGGCACTGTCTTCTAGAATGACAGGAGAGTAAATAGAGTAATTGTTATCTGTGACATCACATATACATTAAGGCAACATTGTTAACTGTTACATTACCAAGCAAGTATCCTTTGCCAAACTCCCCAGCAAGTAGTCTTGTGTATATTCCACTGTGTCTGAAGATATAGGAGTCATGTGTGCTACTTGGGTATCTGGCCACAAGATCCGTTATAACGTTAGAGGCATTGTATGTTCGTGGAATGCGTACTCTTCCTGTTCTGATAAACATACTTTGTGGCAGATGGTGGACAGATAGCTACATGTGTCCCATCGATGCAGCCAATGACTTGTGGGAATTGGGCAATGTGGTAGAAATTGTTTTTGGCATGTTGCAAATCCTGTGGAGTGTTGGGGAATCTTATGTGCAGATGGATTTTGCTAAGAATGGCATTGAGGAATGCATTGAAGAAGAGTGACAGCGCACTCTGTGAGACACCTACAGCTGCTGCTATGACCCCTTGATGGCTCCCTGAGGCTAAGAGGTGCAGGGAGCATAATACCTGCACATGGGTGGTATGCTATTGGTCCTGTGTGTTTTTTGCTGCAGTAGGGGTTGTAGATCAGCTATAAGGTCAAGTCATGGCTGAGTTTAACCTGTACTTATCGAACATCTCTTTCTCTGTCTGGTCAAAAAGAGTAATGCACACTTTGGAAAAGCGCTCCTGTCTCCTCCTCCCTATCCTCAAATCTGTCAGGATCCTCATCCTCCTCGCCATGATGTAGATTGCAGCCATTGTGGAAAAGAGGCTGAATCATTCTGGGCCTCTTTATATAGGTTGCACCTGTTTACCACCTGATATCAATTACTGGTAAATTGCACGCGCAAAAACCCATTCTGCGAATAATCGCAATTTGCGACTTGTTGATGCATTGCATTGCGATTCGGGTTTTGCGAATCGCAGAATGCGATTTGCAAGTTCATGCTGCTATTTGTGAATCACAGTATGCGATTTGCAATGTCTCGTCGCAATTGTAAAGAATCGTTATTTTTTGCAATTCCTTAAAATTGCACAGCGAATGCACTTCATACATCGTGAAAGGTGATTTTGCATTCGCAAACGGTGGAATTTACCAATTCGAACTGTTTGCAAATACATCTGGCCCTAAATGTCCTCAAATTCTGTATCTAACGAGCCTCTGGACTTGTAATAAAATGCTGGTTTTCCTCACAAGAATAGTGAAAAAAAGTCCTGATTTTATTAAGACTCAGAGACAAATAGTATCCCTCCTCATCCATGTCTTGTCTGTTGTTTTGTTTCGCTCTCATTTACTTTATATTCATTGTTAGAAATGGAGTCTTTGGTTGGCCATGTCCAAGCAAGGACCCTCACTCTAGTCAGGGTAAAAGAGAATCACCCTCAGCTAACCCCCGCTTGGTAGCTTGGCACAAGCAGTAGGCTTAGCTTCAGAGTGCTAGGTGTAAAGTATTTGTACCAACAATGAAACACTACAAAGTGACACAACACAGGTTTAGAAAAATAGAAAACGTTTATCGAAACAAAACAAGACCAAAATGACAAAAATCCACAGTACACAAGTCAAGATATCAATTAAAAATCAAAAAGAGTCTTCATGTAATTTTAAACACAGCGCTAATGCGGTTAGCGAGGAAATGTATCCGGGTGCATGAAAAATAACCCAGCCCGGGCGAGTGTGTGTCAAAAAGGGCTTGCGATGCGTCGATATCACTCACGAGTGAGACCGTGCATCGTTTCTCCTTCAGTCGAGTCGGTGTGCATTGTTTCTTCTCTCCGCAGGAGAGCGATGCGTCGATTTGAACCACACTCTTGTGTGGGCAGGCCCAGCGATGTTTGCGTCGGAAATCCTGCTGCATGATGATCCAAAAACCACGCAGCGCGGGTTGCGATCCCACCAGCCTCCGTCAGCGATGCTGCGTGTTGTTTCTCCAGCCGTGTGCATCGATCTTCCAGCCGCGCTGCAAGCGAGCATTGATTTTCAACCGCTAAGCCTGCGGCGCGTCAATTTTTCAGCTGCGGATCGGAGTTGCGTCGATCTTTTCCTCGCATGGCGGTCGGTGAGTGGATTTCTCACTCTTGGGCTGCCAGCTTCTCCTTTCAGGGTCCCAGGAACTGGATGGGCACCACTTGGTAGGGTAGGAGTCTCAGCAGAGGCTCCAGGTGCTGACAGAGAAAAGTCTTTGCTGTCCCGGAGACTTCAAACAACAGGAGGCAAGCTCTAAATCAAGCCCTTAGAGAGTTCTTCACAAGAAGGAAGGCACACAAAGTCCAGTCTTGTCCTCTAGCACAGGCAGAAGCAGCAACTGCAGGATAGCTCCACAAGGCACAGTCACAGGCAGGTCAGCTCTTCTTCCTCAGCTCCTCAGCTCTTACTTCAAAGAAAAGTCTCTCTTGTTTGTGAAATCCTGCCTTGCCCAGACCAGGCCCCAGACACACACTAGGGGGTTTGAGACTGCATTGTGTGAGGACAGGCACAGCCCTTTCAGGTGTGAGTGACCACTTCTCCCCTCCCTCCTAGCAGAGAAGGCTCATCAGGATATGCAGTCTACACCCTAGCTCCCTTTGTGTCACTGTTTAGTGAGAGGTGCAAACAGCCTAACTGTAAAACTGACCCAGACAGGGAATCCACAAACAGGCAGAGTCACAGAAATGGTTTAAGCAAGAAAATGCCCACTTTCTAAAAGTGGCATTTTCAAACACACAATTTTAAAATCAACTTCACTAAAAGATCTATTTTTAAATTGTGAGCTCAGAGACTCCAAACTCCACATGTCTTTCTGCTCCCAAAGGGAATCTACACTTTAATCATATTTAAAGGTAGCCCCCATGTTAGCCTATGAGAGGGACATGCTTTGTAACAATGAAAATCAAATTTAGCAGTATTTCACTGTCAGGACATACAAAACACATTACTATATGTCCTACCTTAACCATACACTGCACCCTGCCCTTGGGGCTACCTAGGACCTACCTTAGGGGTGTCTTACATGTTAGAAAAGTGAAGGTTTAGGCCCGGCAAGTGGGTACACATGCCAAATCGAATTTATAGTTTAAAAATGCACACACAGACACTGCAGTGGCAGGTCTGAGCCATGTTTACAGAGCTACTAATGTGGGTGGCACAACCAGTGCTGCAGGCCCACTAGTAGCATTTGATTTAAAGGCCCTGGGCACCTCTAGTGCACTTTACTAGGGACTTACTAGTTAATCAAATATACCAATCATGGATGAACCAATTACATGCACATTTTGTATAGGAGAGCTTGCATCTTAGCACTGGTTAGCAGTGGTAAAGTGCCCAGAGTAACAAAAACAGCAAAAACAGAGTCCAGCACACATCAACAACCTGGGAAACAGAAGCAAAAAGTTAAGGGAGACCACAAACTATTTTTCATTCTTTTTTCAGTTTCAATTGCTACAACTTCTGATGCATCCCAAAGTTTCATCTAAATAGAACACGTATGAAAGTCAAGCATCCAGGCTCCTTGATATTCCTGAGGAGTCATTTATGAGTTTGGAAGATGTTTGGTATATTGTTTCTGTAGATTTCTTCTGAACAATGTTCTCCATTTCATTCATGGAGTTAAATTTGTCTTCACATCATGAAATGAGGTTGGTACTTTCTTCTGACTGTTATATATAGACTACGCTCTTGAAAATCAGGGTTTGACTTCTTTATTACTGTTTGGAAAATCTGTCTTCTATTAACAAATGAGAAAACATCATACCCTAAAACAGATCCAAAATAGTTGGGTTTATTTCAAGGTTGTAATGCACTTTATAAGATAAGATTTTCTATGTAAATCTCAAGATGCATTAAAGAATTGGCTCACCAGTGAAATCAAACATACAAAGAATCAAGCACATCATTACTTATAAACAATTTTTTTTATTTATTAGATTTATTATTATTTATTAGATGTAAGCATTGAACCTATCAGTGACCTTACCTGCACCACTCTAGTGGAGGCACAAAACCCCAACACCATCTACTTACTGTTGAAGACTCCATTTTTATTGGTCCATGGCAGGATGAGGTAGAGGTCGAATGATGTCAGACAGAGGTTTTTCAATTTTGGCAATGACATATGTCTAAAGAATTGCCCCCACCCCCACACACACACGTGCACATGCGAAATCATTAGAAACAAGACATTAAACCAACCACCCTTCCTTATTAATGACACCTTATGTAGAAAGAACAGTGAAGCTTGCACTGCAATGGGGGTGCTCAGATTCCTGGATATTAATTTTTCTGCAGTATCTAGCTCTGATAGTAATTAAATTCTGTCTCATGATTTAACAGTAGAACATTATGGGGGTCATTCTGACCCTGGCGGCCGGTGGCCGCCAGGGCCACCGACCACGGGAGCACCGCCAACAGGCTGGCGGTGCTCCCACGAGCATTCTGACCGCGGCGGTTCAGCCGCGGTCAGAAGCGGAAAGTCGGCCCGCTGCTCGGGGGAATCCTCCATGGCGGCGGAGCGCGCTCCGCCGCCATGGGGATTCTGACACCCCCTACCGCCATCCTGTTCCTGGCGGGAAACCCGCCATGAACAGGATGGCGGTAGGGGGTGCCGCGGGGCCCCCGTAAGAGGGCCCCACTGTGTATTTCAGTGTCTGCAATGCAGACACTGAAATACGCGACGGGTGCAAACTGCACCCGTCGCACCCCTGCAACTACGCCGGCTCAATTCTGAGCCGGCGTCCTCGTTGCAGGGGCATTTCCTCTGGGCCGGCGGGCGCTCTTTTGGAGAGCGCCCGCCGGCCCAGAGGAAATGTCTGAATGGCCGCCACGGTCTTTTAACCGCGGTGCGGTCATTTGGCGGCTCCCTCCAGGCGGGCGGCTCCCGCCGCCCGCCGGGCTCAGAATGAGCCCCTATGTGTGTTCTGTGGTTCTAATCAACAAATTAACACACAGCAAGTATAATTATAGCTCGCTTAACTTTGCAGTTTCAATCATTTAATGCCTTCCGAGAATTCTTCTTCTTATGACTGATTACACATACAGAAGTTCCAGCAGGATATTGTTTTTAAGAAAAACAGCGGTTGTAGTCTTAAGTTACTGTGTTGTGGAAGGTGCAGCAGTAATGCCATGCCACTCGTGGAATCAAACACTGGTGGAAGATTTTGCATTTATTTCCTTGGTCTGTCTGGTGCTCTCAATCAGCATATATTTGTAGATCCTTTAATAAACCTTCCCCTGTTCACCATAGATTGCTGGTCAGTACGAAACCATCTCTAGCCTGCATGCGGTGAACGGGAAGCTTAGGTAGCTACGTGAATCAGGTTCAAACACTGAACGTTCCAAAAGTGGACAATACATGATCTCTCAGGTTTCCCTCTGGGAAATCTGGTTCCTCACCAGAACCTTACATGCCCATGTGTCGTCAGTGCACCACTTGCCCTAACACAGTTCTCCACGTTTGTTTACTGATGTTCAATGTCTGTGACATTGACGAAAGACTCCGTGGTGCTGTCCTCTCTTTGACGCACACATCTCTATTCCAATAACGATGCCTTGTTTTGGTTCATAATGATGTTTATTTTAGACAAGTCTCAAACATGTTACATGTCTTAACTTGCCCATGCTTTAGAGAACACAACGGCTGCTGCTCATCTCCTAAGCACACAGCTTATTGGCTGGAAAAATGAGTATTTACTCTTTGTGTCTGAATGGAGCAATTAACAAGTGCATGAGACACCCAATGAAGTGAAATTATTAAAACCAGTTTGGGAACATTGTGTGGCATATAAGGTTTGATGCGGCAACTATGGTAAAACTGCAATTTTGTGTCGTTGCAGAAGTGTATAATCGTAGGGACTGTTGCATAGAATCACGCCATTTCAATAGTTAGATTTTGAGTCCATTGTTGTGCACAGCAATTATTATGAAGTGAATCGCTCATTCATTTCTCACCTCTCATTCTCAAAGGAATTTATATATCATGTTAGCTTATATGACCAAGCCAGCTGAGTGGTATTTACGCTTTCTTCCTCAGATTTAGGGAGGTTGAATTTTATCTGTAGTACTGAAAAACGTGACTTGCTGGTAGGGCATAACGTTCTGCAGTAGGTGCAGTAACCTTTTGAGCTTTCCTACCAACAATTCTGCATATTTGTATTAGACACATCTCTTCCTTTACATTTTCCACTGTACTAACATATTTCAGCGTCATCTGCTTTATCTCTTCTCATTGTCTCAGAAATCCTCAACATTTCTCTAACTTTAACCGAATGTTTCCAGCAAAGCCATAAAATAGAATCTGATACCATCAGAAACTTGCAAATGCAAATTTCACTAAACAATAACCTAGGAACCAAATCGGACCTTTTTCAATCGTTCCAACACAGCTGAGAAAATCCATATGAAATACTAGTGACTTTCATGAGAACACAAGAAATTCCTGAAGGTTAAGGAATAAATGTTCACCTTTAAAATGTTTTGTTGTATAGCACATCCATACACCGCACATCATATGTTGGCATTGGTATACTGACCTGATCAATTCTGCACCTAGATTGCCAAAATACCTTATGGCACCCTGTTTGAACACAATTCAACTAACATCGATTGCCCCACACAAAACCACAATGTTCTGGAGCCAACAAAATAACACAGTGCACTCATAAAACAAAAGGAAATCTCCAAGCTATAGTGTCAGGCTAAAGAAAAACCTACATGTTGTACAAACAGATCTCCTCCAGAGTTCATATGAGTATGACAACAAAGGAACCAGAGCTGAACACATCCGAAAGTCACAGTGAACATGGCAAGCAGTGAAATTCATACCATTGATGCAACACATATTGGAGCATAATAATAAAAATTATCTAACATACAAAATAATTATGAAATAGCTAAACAGAAGTCCAATTTCATCCATGATGCCACGGTATCATCTTGCCCTTTAAAATGCGGGGGGGGGGGGGGGGGGGGGGTGATGCAGATATCCTTAAAGCTGATTGGCTTCAACCGTATATAGCTTTGCTATCACCATTATGGAGCCGACGTGGTGAGACTCTTGAAACAACTACTGCAATACAATAACTCTTTATTATTATTTCCATTTGTAAAATGCAACTGTTACCAAACGGTATCCTGGCGCTAATAAGGCGTCAACAGAAAACAGTATATTGTCCACCAACAAATCCACTCTAAATGGAAAGTGCATGAAAATACCAGTGAGACCAATACTCTCTAAGAAGATAACCTGTCTGCAAACACGCAGAAGGCAATAGCCACAATGGAATAAGCAGGGTCTGTAGGCAGCAAACATATATTAAATCGTATTAGATCCTGATCCTTACATGATTCTCACCTACTCTCATGCCGTGCTTTTGTCTGCATCTGTCCACCTCTGTGTTTCAAAATAATTCAGTTTAAAAGGCAACACTGACAAGAAAGACAAATTAGCTGATCAAGGTGCAACTGCACCTTTCCTTGCTGATCAGAATTCCAGTCCACCCAGCGGCCCTCATTCAGAATACTGGAGCCCCTTCCAATGAATGCAGCCAATATACATGTATTTCTTACAGCCTTGGTAAAGTGACTGTGTGATGAAACACGTGTTGGCTGTGTTTGATTGACTGTATTTCTGGACACACCACTATTGGTCCGAATAAACAACTCTCTGGAACACTAAGAAGAGTGCTGTACTATTTATCAACGGATTTGCTACACATAAGCTTGTACCCGTTCCCGTTACTTCTTATGCTTTGAGTGCTGTGGTTGCATTTGTTTACAACACACAGGGATGCTATAATGGTTAGTGACCAGCAAGTGACTAAGGGCCAGATGTATCATCACGGCCCTTTGCGATTCGGAAATAGCGATTTTTAAGAAATCGCTATTTCCGACTCGCAAAGTGCCATGTATCACATTTGCGATTCGGTAATATCGATTTCTTAAAAATCGCAAATGCTATTACCGAATCGCAAATTGCGATACTGGCCTGTTGGCCCATATCTGCGAATTTTTTGCATTTCCAAAATTGCGATTTCTGAACCAGAAATCGCAATTCTGGAAATGCAAAACCCCAGGGTGCTGGGGGCCTAAGGCCCCCTCTGCTGCACCCCAAAAATGTTTTGGGGGACATGTAAGGTACACACATGCCAAAAGGGCATGTGTGCTTCACATGTACAATTTAAAAATGCATTTTAAATGCATTTTTAAATTTTGCACCTGGTTACCACCTGGTTTCTTTTAATGGTATTTTGCATGTGTAAAATGCCTTTCTGCGAAAAATCGCAATTTGCGATTTTTTGCTGCATCTCCTTGCGATTTGGATTTTGCGAATCGCAAATTGCGACTCGCAAAACCAGGTCGCAACGCAAAAAATAAAAAATTTTGCGATTTCTTATTTTTGGTCTGCAAATGCCTTTCATGCATCGCAGACCAATTTTTTGCACTCGCAAACGGCCGATTTTTGCGATTCGCACCGTTTGCAAGTGCAAAAAAGTTTCAGACATCTGGCCCTAAATCCATGGAGGCCACCAGATAAGCAGAAGCAATCAAAATGCCAGACTCATCGTAGAAGTGACTTGAAGAATTGAGCATACGAGGAAGACTGTTTCTCCATTTAATTTCTGTAGTGCCTAGGCCTTAATGGAGAACAAAGCTCTTGAATTTTTAAGTTCAAGGGATCAGGAGAAGGTGGAGATAACAATTTTCAGCATGAGTTAACTAAATGAGTTTCAAATAATTTCCTGAATTTTACAAGAGCCTGTCACTTTTTTAATTAAATGGGAAGGGATTTTCAGATATATGCTCCCACCACCTCACGTTTTCAGGTGAACAATTCCCTAGTTATTTTGTTAGATTTCAGCAACATTAGAGACACAGAGCTGAGGGTTTCTCATGAGTTTATCACGTCATTTGCTTAGAGCAGGGGTGGGATCTGTTTGCTGAGCATTTTGGTCATGAACCTTAAAGCTTTGAATTTTACTCTGACTGCCACCGGTAACCAATTCAGCCTTCTAGCTATCTAGGAATCATATTCAATTCTTCAGGCCCCCAACCGCTGCTCTACCTGCATTGTTCTGTATTTTTGTAGCTGGACATCACCTTTTCAAGGCCCTTAGGCACAAAGCATCACAATAACCTATGTGCAATCTTAGGATTGCTTTGGCTAATGTCACTGTAGCACCTTGCTATGTTGCATCAAATGGGGTGAGTAGGAACGTGCCATATTTACTACTTTATGTTGCATTCCTGCTCTCTCTCTCTCTGCGCTGGTACACACAGTGCAGCTGAGTGCTAATGCAGGCATAGGGGCCATAGTTACAGACAGGATTATTTTTTAGCAAGAAGCAACACATTCCTGAACAAACACAATCGTAAGAGGCATTTTCCTCTTTCTATGTATGCTGCAGAATGCAGCAAGTGTAAAAAGAGGAATAACAAGAAAAAGAAAAAATATTTCTCCTCTTTATGCCTCGATTCGGAAGGTGTAGCATATTGATGCATTCACAGGTTTACTAATCTCTAAATCTGGGAATGCGTAAAAATCCATGGATGGATGCAAGGGAACACCCACCCTACACCCATTGAATGCCTTCACAATGCAGAATAAGGCAAAACAGTGACTTGTCGTGCCTTGTGTTACTCTGGATTCACTAAAACACGCAGAGTCACACAAGGTAGCTCTGCGCGGCTTAGTAAATCTCACTGAAGCCCTAAAGGGTTTCCTAAAACTGGGCCCTGTTTTTGTACCCACAAGGCAATTCTCACAGGTTGGCTAGAGTTCCAATAAGTAGATTGTAGTTCTTTGTCATCTTATTGGTGTGTTCTTCTGTTGTTACCAAAAGGTCAAATTAGACACCATGGGTCTGATTTAGTGCTTGGCCAACGGCTTACTCTGTCACAAACTTGATGGATATCCCGTTCGCCATATTACGCTGTCCATAGGATATCATGGAATCATTATACAGCGGACGGGATATCTGTCACGTTTGTGACTAAGTAACCCCATCTGACAAACTTTAAACCAGGCCCTATGTCTCTGTCTCTGAGTACAGTATAATTTCTAATTTGAATGGAAATGGAGAGGCATGGGGTTTTAGGAGGACGCAGGATGGAGGGGGGATGCAAGGACAGTGTGGCAGTTAAAAATGAGCAGGGGCAGAGTGGCAAATGTGTTTAGAGGAAGGTTCTATTCAAGGGTCAAAAGACTTAGTTAATCATAGGCGGCTATGTTGAATGTTCCATGATGCCTGAGGTGGACTCCAGCCTGCCTAAGCCCGCCTTAGGAGTTTTCATGGGGTCTGATAGGGGCGAAGCTTAATTTAGCAGGGTAATAATGGCATTGAGGATAAAAGTTACCACCTGCAATGAGAACGGTATCTTGAATTAACAGAAGTGTGGCACCTTGTTAAAATGGATTGCTTCCTTTAACCATGAGGTGCTTTTTCCAAACCACTCCCTGAGTCTATCCATTCCTGCGAAATATTCACAGGCATTTTTCGCCTTGGCGGTAGTGGCAATGTGGTGGGTGGCTGTATTTTTCTAAAATACTCTAGTTTTGGAGATAAAAGAGGTTCCTATGGATAGCAAGGGCAGGTAGATATGGATAAAAGCCAGATTAGCTGAGAGAGTTTACATTTCTTTCAATTACTATGGTCCTATAATCGATGAAACAGAAGCTTTGGAGCAAATTTATAATCCCGCCATTCAGGCAGAGGGACCATTAGTGTTGGGCAAGGATTTTAATTTCATGCAAGACTTGTCCTTGAACACTTCTAATAAAGATAAGAGGCAGTTCAAGTCTCAGACTGCTAAACTCCTGAATATAATCAAGTAAGACCTGGAGTTGGTAGACCCATGGAGCCTTGCCTATCCTGAGTTTACACAATATATGTGCTATTCTGCCATGTTTTGTTCAGCCTCTCAAATAGACTCCTTCCTCTTGTCAAAGCTATTGAAAAGAGGGAAGGTCAAGATTTTCGAAAACTCCTTCTCAGACCATTCCATAGTTCTGGTGGAGGTTATTTGGGAAGCTGTGGAGGCAAAGAGGCCACAATGGCAATTTGATAAGTCATCGATCTCTGACCAAATTTGACTAACTGAAATGCAGCAGTTTATTCTGGAGCTTTTGAGATTAATTTCAATACTGCTCCCATTTTTATGGTATGGGAAGTATTTAAGGCAGCATTTAGGGGACAGGCAATATCTTATATGGTAAATTTAGCTAGGGCCCCTATTGAGAGTCTTCAAGTTGTAGTAGAGATTGCGATGAGCGAAGCCTCAAAGCCATTTGTTAGACCTGGCAGCTTTCTGGCATATTTTCCCTCTCTTTTTGTCTTCTGACCTCCTGTATTATGGTTTAATGGACTCTGTTTTGCTGGTTTATTTTCTCTGCTCACTTTGCAGTGCTAAAGTGCAAGTGCTCCCAATGTAAATTGTACTGTTGATTGGTTTATCCATGATTGACATATTTTATTTACTGGTAAATCCCTAGTAAAGGGCACAACATGTGCCCAAGGCCTGTAAATCAAATACTACTAGTGGGCCTGCAGCACTAAGTGTGCCACCCACATAAGTAACCCTGTAAACATGGCTAGCCCCAAGAGCAGGGTGCAGTGTATTTAAAAGGTAGGACATGTACTGATGTGTTTTACATGTCCTAACAGTGAAATACTGCCAAATTCGGGTTTGACGGTTGCAAGGCCTATCTCTCGCATAGGTTAACATGGGGGCTGCCTTTAAATAACTTTAAAGCACAGATTCCCTTTGAGAGTGGATAGAAATATGGAGTTTAGGGTCTCTGAACTCACAATTTAAAAATATATCTTTTAGTGAAGTTGGTTTTTGGATTGTGAGTTTGAAATGCCACTTTTAGAAAGTAGGCATTTTCTTATTTAAACCATTCTGTGACTCTGCCTGTTTGTGGATTCCCCGTCTGGGTCATTTTGACAGTTTGGCTGTTTACACCTCTCCTCTAGACAGTGACACAAAGGGAGCTGGGGTGTAGCCTGCAGTGGAGGGAGGAGTGGTCACTTACAACTGAAAGGACTGTGTCTGCCCTCACACAATGCAGTCTCCAACCCCCTGGTGTGTGTCTGGGGCCTGGCCTGGACAAGGAAGGATCTTGCAAACACTTAAGACTTTGCTTTTAATTTTGCCAACTTGAAAGGCAGGAAAGGGTATAAATATTGGACCCCAAACCCCAGACTTTTAGAATTTCTATGGAATCAAGAGGAACCTTTGCCGAGGAGAAAAGCTGAAGAGCTGGAGGAGGAGTACTGTCCTTTTACTGTGCTGCTTTGCTGGATTGGCCTGCAGTTGCTGCTAGTGTCTCAAAAGAGTGCAATGGGTGAACTTTGCTGTGTATCCTGCTGGAGAAAGTTCTCATAGGGCTTGGAATAGAGCTTGCCTCCTGTTGAAAGTGTCAGGGACACCAAAGACTTCAGTTTACTCGACCTGCAGCACTGGGAACAGTGTTTTGTGCTGTTTAAGAGGAAAAACCACTGCGACGCTGCCAACAACGCCACTGGCCTTCACCCTGATGTGCCGACGCCGCATGAACTAGCACAGTCCCGCTTTGCACCGCGACCCTGGCCTCACTAATGCCATCATCAACGACTTCACCAAGCTGATGCTTGCACCGCAACCTGTGGGCCCGCACTCCAGCATCGCGTGCTCACACTGCAGCCTGGGGATCCCCGCCGCCACTGCTCCTGTTGACACTGGCGCTACTGCCTGCACTGTGGCCTGTGGACACTGCTTGTGAGGGTCACGACGCACCATCCCATCCCGCACCACCTGCTTGGGCCTATCGGTGACAGCGCTTCAGCAACAACGATGCCGCTGCCTGCACTGTGACCTGGTGACACCGTGCATCGCACCGCTCTGCTTCACACCGCAGCCCTGGTCTCACCAACGCCACTGGACGCTGTCACCGAGATGCTGCCTGCACTGTGCCCTGTGGCAACCGCATGTCGCATCATCCTGCTTCGCACCACAGTCCTGACGCCATCCACGCCAGAGCTCCTGACTTCATCAGCCCGGAGTACGATCTGCAACGCGTGTGACTTCAAGGGCCCGACGACTTCCCCACCAACTCCGGAACCGACACCACAATGCCAGCGACACTGTTCTTAGGAGCTCATCGTGAGGATCACGATGCCCTGCCATTCCAAATGTACTGTTTGTGGGTCTTCCAGACACTTTAGCTGGCCCGCAACACCACGGCCTGCCTGAACTGTTGCTTTTGTTGATCACAACGCCGTGATAGCCCCAGGTGGAGTTATCAACTTCAAGGAACTGTATTTTTAGGTTACATGTTGCAGAATTCATATTTTTATTACTGTATGTTGGATTTTTATCGTGTTTGGTCTTGTTTTATATAGATAAATATTGGTTATTTTTCTAAAACTAGTATGGTGTCCTTTTGTAGTGTTTTCACTGTGTTACTGTGTGTTATGTGCAAATGCCTTACACATTGCTTCTGAGATAAGCCTGACTGCTCGTGCCAAGCTACCAAGGGGGTGAGCAGGAAATATCTGAGCTGGGTATCTTCCTTATCCTGACTAGATTGAGGGTCATTACTTGGACAGGGTGGAAACCAACTGCCAACTAGACACCCCATTTCTAACACTATTGGACCCAACTGCTAGGCAGGCAGTACGATACCAGCTTGCAAGAGCTGAGCAAGAGCTTAGGGATTTCTTTCTCCTAGAGGTGATCAGAGGGAGTAAAGATTTCCAACAGAAGCTCTCTGCGGAGTGCCACCATGTGGGAAAGTACCTGGCATGGTCAATAAAAATCCAGAAGGGTAGGCAGCTGATCAATCAAATTGAAGATCCAGTAACTGAGCGGATGGAGGCCAATAGTGCCAGGATAGCCAAGATATTTCTCCACCATTACAGGTGGATCTACGAAGAAAATGTGGCAGTAAAAGAAGAGCAGTTGTCTGAATAACTTCACTTCAGTGCATTTACCCCAAGTTTCCAGCATTCAAAAAAATGTTTTGTAGAGGAAAATAGTGTGCTAAAGCAAGTGGGAACTGTGGCATTCTCACAGAAGTTTATAAGGTTTTGAAGGCAGAATTGCTACCCTTTGTAGCAACACTCTTTAATCATATAAAGGAAGTTGCATCTATTCCGAAGACCTTCAAAGAGTCAGTGGTTCTGAGCTTCATAAAAAAAAAAAAAGAATCCATTAGACCCCAATACTTACCACCCATAAATTCATTAAATGTGGATTATAGATTATTTATGAAAGGCTGGGCCAAGCGTCTTGTACCTTATGCCAGACAGATAATCCACCAGGATCAAAATGGCTTTGTGCCTAGAAGGGTGATGGCCATCAATACTCATTTACTGATCACAGCTATTGTCTATTTTATAATTAATAATGAAAAGGCAGCAATACTAATGATGGACGCAAAAAAGCGTACAGTCTTGTCAACTGGCAAACACTCTTTTTTATCCTGGGAAAATTTGGAACTTCCATCTCCAAAGATTACTATGCTTAAAGAACTTTATAATGGGGCAGAGCCGAATCTCATCCTTAACACCAAAGAGGCAGGAGCTGTAAGGATAAAACGTGGTACCCGGCAGGGTTGTCCCCTGTCCCTCTGCTCTTTGTTTTTTTATAGTGCCCCTAGTGGTTAGGATTCACGCCAACTCTTTGATTTTGCCTCCCAGTGATGGGAATGCGAAGATCAACTTGTTTACAGACAATGCAGTGTTATACTTTAAGGTTGATAGGGTTAATATTCAGAATGCTATTGATTAATTTGCCTGCTTTACGCAAATATGCAGTTACGAAGTCAACCAAGCAAAAACGGAGCTCCTTTTATTTAATGCAGCTCATTCTGAACTTCCCACCAGCTTGCAAATGATTCCAAGTCTTTGTATCAAGCAACTACTCTCAGTTAGTTCAGGTAAATTATGGGGCCATGCTGTCGAAAGTGACAAGGTTGCTACAGAGGTGGACTCTTCTACCTCTGTCTTTCATTGGTAGGGTAGCACTAATAAAGATGCCTATCCTTCCTCTATTTTTCGTTTTATTTTCCAATGTCCCCTTTAGAATTTCAAGTGTATATTTTAATGAAGTGAACAGTGTCTTTAGAACCTTTATATGCATGGGAAAGCAGCTCAGGGTCAAAATGTCAGTGCTATAACTTGATGTAGCTCAGGGAGGTCTAGCACAACCGCATCTGTAAACATATTCTCAAGCTCCATTAGCCGATTTCATGGCTCAATTAGCATCAGATTCCCCAGTTTATGATAATTTCTTGTTGAATTTAATGATCTCTGAAAGCGAAATCAAGCTAGCAGTCTTTCTACGTACCAGAAAACTTCCCAAAAAGACAAAGTAGAAGACAACACTAGCCTTATGATCATGGGTCCTGGCCTTTTTTAGATCGTGGGATATTTCGCCTTGTTATACCTCCACTTAATTGCAAGACTGCGAGGTTTGGGGTCTTTCAAAGTCCAAACATGTTCTAAAATATTAGGAGGCGCTCACGTGCAGGGCACTGGGAGAGTTCTACAATGGGGCACATTTGATAACATGTGACTGTGTAGTGCAGCAGCTAGGTAAACAGAGCTCTTCACTCTGTTTTAGCTTTAATCGAATTAGCAGCTTTCTAACGAGCAACTACATACCAATGAATGAGCCTGTGCGGCTGATAGGGTATTGTGTAAATAAAACTAAATTGACAGGCATAGGGAATTGGTACCGTCTGCTACACCAGTATATTAATCAAAAATCACATCCTAAGCTGCTGCAGAAAGTTTTTCAGGAAACAAACCGCATATTCAACAGTCAGGAAAGGCAGTTCGTCAGTGAAGTAGGGCATAGATCATTAAGAGCAGTCAATGTTAAACGTCAAGCTTTTCTTTCCAGGTGGTTTGCAAACTATACACCTCATAGGTTGCATAGGATGTTTCATCCATGCCTGATCAGTGCTTTAGGTGCTCTATAGTGGTGGATGGGTTCACATTTTTTTCGATTGCCCTAGGCTTCAGTAATTTTGACAGGAGTTTTTTCATGCATCCAGGCGTAGTATCCAGACCAAGATTTCCCCGACCCCGATGTTGGCCCTGTTTAGGTCATCGTATGAGGTGCGTCACTTAAAAAAACACCAACAGTATTTTATATCAATTGCTGTTACAGTGGCCTTCTCTGATTTAGCAGGATTGGAAAACACTAGAGGCTCCATTGTACCATCAATGGGTTAGCAAAATGAAAATGACGCAAGCGTTTGAAGAGGCCTTTGCAAAGAGGGTAGGTAGGGGCTGTCAAGAAATTGTATGTGATATGGGCGGCTTTTTCAGCGCTTTAGTTCTCGCTGTTCTGAGGACATTTCTCTATTGCTTAGCTTCAGTGCACCTTCCACTAGGGCTACGCCTCTGACCCTGAGCCAAAGTTCCACGCCATTATTTAACAGAGTAAGGGGACAGGTCCCCTTCTGTTGGAGCTGTAGATATGCTACGGGTTTTTAAGACTCAATGTGTGTACTTGTTTATACAAAGCTCTTCGTTGAAGCTGCTGCCACTAGAATTTATGCCCAATCTTCTATTCTTTTCATCTGGAATGAGTTATATTATGTAGGGTTCTATGCTTCTAGCACTGATGCACTTTTAATAACAGGTTTGTTGCTGCTTTTTCGAATCATCCAATGGGGAGACGATCTGATCCAGTTTACAGGAGGTTTTGCAAATAACTATGATAACTGTTTTTGGGATATGTTACATTATGTTGTGATTTTCACCATTGGCACTGCTAGCACTTTAACATCAAAAGCTTCTCCTAGTATTTCCAATGGTTTTGGGAAAGCGTTTCGATTGTATCCTAGATATTGTTTCGCAGTCAGAATGTGCACTTTCAGCCCTACCCTGATTAACTGAGTTTATATGTGTGGTCATATCCGTCTTTTTTTTAAGGGTGAGATGGTCTGATGTTGCTTTTGATCATGTTTCACAATGATGATTTCGATTGTTTTCATATTGGTGATGCTGCTATCTGAGCAAATGCCCAAATATTCCATGCAAAACGTGCTGTATTAAGTTTTGATTTGCACGTGGGGCACTGTTGCACTTTATTATTAGGTCTTTGTCTCCCTCTTAAATGTTTTTGGGGGAAATGTCTCGATTTTGCTCCCAATATTTTTTCACGGTATGGATAATAATGATTGTTTTATGGGTGTATTTTGTTGCTCTTTCCTGCTCAATAAAAATAAAGATTTAAAAACAAAAAACTTTGTGACGGTGAGAGTAACCCCATTAGCCAAACTTCAAATCAGGCCCTATGTCTCAGTGTCTGAGAACGGTATAATTCCTAATTTGCATGGAAAAAGAGGGGCATATTTACTGGCGCAAAGCAACAAGACAACTTGCTGTGCTGCATCAAATGGCGAGGGCAAGAATGCACCATATCTACTAAGATATGGAGCACTAATGCTCTCCCTGCATGCTGGTGCACTTGTGGCTGCCTAGCACCAACCCAGGCACTCTTGCACCGTGATGCAAGGGTGCCTGCATTACAGCCAGAATAATGTTTGTGCAGGAAGGGCCGATTCCAAGAGTTACTAGTGTTAGTAAATCTAAGAATGCGCTAAAAAACATGGGTTGATGCATGGGAACACCCACGCTCCACCAATGGAACGCCTGTGCAGGACAGAGTAACATAAGACTGTGACATGCGCTGCCTTGCATTACCCCATATATACTATACCACACGGAGCCATGCAGGGCGGCTCTGTGGGGCATTTTTAAATCTGACTGAAGGGCTTGCATTGCCTTGCATCACAAGGGCAACACAATCCCATCACAAATCTGACCCGGAGTTTAAACATGCAGAAATATCACATCAATGTTGTTAACCTTAAATATTTAACCAGCTCTGAAAATGTGAAAATTCGGGATGGGAAACAGCCCTGATATGGGCAATTATAAAAGAAATTCTGGTTTCCTGGCAATACTCCTTTTATCTGGACACTATCAGAGAGAACTCAGAATATTGCAATATTCACACTTTCCAAAATTGCCAATACCTGCTGTATCTGTAATTTCGTATGTTGGAAAACCAGGTCAGTGTTCCCAAGATAACTTGACACAGAGCACCCTGTGTGTCTTCAGCGTTTGTTTAACTCAATCTATTCTTCACCACTACTCAGATATGACATTTATCTCTAGCTTTTTGATGATGAATTGGTATTCTACATATGGAACAAATAAAAACATCCCCACAGTCTTCAAGCAGATCATATAGAGACTTTGGGGGTCATTCCAACCCTGGCGGTCGGTGTTAAAGCGGCGGCCAACCCGCCAACAGGCAGGCGGTAAGAAAAATGGAATTCTGACCCTGACGGGAACCGCCAACACAGCCCGCCACTTTAACACTCCGACCGCCACTGCGGGGCAAACAAACAGCGCGGCGGTCACCGCCAACAGACAGGCGTCAGACAATGTACCGCCCACCCTATCACGACCCACCAATCCGCCACCTTTTCCGGGGCGGGAGCCCTGCCGATAAAAACACGGCGGAAACAGACCACGAACGGGAAAACGCTCACCTCTATACACTCCACGAGGAATCTGGACAGCATGGAACCCGAATTAAACATCCTACCAGCTATTGTCTACCTGCTCCTCTACCAG
Source organism: Pleurodeles waltl (assembly GCF_031143425.1). Classification (NCBI taxonomy): domain Eukaryota; kingdom Metazoa; phylum Chordata; class Amphibia; order Caudata; family Salamandridae; genus Pleurodeles; species Pleurodeles waltl. The sequence continues at coordinate 1,314,905,627 of NC_090440.1, forward strand.
GAGCACGAACGCCGCCGCATGAGACAACGGTGAGTACTGCACCTACGACACAGGGGAGGGGGGAGGAGAAAAGATTACGGGCACACACATACGCGACACACCCACCCCCCCCCCCTCCCCCAAATCCCCACACACCAATGCAGAGCAACAAGTCAGAGTGACACCCCCCAAATCCCCCGGAATAATTCAAAGACAAAATAAAATGATCATTAAAATTGAAGTATATTAAAGCATATTTGAACTTAAGTGAAATATGAAATTTATAAAATAAATATATTACAACATGAACAATGTATACATAGTCCAAAAGTCCGGCACATATTGGCTACATGCCATTGTTCGTGGGCCAATGTGCATAAACACATGGGCAAAGCCCACACACGAGACCCGATTCCATTGGAGAGAACACTGCTGGGGCATCAGATAATAAAACCACAGGCACCTCAGGGGGAAGGGAAGGGGGGGCACCTCAGCCACATGAGTCCACGACGCCAGATCCACGAGGGGCCTCCATGCCCACTGTACCATCCTGGGGAGTGCAAAGCCACAGTCTCTCAAGTCTCTACAGTGGGTGGATTGCCCACTGTACCATCCTGGGGAGTGCAAAGCCACAGTCTCTCAAGTCTCTACAGTGGGTGGATTGCCCACTGTACCATCCTGGGGAGTGCAAGGCCACAGTCCATCAGGTGGATTACAGACTCCACTGGTTATGGAGGAGGCATGGTGCCCAGAGTGCTTCGTGAAGCCCTGCCCGACCCAGATCCGGCCCTGCCAATGGGCCAGCGGTGCTTGAGATGAAGGTCCCAGCGGAGCGGTGCTTGAGATGAAGGGCCCAGCGGAGCGGTCCTTGACAGGAAGGGCCCAGCAGAGCGGTGCTTGAGATGAAGGGCCCAGAGGAGCGGTGCTTGACAGGAAGGGCCCAGCGGAGAGGTGCTTGACAGGAAGGGCCCAGCGGAGCGGTGCTTGAGATGAAGGGCCCAGCGGAGCGGTGCTTGAGATGAAGGGCCCAGCTGAGCGGTCCTTGACAGGAAGGGCCCAGCAGAGCGGTGCTTGAGATGAAGGGCCCAGAGGAGCGGTGCTTGACAGGAAGGGCCCAGCGGAGAGGTGCTTGACAGGAAGGGCCCAGCGGAGCGGTGCTTGAGATGAAGGGCCCAGCGGAGCGGTGCTTGAGATGAAGGGCCCAGCGGAGCGGTGCTTGAGATGAAGGGCCCAGCGGAGCGGTGCTTGAGATGAAGGGCCCAGCGGAGCGGTGCTTGACAGGAAGGGCCCAGCGGAGCGGTGCTTGAGATGAAGGGCCTAGCGGAGCGGTGCTTGAGATGAAGGGCCCAGCCGAGCGGTGCTTGAGATGAAGGGCCCAGCGGAGCGGTGCTTGAGATGAAGGGCCCAGCCGAGCGGTGCTTGACAGGAAGGGCCCAGCGGAGCGGTGCTTGAGATGAAGGGCCCAGCGGAACAGTGCTTGAGTTGAAGGGCCCAGCGGAGCGGTGCTTGACAGGAAGGGCCCAGCGGAGCGGTGCTTGAGATGAAGGGCCCAGCGGAGCGGTGCTTGAGATGAAGGGCCCAGCGGAGCGGTGCTTGACAGGAAGGGCCCAGCGGAGCGGTGCTTGAGATGAAGGGCCCAGCGGAGCGGTGCTTGAGATGAAGGGCCCAGCGGAGCGGTGCTTGAAATGAAGGGCCCAGCGGAGCAGTGCTTGAGATGAAGGGCCCAGCGGAGCGGTGCTTGACAGGAAGGGCCCAGCGGAGCGGTGCTTGAGATGAAGGGCCCAGCGGAGCGGTGCTTGAGATGAAGGGCCCAGCGGAGCGGTGCTTGAGATGAAGGGCCCAGCGGAGCGGTGCTTGACAGGAAGGGCCCAGCGGAGCGGTGCTTGAGATGAAGGGCCCAGCGGAGCGGTGCAGAGATGGCGGGGCCCTGTTCAGCGGTGCTTCTCACGGCGGGGCCCTGTTCAGTGGTGCTTCTCACGGCGGGGCCCTGTTCAGCGGTGCTTCTCACGGCGGGGCCCTGTTCAGCAGTGCTTCTCACGGCGGGGCCCTGTTCAGCGGTGCTTCTCACGGCGGGGCCCTGTTCAGCGGTGCTTGTCTTGTGTTCCTAGGGAACCAGATCTGGCCAATTATTCCCGCTCAGTCGCCATCCGACCTATCGCTTGCGGGGCCCTCCTGTGCTGGAGTCCTGGGCCCGTGGGTGTCCTCCGTCACACCCCAAATGGGACAGGTGGGGCCCTCCTGGGCAGCTCGCCTGCTGCCAGACTTGTCCGCCCTGCTGCCCTTGCCCCCTTGGCCAAATCTCTGGGGCCCTTGCCTCCCTTTGTGGATGGGCCAGGTGACAGTGCAAGGGTGGTGTCCTTGGGGGCAGCCGTCTCAGGCCTGTCGCGCCGGCCCTTCCCTTTTTTGGTTCTTTTCCCAGGGGGTGGGCTGGCTGTCCCCTTGCTGCTGGCCGATGTTCCTGCCCTAGGAGCTGGTGGACTCCAATAGCCCTGAACGATGGTCCTAGTAGGTGCAGGGCTTGTGGTGGCTGAGGTGCTGTTTGGACTCTTACGAGATGGAGGGGGTGGGTCAGGTGATGCAAAGAGGTTAATTTTGGAGAGGAACAACTTTTTAGGAGCAATGGGAAGGGTAGGTGCAGTGGGTATGGGAGTGAAGGAAGAGGATGTGGTTGTAGGAGAGTCAAGTGTGCTGTCTTTGGGTGCAGGTGCTTGTGCTGGAAGCTGTGGTGAGGTGGATGGCTGTTGGGTGGGTGGCTGCCGGCGTTTGTGTGGCTTGGAAGAGGGAGTGACAGACACACTGGGAGAGGACACAGGGGATGTGTAAATGGCAGTGGGGGTGGTGACTGCACGTGTGCGGACTGTTCTGGTGGGTGTGGTGGTGATGGACGTAGTGGCTGATGGTGGTGTGCATGCAGGTGTGAGTGGAGACGTCACAGGGAGGGAGGAGGGAGACGAGGAGGAGGGGGACACAGAGGAGGCAGTGGCTGTTGGCATGTCTGCATGTGGATGTTGCTTGGGTGAATGCTTGTGTGATCTGTGGTGCTTATGTCTGGATGAGCTGCCCTTGGGTGTTGAGGTGTGTGCAGGCTGGTCTGTAGGTGTGTCTGGGATAGGCAGAGGAACAGGGGAGTGGGACTGGGTTGAGGAAGTTGGAGGGGGGAGGCTAGACACAGGGACAATTGCTGCCGTCAGTGCTGAGGCCAGAGCATTGAACAATCGCTGATGGGCAGCCTGACCCGAATGAATGCCCTCCAGGTATGCATTGCTCCGATGCACCTCCCTTTCTACCCCCTGGATGGCATTCAAAAGGGTAGACTGCCCAACAATGAGCGTCTGGAGGAGGTCAATGATCTCCGCACTGAGGGCAGCATGGGTAACTGGGGCAGGACCTGAGGTGCCAGGGGCGAAGGAGATGGCCGGCTTCCTGGCCGAGCGGGCACGGGGCGGAAGCTGAGGGGCTGCTGGGAGGGCGGAGCTGGTGCGCTGGGTGGCGGCTGTACCTGTTGTTGCGGTGGGCACGGATGTAGCCGCCACCACAAGGGAGCTCCCTTCTGAGGACGTGTCGGTGTCGCTGACGTCTCCACGGGTCCCCGTTGTGGAGCCCCCCTCGCCCTCCGTCTCACTGGTTAACTCCGAGTCGGTTGCAGGGCCCTCCGGGGCCATGTGAGATGCAGCTCCCTTGTGCGCCGATGCCGCTTCTCCTCCGCCTGATGATGCTAATGCACACATGAACAGGAAAACCAAAAAAAAGGGGGGGGGAGAAGAAAGAAAGACATGTTGAGTGCATGCATTGGCGGCACCGTTGGCGGAGAGGACAGACACAGAAGCCCCCTGCACTACGCCGCGCACTCGGGGTACACTACTCAATTATAGTGACTTGGCCTACAAGTCTATGGACGACAAATGCACACATAGGTGAGCCCGGGCCATGGATAGCTGTACTTAGCACCCTACAGAGGTGGGGTGCGGGGGCACAGGGCCATGTCTAACGGAGGGACCTAGCCTACAGAAACCGCCCTGGCCTAGAGATAGCCACAGCCCTCCTCCCCCACCCAGACGCCTCCACTGTGCGCTAATATAGCGGAATGTGCTGATACTCACCCCCTTGTGTCTGCTGTGATGTCCTCACGCGCCCATCCAAATGGGGGTAGGCCACCGCCAGGATCCGGGACCTCAGGGGGGTCAATTGACGACTGGCACCCCTCCTACGTTGGGAGGCCATCGCCAGCAGAGCCTCGGCGGTCTTTCTGCTCCCGCGGCGGATGTCCTCCCACCTCTTGCGGCAGTGGGTGCCCCGTCTGTTGTGGACCCCCAGGGCCCGGACGTCCTTGGCGATGGCACGCCAAATGTCGATCTTCTGATGGGCGCTGACCTATGTGACATGTACAGGGTTGAAAAAGAAATATCATCACTTTTCTGCATGGTCGATGTGAGTGGCCCCCCCTCCCCAACCTTGCCATGTGGCACATGCTCTCATCTGTCGTGCGTTGCACTCCTCATTCGCTCCCCTCCCCACCATCTTACATCCACCCCACTCAACACAGGCATAGCCCATACTACGTGCTCCCAGTGTACTTACCTGTTGGTCTGGAGGACCGTAGAGTAGCGCATACTGGGGGAGGACCCCATCAACAAGTTTATCCAATTCCTCATATGTGAAGGCAGGGGCCCTTTCCCCAGTCGCAGCAGCCATTGTCTCTTCCAGACCGAGTTCACAGCAGCACTTGCAGTATAGGTCCTCTCCTGTGGATGATCAGGTCTCGAGTGATTAAGCAGTTAGAAAATGGCGGTCACGCCCGCGGCGGTGCGTACCGCGGCGGTGCGTACCCCGACCGCCGGCGCACATCGTCATTGGCTACTGAGACCCATAGGGTTCAATGTTAACCAATGCTGCTTTGCGCCGCGGTCTTCGACCGCCTACCGCCACGGTGCCACGCCAGCGCATTGACCTCACATCCCATTGTCACACTTCACAGGTCAGGCAGCTGCCATTTCAAGGGCCCACATGGCTGAATTTCTACTGCGTCACACAGGCCTAGGCCTTGCATTGCCACTCATACAAGCCATTCAATGCATAGCGAATCGTGTACTGTGCAAGCTGTGGTTACGTACCTGTGGGTTGCTTGACTCTGTGTTCCATGTTGTCCTTCCTGGGCACCGTCCGCTGGGACTTGCGAGGAGATGGAGGAATCCTCCCGTGTACAGACCGCTGGTGGACCTGTCGACAATGGAAGAAAGACATGTCATACTTACATACAGACTTGACCGAGCCACTATACAGGAACTGTGTGCCCAGCTGGAGCCAGACCTGATGTCCCCCATTCGCCAACCCACAGGGATTCCCCCTCTGGTGCAGGTTCTGTCAGTACTCCATTTTTTGGCAAGTGGATCATTCCAAACAACAGTGGCCATATCATCAGGGATGTCTCAGCCTATGTTTTCTAAGGTTTTGCCCAGAGTGTTGTCTGCCCTGATGAAATACATGCGGAGCTACATTGTTTTCCCTGAGGTTGGCGATTTGGCTACAGTGAAGGGTGATTTCTATGCCCTTGGACATATTCCCAACATCATTGGTGCCATTGATGGGACCCATGTGCCCTTGGTTCCCCCCAGTGGAAGTGAGCAGGTGTACAGGAACAGAAAAAGTTATCATTCTATGAATGTCCAGGTGGTCTGTTTGGCTGACCAGTACATCTCCCATGTAAATGCCAAGTTCCCTGGGTCAGTGCATGACGCGTACATCATGCGAAATAGCAGCATCCCTTATGTGATGGAACAGCTACAGAGACACCGTCTGTGGCTAATAGGTGACTCTGGTTACCCCAACCTGTCGTGGCTACTTACCCCAGTGAGGAATCCCAGGACAAGGGCAGAGGAATGCTACAATGAGGCCCATGGGCGAACTAGGAGGATTATAGAAAGAACCTTCGGCCTCCTGAAGGCCAGGTTTAGGTGCCTGCATATGACAGGGGGATCCCTAATGTACTCACCAAAGAAGGTGTGCCATATCATCGTGGCCTGCTGTATGCTTCACAACCTGGCTTTGCGACACCAGGTGCCTTTCCTGCAGGAGGATGGTCCAGATGGTGGTGTTGTAGCAGCTGTGGAGCCTGTGGAGAGTGAAGAGGAGGAGGACGACGGGGATGACACAGACAACAGGGACACAGTGATACAACAGTATTTTCAGTAGCACACAGGTACGAATCAACCACGCCATTTTACATTTACTTAAAGTCTCCTGCCTCTCTACTGTCTGAGTTCCCCCCCAGTTCCTGTTAACTGAGTTGTGACTTTCCCTTCCATTTTCAGAGCTGTGGGCCCCACTGCGTGACCTCTGCTTTGTTTGCCCATGGACTACAGCTGTGTGACAGTGGTATGTTGTCATCACAATGTAACTGAACATTTTGGCACCGTTATGTCTAATACAGTTGTTCAAAATACAAGCAGACTCCAGATTTTTTTAGTGCAATAAGTGATTTAATTAAAGTGCTAAATTTAGGAACATGATTGTAAAACGGTGATGGGTGATGGTGGAGTAATGTCCATGGCAGAGTCCAGTTCTCAGTCGCACAGGTGCATTGTCCATATGCCTGTGGAAGGATGGAGCAGGGGCAGTTCAAGGTTGGACAGGGTGACAACGTGGGACAGTGGGATGACATCAGGGGGTATCGTTTGCTGGCGGGGGTCTGGGCATCCTACTCTGTCTTCTTGTGAGATCTCAGGTTCCGCTTGCGGGGTGGTTCTTCTTCTGCAGGAGGTGGGGTTCTGGTGGCCTGTCGTTGTGTGGGGGCCTCCTGTCCACTAGCGCCGGCGGAGGTGGTAGGCTGTTCCTGGTCCAGGCTAGTGACAGGGGCCCTTTGTGGTGCCACATGGTCCCGCAATGTGGTGACTATCTGGTTGAGGGCCACTACGATGGTCCCCATTGCGGAACTAATGCTCCTCAGTTCCTCTCTGAACCCCATGTACTGTTCCTCCTGCAGTACCTGGATCTCCTGGAACCTGGCCAGTACCGTAGCCATCGTCTCCTGGGAGCGGTGGTATGCTCCCATGATGGAGGAGAGGGCCTCTTGGAGAGTCGGTTCCCTGTGCCTGTCCGCCCCCCTGTCGCACAGCAGACCTCCCAGCTCCTCTGTGTTCCTGGGCCTCTGTCCCCTGGACGGTGTGCCCACTACCACTGCCCCCAGGTCCCTGTTGTTGTTGGGGTGGTGGGTCAACCTGGGTGCCCTGTAGTGGTGGACACACCGCTGATTGACGTGTCCTGGAGACAGAGGCATGGGCCCGCTGGGTGGGAGCTGTGCTGGTGTTCCCAGAGGGGGTTAGGTCTGGTGTAGCCTGTGGCTGTCTGTGGGGAACCGACTGTCCCGAGGTCCCCGATGGGCCGGGCTGGTCATCAGGGTCCAGGGAGACAGAGCTGCTGTCATCACTGGGGGCCTCTTCTGGGGGTGGGATGGACATCTCTGGACCCTCCGTGGCGGTGTGGTGGCGTTCGGGTCCTGCAGGGGTATAAGAGTATGGTTATTGCTTCTGTGTGTGGCATTTCATGTAATGGGTGGTTGGCCGTGTCCCCCAGTGCTGGCATTCCCTTGTGGGGGCTTTTGGGACGGTGGCTTGTGGGGGTGATGGGTGTGTGCAGTGGGCATGCTTTGGGGATGGGTGTCCATGCTTTGGGGATGGGTGTCCATGCTTTGGGGACGCACGCAGGGCTAGGTTTTGGGATCGGTGGGATGTGATGGTGAGCCATTTGCAAGGAGTTGGTGTGATGGGGGTGGGGGTGAGGGTGGGGGTATGATTTGGCATGCAGGTGGGGTGGGGGGGAATGAAGTAGTGAAGATTTGACTTACCAGAGTCCATTCCTCCGCCTACTCCTGCGAGGCCCTCAGGATGCAGGATGTGCAAGACTTCCTCCTCCCATGCTGTGAATTCTGGGGGAGTAGGTGGGGGTCCGCCGCCAGTCTTCTGCACCGCGATGTTGTGCCTTGATACCATGGAACGCACCTTCCCCCGTAGGTCGTTCCACCGCTTCCTGATGTCGTCCCGATTGCGTGGATGCTGTCCCACTGCGTTGACCCTGTCCACTATTCTTTGCCATATCTCCATCTTCCTGACAATGGTGGTGTGCTGCACCTGTGCCCCGAAGAGCTGGGGCTCTACACAAACTATTTCCTCCACCATGACCCTGAGTTCTGCGTCAGAGAACCTGGGGTGTCTTTGGGGTGCCATGGGGTGGTGTGGATGAGGTGAGGGGTGGTGTATGTGTTGTAGAGTGTGGTGAGTGTGGTGGTGTATGGTGTTTTGTGCGTGGAAATTGTGTGGGTGATGTTGTGATTTGCCTCTGTGTGATGGTCTACTCTATGCTGTGCTCTCTCTCTCTGTCCTTCACTCGCAATTGTGGTAGTAAGGGTTTGTGGGTGATGTGAGTGTGTGTTTTATATTTAATTGGGTGTGTGGGAGTGGTGTGTGTATGTGTCTCAGGTGTGTGTATTTTGAATTATCCAATGTGGATGTGTTTTGTAAAGGTGTGTGTATTTTGACCGCGGCAGTGTGTACCGCCAATGGAATACCGCGGTTGAAAGACCGCTGCAGGGATTTGTGGGTCGGAATGGTATGGGCGTATTTCTGTTGGCATGACGGTGGAGGTTTGGTCATCGCCAGTTTCCCGCTGACCTTTGGTGTGGCGGACTTTTGTGGATGTCGGGTTTTTGGCAGTTTGCCAGTTGCGGGTCAGAATGACCATGGTGGTTTTCCGCGACCGCGGCGGTGTTATGGCGGCCTTCTGACCGGCGGTAAGCGACTTTTACCGCCGAGGTCAGAATGACCCCCTTTATGTAAATATTAAAGACACCTGGTGACATTGGGAACCCAAGTGACACAACAGAGAGCTAGGGTTGCTGGAGCCTTGAATTCCCCTTGTCTAACCTGTTATTTTCTGTTAGTTATAAGTGATGAAGACCATTCAGTCAAATAATAACAATACTTTCACACTCCTTCATGCAATCTACTCATTGCGCGGTCTACCATACCAAAGACAGTTGGCATGTCCAGTAACACCAATTTCCATTGTTTGTCACCTTTCACAATAGTTCCCTCACACCCAGAAAGCCCACCTACATGCCACTCTTTGGGCTGAAAAACTATCACCCATTGATTATTTGACTCCAGGTATCAGAAAATGACAACCACCACGTCAATTAAATATCAAGATATCTTGTACCAGTAATTGGTTATGGGGTCTAGTCACTATAAAGTGGACTTTTTCAAGAGATGAGTTATCTAGGAGCATTTTAAAGTGCCAGCCACACAGGTTTCCTCAAAGGTGTTAGTAACAAACTTGGCTTTACATATAGTTAGGTCTGACATCATTTCTGTAAAGATTTCACAGGATTTCAGTAGGACAATAGACACACTGGCACTAGCTAGTGTCCATGCTACTGATTATGTGTAAAACTTCCTCTGAACTCACAGGGGCCAAATCATAAATTTTGGGGCCGCTAGGAACGTTTCCTCATGAGAGGATATGGTTGTTTGTAAATATCCTCTTTTTGATTTCTCTTTGGTTTGATTTGGTTTGTGTTGTACCTCGTGGCTGTCAACATGATAGGCATTCTGGATTTTCTCACTGCAATCTGTCCAGGACCCTGCTGTGCTCTTTGCTCTGTGGTCTCATGACTTTACCTGAGTGCCTTTTTAGGGTCACTTTCTGCCTCTTGGTGTTGCCATAACTCTGGTTCTGCATTGAAAATGGGCATTGCAGTACCATGGGAACAGGTCATGCCATGATTCTGGCCCATCAGTCTGCCCAAGTTAAAGACCATGTACAAGTTTATGGAATCCCCATGCATGTGCAGTGTTGTGCAGGTATCGGTGGAGAAGCATGTTATTCAGAGCAAGGTTAAAGGTCTTGGAGATCAAGCCAAGATGTGTCTTCCAGAAATTCCAATTAAAAGATCAACGTCCAACATAGTGAAGGAACTGTGGGGGTCATTCCAACTTTGGCGGGCGGCGGAGGCCGCCCGCCAAAGTTCCCCCGCCAGAAGACCGCACTGCGGTCAAAAGACCGCAGCGGTCATTCTGGCTTTCCCGCTGGGCTGGCGGGCGACCACCAAAAGGCCGCCCGCCCGCCCAGCGGGAAAGCACCAGCAACGAGGATGCCGGCTCCGAATGGAGCCTGCGGAGTTGCTGGTGTGCGACGGATGCAGTTGCACCCGTCGCGATTTTCAGTGTCTGCCAAGCAGACACTGAAAATCAATGTGGGGCCCTGTTAGGGGGCCCCTGCAGTGCCCATGCCAGTGGCATGGACACTGCAGGGGCCCCCAGGGGCCCCACGACACCCGTTCCTGCCAGCCTGGTTCTGGCGGTGAAAACCGCCAGAACCAGGCTGGCGGGAAGGGGGTCGGAATCCCCATGGCGGCGCTGCTTGCAGTGCCGTCGTGGAGGATTCCCTGGGGCAGCGGGAAGCCGGCGGGAAACTGCTGGCTTCCCTTTTCTGACCTCGGCTTTACCACCGCGGTCAGAATAGCCCCGGAAGCACCGCCAGCCTATTGGCGGTGCTTCCTCCGTCCCCTACCCTGGCGGTCTCGGACCGCAAGGGTAGGAATGACCCCTGTGTCTTTTGTAATTACTCATCTGCTGGCACTGCAGACAGTTTAAAGAGCTGTCATTTCAGACATCATACATCACAATGATTCAAGGTTACAGTTGCAAGTGGGTCTGTGCATTAGCTTGCATTCTGTTTTTGCCACTCATTGTTTTACCCATGTATCCTGTCCTGCATTTCTGGCTTTTAATAAAAGAAACGGTGTCAAAGTGTTTCTACTGTGTAATTTTCGTTGACAAATTGTTTCTGAATACAAATGATTTGTATAATTCATATAGTTGTAAATGATGAATTATCAAAGCTGCACATGAACCAAGATTTATAAGGTGTTTAAAAGTTTGATTTTTAATGTATTTTAGTTATGCCACATTTTTGCAGAGAAACCATTTTATTATTATGAATGCTGTTTTACAGCTCTTTCAATCTTGATGCTACTCATTACACTTCCCAGTCAATGTTCTCCTGGTTGCTCTTATTGCAAGAACAATGGTGCAGGAGCCGAGTCGATTGAAGTAAATTTTGGGGTGATAACAATATTGGGGTACAGTAAAATATTCGGGTTCAGCTCCCACAAAAATGGTAGCAGAGGATTGTTGCATAAGAGCACCTCCTCCTTTGCTGGATACCCCCAGATCACTAGAGCAGTTTCTAGGTCTTTAATGCCCTGGCCAAGGAAGAAAGGAGTTTCTGGAACTTTGCAAAAAGTCTGGTGTTGGAGGTTCCCAAGAAGTGACTAACTAATCATTTCTAAAGGATTTGGAGTGTATGTATGAGTAGAGTGAACTGATTTATTTGTGGTGTATGAATTTGTGAATTATGTTGGAGTACGTGTTTGAGAAATGGATTTCTGTTTCTGCTGTTAGTTATTTGGAAATGCATTGATGATTATGGGTTCTTTTGACTGAAAATCTATTGGTTTGGTTTGGTTACCCGATTTGTTGAAATCCACAATCTCAAGATATATTGATTTTACTTTACTGTAGTTGTGGCGTGTAAAGTGAGTTTTCTCTTCTAAATAGCGTGCTTAATTTGGGTTATTGATTCTTACTCTGAAGTGCACAGGCCTGCGCACTGATTTGGGTGGGTTACGGCTGTACAGAAGTCTGCCTAGTGTTAATCGTAGTACATTGAGAATCGCTTACTGGTTTTCTGTTCCTGATTTTGAATTTTTATCTTGTTTCTGAAGTTTCATGTTTGTGATTGGATTGTCTTACCTGATTTACTGACTTTTCCTTCCTTTCTGTGGTGTACAGACAAACGTTTTTTTTCAGTTTATTGCTTTAACAGAGAGTTTGCAATTGTTTTCCAGCCACAGATAAGTATGCTGTGATTGGTTAGTCAGCCAGGGAGCCACGCTGGGATTGGTAATAACTCATCACAAAGTAGTGCTCTGATTGGTTGGTTGCTAATGAAGCTGCGCTGTGATAGGCTTACCATTGACAGAGCTGTGCTGTGATTAGTTATTAATTGCTAGTTCATTTGTTCTAATTTTGAGTTGATTTTTTAGTTTGATTTGAATGGAAATAATGGGAAATGTGATTGTAAAGTCTATAGTTACTGTGGTACCTAGGGAGGGCCTGAAATTAGCAGAAGAAGGAACACCAGGCTATGAAATGATGAAAGAGATTGGGTACTATATGTGTACCTGGATTTCAGATTGGAAGAAGTTCACTGCACATGATGACGTTTTACAGTCTCCATTAGAGAATATCTTTAACATTAAAAAGGTAGACTTTTGGAGACAAACTAAGAATGACATGAAGCTGTTGCCTAGACCTACACAGTTTGAGGTGGTTAATAAATGGGATTGAGTGTCGGCAAAGAAAAAAAGAAATAAAGTAACAAATCAGGTGAAAAGTTAATGTAAGCATTGGCTTGAGAGTAAAATGGATCTGCAGAAAAACAGTTGGAAGGAGGATATGATTGAATTTGTAAAAACGTTTCCTGCCATATTTAATGAAAATGATGGCATGGACAAGACAATTATAAAAAAAGCGATTAGTAATTCAGATGTTAGAATAATTTTTTTAATGAGGTTTAAATTCCAGACCTCCTTCATACACAGAAATATCAGCAGGGATAAGAGGGACTATCTCAGGAGGTGATATGTGTGCTGGGGGAGAATGTGGTAAGGTTGTGCAGAGCTCTACTTTTAGTGTAGTTGTACCAAGTACACTGACAAAGACAGTGATGGCTAATGTGCCTTGCACATTTGGAGATACATAATTGTGAGTACAGACTAAAGCTGCCACCACCGGTAAGAATAGTTGAGGTTAAAGAAGTTCCTAAACAAATTAATATTGGCATTTTATAAATTGAATTGGGTGAAATGTTTCAGGGAAATGTTGACTATGGATAAACTATTGTCTTACAATGCTGATGAAATGAGATAGTTGTTTAAAGAATTAGTTAGATGTGCAAATGAGGCACAATTGAGAGGATTAACTGATGAATTAGAGGTGGACATCAGTAAGGTGAAGAATGTGAAACAAAATTGCATAATGGATTTGAAATAAGATGAAATTAAAGAGATGAGTGTCATTACATCAGAGCCCATATTAAATATTTATTGGCGAAAACCAGAGAATGGAGTTATTTGAAGAAATCTTGAGAAAGGTGGCCCATACATTGATGGAGATGTCAATGGCCACTATGTTTTATTTTGTTTATAAATACGGGGGTTCTCGTTCTACAGTTCATTCTGTGGAAGTCTCAAACCTGCTCTTCTCTTGAAGAGAACTCCAAAACTTGAATGCAGTTTTAAAATGCCAATTTGACTTGGCAATTTAACCCCCATGCCATTGGATATAAGTCACTCCTAAGGTAAGTCCTAGGTAGCTCGGAGGGCAGGGTGCATTGTAGTTAAAATATTAGACATCATTTTAATTTTTACATGTCCTGATAGTGGAAAATTGCTAAATTAGTATTTCCCTACTGTGAGGCTTACCTGTCACTGAGGATAACATTGGGTTGCATACTTCTATTTAATAAGTGATAACGTTTGATTGGGACCAGGTAAGCACTTCATGTTTGCTATCTGTGAAATTACAATGAAAAATCCTCTTTAAAGGTAAAGTCGGATTTTACATTACAATTTTGAAAATACCACTTTTAGAAAGTGGGCATTTTTCTGCCCTTAGCTTTTTTGTGCCTGCACCCTGTCGTAGGTCACATGACTGGGTGTAACTGACAGACTTTGTGCATTCCTCCGAAAGAGTTATACAATAGAGAGATTGGGTGTGCCTAGATAGGCCATCTGCAAGCAGGATGCGGAGGCGGAGGAGGCACAGTCCCACTTGCAACTGAATAGGCTGGGCTCTGCCTTTACACCAAGGGCTTATCACTGCCACTTAGTCACTGCAGCTAGCTTGAGCCAGGGCAGGGGAGTCAGGAAATTCCTTGCGCTTCAAAGTAGAAACCTGTAGAAACTTCTCCCAATTTCAAAGGCAGAGCTGGGTGTATAAATAGGACCCTCAGACCTACTCTTCAGTTCACTTTCTGGACCTGAGGAAGGACCCAAAGAGGACTGCCTGCTGCTGTGATCTGTTGTACACTCTGCAAGATCGCTTTGTTTTTCATGGAAGCACTGCTTTTCTGCCTGGAGTCTGCCTTGAACCCCATAGGCCAGCCCTGCTGTTTGAGCCCTAAATCTTCACCTAAAACCAGGACTTTCAACGTGACTCCAAAGGCAAGTTTGCTGGCCTCCTGTTCAGAGCCACAGGGACATAAAAGGCTCCTACCATATTGAACCTGCACCTAGACCCCGTCTGAGTGAGTCCTGAACCCAAAGTTGTGTCCCACTAGTCCCGATCCCTTAACTGTGGTGCTTAAGTTACCTAGATGTCAACATTAAAAACTGAGAAATTATTTGGCTAAAAACTGCTCTGAGAACTGAGGGGAGACTGGTACCAACCTGCTCGTCTATCTTTCCCAAGGTGCATAACTGGGTGGCCTGATTCGTGGCTAATTCCTCTACATTCTTCTCCGCAGCAGCAAATCCTGTCAGCGGTCCTTCGCTAGAGGTGTATCCGAGCCCCTGGTGCTGTCTTAGGCTACAGCCTCCTGCCTCGTCCCACTGGAGATTTTGCCTTCAAAAAAGAGACTGAGGGCCTGATTATGAGTTTGACAGTGAGACATCCAGGCCGCTGCAGCTGCGGGACAGAATACTCCCGCGAGCAGCCGGCCTCCCCACCTGCCCAAACATGAGTTCCACACAGACCGCTGAAAAGCGACGTCAGTTCCCATATTGCTGTCATCGTAATTAGGCCTTTAGGGCCTGATTTAGATCCTGGTGGAGGGAATACTCCATCACAAACATGACAGAGATCCTGTCTGCCTCATTACCATCCCCATAGGATATAATGGGATCGTAATAAGGCAGGTGGGATATCTGTCACATTTGTGATGGAGTATTCCCATCCGCTAAGATCTAAATCAAGCCCTTAGTCACTGCAGCTTCAATCCAATACTCCCTAATGACGACACTGCCTCCTCCTGCAGCCTTGTCCCACTGAAATTTAACTTCTTAGAAGTTTGTTTTTTCCTCAAAATTTCTTCTAAGTTCATCAGTAGACTCTGGCCAAGCCCACTCACTTCTTGTATCCGACCTGTGCTCTATCATGTTTGGCCATATGTTTTGGCTTTGATCCAGTCCTGCATGACTAGATGTCCGCGGTTGGCACCTTGATCTTTTAGGCGCTAGCTTTTGCTAAAAACGTAAAAAAATTATATCTCTGCTTCTACTGATTAGATTTATGTTGTTTTGGTGTCAAATAATTTATTAAAATGTACTCTATTTTTCTAAATTTGTGTGGGATTTTTCTTGTGTTCTGTTTTTACTTTATTACTGTTTGTGTACTCGGTAAATACCTTATAGAGAACAATCCAATTAGTCTGTATGCCTGATAGAACAATTTTGCATTAAACACTGTGGCGGTCATTACAACATTGGCGGTAAAAGCCGCTTACCGCCGTGCAGAAGACCGCCAACACACTGCCGCGCCCGCGGAAATCCACCACAGCTATTATGACCCACATCTCGGAATCTGCCAAAAGTCAGACACCCACACAAGTCCGCCACACCAAAGGTAAGTGATAAACTGGCGATAACAAAACCTCCACCGTCACGCCAACAGAAATACGCCCACACTATCACGACACACGAATCCATGCGGCGGTCTTTCATCCGCGGTATTCCATTGGCGGTACACACCGCTGCGCTCAAAATACACACACTCTTACAAAACACAGCCACATTGGACAATTCGAAATACACACACCTGATACACATACACACACCACTCCCACACACCCATTACAATATAAAACACACACCCACATCACCCACAAACCCCCACGACAAAAAAATCCGAAAGAAGGCCACAGAGAGACACCACCAGCAACAACAACAGCATCCACAGGCACACAACACCATCACCCACACAACTTCCACGCACCTCACACAACACACCACTACATATCACCACAGTTATCACCACACACTCCACCCCACACATCACCTACACCTCCCCATGGCACGGCAAAGACACCCCAGGTTCTCTGAGGAGGAGCTCAGGGTCATGGTGGAGGAAATCGTCCGGGTAGAGCCACAGCTATTCGGATCACAGATGCTGCACACCTCCATAGCTAGGAAGATGGAGCTATGGCGAAGAATAGTGGACAGGGTCAACGCAGTGGGACAGCACCCAAGAAATCGGGAAGACATCAGGAAGAGGTGGAACGACCTACGGGGGAAGGTGCGTTCCGTGGTCTCAAGACACCACTTGGCGGTTCAGCGGACTGGCGGCGGACCCCCACCTCCTCACCCACAACTAACAACATGGGAGGAGCAGGTCTTGGCGATTCTGCATCCTGAGGGCCTCGCAGGAGTAGGTGGAGGAATGGACTCTGGTAAGTCAAAGCTTTACTATTACATCCCCCACCCTACCTGCATGCTAATACATACCCCCACCCTCACCCCCATCACTCCTACTCCTCACAAATGTCCCAACATCACAAACCACACATCCCAACACCAAGCCCTGCATGCAACAACAAAGCATGGACACCCATCACCAAAGCATGCCCACTGCACATACCCATACACCCCCCTAAACCATCATCACACAAGGTCCCACACAGGAATGCTAGCACTGGGGTACACGGTCACCCACCCATTGCACACCATTACATACACAGATTTAATAAACTTCCCTTTATACCCCTGCAGGACCCCTACCCAACGTCACCGGACAGGAGGGTCCACACATGTCCACACCACCAACAGAAGAGGCCCACAGTGATGACAGCAGCTCTGTCAAACTGGATCTAGATGACCAGCCCGGACCATCGGGAACCTCTGGACAGTCGGTTCCACTCACACAGGCACAGGCCACCACAGACCTTCCCCCTCTGGAAACACCAGCACAGCACCCACCCAGCGGGCCCATACCTCCGTCCCCAGGACACCTCAATCAGCTGTGTGTCCACCACTACAGGGAACCCAGGATAACCCACCACCCCAACAACAACAGGGACCTGGGGGCAGTGGTAGTGGGCACACGGTCCAGGGAACGGAGGCCCAGGAACACAGGGGAACTGGGAGGGCTGCTGTGCGACAGGGGGCGGACAGGCCAAGGAAACCCACTCTCCACGAGGCCCTCTCCTGCATCATGGGAGCATACCACCATGTAGGAGGCTGGACTGGCTTGTAGGGAGTACCAAGGGGTACTTACACCTTGCACCAGGCCCAAGTATCCCTTATTAGTGTCGAGGGGTGTCTAGCAGCTTAGGCTGATAGAAAAGGTAGCTTAGCAGAGCAGCTTAGGCTGAACTAGGAGACGAGTGAAGCTCCTACAGTACCACTAGTGTCATATGCACAATATCATAAGAAAACACAATACACAGATATACTAAAAATAAAGGTACTTTATTTTTATGACTGTAGGAAAGTACCATCTTGCCTGGAATGTTACCCCCATTTTTTCACTGTATATATGTTGTTTTAGTTGTATGTGTCACTGGGACCCTGGTAACCCAGGGCCCCAGTGCTCATAAGTGTGCCTGAATGTGTTACCTGTGTAGTGACTAACTGTCTCACTGAGGCTCTGCTAATCAGAACCTCAGTGGTTATGCTCTCTCATTTCTTTCCAAATTGTCACTAACAGGCTAGTGACCATTTTTACCAATTGACATTGGCTTACTGGAACACCCTTATAATTCCCTAGTATATGGTACTGAGGTACCCAGGGTATTGGGGTTCCAGGAGATCCCTATGGGCTGCAGCATTTCTTTTGCCACCCATAGGGAGCTCTGACAATTCTTACACAGGCCTGCCATTGCAGCCTGAGTGAAATAACGTCCACGTTATTTCACAGCCATTTTACACTGCACTTAAGTAACTTATAAGTCACCTATATGTCTAACCTTTACCTGGTAAAGGTTAGGTGCAAAGTTACTTAGTGTGAGGGCACCCTGGCACTAGCCAAGGTGCCCCCACATTGTTCAGAGCCAATTCCCTGAACTTTGTGAGTGCGGGGACACCATTACACGCGTGCACTACATATAGGTCACTACCTATATGTAGCTTCACAATGGTAACTCCGAATATGGCCATGTAACATGTCTATGACCATGGAATTGCCCCCTCTATGCCATCCTGGCATAGTTGGCACAATCCCATGATCCCAGTGGTCTGTAGCACAGACCCTGGTACTGCCAAACTGCCCTTCCTGGGGTTTCACTGCAGCTGCTGCTGCTGCCAACCCCTCAGACAGGCATCTGCCCTCCTGGGGTCCAGCCAGGCCTGGCCCAGGATGGCAGAACAAAGAACTTCCTCTGAGAGAGGGTGTGACACCCTCTCCCTTTGGAAAATGGTGTGAAGGCAGGGGAGGAGTAGCCTCCCCCAGCCTCTGGAAATGCTTTGTTGGGCACAGATGTGCCCAATTCTGCATAAGCCAGTCTACACCGGTTCAGGGGACCCCTTAGCCCTGCTCTGGCGCGAAACTGGACAAAGGAAAGGGGAGTGACCACTCCCCTGACCTGCACCTCCCCTGGGAGGTGTCCAGAGCTCCTCCAGTGTGCTCCAGACCTCTGCCATCTTGGAAACAGAGGTGCTGCTGGCACACTGGACTGCTCTGAGTGGCCAGTGCCACCAGGTGACGTCAGAGACTCCTGCTGATAGGCTCCTTCAGGTGTTAGTAGCCTATCCTCTCTCCTAGGTAGCCAAACCCTCTTTTCTGGCTATTTAGGGTCTCTGTCTCTGGGGAAACTTCAGATAACGAATGCAAGAGCTCATCCGAGTTCCTCTGCATCTCTCTCTTCACCTTCTGATAAGGAATCGACTGCTGACCGCGCTGGAAGCCTGCAAAACTGCAACATAGTAGCAAAGACGACTACTGCAACTCTGTAACGCTGATCCTGCCGCCTTCTCGACTGTTTTCCTGCTTGTGCATGCTGTGGGGGTAGTCTGCCTCCTCTCTGCACCAGAAGCTCCGAAGAAATCTCCCGTGGGTCGACGGAATCTTCCCCCTGCAACCGCAGGCACCAAAAAGCTACATTACCGGTCCCTTGGGTCTCCTCTCAGCACGACGAGCGAGGTCCCTCGAATCCAGCGACTCTGTCCAAGTGACCCCCACAGTCCAGTGACTCTTCAGCCCAAGTTTGGTGGAGGTAAGTCCTTGCCTCACCTCGCTGGGCTGCATTGCTGGGAACCGCGACTTTGCAGCTACTCCGGCCCCTGTGCACTTCCGGCGGAAATCCTTTGTGCACAGCCAAGCCTGGGTCCACGGCACTCTAACCTATATTGCACGACTTTCTAAGTTGGTCTCCGGCGACGTGGGACTCCTTTGTGCAACTTCGGCAAGCACCGTTTCACACATCCTTGTAGTGCCTGTTTCTGGCACTTCTCCGGGTGCTACCTGCTTCAGTGAGGGCTCTTTGTCTTGCTCGATGTCCCCTCTCTCTTCAGGTCCAATTTGCGACCTCCTGGTCCCTCCTGGGCCCCAGCAGCGTCCAGAAACGCCAAACGCACGATTTGCAGCTAGCAAGGTTTGTTGGCATCCTTTCGGCGGGAAAACACTTCTGCACAACTCTCCCAGGCGAGAGGGATCCGTCCACCAAAGGGGAAGTCTCTGGCCTGTTTCATTCCTGCAGAAACCTCAGCTTCTTCTGTCCAGTAGAAGCTTCTTTGCACCCGCAGCTGGCATTTCCTGGGCATCTGCCCATCTCCGACTTGCTTGTGACTTTTGGACTTGGTCCCCTTGTTCCACAGGTACCCTAGATTGGAAATCCACAGTTGTTGCATTGCTGGTTTGTGTCTTTCCTGCATTATTCCTCTAACACGACTACTTTGTCCTTAGGGGAACTTTAGTGCACTTTGCACTCACTTTTCAGGGTCTTGGGGAGGGTTATTTTAATAACTCTCACTATTTTCTAATAGTCCCAGCGACCCTCTACAAGGTCACATAGGTTTGGGGTCCATTCGTGGTTCGCATTCCACTTTTGGAGTATATGGTTTGTGTTGCCCCTATCCCTATGTTTCCCCATTGCATCCTATTGTAACTATACATTGTTTGCACTGTTTTCTAAGACTATACTGCATATTTTTGCTATTGTGTATATATATCTTGTGTATATTTCCTATCCTCTCACTGAGGGTACACTCTAAGATACTTTGCCATATTGTCATAAAAATAAAGTACCTTTATTTTTAGTATAACTGTGTATTGTGTTTTCTTATGATATTGTGCATATGACACTAAGCTGTACTGTAGTAGCTTCACACGTCTCCTAGTTCAGCCTAAGCTGCTCTGCTAAGCTACCATTATCTATCAGCCTAATCTGCTAGACACCCTATACACTAATAAGGGATAACTGGGCCTGGTGCAAGGTGCAAGTACCCCTTGGTACTCACTACAAGCCAGTCCAGCCTCCTACAATGACAATATGCCAAACGTATCTCAGTGAGTGCCCTCAGTATGAGGATAGCAAATATATACAAGATATATGTACACAATACCAAAATATGCAGTAATAGCAATAGAAAACAGTGCCAACAATGTATAGTCACAATAGAATGCAATGGGGGCACATAGGGATAGGGGCAACACAAACCATATACTCTAGAAGTGGAATGCGAACCACGAATGGACCCCAAACCTATGTGACCTTGTAGAGGGTCGCTGGGACTGTAAGAAAACAGTGAGGGTTAGAAAAATAGCCCACCCCAAGACCCTGAAAAGTGGGTGCAAAGTGCACCTAAGTTCCCCAAAGAGCACAGAAGTTGTGATAGGGGAATTCTGCCAGAAACAACAACACCAGCAATGCAACAACGATGGATTTCCGGACGAGAGTACCTATGGAATAAGGGGACCAAGTCCAAGAGTCACGATCAAGTCGGGAGTGGGCAGATGCCCAGGAAATGCCAGCTGTGGGTGCAAATAAGCTGCTACCGGATGGTAGAAGCTGTGGTTTCTGCAAGAACAACAAGGGCTAGAAACTTCCCCTTTGGAGGATGGATGTTCCACGTCGTGAAGAGTTGTGCAGAAGTGTTTCCGTGCAGAAATATTGCCAACAAGCCTTGCTAGCTGCAAAGGTTGCGGTTAGGGTTTTTGGATGCTGCTGTGGCCCAGGAGGGACCAGGATATCGCCAATTGCGTGAGGAGACAGAGGGGGCACCCAGCAAGAGAAGGAGCCCACTCAGAAGCAAGCAGCACCTGCAGAAGTGCCGGAACAGGCACTACGAAGTGGAGTGAACCGGAGCTCACCCGAAGTTGCACAAGAGGGTCCCACGAAGCCGGAGGACAACTCAGGAGGTCGTGCAATGCAGGTTAGAGTGCCGGGGACCCAGGCTTGGCTGTGCACAATGGAAATCCTCGAAGAGTGCACAGGAGCCAGAGTAGCTGCAAAACACGCGGTTCCCAGCAATGCAGTCTAGCGTGGGGAGGCAAGGACTTACCTCCACCAAACTTGGACTGAAGAGTCACTGGACTGTGGGAGTCACTTGGACAGAGTTGCTGAGTTCAAGGGACCTCGCTCATTGTGCTGAGAGGAGACCCAGAGGACCGGTGATGCAGTTCTTTGGTGCCTGCGGTTGCAGGGGGAAGATTCCGTTGACCCACAGGAGATTTCTTCGGAGCTTCTAGTGCAGAGAGGAGGCAGACTACCCCCACAGCATGCACCACCAGGAAAACAGTCGAGAAGGCGGCAGGATCAGCGTTACAAGGTCGCAGTAGTCGTCTTTGCTACATTGTTGCAGTTTTGCAGGCTTCCAGCGCGGTCAGCAGTCGATTCCTTGGCAGAAGGTGAAGAGAGAGATGCAGAGGAACTCTAATGAGCTCTTGCATTCGTTATCTAAGGAATTCCTCAAAGCAGAGACCCTAAATAGCCAGAAAAGGAGGTTTGGCTACCTAGGAGAGAGGATAGTCTAGCAACACCTGAAGGAGCCTATCAGAAGGAGTCTCTGACGTCACCTGCTGGCCCTGGCCACTCAGAGCAGTCCAGTGTGCCAGCAGCACCTCTGTTTCCAAGATGGCAGAGGTCTGGAGCACACTGGAGGAGCTCTGGGCACCTCCCAGGGGCGGTGCAGGTCAGGGGAGTGGTCACTCACCTTTCCTTTGTCCAGTTTCGCGCCAGAGCAGGGCTGAGGGATTCCTGAACTGGTGTAGACTGGCTTATGCAGAGATGGGCACCATCTGTGCCCATCAAAGCATTTCCAGAGGCTGGGGGAGGCTACTCCTCCCCAGCCCTGACACCTTATTCCAAAGGGAGAGCGTTTAACACCCTCTCTCTGAGGAAGTCCTTTGTTCTGCCTTCCTGGGCCAAGCCTGGCTGGACCGCAGGAGGGCAGAAACCTGTCTGAGGGGTTGGCAGCAGCAGCAGCTGCAGTGAAACCCCGGGAAAGGCAGTTTGGCAGTACCCGGGTATGTGCTAGAGACCCGGGGAATCATGGGATTGTCTCCCCAATACCAGGATGGCATTGGGGGGAGCAATTCCATGATGTTAGACATGTTACATGGCTATGTTCGGAGTTACCATTGTGAAGCTACACATAGGTAGTGACCTATGTGTAGTGCACGCGTGTAATGGTGTCCCCGCACTCACAAAGTCTGGGGAATTTGCCCTGAACCATGTGGGGGCACCTTGGCTAGTGCCAGGGTGCCCACACACTAAGTAACTTAGCACCCAACCTTTACCAGGTAAAGGTTAGACATATAGGTGACTTATAAGTTACTTAAGTGCAGTGGTAAATGGCTGTGAAATAACGTGGACGTTATTTCACTCAGGCTGCAGTGGCAGGCCTGTGTAAGAATTGTCAGATCTCCCTATGGGTGGCAAAAGAAATGCTGCATCCCATAGGGATCTCCTGGAACCCCAATACCCTGGGTACCTCAGTACCATATACTAGGGAATTATAAGGGTGTTCCAGTATGCCAATGTAAATTGGTTAAATTGGTCACTAGCCTGTTAGTGACAATTTGGAAAGAAATGAGAGAGCATAACCACTGAGGTTCTGATTAGCAGAGCCTCAGTGAGACAGTTAGTCATAACACAGGTAACACATACAGGGCACACTTATGAGCACAGGGGCCCTGGCTGGCAGGGTCCCAGTGACACATACAACTAAAACAACATATATACAGTGAAATATGGGGGTAACATGCCAGGCAAGATGGTACTTTCCTACACACCACTCCCAGGAGACGATGGCAACGGTACTGGCCAAGTTTCAGGAGACCCAGCGCATGCAGGAGGAACAGTATTTGGGCTTCAGGGAGGAACTGAGAACCATCAGTTCCACCCTGGGCACCATCGTAGGGGTGCTGAAGAAAGCACTCAACACCAGGAAGGACACTGTGGCACTACAAGGGGCCTCTGACACTAGTATGGATGATGAACTGCCCACCACCTCTGCCGGTGCCAGTGGACAGGACGCCCCGCCACAGGACCACCACACCAGCACCCCACCCCCTGCAGACGGCGAACCACCCTGCAAACGGTCCCTGAGATCCAGGACAAAGACAGAGCACGATGCCAAGACCCCCGCCAAGAAATGAGACCACCCTGATTGTCATCCTACTGTCCCACTTTGTCACCCTGTCCATACTGAAACTGCCCCAGCTCCACTTCCTATGCCCATATGGGCAATGCACCTGTGAGACTAATAGACTGGACTCTGCCATGGACACTCCTCCGCCATCACCCCTCACCATTTCACCACCCCCTCCAATATTGAGCATTTAAATAAACACACCTAAAGCACAAAACAATCTGGAGTCTGTTTGTGATTTCGAAATAGTGTATTAGCAATTGCAGTGCTAAAATGTTTTTTAAATAGTAATGTCAACATACCTAAGTCACACAGCTCTAGTCCATGAGGAATCTAAGCAGATGTCACACAGTGGGACCCACATCTGTGAAATCGTAAGGGAAAGTGACAACTCAGTGACCATACAACGACAGACAGGAGAGAGGTAGTAGTGTTTAAGTACATGTAGTAGGCAGGTTTGGATTCCTACCTGTGTCTCACTGGAAATATTGCAGGATCACTGAGTCCCTGTTGTGCATGTCTTCTTCCTCTGCTTCCTCCTCATCACTGTCCAAAGGCTCCACAGCTGCCACAACACCGTCATCTGGACCATCCTCCTGCAGAAAAGGCACCTGTCGTCGCAAAGCCAATTTGTGAAGCATACAGCAGGCCACGATGATCTGGCACACCTTCTTTGGTGTGTAGAAAAGGGATCCACCTGTCATATGGAGGCACCTGAACCTGGCCTTCAGGAGGCCGAAGGTCCGCTCGATCACCCTCCTAGTTCGCCCATGGGCTTCATTGTAGCGTTCCTCTGCCCTGGTCCTGGGATTCCTCACTGGGGTCAGTAGCCATGACAGGTTGGGGTAACCAGAGTCACCTGCAAATGGCGAGGGACAACTGTTAGACACACACTAACCTGTAGGGATAAGCCCAGACAACCATTCCTAATGACTTGCTTCCAGGTGCTCACCTAATAGCCACACACGGTGCCTCTGGAGTTGACCCATCACATAAGGGATGCTGCTATTCCGCAGGATGTAGGCGTCATGCACTGAGCCAGGGAACATGGCATTCAAATGGGAGATGTACTGGTCTGCCAAACATACCATCTGTACATTCATAGAATGATAACTCTTCCGGTTTCTGTACACCTGTTCACTCCTGTGGGGGGCGTACCAAAGCCACATGGGTCCCATCAATGGCACCTATGATGTTGGGGATATGTCCCTGGGCATAGAAATCACCTTTCACTGTAGGCAAATCCTCCACCTGAGGGAAAACGATGTAGCTCCGCATGTGTTTCAGAAGGGCAGACAACACTCTGGACAATACGTTGGAAAACATAGGCTGGGACATCCCTGATGCCATGGCCACAGTTGTTTGAAATGACCCACTTGCAAGGAAATGGAGCACTGACAGCACCTGCACTTGAGGGGGGATTCCTGTGGGATGGCGGATTGCTGACATCAGATCTGGCTCTAACTGGGTACACAGTTCCTGGATTGTGGCACGGTCAAGCCTGTAGATGATTATCAAATGTCGCTCCTCCATTGTCGACAGGTCCACCAACGATCGGTACACCGGAGGATGCCGCCATCTCCTCACATGTCCCAGCAGACGGTGCCTATGAAGGACAACAGCGAGCACAGAGTCAAACAACTCGGAGGTACGTACCCACAGTTTACACAGAACACCATCCATACACAAAAGGTGGCCTGTATGTGTTTTGAGTCTAGGCCTAGGTGTGTGTGACGCAGTTGAAAATGAAGCCATGTGGGCCCCTGAAATGGCGGCTGCCTGACCTCTGAAGTGGGACAATGGGATGTGAGGTAACTGCGCTGGCATTGTACACCGTCGCGGTAGGCGGTCGAAGACAGCAGCGCAAGGCTGCATTGGTTAACGTTGGCCCTTATGGGTCCCAGGAGCCAATGACGATGTACGCCGGCGGTGACGGTACGCACCGCCGCGGACGTGACTGCCATTTTCTATCTGTTCAATCACTCGATACCTGATCTTCGACAGGAGAGGACCTAACCTGTAAGTGCTGCTGTGACTTCGGTCTGTAAGAGACAATGGCTCGTGCGTCTGGGGAAAGGGCCCCTGCCTTCACATCGGAGGAGTTGGAGAAACTTGGGGATGGGGTCCTCCCCCAGTACACGCTACGCTACGGTCCTCCAGACAAACAGGTAAGTACACAGGGAGCATGTTGTATGGGCTATGCCTGTGTGGAGAGGGCTGGATGTACTAAGGAAGGGGGCAGAGTGCTGTGTGCATGAAAGACAGTGAATGCATGTGCCACATGGCAAGGGTAGGGATGGGGGCCAATCACTGTGACGGTGCAGTTGGTAATGACTTTTTCCCCTGTACATTTCATGTAGGTCAGCGCCCACCAGAAGAAAGATATTTGGTGTGCCATCGCCAAGGACTTCCGGACCCTGAGGGTCTACCACAGACGGAGCACCCACTGCCGGAAAAGATGGGAGGGCATTCACCGCTGGAGCAAGAAGACGGCGGAGGCTCAGCTGGGGATGGCCTCCCAACGTGGGAGGGGTGCCCGTCGCACCATGACCCCCCTGATGTTCAGGATCCTGGCGGTGGCCTACCCGGAGTTGGATGGGCGCTTGGGGGCATCACAGCAGACACAAGGGGGTGAGTACACTCTCATTCTGCTGACTTTGCGCGCAGTGGAGGTGTCTGGGTGGGGGAGTAGGGCTGTGGGTTTTCCTAGGCCAGGGCGAGTTCCGTAGGCAAGGCCCCTCCAAAAGGCAGGCCATGTGGCAACCCACCCCACCTCTGTAGAGTGCCAAGTACAGCTATTCATGCCCCTGTGTCATCTATGTGTGCAGATGTCGTCCATAGCCTTGTAGGCCATTTCCCAGGAATTGCACTGTAGAGCCCAAGAGCGCGGCGTAGTGCAGGGGGCTGCTGTGTCTGTCTTGTCCGCCAACGGTAGAGGTAAGCCATGCACTCAACATGTCTTTCTTCTGTTTCCCCCCCCTTTTTGTGGTCTCCCTGTTCTTGTGTGCATTAGCATCATCAGGCGGAGGAGCAGTGGCACCAGAGCACGAGGGAGCTGCATCCCACATGGCCCTGGAGGGCGAGACTACGGACTCGGAATTCACCAGTGGGACGGAGGGCGAGGGGAGCTCCACGGCGGGGACAGGAGCTGAGACCAGCAACACAGACTCGTCCTCTGATGGGAGCTCCCTTGTGGTGGCGGCAACACCTGTGCCCCCCGCATCAGCAGGTACAGCCGCCACCCCCCCACCAGCACCGCCCTCCCAGCAGCCCCTCAGCCTTCGCTCCGTGCCCGCTCACCCAGGAGGGTGGGCATCACCTTCACCCCAGGCCCCTCAGGCCCTGCCCCAGTCACCCCTGCTGCCCTCAGTGAGGAGGCCATTGACCTCCTCAGGTCCCTCACTGTTGGGCAGCCTACCATTTTGAATGCCATCCAGGATGTACAAAGGCAGTTGCAACAAACCAATGCATTCCTGGAGGGTATTCATTCTGGTCAGGCGGCCCTTCAGCGAGCTTTTCAGACTCTGGCCTCAGCACTGATGGCAGCCATTGTCCCCGTCTCTAGCCTCCCACCTCCAACTTCCTCCACCCAGACCCAATCCCCCGTACCTCTGCCTATCCCAAGCACACCATCAGACCAGCCTCCACACACCTCAACACACAAGGGAAGCTCAGTCAAACATAAGCACCACACATCCCACAGGCACTCATGCAAGCAACACACACATGCAGACACACCAACATCCACTGCCTCCACTGTGTCCCCCTCCTCGTCGTCTCCCTCCTCCCTCCCAGTCTCGTCTAAACTCACACCCGCATGCAGTACCTCTACAGCCACTACGTCCCTCACCAGCACACCCACCAGCACACCCGCTCACGTGCAGTCACCACCCCCACTACCATTCACACATCCCCTGTGTCCTCTCCCAGTGTGTCTGTGACGCCCCCTCCTAAGATACACAAACGCAGGCACACACCCACCCAACAGCCATCCACCTCACAACAGCCTCCAGCGCATGCACCTTCATCCAAAGTCACCAAACGTACACCTCCTACTACCACCACCTCTTCCTCCACTCCCAAACCCCCTCCAGCTACCTGTCCCAGTGTGTCCCAAAAACTTTTCCTGTCCACCCTTGACCTTTTCCCACACCTCCCCCACCCCGTCCATCTCATAGGTCCCGAAGTTGCACATCAGCCACAACATCTCCGGGATCAGTGGTGCCTGTAATCACCGGTATGTGGAGTGCACCGGCCACCAGGACAGCCAGTGTGGCACGGATCCACAGCACAGACAGTCCCCCACCTGTGAAGCATCAGAAGTTGGCCAGTGCCCGGCGGGAGAGGGGGAAGACTCCAGCCACCAAAGCCACTCCCAGGTGTCCCGTTGGAAGTGTGGAGTCAGCTGTGACACCTTCCAAGGTGGGGAAGGGCCACAAGAAACCCGGCAAGTCTGGGAAGAGCAGCACGGTGGAGAAGACCACCATCATCCCCGCTGCCCAGGAGGCCACCGCCAGCCCCAGCCCAGCTGCCCAGGAGGCCACCGCCACCCCCAGCCCAGCTGCCCAGGAGGCCACCGCCAGCCCCAGCCCAGCTGCCCAGGAGGTCACCGCCAGCACCAGCCCCGCTGGGCCATGAAGGACCACCAGCACCAGCCCCGCTGGGCCATGAAGGACCGCCAGCACAAGCACCGCTGGGCCATGAAGGACTGCCAGCACCAGACCCGCTGGGCCATGAAGGACCGCCAGCACAAGCACCGCTGGGCCATGAAGGACCGCCAGCACAAGCACCGCTGGGCCATGAAGGACCGCCAGCACCAGCCCCGCTGGGCCATGAAGGACCGCCAGCACCAGCCCCGCTGGGCCATGAAGGACCGCCAGCACAAGCACCGCTGAACAGGGCACCGCCATCTCAAGCACAGCTGAACAGGGCACTGCCATCTGAAGCACCGCTGAACAGGGCACCGCCATCTCAAGCACCGCTGAACAGGGCACCGCCATCTCAAGCACCGCTGAACAGGGCACCGCCATCTCAAGCACCGCTGAACAGGGAACCGCCATCTCAAGCAACGCTGAACAGGGCACCGCCATCTCAAGCACCGCTGAACAGGGCACCACCATCTCAAGCACCACTAGCCCATGAGCGGCAGGTGCACTGACGCAACTGGGTCCGTCACGGGGTGAGTGATGCACTCTGGGCACCAGTCCCCCTCCAGAACCAGTGGAGACTGACATCCACTACCTCTGTCCTTAACAGGATGAAGCACTCTGGGCACCAGTCCCCCTCCAGAACCAGTGGAGAGATCCATCCACTACCTCTGTCCTTGGCAGGATGAAGCACTCTGGGCACCAGTCCCCCTCCAGAACCAGTGGAGACTGTTATCCACTTGAGAGACTGTGACTTTGCACTCCCCAGGATTGAACAGTGGGCAAACCACCCACTGTAGAGACTTGAGAGACTGTGGCTTTGCGCTCCCCAGGATTGAACAGTGGGCAAGCCACCCACTGTAGAGACTTGAGAGACTGTGGCTTTGCACTCCCCAGGATTGAACAGTGGGCAATCCACCCACTGTAGAGACTGTGGCTTTGCACTCCCCAGGATTGAACAGTGGGCAAGCCACCCACTTGTGAGACTTGAGAGACTGTGGCTTTGCACTCCCCAGGATTGAACAGTAGGCAAGCCACCCACTGTAGAGACTTGAGAGACTGTGGCTTTGCACTCCCCAGGATGGAACAGTGGGCATGTGGCCCCCTCGTGGATTTGGCGTCAAGCACTCAAGCGGCTGAGGTGCCCCCCCTTTCCCTCCCCCTGAGGTGCCTGTTTTCTTGCTGTCTCATGCCCCTGCAGTGTTTTCTCCGTCATGGTCGGGGATCTTGTGTGGGCCTCGCCCATACCGTGTGGTCCCAGTGTTCCACAGACTTTCTTTGTGCAGTACCTGGACTACTATGCCTGGTATTTATTTTGTACATTGTGTATATATATATTTCTGCCTACTTTTT
Source organism: Pleurodeles waltl (assembly GCF_031143425.1). Classification (NCBI taxonomy): domain Eukaryota; kingdom Metazoa; phylum Chordata; class Amphibia; order Caudata; family Salamandridae; genus Pleurodeles; species Pleurodeles waltl. The sequence goes on from NC_090440.1 coordinate 1,314,935,246, forward strand.
TTTTATATATTCCGATGGTTACACTCATTTTCTTTGGTCTTTGCATTCTTCCGGGGGTGTTTGGGGGGTGTAACTGTGATGTATTGATATGCATTAGTGTGTGTGTTGTGGTGGGTGAGGGTGGGGGTGTTGCGTGTGTGTGTCCCTGTTTTTTGCCTCCCCCCTCCCCTGTGTCGTAGGTGCTGTACTCACCGTGGTCTTCGATGCCGGCGTTCGTGCTCCTGGTAGAGGAGCAGGAAGACTATCGCAGGGAGAATTTGGAGTTCCGGTTCCATGGTGTCCTCGTTCCTCGTGGAGTGTGTAGAGGTGAGCGTTTTCCCATCGAGATTCCTGTTTCCGCCGTGTTTTTATCCACGGTGAATCTGCCCCGGAAAAGGTGGCGGATAGGCCTGTCATAATAGTGTGGGCGGTACATTGTCTCCCGCCTGTCTGTTGGCGGTGACCGCCGCGCTGTTTGTTTGTACCGCCGTGGCGGTCTGAGTGTTAAAGTGGCTGTCTTTGTTGGCGGTTTCCGCCACGGTCGTAATTGCAATTTTTTTACCGCCGATCTGTTGGCAGTCTTACTGCCGCTTTAACACCGTCCGCCAGGGTTGTAATGACCACCATTACGTTGTACCCAAAACAAGACAAAAACATATTTTGAAAAAGGAAAAGCAGGCAATAAGTGCTGTATAATAATCTATTGAGTACATTTGTTTCTCGTATCAATATTATGAGTCTTTTGTCAAGAGATCCAGTGCTCACACACAAGTGAAAAAGAATGCAGTGGTAAGTGATATGAAAAGAGACAGTGCATCACAAATGAAAAGAAGTATGACTCCCCGTGTCTTTTCACTACTTTTAAGGTTCAGAGGGCAAAGTCTATAGACGTTTATTGTTGACAGCATTTCAACCTTGGACAATATGAGGTCAACATCAGAATGGAGCATGAGCACCCAGTATCTAGAGAAAAAATGTACAATTAAGGCTCTGATTTCAATTCATTTGGGCCTGTCTAAAAACAGTACATGTAAAAAGGGAACTTGTCTGGAACGTGAGTAGAACAGGAATCAATCCTAGGGTGAACTGCTAGCCCTATATAGCAATAATGGAATAAATGCTGAGGCATCCTGGATGGCCCTACACAAGAGAAAGAAATAATTGAGGAGGAGGAAAACCTAAACTACGACAAAGGAAACTCCAACAGAGGGTAAAGCAACTCATCCTATAGAAGGGAACATTGGCTGTAGATCACTTCTGTGGAGCAGAATAGATTATTTCTCAAATTAAGGGAAGTCAAGGCATTAGAAGTGGTTGGGGAGGAACAACCCCATAGATTATTATAAAACCAAATTGAATATGGGAAAACTGAAACAAAATGAAAACAAGAGGTCGGAATCCCCATAAAAATGCTGGCCCTACCAGTGCTCAATGGCCAGCTCAGGCCCAATTCAATTTGGTGGACAAGAGTCATCGATGGAGGGAGCCGCTTCTTGGGGGCTGCTGTTGTCCAGTCACACATTTGATAGTAAATGTAAACCCGGAAGGAGAGGCAAGGACAAAAAGAGCAGCGTGGTGCATCAGAACATGCTCACACAGAGGTGCATGCAATGCTGGGACAGTGTGCATGCACTGAACCACAACAATTTAATAGAAGTTGCAGAGAGCTGCGCTGCTACCATTATAACATAACATGTTTAATGCAAAATTGAGCTGTCAGGCATACCGGTAAATTGAAATGTTCTCTATGAGTTTATGGAGACATAAAAGTTTCTTGTAATGATATATTTCTTAGGGAACCACTGTTTCCCTGATATATTGTGTGACCCCGGGTTCTCCAAAATGTTGGGTTTACCCTTGTCCATAACACTGCATAAATACTTTACACATTGCCTCGATGTTAAGCCTGACAGTTTTTTGTGCTGAGCTATCCAGGATTTAGCACAATTTTAATTTAGAGACTTTTTGGGATTCACCATTGTGGCTGCTATTCAATCAGGGATCACACCCCAGTCAACTAACAACCCAATTTCTCACATTAATTGATTTTGATGTGCTTTTAAAGAACTTGTCTATAGAGAAGATAAGAGAGAGTTTGAGATTTTGTAATAAAAACCTTCAACTAATCCAAATGATCTACTACTCAGCTATTGAGTGATCCCATCACTATTTTATTACTCCACTAAGTTCATTTGTGGGACCTGATGTCGAGGAGGGTGGCGACTCTTATTTCAAGATCAAGGGTGCAGGAGCCGAGCCGCTGAAGGCACATTTTGGGATGATCAAAATATTGAGGTACAGTAAAATGTTAGATTTGTGCTCCCACAACTGCTTACCGCCGGTTCCTATTTTTCTACGACCCTTGCTTACTTCTTGGATCTCCCCAGGCCCTTTTTCTTCGCTACCTTTATCCAACTGGCTGGTGCGTCTTTAGATCTTGGGGCTATTCTTGACTTTACTTCTGACTGAATGCCTATCTAGTGATTCTCCAAAAAGACAATTTGTTGATGGCTTGGCTTTGTATTTATAAACTGATGTCCTGGACACTGAAAGGAATCAACCATTCCTTAGTTTATTAAAGAAAGAATCAACAGATTGATTGTTGTTCCCAACCATTGAAAGTTGGTTTTGTCACAGAGTGTCTTCACAACGATCTCTATTTTATTAGTAATGTGTTTTTGAATTGCTGTGTGGCATCCTTACTCATCTCTAGGGCTCTCATGTGTAAGATCTTGTCAAGATCCCAAATTAAGTTTTCTTACTTGGTTGGTCCAGCCGATTTATTTACATTTAAGAAAAGACTGCTGAAAAACAAACCCTAATAAATTTTAGATTCTTCTTTGTCAACCTGGTCTCCTAGTTCTGTTAGTGCGTCAGACCTTAATAAGTAAACTTAAAGGGGACGCGAATAGGTCGATGAACCTTTTGGCCAACACTTGAGATGTTCCAACCACAAAGACTCAATACCAACACTGATCAATAACCAATTTGTCAATTTCAACAATAATCAATAACAGTAATCATTAAGAGTCAGTAATTGACACACCATGACCTCGCAGTCATCAATAAACGCACCTTTAAGTAAAAGTTAGAATGTTTATTTCCCTATATTAACAATGCTAATGTCTTGTAGGTTAATCTCAAAATCAAATGATAAACATAAAAAAAAATCACTGGCTGTCCAAAGCAGCAAAAGAAACGCAATCTAATCAAAGCTTGAGCTACTACACATTCTAATATCACAGTGCAAATTAATAGCAAGAATAATTGCGCAAACGATATCACATACATTTAGTTTCAGTAAAGAAAGACCTCAAATGTTATTTCATATAGTGGACTTTATCAGTGGGCTCCTAACAAACATCAGATTAGAATTAGCATGTTGGACTTCATGCAAAACAATTTAGTCAACACAAATTTGGAAAACATCCAACTATGGCTCTATTAAAATAATGCGGTTGGGACCTAGAAAGAAAAGCAAATAGACATAATAATCAATATTCTATTTTATAATTTCATAATACCTATCTTCAGTATCGATCAGCAAGCAGTGTCAGTCTTCGTCCTCAGGACATCAATCTGTTCACCAAGGATTCAGGATTCAGCATCAAAGTTTGGAAAGGGCAAAGTCTTTAAGCAATAAAGTAAGCATGTCTCTTTTCAAGACTCTCAGAAAATATGACAGTGGCAAAAGGCAAAAGCTCAATGGCAATTTCTCCCCAGTGCAGTCCAGTTAAGTTAGATCTACTAAAACTACTTCCCAAGTCCCTTTTGGTCAAGGAGTCGCATGTTCACACTTTGTCCAATAAAACTAAAACATCAAATCTATAACTTCTACTCGTGCACAGTTCACATGTCGCTGATTGGTTTATCTTATAATGTCCTCATCATCCGGCTCGTCAGGTAACAATATTGTTGCAGCTTACTCCAGTGAGTGTTTCCATTGTTCTTTTCCTGAGAAAGTCTGTCTTACACACATTACACTTATAATGTTACATTTAGCAAGAACAGCATATTCTAGAAAGCGTTCTCATGAAAAAGACTTTTAGCTACGAGCACATTTGGTCAATACAGTGGGAAATCACAATTTAATTCTCTGAGGCAGCCATTTTATTAAATGTGCAAGAAATGCAGCTTGACATGAGGCCGTGCAACTAAGCCAAGACCTCTGCTAAGTTAAGGCTTTCAATTAATAAAGCTCATACATAATGCACAACCTCAAATATGATGTATTACTACATTAATCAAACATATGCTCAACATTTCATATTAATAAACCACTAATAAGTACACTTCGTGAACATTGGTGGCCACTCATCGTGATCACACTTTCAAATGCATGCATTATTTTTCTCTATATTGATACCTTTTCCACGCAAATCTATTACTTAGAGTATATGAATAGTCATTAATATTTTTATTAGAACACCTGCTTTGTTAGTTGATTGTGAAATGCTTCAATCACATCGGTCTTGGAACGCAGTCTCTTCAGTTCATCTAAGGAGTCTTGCTGTCCATTGTGACGTTATTATATAAATCTGTGAAGTATGAGACACACCTTACCCATTTAGATCCGTGTTTGGTATGAGGTAATTCTGTTGTGTGTAACAGTCATGTTAATTAAATGTGGCCTGATTAAGCGTCCAGGTATCATAATTGCACCTTTCAATAACGCATATTTTGGCGCTATAAAAACGATATAGAGTAGTACTCTGCAGTGGTCTTCAAACGAGAAGCAGTTTCTTGTGCAAAAGTACACTGCAATTTCTAACGACAGTGATTGGTGGGCTATGTTTTTTCTTGCTAGATACAGCTTTAAACAAGTTCAGATTTGCTAATTCTATAGGGTGTGTTTCTATCGTTTTCTTAAAACCAAGTTTCCAATGAAGACTGAACCTCTGTTCTAGTTACAGATAATGTATTGTGATGGAAATGATAAATGTGTGTCACGTTCACTGGCCTGCGTGCCCCAATTGCAGTTAGTACCAGGATGTATATCAGATCACCCAGTAGCTCATTAAAGAGCTCACATTTATGGCAAAATTTGGATGTGCTTTCCTTATTATGATATTCATGTTTTGCATTTTGACTGCTTCATTTGCAATTCTATTTATTAGGACTATTCCACTGGAATATCACAATTGGCCCTGGCTCACCGATTCTCAACTATTCTATGCTAATTGTTGTGTTCTGGTCCGGCATGACCACTTATGCAATTAATTTTAGTGTCCGGGTTGTTGAAAAAAATTAATTTGAGGTCCTATGTTTTGAATATTAAAGATACCATACTGAAGCATACAGACATTAGTAGTATTCTTAAAAGTTTCCACAGCAAATATCCAAGAACAGTTAGGTGCTGGGGGCTTATGTGCAACACTGAGTACCTACATTCACCCTGTGCACTGGAGGTTGGTTTTATGGTATATACAGATCACATCTTTTATTTTAGTGCCTGTGTTTCCTGAATATAAATTTGATTGTGATTCTTGGCACAACATAGTTACTGAGTTCTAGATGTCCACAATGCAGGTTACTTCGCAGTGACATAGAATTATCGTCCAATGGACCAAATGAGAAGAGAACTAGATGGAATGGCGCATTTGTGTGCTGAGATGCTCCAAACTCAGTTCTTAAAGCTACCTTAAGAATGGATACAGAACCGCTGGAGAGGATAATACCGCAGTATTTCCCGCTTGTAATTTGTCCCAATCTCTACTTACCTGGTTGGGGTGTGAGAATCAGATCAGCACCATGGAAAAGGGTGTCATACTCAGCATTAAAAAGGTTTCTTAAAGGATTGGTCTAGACTCATCTGAGATGAGCTTGAAAAGCACCATTTGATTTTTATTAGCATATGTTCCCTGCTGGTGAAGAAAGGTGGGGTTCAGTTCTTAAACATACCCTCCACTGTGACGTTGAGCAAAATGTATAAGGTGCCAAATAACCTCATGTTAAACTGCTAATCCATACTGACAAGAATAGTACCGACTAGGAAGAGAAAATCTGAAGCAAAGTCCATGCTAAAGTACGACATACTTGATATGTGTCACAAATAAATATCAAATAAGACCATATGATACTTCAAACTAAGAAATTGCTCTTTTGGAGATAGGCAGAGTTGAAGGCTACTGCAACTGCAGTAGAGACTTTAGGCAACATGATAGAATTGTAAAATATCATGGCATCTCGACTCACATAGGACCAGATTAGAGTAATCAACAGTGTAGGCACAGGCTTGAATTGGCACAAGTGTTTAATCTCGGACAAGACAGGTAAAGACATGAGGTAATCTACCCAGGAATAAAGGAAGGTATCAGATGGTTGTAGCTGAAAATATAAATTACAGTATATTCTGCTATCAAAATATCATGGCCAAAATATTGAGGACCGAAGTATCGAGAAGGTAAGTGCAAAAGTGCATATTGGTAGGTATTGTTTTTTTTAAGGCACATATATGAGAAGTTCAGGGGAGTCAATATTATGGTGCAATATCGCGTCAGACATGTACAGGCATGCTGTTCATTGATACTGACTGTATCAATACATGACTTGCCTGACAAATGACCAAGTAACCTAAAAGGTTTAGATTTATGTCCCTATGAAGTCAGTGATCTCTGAGGCACATGATATAGAAGGGTAAGTTGGTGAATGACCCTTCTACACTGTCAGGCTGATTTATATCAGATTCCCAAGTGATGTTACCATGCTACCATGAGGAGGGTCCAGGTGCCTACACACTCCATGTATTTGCATCTGTACAGTGATGCATTGGCTGTGATGGCACTTCTTTGTGTCCAAAGGGTGCATGTATCAGGGGAACATCATTTATGGTTCACGAAGTCACTGTGATACCAGATGAAACTGCCAATGTATGAGGCTTTTGTCATCTAATCTAGATACCTCTTATAGTGAATTCAAGCAACGACCAGGGCTAACCCCTTTTGGCCACACTGAAGTTGCAAAAAAAGCTGTAAGTTCACATTATTGTATTCATATGTCCTCCAGAATGGCAGCTGGCCTGCCATGCCCTTTGAGTGGCAGCAGCCTTGGAGGAATCTTTAGCTAATGCTGAGGTCAATCACTCTTTCCCCTCCTATTACTTATCACTAAATAGGCACAGTGCTGGAAGACGTCGCTCGATTGTACGAGCCTGACTGATATGATTCGGAGATAGGCATTGGGGGTTTGAATTGGAAGACTCATTGAGAGAAAAGACATAAAAATGATAAAGGATGTGAGGTGACATCAAAGCCAAAATCATGTGAAATTGGTGTCCTGGGGACACTAGGGTGGTCATTATGAACATGGCGGTAAACACCGCACCGCCTGCGGTGGCGGTAACTACCGCCAACAGGCTGGCAGTCCGGACTTCCAAATAATGAAGCACATGAGAAACAAGTAGCTGTCCATTCACACACCGCCATCTTTGTAGTCCAGATGAGGACAGAGAAGGCCGTCCACAGGCCACCCACCAAATAATGAAACACCAGACCGCCATCAGTTCCGGGTCAGGAATCACCACCAGGCAACGTGTGGCGAAAAGAACAATATAAAATGAAACACTCACCGGAGGTACACAGAACACGCTGACGCAGACATGGAGCGAGAGTTGGAAATAATGACACTGCTACTCATTGCCATATACCTCCTGGACCGTGACCGACGACGAAGACGGCGACGGTAAGTACCGCAGCCTAGTACACATGGGAAGAAAGGGCACAGTAATACAATGCAACGCACTCCCAACCCCTCCCACATCCCAAGCCATGCATACCATAACAAGATGTACTTACCGGACACAAGCCAACAAAGGCCTGCACCAGTGTATACACATGTGCACATCACCCCCCCATAATGAAACGCTGAACAAAGTCACAATATTGTACCAACAGCACTACTGGGCCGTTACATTTTATTTTAAGGAAAAAATGTAATGTCCAAATAAGGCCATTGGCAAGTCCATATTTAAGCCCCTGAAGGGCCAATATAGCCCAAACTTGACTCCCAGGTGTGCAAAGGGTACTCCATTGGAAAGGTACATCAATGGGGCAGCCAGGCACCTTAGGGAACAGGGGTAGGGGGCGGCGGGTGGGGACTTGGGTCTAGAAGGGTGGGTCTTGGGCTTATGTTTAGGAGGTGGTGTGGGTTTGGGCTTGCCCTTGGAAGGAGGAGGAGTGGGCCTGGACCCGGGGGGGTTGGGAGAGGGACCTGGGGCAACACAGGACCTCTTCCTCCCTGGGGAAGGGGCACAGGAATTGGAAGGGCGGACTCGGGAGGACTTGGACGAGGAAGCAGTGGACTGGGCAAGAACATGGGAACGTTTAGGGACAAGATGGGGTGGGCCAGTGGGTTCAAACAGGTCAACACAGGATAGGAAAACCTTCTTAGGTTCAGTTAGAGGGGATTTGGAGTCAGGCCTGGCAGTGGAGGTTGAGGGGGTGCTCGTACCAGGTGTAGGTTTTCCGGATGTGGATGCAGGTGCCTGGATAGTGTGCTGATGTGTGGTGGATGTATGTAGTGTGGATGTGTGCGAATGTTTGAGTGTTTTGGGAGGAGGGGGTGTGAACACAGTGGGAGAAGACAGGCTGCAAGTGTAGATGGATGTTGTTTGGGTGTCTGCAGGTCTGGTGAGTGTGCTGCAAGTGTCTGTAAATGTAGTAGTGGTGAGTGCAGGTCTGGTGTCGTGATGCATGTCTGGATGTCAGATTTCGTGGTAACTGCATGAATGGGGGCAGCAGCAGTGACTGAGGGTGCAGTGCGTGTGAGTGTGCATGGTGTGGTGACAGACAGGGTGGCGGGGGAGATTGACTCACTGGGGGAAGTGGATGTTGTTGTGTGTGCTTTGGTATTTTGGGTGTGTGCCTGCCTGTGGTGGGAAGTGTGGTGCTTGTGTTTCTCAGTGTGCTTCTTGTGTGTTGATCTGTGTGGCTGTGTGCATGGCTGTCTGTATGTGTGCTTGGGATGGGTGAAGGGAGTGGGGTGCTGGAAGGGGTAGAGGTGGTGGGGGGGGATGTTAAGACTAGGGACAGTGGCTGTTGTCAAAGAGGAGGCCAGAGCCTGAAAAGATCCCTGTAGCCCAGACATGGCACTGTGAATGCCTTCCAAGTAGGCATTGCATTGCTGCATCTGGGATGCTAGCCCCTGGATGGCATTCACAATGGTTGTCTGCCCTACAGAGATGGTTCTCAGCAGGTCAATAGTCTCCTCCATGAGGGCAGCAGGGCTGACTGGGGCAGGGGATGAGGTGCCTGGGGCGAGGGAGATGCCCACCCTCCTGGGTGAGCGGGCACGGGTAATTTGGTGGGGAGCAACCGGGAGGGTGGTGATGGTATGGGGGTGGCAGAAGATGACAAAGAATGGGTGGGCCCAGTAGGGTCCGCCACCAGCAGGGAGCTGCCATCGGAGGAGGGATCAGAGTCACTAACTCCAGTGATAGTTGCCTGCCCCGTGGTACTCCCTTCGCCCTCCAACTCACTGGTCTCCTTGGCGTTGGTCGACTCTGCCTCCTTGGAACCATGGGCTGCTGCATCCCCACTCGACGGTGCCTCAGCTCCCTCGCCAGATGATGCTAATGTACACAAAGGACACAAGAGCGCAGCGGTGGGGAAACAAAACAAGAAAGAACTTTGTCAAATCCTGAATATATGCACATTTTGGCTCACACACTCCCACCCAGGTCAGGCACGTACCTTCAACAGGAACAACATACGTTTGAATGTGCCTCTGACTAGTGGGCAAGACCCCAGAATACACCAAATAACCCTCATGAAACACGACCCTGATACACTGTGTGAAGTACACCCATGAGAGAACATGCCCAGCCAATGCACTTACAAGTCCATAAGGTCACAATGAATACCAGATGACAGAAAGGGGACCAGTCCTAGGCCTATAGAGCCTGCCAAAACTAGCTCTTACACCATCCCAAGGACTTGGAAGGGGCAGGACTGCAGGGACACACCTGTCTAAGTGCCTGGCACTACAATGCAAACATCCCACAGCACCCAAATTCAACCATCAAAGTGGTATCACAACAGTGTTGCCACTCACCCCCTTGTGGCTGCTGTGCTGCCTTCAAACGCCCATCCAAATCCGGATAGGCCACCGCCAGTATGTGGGCCATTAGGGGGGTCAGGGTCCGATGGGCACCCTTTCCTCGTTGGGAGGCCTTCCCCGGCTGGGCCTCTACGGTCTTCCTGGTCCATCACCTAAGGTCCTCCCACCGCTTCCTGCAGTGGGTGTTCCGCCGGTTGTAGACCCCCAGGGTCCGCACTTCCTTGGCAATGGCTGGCCACAGGCCTTTCTTTTGATGGGCGCTGACCTGCATGGGACACACAGAGCAAAGAAACAGACGTCAGTATGGGTGCACCGTATACAAATGCCATGCCGTTCCATATAGAAGGCCATTGTTGACATGCATTTGAACAAATTACAGGCAGAACGTGCCAGACTAACTACAGCTAGGCATCCACACATCAAACACACGTGCATACAGGCATCCGCCACAATCACACACATCTACAGATGACAGATGGCAACTCACCTGCACCTCTCATCGCCCATACAACTTTGCATACAGGGATAGGACCACGTCCACCAGCTTCTCCAGCTGCTCCGCAGTGAAGGCCGGGGCCCGTTCCCCTGTCACATGTGCCATCTCAGGGACCTTAGCAGTCCAGTACTACCCTTCACGTGAATCAGGAGTCAAGTGTCAAGGGTCTGACAAAATGGTGTAGGTATAGCGGCGGTGTGCTCCGTCGCATTGATCATGATTGGCCAAAGTTCCCCATTGACAACCATGTAATCCAATGATCAGGTGCATGGTGGTGAACACCGCCTTCCGCCATGAAGCCTAACGCCAGCGGAATGAAGCCACTTCGCACTCTATTATACCTGGATGGCAGGAGGCTGCCATTTTGCTCCCACCACGTCTCCATAGCCTGGCAAGGGGGCCTCATCCAGGGCCCCATTCACTCTGCCCTCCGTCGCTTGCTGACATGATTCTATGATCCCGACATGTACCCATCTTTGGAAGTGTGTCCACACTGTGATGCCATTATGACAAAGAACCCTCAGCACACATTTGCCAGACGGTGTACCTCATACTTTCCGTTTGTGTGCACATTTTGAAAAGTACAGTGACATCATGTGATACAAGTGTATGTTTACACTCAGAATGTGTTCTTTCCTCCCCCATAGGTACAGACCCATGTGGCAAGGGAGGGCCCCATCTGTATACAGACCCCTGGTAGATCTGGAAACTATGGAGGAACAACCCATCACCACCTACTGACTCAATAAAGCTACAATCCATGACCTCTGTGCATTAATGGATCCTGTTCTGAAGCCGGCCAATCAGAATCAGCATGCCATCCCTACAACTGTGCAAGTGCTATCTGTGCTCCATTTCTTGGCCATGGGCTAATTTCAGGTGAAAGTGGGCATGGCTTCAGAGGTATCACAGCCAGTGTTCAGCCACATACTGTCCAAATTCCTGGATGCCTTTGTTCACCACTTGCAAACTTATGTCCAGTTTTCCCAAAGGGCTGAACTCCCCGCCATCAAATCTGGATTCTATGCCTTTGCTAACATATCCCATGTGATAGGTGCCGTTGATGGAAGCCACATAGCTCTCATACCCCGAAGAGTGAATGAACAGGTGTATAGAAACTATCACTCCATGAATGTACAATTGGTGTGTACTGCTGATTAGTACTTATCACATGTCAATGCCAGGTTCCCACGATCAGTCCATGATTAATTTGTACTGAGAAACAGCAGTGTGCCACACATGATGGGACAACTACAAGGGAACAGAGGTTGGCTCATAGGTGAGTGTGTATGACACTGGATCAGTTACATAGCTGACAGCTAGGCTATATGCAAGTAAAGGCAGTTTGTTCAAGTCCTCTTTCGCCCACCTTTGCAAGTGATTCTGGCTACCCCAACTTGCAATGGCTCCTGACACTTGTGAGGAATCCCAGGACAGGTGCAGAGAGGAGTTATAATGAGGCCCATGGACGTACTAGGAGGGTGATAGAGCGCACTATAGGACTCCTGAAGGCAAGATTTTGTTGTCTCCATTTCTCTGGGGGATCCCTGTGCTATGTCCCTCACAAGGTGTGTAAGATAGTGGTGGACTGCTGCATGCTGCACAACTTTGGCTGTGAGGAAAGCTATCCCCCTTCTATAAGAGGAGAGTGTTGTCCAACCAGCCCTCCAACCTCAGAGAGGGGATGAGAGTGATAGTGAGGAAGAAGAGGGAGAAGATCTCAACTCCAGGAACCAACTAATCCGGCTATACTTCCAGTGACTCTAAGGTACTGTTCAATGATGCTGCTGCGTTCCCTGCCTATTTACAGTCTGTCTCATGTACTGTGGTGTCTTTTGTCAGTGACAATGCTAAATGATGACTGACGTGGCATGTGCCAGGGAACCCAATATTAGGTACAGTGCGACATGCTTCAGACACTACAGTGCGTTGGATCCCCTCCTGCAATAAAAGTGTGATTATGATAGTAGCTGGCTAATGCATACACAATCACAATTGATATCTCATATTGATGAGGAACATATGATTTGAGTGCATAGGTGTATTTATTCAATGGCAATATATACATCAGTGTTGGGACAGTGAAAGGGGGTGGGTACATGGTGAATAAACATACTCAGGTACATATGCCAGCTGTTGGTTGCACTGGGTTTTGGTCCATGTGGCCATTGGAAGATGGTGTGATGGCAGTGGCATGTCAACAAGGTATCTCAATGGCACACAAGGGAGACAGTTCAGGGCATTGTCACTTCCTGGCGCTGGGCTTGGTTTCGGCTGGTGTTTCAGTGGGTATCTGGGTCGGAGGGCACGTTTGCGAAGGTGCAGCTGGGCTGCAGGGGTAGGAGTGCTGGTTTCCTGTGTGTTCTCTGGCAGTGCCACCAGTCCAGTGGATGCTGCAGATGTAGAAGGCAGGGCAGTGTCCTGGCTAGTGGTAGGGGCTTGTGGGTGAGTGGAGGACTAAGGCTGGCTGTGGTACTGGTGCTGCAGCACCCCTGCAAAGGAGGCTATGGCGGCATTGAGTTGTTTCCATTGCTCCATGGCCTCCTAGTGGTGGGCTATCTGCAGCCTCTGATTCTGCTCTAGGGTGGCCAGGATCTGGCCCATCCTGTCCTGGGTATAGTGGTATGCTCCCAGGACCTCAGATATCACCTCCTGGGCTGCTACATCCATCCTTTGGCCACCCCCTGGGCCACTGATGCCCTCCCACTGGCCCAGCCCCCTGTGCCTGTGTCCCATGCACAGGTCTGGCAGTCCCACTTGCAGTTGGCCCTTCATCATCCTGCCTGTTCGTGGGTGGAGACGCTGGCCTCTGTACATGTGTGCAGCCAGTCCGTGGCCGGAAGATACTGGTGTGGGGTCGTTTGGCCAGAGCTGATGATGGTGGCTGAGTGGTAAGGGTGTCAGTGGTATCCTGGGTGGGGCTTCTGAAGGGTGACAGTCCAGGACTGTGTGATGGGCCAGGGATTTCCTCTGTGTCCAGACATCCCTCTGCACTCTCCTGAGTGGGGCATCCGTCTTCAGGTGGAGGGCTGGCACTCCTTGACGTCTCCATCCAGGTGGCATGGGTGGTGGTGCTGTGTGGGGGGAATAGACATGTGGGTGTCAGGTACTTTTTCGGCAATTGCTGCACTAGTCTGCACTATGTTATGGTTATATTCTCCTGTAGTGGCATGCACGGTCCCTTTGTGTACATTTTGTTGCATTTTATGTGGGGGGTGGAATTCCATTGTGGGTGCTGTAGTGACACTAGGATTCTATGCAGGGGTAGGTGACTGTGCACAGGGGGCTGGATGGAGATTTGTTTGTGGGATTCTGGGCATGCAGGGAACCTGGATGTGGGTGTTGTGGACTGTGTAGTGGATGGGGTCCTGGTGGTAGTGAGGGGATGGGGTGGTACATGCATTACAGGTGTGGTAAATATAAAGATATTGTAGTTGACTTACCTGAGCCCAGACATCCGGTGAGCCCGGTGAGGCCCTCGGGGTGCAGGATAGCTAGGACCTTCTCCTCCCAGTCAGTGTATTCGGGGGGAGGAGGCAGGGGACCACCACCAGTCTTCTGTACGGCGATATTGTGCCTGGATGCCAATGACCGAACCTTCCTGCGCAGGTCGTTCCATTTCTTCCAGATGTCTACCCTTGTGTGTGGATGGTTTCCCACGGTGTTGACCTTGTTGACTATCCTCTGCCATAGCTCCATCTTCCTGGCCACAGGTGTCTGCTGCACCTGTGCCCCGAATAGGTGTGGCTCGACCCTGAGTATTTCGTCCACAATGGTCCTTAGCTCCCTGCCTGTGAAGTGGGAGTGCTTAGAGGGTGCCATGGTGTGTGTTGTGGGTGGCGGGTTGTAGGTGTATTGGTGAGGGTGCTGTTGTGTGGTTGGGTGTGTGACTTGTGTGATGCTGAGTTCTGTGTATGCGTGTTGTGTTGTCAATATCTGTAATGCTATTGGCATTGCAAAGGATTGTGGGGTGTGTATGTGAGTGTTTTATAGTGTTGTGGATGTGTGTCAGGTATGTGGGTTTCAAACTTGCCAATGTGTGCATTCGTTGTTGGTGGGTCCCATTGCTGGCCGTGGCGGTCTGTACCGGCAATGGTAGTTCGGCATTCACTGTCCGCCAAGCTGATTTGTGCATCATTATTTGGTGGGCAGAGGATTTGTTTGCATGGCGGTGGTGGGGTGGGGTGTACTGCCTTTCCACCATCGTTGGCCCTGGCGGTGGGTGGATGATGCAGGATTTTTGGAGGTTTGTCTTTTTGGCATCATTATTCAGCATTGTGCAGTCCACCGCCACTGGTGGTCTTCTGTTCACCGCTGGCACGGCGGTCGGCGGTGATTACCGCCAAGTTCATAAAGAGGGCCTAGGTATTGTCCAGCAGATAACCGAAAGGACTGACGTCAGTAATAACGCAAGTACACATAACTGCCAGGGAATATACAGGGAAGCTCTGTTTTTTCTCTTTAATACAGATGTCCCTTAGACAGGACAGCAGACTTTTGGAGCTGTATGTGGAGTCAGGATGTACTTCTCTTCCACAAGAGCATTCACACACTTGAAAGAATCAAACCTCCTACACCATACAAGATTGCATTCACCACTAGGCCAATCCCCCTGGCAGTTTTGGCATAGGTGGTATGGTAGAAAAGGAGTTGGCAATGGAGATTCAAGACTCACCTGCTGGTTAGCACCTTGGCTTCAAAGAATTTGCCATGTCATTCAGTCCAGCATAGAATATGTAAACAAAGTGAAAGCCAGCATTTTTAGAGGCTGGGTATCATCATTTTCAGCTGCCAACGTATACCTCATTCAAAGGTAGCCTACAAGCATAGGAACTACCTCTTTTTTGAAGACGACAAATAGTGGCTCTAGGATGGGCTGAAGGGGTGGTTCAGAACTTTGATTTCCCTACTTTAGCAGCCTCTTCTATGCAGTTGATAAGGCGCTAGCTGGGTAAGATAGATGTTGCCATCCCATTATGCCTCTCCAATAGTACATGTCCAGCTTTTCCCACACAGAGGGTTTGAACACCCAACCATTACAGGGATTGATCTATGAAAGACCCACACTTGTTAAATCAATGGAATAGGAAAAGACTGAAATGGCAAGATTTACACAATCTAGAATTCATACCTGAATTAATATTCTGGAAGTTACATTAAATTTGATTGAATAAAGAAAGTGTGTCCTTCTACCTAAAGGTGTCAGTGTGTCTAAGCTAAAGCATCTCCACAAGGAGGCTTTATCGAGAAGCATCCTTAATGCATCTGTCTACTATTGTTGTCTGCACATATCCTCATTACGTCTGTACCCATTTTTGTCTGGTTACTTACTCAATATGTCTTTAACTCACTAGTACCTCTGCATTTCTTGAATGTGTACCTCACGTCTAGATTGCCACTGCTTCAATGTGTCTCTCTCCAATCCGTAACTGAACTTCTCCTCAATATGTCTCTGTCATATCTTTGTTTGGTCAGCTCCTCAATGGGTCTTTCCCTCCTCTAAATCATCTTGTTGTGTCATTTGATAAATGAAGCAGAAAACTTCATCTGTATTTCGCCACACCATCCATGCCTCTTTCCCTCATATCTATTGAGCCACTTAATTAATGCATGACTTCCTTTTCTGTACCTCGTCCTCTCCTCAATATGTATCGTCCTTGTTTGTATTGGTAAAGAAAGGAAGGGGTTGGGTTCCTAAAGCTGGTGGTGGTTAGACCCTACGCATCATACACCAAGCAAAGAAGATATCTCCCTTGTGTTCTAGTCAGCATTTTAAATAAGAAGAATAAGAAAATTGTTTAATTGTCCTACGTGAAATTGCTTAATTGAACCTTTTTACTGTGTACAAAGCTGAAACTAGTGTAATGTTTTAATGGAAACATTTGATGCCGCATAAGGAAAAAGGTGCATAGATACATAAAATAAATAGTATAATTTCCTAAAAAACAATATAAAAATAATGCATTTTTTTTATGTAGCTATAAAATATTTTAACAATCTTTTTAATTTAAAATTATATTGGAAAATGCATTTTATTAGAGTATAATTAATTATTTTTTATTAATTCTGTACACTTTTAATAATCATTAATGCATTATAAAAAATAATTGTTTTAATTCTGATGAGAATTTACTTTTTTATTTTAAACTTCTTGAACTTCAAAAAATGGAATTTAATTTAACATATTCAAATTATTTAAAATTTTAATTCACAATTGAAACAAATATACAAAATTACTTTACATTAATAATTAACATAGAAATATTTGTACTATTTTTGTAGTTAAATATTTTTTTTAAATCTATAGTTTATCAAAGGAAGATTCCGCAATTTAGGTGGAAATCTCCACATAGTAAAGTGTAGGGAAAATGTACAACGTATATTAAGCTGTGAAAAAGCTTGCAATAATATTTTTCTGTTGAACAATAATGTAAATTAAGTGTAAGTCCCCTGCTTCAATTACTTTCTGCAGGAAGGTGTTGCATTACCAGTGGTTAGTCAAGTGTGGAGTTGGACTTCTTTATTTTTTATAAGTAGTACCTTACACTCATAAGTTTGTCTGTACCCCTTTTTGCAGGGGGCGGAGATGTGTAAGTCAACACTTTTGAGTAACTTTGCACTTGTTTTCTGTGAATATCCAAAAGTAGTAAAGTTACACAAAAGGATAAATTAAAAAAGTAACTTACTCAAAAGCCTAACTTACCTTTGTGTATAGCCCCAACTGTGGCCCTAATTTACAAAGGTAAGCTTACAAGTTTGTGTAAATTTACACTTGCTTTAGTAACTTTACTATGTTTTGGCATTCACATTCTACCAGTGTAATATTACTCCAAGTAATTTTACTTTTAGTAAAATTACACTCACCAGGCCTGATTCTCCAAGGCAAACTTACACTTTTTTGTAAGGTTGCTCTTGCTGTAGTAACCTTATTACTTTTTGTTACTTTTTGGTATTCACAGGCTACAAGTGTAATTTTACTACAAGCAAAATCACTAATAGTAAAATTACACCCATAGCTTGTGTGTACCAAAACAGTAGTTAAATTATTACAGCAAATGTGAACTTACAAAAAACGTATTAGTTTACCTTCAGGCCCCATGTCTCTAATTCTTCTTTCTCTAACCACTGTATAAATGGTCTTCTCTTCTTCTCCATAGCCACTGTGGAGTCAGGTGTGTTGTGAATTCTGGAATACATTGGGCTTGCGGGAGCTGAATGATGAACTGCACTCTTCCAAAACTTTGGGGGTGCCGCAATGAAAGAAGGACAAGACATGTTCTACATAGTTCTTGGCAATTCGGGAAGAGAAGCTCCCACATGAGCTACCCTTTGACTTTTGGCAAGTCAAGATAGTAGAGCAGAAGGGAATTTACATCTCTTGGTTAGATAAGTTGACATCTAGTGGTTGAAGTTCTGTGTAAGAAGGACTATGTTGTTATTAAAAGTACCATTTATTCCTGAGGGGCATGCTAATATAACGGTTGTAATATGCTTCCTGGTCATAATTGGGGTTATCAACCCTTGTTATTATGTAAAGGGATGTTTTGTATTCTATAGTGCATATCAATGCTCTGAGGTTTTCGTCGTCAGTGTGATCAATGTCCCTTTCAGTCCAGTCCCTTGTTTGTTCTTTCCAGGTTACATTGGTTTTGATTTTGTGCTTACCTTTTCCATGTTTTGTATTTTTCTCTTTTTTGTTTGTATTTTTGTTGTTGTTTTTGTTTTGCCTTACACTTTTTCCCCTTCTAGGTTCTATCATTATACCTTACCTTATGTCCTTCTGGGCTTCTTTTGAGTATCAATACCTCACATCTACTTTCTGTCTTTTAGTCACTGTAGAGGACGTGGTTAGGTTACTGCGGAAGGTCGCCCCATCAGCCCTGCCTTAAACACCAGGGTAATGTACGGGAAGTGCACCGCCCATTTACATATTTTCTAGTGTGTCTCTTCCTCAATAAATGTGTTTGATTCCTTAATCTGTCTCTTCGACATCCATATTAAGCCACAACTTACCTGTGTCTTATGTGCAAATGCTGGTCTCACTCCTTTGTAATTGGGGAGTTCCTCAACATGTATCTACACTACAGGCCGTGTTTGGGAGTGCAAGCTTCTTGCTTAAGATACAAAAAATATGCTAATGTTTGTCTCTACATTAGGACAACAGGATGGCTAAACCACCCTTTCATTTTTAGGTTGAGCATGGCAGCGCAAAAGCGCTGCTTTTCCGACGTGTTGGTATGTATCTGGGCTTTTAACCACGCCCACCTCACGCCCATCAGCACCACTCATTTGTGGGCTTGCCCCTCAAAAATCCTTTAATGACATTCGCAAATGGTTTACGTTTGCCTGTCCTTTGGGCGGTTTTGTTACCGCCTTGGCCATCGCCCCTTTTACATGGCTAATTGCATTTTTGCAATGTTTGACTGCGAGCAAACTTCTTTTTTCTTTTGTGTGTCTCTTCATGCTGGTGCTGATGGCGGCCATAGTTCTGTGAATCAGCTTGCTTATGTGAAACTGTTTTCCTTTTCATTTTCAATTTATGTGGCAAGAAAAGTCCGGTTAGGAGTTTACAGCGCTAATAGCTCTAACTCGAGCAAATGCGAGACCCATTGCATTGCAAATGCTTGTTTCTTTTTACATATTTTGGAAGCATTCTCCTTTGGGCTCTACATGGCACCTTTTGAAGATCCTGTTTGTGAGGACTTGGGGTCATATGTACCAACACATTTTCCCATAGACACAGAATAGGTAAAACCCTTTGATACATCCAGCCCCTGGTGCGTGCACTTGTCAGAACTGTATTTTAAGTACATCCATGGAGGCATTGATGTTCCCTCCCCGTAGAAAGGAAAATGATTGCATTTGTTAAATTATAGCACCGTTGGCAAGCATTACTTAGCTGTCTTTTGCAATTTTACTAAGAGCGAGGCAAACTAGGAGGGTGCCAGAACGCTTTACATAGAGCAGATTATCTTAAATGAATTAAAGGTACAAAGGACATAAACACATATTCAAGAAACCATGTATCACTAATGCAGAAGTTGAGATAAACGTAATTTTTAAATTAGATCCCAGATAATATACAATTTGCAATACTTAGTTGAACCAGTGGGAATACACATAACCGATGTCTAACATATTAAACCACGCAATTTGAATTATATTTGATTTAAAGACGCTGCATGCAAGCATGCATAGAATTTCAAAGGTCTAACAAAATATGAAGATCATCTGCAGACCCCCAGACTAATTTGTTCCGCCTGATACTGTTCCAGGCTAACCAGCAGGATCCGAGACGTGGCTGGATCAATCTCGTTAATCCATTACCAAGGGACCTAACGACATATCACATCGCTTGCCCGTTTCAAACCGAAAATTAACACTGGCACCTGATCAGCATGTTTTGCTTTGCTCTTGAACAGTATTTTCTATGTATTATGTTCATTGCACAGTTGAAGTTTATGTCGCTTGTATTGTTTTACTTCCACTTTGAAGGTGGACTTGATCAGGCGGTGCTGCATTATTATAAATAAATGTATTACTAAGTGTGGTAAGAGGTAAAGGTCAGGGATCAATATATATTTACAGCAGTTAATCTTGTGTCCAATCTGGGGACTGAGGATAGAAGGCCTAACATAAGTAGAATGCAGGTGTATGCCTGAAGGCGACCACAAATGGTGAGCACCATACATTTAGACAATGCTGATCGCGATTTGGTATTTTCTTTCCTTGGAAAATATTGGGGGAAAAGATGTTTTAAGGCATAAGCAAAGTGGCCAGTTGTTCAGAACTCTGAAATTCCACGCACCCTCAAAATAATCTCTCTCTCTATTTCATTTGTATTGCTCTATCTCAGTCTCTGCCTATCCCTTCCTCTGACTCTGCGTCTTTTTAACTATCCCTCCCTCAAGCCTTCAGAACTTTGTATCTCCCTCTCCTTCTCTGCCCACTTTAGCTCTGCCATCTTTCTCTCCTGACCATACCTCAGCCCACTTTACCTTTCTCTCTCCTTGTCTATCTTGCTCCTTCTAAATAAATCTTCACTTATCCTTCCTCTGTCTTCCTGACCTGTTCCTGTCATATCTCTTTCTGCCTCAGCATTCTCTACTTCACATCTCTCTGTTTACCTTTCTCTTTACCTCTCCATTTTGTTGTACCTCTTTCTCATTTCCGCATCTACCTTTCTTCTCCAACTCTATCGTTCTCTACTTCTCTATGTATCTATTCCCTCTCTATCTCAAATGTATCTACTTCAACTCACCCTGTTAAATACTCCCCTGTCTTCCACATATCTGTCTCTCATCACGGTCACCTCTCGCTACAACACTCGCTGTGCCTATGTCTCTACTCACTCTCTCTTTCTTACCTCACTTTCTACCACACCTCTCTCTGCACCTCACTGGTATGTTTCCATCTCACCAGTATCTCTCTTCTGTCTACTTCATCTCTCTCAACCTTATCTCTCTCTTACCTGACCTCTCTATCGCTCTCTCTTCATCATCTTAGCTAAAATCTCTCCATCTTTCCCTTGCCATCTTTGTACCGCATCACTCTTCCTCGTCCCTCTAATTTCTTTTATTTTTGATTTCTGCACCTCATATCTCACTTACTACCTCCTCACTTTCTACTTATCTCTCTCTTAATAATTGATGGGAAAACAATCCAGAGATAGCAGTGGGGGGATGGTAAGTGCCATTCCATTAAGCCACAGCCCTACACGAAAACTCGATGTTAGGATGCCACTGTTTATGAGCAAACACTGACCCTCTTACTCTGAACCCTGGCCTACAGACACAATTTGGGGGAAAGTAGTTTGCAAAATAGCTGTTACATTTGGTTGGTGGGCATGTTACTTCTAGGAAACCTAGATCCAGGACTATCTGAGTTCAGTCTACAGTGGTGAGGCATTCTGGCCCTCATTATGACCTTGGCGGGCAGCTGAAGCCGCCTGCCAAGATCTGACCGCCGGGCGGCCGCCAATGCAGCCGCAATCCAGCCGCTGTCATTTTGAGATCCCCACTGGGCCGGCGGGGATCTCAGCCGCAACACATGAGCCGGCTCCAAATGGAGCCGGGGGTGTTGCGGCCGTGCGAAGGGTGCAGTTGCACCCGTCGCACTTTTCACTGTCATCATAGCAGACAGTGAAAAGCTGCACGGGGCCCTGTAAGGGGGCCCCTGCACTGCCCATGCCAGGGGCCCCGTGACTCCCGGTACCGCCAGCCTTTTCCTGGCGGTTCAAACCGCCAGGAAAAGGCTGGCAGTAGGGGGACTCGTAATCCCCTGGGCAGCGCTGCCGCGGTCGTAATGACCCAGAATGCACCGCCAGCCTGTTGGCAACAGCCCTGGTGGTCTTGGACCGCCAGGGTTGTAATGACCCCCTCTGTCTTTCTCATGTGTGTTACTTCATCTCTGAAATTTTGTCTAGATGTGAGGATGTATAATACTTCCGGTAAGGTGTTGTATCTTTGGCAAAAACTAGGAAGCTTACTACTTTGACATGAGTGAACTGCATTTGGGCCTTTATTCTACACAAGTACAAGTGTAATAGGCAGTGAGCTATGTCTGGTGGTACTTCCTTCAGGGAGTGTAGTCTATCTGAACCAGTAGCATGGGGAATTAAGGAGAACACAAAGCATGACTCATTTGTGGTCTCTGCGCCTATTTCTGACATGTGGTGATACTACATGTTGTCTGACAATTTAACATGGGTGTTATGGGTCACATTGTTACCAGAGAGCTCTCTCCAAACATAAAATATATTAGAATTTGGGGATGCTTTGCTAGCAAAGAGAAGGAAGTATGAGGTTAAGAGACAAAAGAGAAATACTAAAACAAAAATACATATTTTTTTTAATATCCATTAAAAAATAGTCCTAAAAATTAGTTGGAGGGAGGCCCTTTTAAGGTGATAATCTTTGTCCCTCCCCTTGTTCCATTTGAACTGTTCATTATTTTTGGCAAGCATCTGGGTTGAGACACACATGGCTGTGATGAATCCAAGGTTTCATGCGATCCACTTTGAAAGCTGTTGGTATACTCATGGTGACCATGTAGGGGGCCTCAAACCATTTCACTTTCTATTTGCGTACAAAATTGTGTATGAACACTTGATTTCCTACTTTCACTTCTGGACAGTCGACCTCGGCACGCTTCTTTTTCCTTTGGTTACTTGCTTGGAGATTAACCTTGCCCATTTAGTTAATTCCCAAAAGTACATATGCATTTCATCATTCAGTGCTTGAGAAAAATGTTTTCCTTGAATTTTACTTCTAGTGGAGGGGCATGGACATGTATGTATCTCCCTGTCACTATTTGGTGAGGAGTCAAGTGATGGTCTGAGCTCACGGTATTCCTTCAGGTAAAATGGTACTATTGACCTGCAGTGTAGACACTTTTTATTCAGCGTGGTGCACAACTTGCTGATCTTGCTCCTCAAGAGGCCATTCAGGTGCTCTACTACTCCATTATTTTGTGGGTGGTACATAGAGGACAGTTTGTGCTTTATCCCTAACAGTGCTTTTAGGTGTTCACATATTGTATTAGAAAAACGAGTGCTATTGTCGGATTTTGGAGCCCTTAGCTTTCTTACATGGGTAAATAGAAATGTTACAATATGACTCTCCAGGGTAAATTACTCCCTGTTCTTGTAATGCCAGTATAGTAGGAGTGAGGCCCTCATCTGCCTTCTTGGACAAAGGGAATTTTTTTACTCTGGGTAAGATGGCACCTTTCTTCAATGTAATCCAGAATGACACGACAGTGCAGATGAGTTAGACATCGTGAGGACCCTTAGTCCACAGGGCGTCTGGCTCCTGTGACAGATCAGCTTCTTTTACTGAGACAAAAGCTCTGTTTGGTGTGGGCGTTCTGACTTCTAGCACAGTGCTCAGTGGTATGTCATCCTGGAAAAGTATAATCCTTTTCATCAAATTGTTTGTCGTCCAGTATCTCCCTAATCATCTTTCCTGGCTCGATGAAGATAAAACATGCTAACAAAGCACCATTATGGTTGCTGGCTGTCAAGGTGCCATAGGTAGGTGCTGGCTCCAAAGCCTCTATCTGCAATTTTGCAATGTTACCTCCACTTCTGATAGTTCGGAGTCCTGTCCTTGCTGCCTAAAAATTAATTCTTTGGGCGATTGAACCTCCTTCCCCAGTAGTTATGGTGTCTCTGCTATGATGGTATATCTTGGAGGACCTATCCTACCTCTTCCTACTCCCCTTCCTCCCCCTCTTCTATTTCCTTGTGTCCTTATATCATCCTGCTGCTGCGGGTATTATTATTGAGTGACCCCTCGGACCATTTCTGCAGATATTGCAGTCATCTGAGTGGCCGCTGCCACTACATCACCTTCCATTGCTCCCTTCTTTGTTAACTTCTGCTCCAACAACTTGGCTGCTGCTTTCTCTACTACTTCCGATTTACTTTTCTCCTTTTCCTGCCTCTTCTAGGAAAAATGTATGATGTGTGCTTGAATTTCGGTCCAGAGCTTGGCTTCCAGTGCCACTATGTTATCTAAGCTTTCCTGTATGTCAGGAGGCAATCTTTTCTTAACTATATTATAGATCAATACAGCATTACCTCTTGTCACTTCCCAGCCCTGACCCACTTCCTGGGTCCATTTTTCTTTCACTTTATTGATGTATTGTGGGGATCCTCCTTCGGTTGCATAGACTGAGTCATGACAGATCTGATGTCTGGTCTATCTGGGTAAATTTTCCTCAGCTGATCCCACACTACAGATCTGACCAGATGAAATGGCAATCCATCACACCTGGTCTCAGTGAGGTCTCACACATTTCTAACTCTAGCCTTTGAAATACTGTGGGGCATAGTTATACTTTCTGATGCAAAACTGCACTAAGGCAGTTCTGCATCAAAAAGTTTTGCACCAGCTTGCGCCATTCCTGAGCTCCAGCCGGGTGCCATATATATGGAATGGCGCAAGCCGGTGCAAAGGGTGGGCTAGTGTAAAAACAAATTATGTTAGCCGGGTGAGGGTGGCGGTATGAGAGAAGGGGGTTTTGCACCAAAAAATGACATTAGGCTGGTTAGAGGCAAAGAAAATGCCATCCATACCACGTGACTCTTGTCTTCGAAAAGACAGGAGTCAAGCCCACCACCCCAATGGCCAGCACAGGGGACAAGGGTCCCCTGGGCATGGTCATTGCACTCTGTGTCATGCAGGGGGACCCAGGTTGGGCCCCCAATTGCCCTTTAATTTAAAAATAAAAATACTTACTATACTTACCCTACTTGTCCCTCTGGTGTGGGTGTTCCAGGGGCTTGAGGAGGGCACCTGTGGACCTATTCCATGGTGTTTAACAGGTCTGACCAAGGCGTTAAATAATGGTGCAAAGCAAGCTTTGCACCATTATTTAGCCCCTCCTCCCACCTGTGCGTCATATTAGCATGGGGGTATAAATATGGGGATATGGGGTTAGCACCATTTTTTAGGTGGGAATGCCTACATCGCATCTCATTGACGCAAGGTAGGTTCAAACATCTAAAATATAGTGCAAACTCCAATATTTTGATGTTAGACTATCTAACGTCAAAATATCAATATGGAGCTGGTTTTGCGCCAAGTTTGTGTAAAAAAACAAATGATGCAAATTCGGCACAAATGGAGTACAAATATGCCCCTGTGTCTGTTTCGTCCCTATGGCGGAACTAAGCAGGATTTGTGTATCCCCTACTGCCAGGGTGATGTCTGCAGTTTGTTTCTCAAATACTCTGATCCATTTCCCTGTTCCCTTTGTAAGTGGTGGCAACTGTTTTCTGAGTTTTCCTTGTCTATTTGTGGCCAAGGAACATAGGCCCTCATTACAACCCTGGTGTTAAAGTGGCGGTAATACCGCTAACAGGCCGGCGGGTAAAAAAATTGAATCACGACCATGGCGGAAACCGCCAACACAGATAGCCACTTTAACACTCCGACCGCCACGGCGGTGGCAACAAACACCGCAGCGGTCACCGCCAACAGACATGCGGAACACAATTTACCGCCCACACTATTACAAGGCACCAGTCCGCCAGCTTTTCCAGGGCGGTACCAACGCCATCAAAAGCACTGCGGAAACAGTACACAGAAGGGAAACCATTCACCTCTGGACAAGAAACGAAGAACCAGGACGTCATGGAGCCCGAGTTACAGGTCCTGCCCATGTTGCTGTATCTAATAATACACCACGAAGAGGAAAGAAGGCGGCTGCGACGACGGTGAGTACTGCACCTAGCACACAGGGGAGGGGAGGAGGGAAAAGAGAGTGACACACCCATGCAAAACGCAACACCCCCAACCCCCACCCATAACAACACACACACACACATATCCAAAAACATCACAGATACTCCCTGTCACCCCCTGGAAGAACGCAGGGACAAAACGAAATGAGTTTAACTAGTGTAATATTTGAACAATCAGATAGCCCAAGAGAACAGCAAATAATCAGTATACACAAATATTTACAGCAAGTACACAAGTCCGTACACTGTCCCATGAAATGTCCGTGGACCAGTGATCCCAAAAAGCATGGGCGAAGCCTGCACATGACACCTGCCTCAAAACGGAGTGAACACTGCAGGGGCATCATGTCTAAAACAAAACAGGCACCTCAGGGGGAAGGGGAGGGGGGACATTGTCTGGATGATGGTACGACGCCACTGCTCCTCGAGGGGGTCCATGCCCACTGCTTGGTCCTGGGGAGTGCAAAGCCACAGTCTCTCAAGTCTCTCTAGTGGGTGGGTTGCCCACTGCTTGGTCCTTGGGAGTGCAAAGCCACAGTCTCTCAAGTCTCTCTAGTGGGTGATTTGCCCACTGCTTGGTCCTGGGTAGTTCAAAGCCACGGTCTCTCAAGTCTCTCAAGTGGATGGGTTTCCCACTGCTTGGTCCTGGGGAGTTCAAAGCCACAGTCTCTCAAGTCTCTCAAGTGGGTGATTTGACCACTGCTTGGTCCTGGGGAGTGCAAGGCCACAGTCCCTCCAGTGGATGCCTTCTCCACTGGTTTTGGAGGGGGCTTTGTGCCCAGAGTGCTTCATCCTGCCAAGGACTGTGTTAGTGGATGATTTTCTCCACTGGTTCTGGAGGGGGCGTTGTGCCAAGAGGGCTTCATCCTGCCAAAGACTGTGTTAGTGGATGATTTTCTCCACTGGTTTTGGAGGGGGCTTTGTGCCCAGAGTGTGTCATCCTGCCAAGGACTGTGCTAGTGGATGCTCTTCTCCACTGGTTCTGGAGGGGGGATTTGTGCCCAGAGTGCTTCATCCTGCCAAGGACTGGGTTAGTGGATGCTTTTCTCCACTGGTTCTGGAGGGGGCTTTGTGCCCAGTGATGCTGCACCTGGGGTGTGGCAGTTGACTTCTTCTCACCTGGGTGTCTCAGCCACGCGATGTACCTGGA
Source organism: Pleurodeles waltl (assembly GCF_031143425.1). NCBI lineage: Eukaryota > Metazoa > Chordata > Amphibia > Caudata > Salamandridae > Pleurodeles > Pleurodeles waltl. Next base: position 1,314,962,177 of record NC_090440.1, read on the forward strand.
ACAGGTAGCATGATACTCCATGAAGGCAGACCCACACTCCATCCTGCGGCAACTTAGGCTACCAATTGCTGGTTTGTGTCAGTGCTGGAGGAGGTTTCTCAAGTGGCGTGGTCCTGGGTCCAGGACGTCACCTGCAAACTCTGATGGCTGCACACTGAGGATGGGGCTGACATCAAACAGAGTGGCATCGGCTGTGCACGTGGTGGTCCTGATGGTGCTGCAGGTGGCGGTGGCTGCGGCAGAGATGCTGCCAGTGCTGGCCGTGGTGCAAGTGACTCTTGCGGTGGATGGAGACACCATACCGTATCCGGCAGCCTCGGATGGCTGATCCTTGGGGAGGATGTTGCCGACTGACGTTGTGGCAGCGGCATGCAGGTGGCAGTGCAGGTGGTGGTCGGAGCGGCGGTGGTGGCTGCGGTGCATGTGGCTACCATCCCTGATGATTTGGTGGTCACCAGCCCCTCACGTCATGCCCAGAGGTGATGTGCCCTTTGGCTTGTGGCCCTTCCCCATCTTGACAGTCACTGCAGGGACCTTAGCACTGTCCACTCGGTGTTTGTGCGAGGTCTTGCTGGGTGGGTGGTGTGACTGTCCCCTGCTGGAAGTCAGCCACTTTTTGACATTTGTAGGTGGTGGAATAGGGTGGTCCTTCTTTTCTTTTGGTGGCACACTGGCAACTCTAACGGGTGCCCCCTTAGACTGTACTGGAGTAGCAGGGACCACAGCGGATGCAGATTTGGTGGCTGAGGTGCTGGGCTGGGATCTAGACATCCTGGGAAGGATGGGGGGAGGTGTAGGGAAGAGGTCAAAGTTAGCTAGGAAAAGTTTTTTTGACACACTGGTACAGGAAGATGGAGGTGGTTTGGGAGTGGAGGAAGAGGTAGTGGTTGTAGGAGGTGTACGTCTGCTGAGTTTGGGTGAAGGTGCATGGGTTGGAGGCTGTTGTGAGGTGGATGGCTGTTGAGTGGGTGTGTGTCTGCGTTTGTGTCCTTTGGGAGGAGGGCATACAGACACACTGGGAGAGGACACAGGGGATGTGTGAATGGTAGTGGGGGTGGTGATTGCACGTGAGCAGTATGTAGTGATGGGCGTGCTGGTGATGGAGGTACTGTCTGAGGATGTAGTGCATGCAGGTGTGAGTGGAGATGAGACTGGGAGGGAGGTGGAGGACGTGGAGGAAGGGGACACAGTGGAGGCAGTGAATGTTGGTATGTCTGCATGGGTATGGTGCTTGTGTGAGTGCCTGAAGGATGTGTGGTGCTTATATTTTCCTGAGCCACTTTTGTGTGTTGATGTGTGTGCATGCTGGTCTGATGGTGTGCTTGGGATAGGCTGAGGTAGAGGGGATAGGGTCTGGGTAGTGGAAGTTGGAGGGGGAGGCTGGACACAGGAACAATGGCTGCCATCAGTGCTGAGGCCAGAGCCTGAAATGCTGTCTGTTGGGCCACCACGCCAGAATGATTGCCCTCCAAGTATGCATTTGTTTGCTGCAAATGCCTCTCAACACCCTGGATGGCATTCAGAATGGTTGACGGCCCAACAGTGAGGGATCACAGGAGGTCAATAGCTTCCTCACTGAGGGCAGCAGGGCTGACTCGAGCAGGGCCTTAGGTGCCTGGGGCGAAGGAGATGCCCAGTGTGCACGGGAAATACGCTGAGGGGCTGCTGGGAGGGTGGGGCTGGTAGGGGGGTGGCGGCTGTACCTGTTGTTGCGGTGGGCACAAAGGTGCCCGCCACCGCAAGGGAGCTTCCATCAGAGGAGGAGTCGCTGTCGCTAGAGTCCCCTCCTGTCCCCGTCGTGGAGCTCCCCTCGCCCTCCGCCCCACTGGTGCCTTCAGACTCCGTAGATTCACCCTCATGGTCCATGTGAGATGCAGCTCCCTCCGACGCCAGTGCCTCTGCTCCTCCGCCAGATTATGCTGATGCACACAAGGACAGGGTCACAAAACAAGACGGGGGTAAAGAGAGAGGAGACACATGGTCAATGCCAGCAACACCACTACCGTTGGCGGACACAACACACAGGGAGCAGCCCTATGCAGTAGGCCATGCACTAGCAGTTAGTACGAAAATCACCTGCCCATGGGGTACTATGCCAACACCATTTGCTGCACACCTGGAACACACAGGAGCCTGACTAGTTGTAGATGCCCACTAACACTATTGGGGTTGGAGTGCCTCAGAGCCTGCCTAACAAGGGACTTACCCTACCAAGTTCGCCCTGGCCCAGGGAAACCCACAGCCCACATCCCCCACCCAGACACTTTGTAAAGCGCGCAGTCAGCTGAATGACACTGTACTCACCCCCTTGTGGCTGCTGTGATACACTAAAGCGCCCATCCAACTCCGGATATGCCACCGCCAGGATCCGGAACATCAAGGGGGTCATGGTGCAACGGGCATCCCCTTCCACGTTGGGAGGCCAGCCCCAACTGGGCCTCTGCCGTCTTCTTGCTCCAGCGACGCACGTCCTCCCATCTCTTGTGGCAGTGGGTGCTCCGTCTATGATAGACCCCAGGGTCCACACTTCGTTGGCGATGGCACGCCAAATACCCTTCTTCTGGTGGGCGCTGACCTAGAGGAAAGGTACAGAATGAAAGGAAATTACTCTCCCGTCCGGGCTATCATACTCATTGCCCACCAGTTCCCACCCATGCCCTGATGCACATACACTCACCATGCTCACATGCAGGCCTCAGCCCCCCCACACATGTATCTTCCATCCACACCACTCCAAACAGGCATTGCCCATACATCATGCTCACAGTGTACTCACCTGTTTGTCTGGAGAACCGTAGAGTAGCGTGTTCTGGGGGAGGACCCCATCCACCAGTTTGTCCAACTCCTCCGCGGTGAAGGCAGGGCCCCTTTCCCCAGACACTGTAGCCATTGTTGCTTCCAGACTGAGGTCACAGCAGCACTTGCAGTGTAGGTCCTCTCCTGTTGAAGGTCAGGTATCAAGGCCCATATTTATACTTTTTGACGCAAAACTGCGCCAACGCAGTTTTGCGTCAAAAAAATTAGCGCCGGCTAACGCCATTCTGAAGCGCCATGCGGGTGCCGTATTTATTGAATGACGTTAGCCGGCGTTAGCCGCCGGCGCCGTCTGGTGTGCGTTAAAAAGAACGACGTACACCAGGCAGCGCCGGCGTAGGGGGATATGGGGCTTGGGCGTCAAGAAATGGGGCAAGTCAGGTTGAGGCAATTTTTTCGCCTCAACCCGATTTGCGCCATTTTTTTCACTCCCAACCCCCATAGAAATGACTCCTGTCTTAGCAAAGACAGGAGTCATGCCCCCTTGCCCAATGGCCATGCCCAGGGGACTTCTGTCCCCTGGGCATGGTCATTGGGCATAGTGGCATGTAGGGGGGCACAAATCAGGCCCCCCTATGCCACAAAAAAATAAAAAAAATAACACTTACCTGAACTTACCTAAATGTCCCTGGGATGGGTCCCTCCAGCCTTGGGTGTCCTCCTGGGGTGGTCAAGGGTGACAGGGGGTGTCCCTGGGGGCATGGGAGGGCACCTCTGGGGTCCTTCAGAGCCCACAGGTCCCTTAACGCCTGCCTTTTGCAGGCGCTAAAAAACGGCGCAAAAGCGGCCGTACGTCATTTTTTTTGACCCGCCCACTCCCGGGCGTGATTTTTGCCCGGGAGTATAAATCCGACGCACATGCCTCTGAGTCTATTTTTTAGACGGGAACGCCTACCTTGCATATAATTAACGCAAAGTAGGTGTCCACGCTAAAAAATGATGCTAACTCCATGGACTTTGGCGCTAGACGCGTCTAACGCCAAAGTATAAATATGGAGTTAGTTTTGCGTCGAAATTGCGTCTAAAAAAACGACGCAATTCCGGCGCAAACGGAGTATAAATATGCCCCCAAGTGAGTGAACAGCTAGAAACTGGCCGCAACGGTGCGAACCGTCACCGCCGGCGTACATCGTCATTGGCTCCTGGAAGCCATTGGGCCCAATGATAACCAATGCTAGATTGCACGGTGGTCTTCGACCGCCTACCGCAACGCTGCACAACGCCAGCGCAGTTACCTCATTTCCCCTTGTCCCTCCTTACAGGTCAGGCAGCCGCCATTTCAGGGGGGCAGATGGCATGGCACCTAACTGCGTCACACCTAATTTGGCAGATATACGGACAAACAATGCCACACATGGATTTAATCACATTACTGAAAACACACTTGCACAAACTATGTGGTACATGACCCTCTGCTCACCATTCTCCTCCATAGGGCACATTCGCTGGGGCAGATGATGAGATGGCGTCATCCTCCGGTGTACAGACCCCTGGTGGACCTGTCGACAATGGAAGACAGACACATCATTATCACCTACAGACTTGATTGTTCCACAATCCAAGAACTGTGTGCCCAATTGGAGCCAGACCTGATGTCAGCTAGCCGCCATCACACAGGAATACCCCCTCTAGTGCAGGTCCTGTCAGTTCTCCATTTCCTGGCAAGTGGCTCGTTTCAGACTACAGTGGTCATGGCATCAGGGATGTCTCAGCCAATGTTTTCTAACGTGTTGACCAGAGTATTGTCAGCCCTGCTGAAACACATGTGCAGTTACATCGTTTTCCCCCAGGTGGAGGATTTGCCCCCAGTGAAAGCTGACTTTTATGTCCTGGGACATATCCCCAACATCATTGGTGCCATTGATGGTACACATGTGGCATTTGTCCCCCCCCCCGCAGAAATGAACAAGTGTACAGAAATCGAAAAAGCTACCATTCTATGAATCTGCAGATGGTGTGTTTGGCAGACCAGTACATCTCTCATGTGAATGCCAAGTATCCTGGCTCTGTGCATGACTCTTACATTTTGAGGAATAGCAGTATCCCTTATGTGATGGGCCAACTCCAGAGGGACCGGGTGTGGCTAATAGGTAAGTCCAAGGTCCCCACACAGTATGAATAGGTGTCTGGGTATGGGGTCGTTCCTAAGGGTTAGTGTGTGTCTAACAGATATCCCTTGACATTTGCAGGTGACTGTGGTTACCCCAGCCTCTCATGGCTACTGACCCCAGTGAGGAATGCCAGGACAAGGGCAGAGGAACGCTACAATGAGGTACATGGGCAAAGTAGGCATATTATTGAGAAGACGTTCGGCCTCCTGATGGCCAGATTCCGGTGCCTCCATCTAACAGGTGGCTCCCTATACTACTCACCGAAGAAGGTATACCAGATAATCGTGGCATGCTGCATGTTGCACAACCTGGCATTGCAACGCCAGGTGCCTTTTCTGCAGGAGGATGGGCCTGCTGATGGTCTTGTGGCAGCTGTGGAGCCTGTGGACAGTGAAGAAGAGCAGGCAGAGGAAGAAGATATTGACAACCGAATGAACATCATCATGCAGTACTTCCAGTGACACACAGGTAAGAGACTGGCACTGCGCCTCTCATATCTGACTACTGTAGGACATTGTATAAGTCAGGCTCTTAACCTCTGTCTATGGACACTGACAGTTCACTTTGGCTTTCCATTTCATAGATCTGGGTACCTCACTCTGCCTTCTGCTATATTTACTGCTGCCCAACAACTGTCATACATTGGTATGAGCGAATGAACATTTACATTGATATTTGTGGATGATGTTGTAATTATACATTTGTGAAAGAACAGACGGACTCCAGATTGGTTTGTGATTCAAGGGTGTTTATTTATGGGCTAATGTGTATAGGGGTATGTGGAAGGGGCTGGGGTGATGGTGGAGGAAGGTCCATAGTAGAGTCCAGTCTCTTGGTATCACAGGTGCATTGTTCAAGGGGACATAGGAAGGGGAGCAATGTCAGTTCAAGGTGGACAGGGTAACAGAGTGGGGCATGAGGGTGACATTCAAGAGAGTCTTATTTCCTGGCGGGGGTTTTGGCAATGTTCTCTGTCTTCTGCCTGGATCGCAGGAACCGTTTGCAGGGTGGTTCTCCTTCTGCAGGGGGTGGGGTGCTGGTGGCCTGTTGGTCCTGTGGTGGGGCCTCCTGTCCACTACCGCTGGCAGACGTGGAAGGCTGCTCATCGGTGGCTGGTGTCAGGTCCCCAGTGGTCTGCCAATGTCTCCCTCATGGGGTTGGCCATGTCTGCCAGCATCCCTGCAATGGTGACCAGGGTGGCGTTAATGGACTTCAAGTCCTCCCTGGTCCCCAGGTACTGTCCCTCCTGCAGCCGCTGAGTCTCCTGAAACTTGGCCAGTACTGTGTCCATGGTCTCCTGGGAATGGTAGTATGCTCCCATGATGTTTGAGAGTGCCTCGTGGAGAGTGGGTTCCCTTGGCCTGTCCTCCCCCTGTCGCACAGCAGTCCTCCCAGTTTCCCTGTTGTCCTGTGCCTCGGTCCCCTGAACCGTGTCCCAACTGTCACTGACCCCAGGTCCCTGATTAGCTTGGGTTAGTGGGTTTGCCTGGGGTCACTGTAGTGGTGGACATACTACTGACTGACGTGTCCTGGGGACAGTGGCATGGGCTCGGTGGGTGGGTGCTGTGGTGGTGTTTCCAGAGGGGGGAGGTTTTGTGGTGGCTTGGGACTGTGGCAGGGGAACCGACTGTCAAGAGGTCCCTGATGGGCCAGGCTGGTCCTCTTGAACCAGGCGAGCAGAGCTGCTGTCATCACTGTGGGCCTCTTCTGTCGGGGGACTGGATATGGCTGGCACCTCCTGTCCAGTGACGTTGGGTAGGGGTCCTGTTGGGGTGTAAATGCATTGGTTATTTTATCTATGTGTACCATCTTGTGCAATGGGTGTGTTTCCCTCTATTACTGTGCTTGCAATATCGCCTTGGCCCTTATGTGAGAAGTGATTGTGTGCCCTCGGTGAGTCTCTCTCTTAGTGATGGGTGTCCATGTAGGTCTGTGATGGGTGTCCATGCATTGTTGTTGCATGCAGGGCTTGGTATTGGGATGGGTGGGTTGTGATAGTGGGGCATATGTGAGGTGGTGGAGTGATGGGTGTGAGGGTAGGGGTAGGAGTTAGTGATGGCATGCAGGTAGGGTGGGGGATATATTAGTAAAGATTTGACTTAGCAGAGTCTAGACCTCCTGCTACTCCTGCAAGGCCCTCAGGATGCACAATTGCCAAGACTTGCTCCTCCCATGTTGTTAGTTGTGGGGTAGGAGGCGGGGGTCCACCGCCAGTCCTCTGTGCAGCTACCTGGTGTCTGGATACCACAAAACGTACCTTACCCGTAGGTCGTTCCACCTCTTCCTGATGTCATCTTTGTTCTTGGATGCTGTCCCACTGTGTTGACCCTGTGGACAATTCTCCACCATAGTTCTATGTTCCTAGCAATGGATGTCTGCTGCACCTGTGATCCAAATAGCTGTGGCTCTACCCGCATGATTTCCCCCACCATGACCCTGAGCTCCTCCTCAGAAAACCTGGGGTGTCTTTGGGGTGCCATTATGTGGTGTGAGTGATGTCTGAGGTGGTTTTATATGTGATGTGTGGGGTGATGTTTTAGGGTGTGTGGTGTTTTGTGTGTGTGAATGGTGTATTAATGATGGTGTTGTGTGCCTCTGGATGCTGGTGTGGTCTTTGCTTTTCTCTCTCTCTGCTTCTTCAAAAATTGTTGTTGTAAGGGGTTGTGGGTAATGTGGGTATGTGCTTTATAGTGTTGTGAGTGTGTGGCTGTGGTGTGTGTATGTGTGTCAGGTGTGTGTATTTTGAATTGTCCAATGTGGTGTACTGTTATAAGTGTGTGTGTATTTTGAGCGCGGCGGTGTGTACCGCCAATGGTTTACCGCGGTTGAAAGACCGCCGCATTGATTCGTGGGTCGTGATAGTGTGGGTCAAAAGCGTATTCCTGTTGGCGTGACTGTGTGGGTTTTGGTACCGCCTGTTTATCACTGACCCTTGGTGTGGCGGACTTGTGTGGGTGTCTGTATTGTGGAGGATTTCTCAGTGTGGGTCATAATACCCGTAGCGGATTTCTGCCGTGGACACAGTATGTTGGCAGCCGTCGGCATGGCGGTCAGCAGAATTTACAGCCAGGGTTGTAATGAGGACCATAATGTGATACCCTAGGGCCCTTACGTATCATGGGCATCTGAGGAAAAGGGGTGGTGGCATGCTGAGGATGGTGCTGTCTGGCGTACTTCTGCCATATATACAGAGACATTTCCTCATGGAAGGGTATTCCCAATTAAGATCACCCTCACCATACAGAATGCAGTCTTCAGCATTTTCAATTTCGTATGGGTCAAAGGACCTTTCTTGAGGTCAGAGGCTCAGCTAACTTCTCCTTCAGTGACAGTCTCACTGGAGGTGAGACCTGAGCTTCCCAAATTTACCTGGGCACTCATTTGCTGGGCAGGTTTGTTGTAGAGAGTCACCCATCCCCTAACCTCACTTGATCCCATTCCAGGGTCTAGCTGGCCAGCCATGGGTGCTTTGGAATTGTAACCACTCAAGCTCTGTAGCTCAAGCTCTGTAGCTCCTTCTAAGGAGCTTAGCTTGCTCTCTTCCACTTACATCAATTGGGTTAGGCAATCTCCATGTGCCCCTCATGCAGTCTACATCAATGAGTGGTCTTTCTTGGAGAGCATAAATATGGTGACTTACTTCTTGGGTTTGAAAGAGGTCACCTATGCTCTCCACACGCTGGTGTTTGGATTTTATCCTGTCTGCTAATTTCCCCAAACTCCTCTGAGTTTGCCCTGTACAGTCATCGTCATGCCCTTCTCTCTTACTTCACTTGTCTCTTTCCTATCCTCACTGCGTGATAGCCAGTCCTGTATACTCTCTGGTGAGACTACTATAACTCTCTTCTCTTTCTGCCAAGGGGCAGACTACTTCCAGTCCTTCTTTGTTCCTGTTCCCTTCCTCAAGATACAAGTTGTCCCGTCATATCTACAGTCCCATGCACATAGTCACTCCACCCTGCATTCCCTGCATCCCTTTGCTGTGGGGTGGACACTTGTTTCTTAATTACTCTACCTGAAGTGTCCCTTTTCTGAAGCAACTGAGACACTGCTGACAAATTATGCAATTGGTCATTGCTGTTCAATGAACTCTGCTCTTCGCTCTTTAACGCTTGGGGAAAGGTAGGGTCTAGATGCAGTACAAACTGTGCCTCTAATTGCCCTGAAAATTGTGGATCCCCTATTTTAGTTTGCCATCTAGGAGTACTCGCCCTCTTTGGTTTTGGTATTTGTGGGGTTACCTTGGGGGTTGCTGTAGGAGAGTGTGAAGGGGTTTCAATTTCAGGGTTTTCAAACCTTACTGCAGCTTTTTTGTAGCTGCACTAGTGGGTAGATGCTGGACACTGCGGGTGCAATGCGCGTAGGGTCTTATGGGGTTGGGAAACAGATGAGGTACTCAAGGTATCTCTCTGTAGGGAATCTTTTGAATCTTCACAAAATATTCTCCATAACGCTAGGCTGGCTTCTCTTTTATTTAATTTTGTCCCTGCATATTTACTTCGGAGGTATGTGACAACATGCTCAATTGGACTATCACTGAACGTTCCTTCTTTTGGCCAAGGATAAGTATGGTTGTGGGTGGCTTTAAACTACTCCTGGCTATACTTTTGTAATTTCTTTCTGTCACTGGGGAATACCTTCTGCATATGTTCTAAGGGGTCTCCATGTTTAGATATTATTAATCTTTACTTTATACCGTTTCTGCTCCTACATTTAAATCATTTTAAAGTTGACCCACACCACTTTTCTAGTGGGAAATAATTTCTCTACTTTTTCTACTTTACCATTTTGCTATGGGCTTTCAGCTTTTGGTTCTGATTACCAAGCATACGGGACACATTATATTACAAACTTTTTGTTGCATGCATTGTATATTTGAACTTTTGATTGTGCAATGCATGCGCATAATCTGTACATAGAAAGACAAATAAATAAAAAGAAGCAAATCGCATGTGGTGCTCTTCTGGCCTTCTCTGACAAAAACATACATTTCTGTTGATTGTGCAAAACACATACAGAATCCTTGAACAACGAAAAACAAATCACATGTGGTGTTCTTCTGACCTTCTCTGACAAATTCACAAATACATTTATTTCCGTTGATTGTGCAACAAATGTACATGATCCTTCAACAATAAAAAACAAATCGCATGCGGTGCCCTTCTGGCCTTCTCTGACAAATTCACAAATACATATATTTCTGTTGATTGTGCAATGAACGTACACAATCCTTCAACAATAAAAAACAAATAGCATGCTGTGTCCTTCTGGCCTTCTCTGCTAGATTCACAAATATATGAACTTCCTTTGATTGTGCAACACACGTACACAATCCTTCAACAAAAAAACAAATTGCATATTACATTATGTTTAGTATTGGCAAGAGGAGCTTGCTTATGTAGAATGAGGATTGAGGTTCACTTCGTCCTCACCTCTAAGGGGTCGGACTCCCCGTAACCTTCATTACCCCCCCCATGCACAGGCAGAACTTCAGCTGACCCGACTTCTGCTCACTTCATCAAATTTTTGCACACTGGTCTCTCTGCAGTGGGGGGGGGGAGGCGGTCTTCCGGTGCCAGCCATCAGATGGAGGCACAAAGGAACCTCCTGGCCGGCTTGACAACTGTTACGGGGTAAATGAAAATGTTCTTAGGACTCAAAAATGACCATTCAGACTCTTCTTGGCAATCCAAAGACAGTATTTACTAACTGTTGCGCTAGGGAGAAAAACACTACGGACTGCACATCAGCCCTGAATGACCTGCCTCTATGTTTTTTCTCAAAAGCCTGTTCACAGCCACGCCTTTTTATACACATCAGTACAATACTTTATTACACATGATCAATAATAGACAATTTACAAGTTTACAGATTATAATGGAAAAACACTCAAAAACATGTGACCCCAAAACCCCCGAATTCCTAGGCTAAGTCATTACTCTCTCTTTATTATATGTTCACCAAAGGTTTATGACTGAGGGTTCTTTGACCCATGAATGCGCACATGCTTTTTGCATAAATGTAATTTATTTGAAGTATGTGCTGACAGCATTGTGTGTCCAGTACTTCTGAGTGTTTGGAATTTGGTTTCTTCCCTGAACCCATTGTAAGTCATGCACCTGTGTGCTTTGGGATAATTTCCCAATAATTTCTTTTGGCCAAGGATAAGTATGGTTTTGGGCGGCTTTAAACTAATCCTGGCTATACTTTTGTAATTTCTTTCTGTCACTGGGGAATACCTTCTGCATATGTTCTAAGGGGGTCTCCATGTTTAGATGTTATTAATCTTTACTTTATACCGTTTCTGCGCCTACATTTAAATCATTTTAAAGTTGATCCATACCACTTTTCTAGTGGGAAATAATTTCTCTAATTTTTCTACTTTACCATTTTACAATGGGCTTTCAGCTTTTGGTTCTGATTACCAAGCATACGGGACACATTATAGTATAAACTTTTTGTTACATGCATTGTATAATTGAAATTTTGATTGTGCAATGCATGCGCATAATCTGTACATAGAAAGACAAATAAATAAAAAGAAGCAAATTGCATGTGGTGCTCTTCTGGCCTTCTCTGACAAATTCACAAAAACATATATTTCTGTTGCTTGTGCAAAACACATGCAGAATCCTTGAACAACGAAAAACAAATCACATGTGGTGTTCTTCTGACCTTCTCTGACAAATTCACAAATACATTTATTTCCGTTGATTGTGCAACACATGTACATGATTCTTCAACAATAAAAAACAAATCGCATGTGGTGTTCTTCTGACCTTCTCTGACAAATTCACAAATACATTTATTTCCGTTGATTGTGCAACACATGTACATGATCCTTTAACAATAAAAAACAAATCGCATGTGGTGCTCTTCTGGCCTTCTCTGACAAATTCACAAAAACATATATTTCTGTTGCTTGTGCAAAACACATGCAGAATCCTTGAACAACGAAAAACAAATCACATGTGGAGTTCTTCTGACCTTCTCTGACAAATTCACAAATACATTTATTTCCGTTGATTGTGCAACACATGTACATGATCCTTCAACAACAAAAAACAAATTGCATGTGGTGCTCTTCTGGCCTTCTCTGAAAAATTCACAAAAACATATATTTCTGTTGCTTGTGCAAAACACATGCAGAATCCTTGAACAACGAAAAACAAATCACATGTGGTGTTCTTCTGACCTTCTCTGACAAATTCACAAATACATATATTTCCATTGATTGTGCAACGAAGATACACGATCCTTCAACAATAAAAAATGAATAGCATGCTGTGCCCTTCTGGCCTTCTCTGCTAGATTCACAAATATATGCACTTCCTTGGATTGTGCAACCCACGTACACAATCCTTCAACAAAAAAACAAATTGCATATTACATTATGTTTAGTATTGCCAAGAGGAGCTTGCTTATGTAGAATGAGGATTGAGGTTCACTTCGTCCTCACCTCTAAGGGGACGGACTCCCCATAACCTTCACTACCCCCCCTGCACAGGCAGAACTTCAGCTGACCTGACTTCTGCTCACTTCATCAAATATTTGCACACTGATCTCTCTGCAGCGGGGGGGGTGGAGGTGGTCTTCCAGTGCCAGCCATCAGATGGAGGCACAAAGGAACCTCCTGGCTGGCTTGACAACTGTTACAGTGTGAATGAAAATGCTCTTAGGACTCAGAAATGACCATGCAGACTCTTCTTGGCAATCCAAAGACAGTATTTACTAACTGTTGCAACAGGGAGAAAAACACTGCGGACTGCACATGAGCCCTGAATGACCTGCCTCTATGTTTTTTCTCAAATGCCTGTTCACAGCCAGGCCTTTTTATACACATCAGTACAATACTTTATTACACATGATCAGTAATCGATAATTTGCAAGTTTACAGATTATAATGGAAACACACTCAAAAACATGTGACCCTATACCCCCGAATTCCTAGGCTAAGTCATTACTCTCTCTTTATTATATGTTCAACAAAGGTTTATGACTGAGGGTTCTTTGACCCATGAATGCACACATGCTGTTTGTATAAATGTAATTTATTTGATGTATGTTCTGACAGCATTGTGTGTCTGTTACTTCTGAGTGTTTGGAATTTGGTTTCTTCCTGAACCCATTGTACGTCATGCACCTGTGTGCTTTGGGATAATTCAATTATGTTCCCATTGTCTAATCAGTCTGCAATCTGTTGGTAGGCATGGAGAGTGTGCCAGGGACTTGTGCGCTTATGTTGTAAATACTTGCAGGTTGATTAGATAAGACTTGCCCTCTAACAGATGACCCTTTCATGTTCCTTATTCCACTACATCTTTGAATGAACAATTCACCTTGCTCCTGTCAGTGTGGGGGGGTTAACCACAAGCTGATTTTTGATTGTGAACATTAGTGTAGTTTCTACTTGTGCTTGATGTTGTACAATGTTTCCACATTTCATATTTACAGTAGTGCACTTATTTATTTACATTTCCTACAACAAAACACTGCAAATGGCTTTATTTTACACTATTTGGCCAATGGATCCACGCAACTAGAGTTTTTCTCTTTTTTGTGAGCCACCATTTCTGAAAATGTAACATGTAAATTAATATTTTTTGGCATGGGTAATAAAATTCAAAGTAATTTGAGAGAGGGGATGCAAAAATGTGACTTTCACAGGTGCCCAGAAATCCTTTAGAGGACACTGCATCAGAATGAAAACGAGTCCCATTCTCACGTGAACACAATCTCAGCTGGTAACAACCCACCCAGGATATTTCGATACCAGCGGGTGTTGTATTTATCAGTTGCACAATTTCCAGGTTCTGCAGGAATAGAACCTGCACTGTAGTTCAGACGATTTATTTCAGCTCAAGGAAAGTGAGCTTTGCTTTAAGTTGCGTGATGAACAAGCATTAAAATCAAATCGCCTTTTGGAGCAGGAAAAGTGCCTAGAAGCATCTATTGTTTTACATTTTCATTCAAGCAGCAACGTGGAGTTTGCAGGATGGTTTGATGTTGATTGGCATACAGAAGTGCGTGACAGTAGATCACGGGCAGCAGGTCCCTTCAACCAGAGTGCCAGTGAAAGAACCAGACTGGCTAAAATCACGGTCTTATTGTTTGTGTGAAGAGAGCAGAAACAATGACCACCTGCTGAAACCATCCATGCGTGAAGGGCAGCAAATGGCACAACAGTCAATGCAAGACTGCAAATGAAACCTAACCAGGGGAAGGCGGATCGAGAATCAAAATAAATGTACGAAAGAACACTTGGGTGAACAATAGCTGACCCTTGCTGGTGGTGTCCCTGCATGTTATGCACCAGTCGAAAAGGCAACACTTTAGTAAAAGTAGAAGCACTTAAATGCTAACATTTTTAAGAACATAAATCTACTTGCTTGCAAATGACCCGGGGCTTCTTCACCGAAAGGGAATTAGAAGTAGTACAGGGTGCACACAGTCATTCCCAGTGTTGTTAAATACTGCTCTTTGCAGAAGGAGGAAATGCCAACTGGTGGTAAAATCAGTTCTGCCAGGTTACAGCCGTAGTAAATTACCTACCTGTGATTAATGCACTTGTAATACCATCTGCTATTGCATAACAATATCATGGACGACTGATGTGAGTTAACACCCCAAATTAGATCAGCTCTGAGATGCTTTATAAAATTTTAAAATCCATAACAAGGCTCAGTAATTCGATGCTTCCGTTCTCTAAGGACTGAGGCAATCATTGTAGGAAGGTAGCCTCTTTCTAGCCTTGTTACCCCCACTTTTGGCCTGTTTGTGAGCATATGTCAGGGTGTTTTACTGTCTCACTGGGATCCTGCTAGCCAGGGCCCAGTGCTCATAGTGAAATCCCCATGTTGTCAGTATGTTTGTTATGTGTCACTGGGATCCTGCTAGTCAGGACCCCAGTGCTCATATGTTTGTGGCCTATATGTGTTCCCTGTGTGGTGCCTAACTGTATCACTGAGGCTCTGCTAACCAGAACCTCAGTGTTTATGCTCTCTCTGCTTTTTAAAATTGTCACTGCAGGCTAGTGACTAATTTTACTAATTCTCATTGGCACACTGGAACACCCTTATAATTCCCTTGTATATGGTACCTAGGTACCCAGGGTATTGGGGTTCCAGGAGATCCCTATGGGCTGCAGCATTTCTTTTGCCACCCATAGGGAGTTCAGACAATTCTTACACAGGACTGCCACTGCAGCCTGAGTGAAATAACGTCCACGTTATTTCACAGCCATTTTCACTGCACATAAGTAACTTATAAGTCACCTATAAGTCTAACCCTCACTTGGTGAAGGTTAGGTGCCAAGTTACTTAATGTGTGGGCACCCTGGCACTAGCCAAGGTGCCCCCACATTGTTCAGGGCAAATTCCCCGGACTTTGTGAGTGGGGGGACACCATTACACGCGTGCACTACATATAGGTCACTACCTAAATGTAGAGTCACAATGGTAACTCCGAACCTGGCGTTCATGTCTAGGATCATGGAATTGTCAGCCCAATACCATTCTGGTATTCGGGGGACAATTCCATGCATTGTCTCTAGCACAGAACCCGGGTACTGCCAAACTGCCTTTCCGGGGTCTCCACTGCAGCTGCTGCCAACCCCTCATACAGGTTTCTGCCCCCCTGGGGCCTGGGCAGCCCAGGAAGGCAGAACAGAGGATTTCCTCTGAGAGAGGGTGTCACACGCTCTCCCTTTGGAAATAGGTGTGAAGGGCTGGGGAGGAGTAGCCTCCCCCAGCCTCTTGAAATGCTTTGATGGGCATAGATGGTGCCCATCTCTGCATAAGCCAGTCTACACCGGTTCAGGAATCCCCCAGCCCTGCTCTGGCACGAAACTGGACAAAGGAAAGGGGAGTGACCACTCCCCTTACCAGCACCTCCCAGGGGAGGTGCCCAGAGCTCCTCCAGTGTGTCCCAGACCTCTGCCATCCTGGATTCAGAGGTACTGGAGCACAATGGACAGCTCTGAGTGGCCAGTGCCAGCAGGTGACGTCAGAGACCCCTCCTGATAGATGCTTACCTCTTTCAGTAGCCAAACCTCCTTTCTCAGTAGCCAAACCTCCTTTTTTGGCTATTTAGGATCTCTCCTCTGGGCTATTCCTCAGATAACGAATGCAAGAGCTCACCAGAGTTCCTCTGCACTTCCCTCTTTGACTTCTGCCAAGGATCGACCGCTGACTGCTCCAGGACGCCTGCAAAACCGCAACAAAGTAGCAAGATGACTACCAGCAACATTGTAGTGCCTCATCCTGCAGGCTTTCTCAACTGTTTCCTGGTGGTGCATGCTCTGAGGGCTGTCTGCCTTCACCCAGCACTGGAAGCCAAGAAGAAATCTCCAGTGGGTCGACGGAATCTTCCCCCTGCCAACGCAGGCACCAAACGTCTGCATCACCGGTCCTCTGGGTCCCCTCTCATCCTGACGAGCGTGGTCCTTGGAACACAGGAGCTGAGTCCAAGTGTCTCCGACAGTCCATGGCCCTTCTGTCCAAATTTGGTGGAGGTAAGTCCTTGCCTCCCCACGACAGACAGTAATCCTGTGTACTGTGTGATCTGCAGCTGCTCCGGCTTCTGTGCACTTTCCCAAGGATTCCTTTGTGCACAGACTAGCCTGGGTCCCCAGCACTCCGTCCTGCATTGTCCAACTTGCTGAGTTGGACTCCGACGTTGTGGGACCCTCCTTTGTGACTCTGAGTCGACCGCTGTCCGCAGGTCTTCTAAGTGCCTTTTCTGGTACTTCTGTGGGTGCTGCCTGCTTTTGCGGGGGCTCTCTGAGTTGCTGAGCGCCCCCTCTGTCTCCTCCTCCAAGGGGTGACATCCTGGTTCTTCCTGGTCCCCAGCAGCATCCAAAATCCTTAACTGTGACTCTTGCAGCTAGCAAGGCTTGTTTGCAGTCTTTCTGTGTGGAAACACTTCTGCAACCTCCAGCACGCCGTGCGGCATCTTCTCTCCAAAGGAGAAGTTCCTGGCACCTTCCGTTATTGCAGAATCTTTGGCTTCTTCCACCCGGAGGCAGTCCTTTTGCGCCTTCATCCAGGGTTTAGTGGGGCCCTGCCCCCCCTGGACTCTTGCGTGACTCTTGGCCTTGGTTCCCTTCCTTTACAGGTCCTCAGGTCCAGGAATCCGTCTTCAGTATTTTGCTGGTGCTTGTGGTTCTTGCAGAATCCCCTATCACGACTATTCTGTCTTTCTGGGGAAGTAGGGTAACTTTACTCCTACTTTCAGGGTCTTGGGGTGGGGTATCTTGGACACCCTTACTGTTTTCTTACAGTCCCAGCGACCCTCTACAACCTCCCATAGGTCTGGGGTCCATTTGTGATTCGCATTCCACTTTTGGAGTATATGGTTTGTGTTGCCCCTAGACCTATGTCTACCTATTGCATCCTATTGTGATTCTACATTGTTTGCACTACTTGTCTTACTGTTACTTACCTGTTTTGGGTTTGTGTACATATAATTTGTGTATATTACTTACCTCCTAAGTGAGGGTATCCTCTGAGATACTTTTGGCATATTGTCACTAAAATAAAGTGCCTTTATTTTTAGTAACTCTGAGTATTGTGTTTTCTTAGGATATTGTGCTGTATGATGTAAGTGGTATAGTAGGAGCTTTGCATGTCTCCTAGTTCAGCCTAAGCTGCTTTGTCATAGCTACCTCTATCAGCCTAAGCTGCTAGAAACACCTCTATTCTACTAATAAGGGATAACTGGACCTGGTATAAGGTGTAAGTACCACAAGGTACCCACTTAAAGCCAGGCCAGCCTCCTACAATCATGCAACCGTGTCTAATCCTAAAGGGGGCCTAGTCTTTATATTTTCATTTATGTTTTGACTGGCGATAATTTTTTATCTCCCTGTGGTAAAACCTACACCAACAGTATTTATTTTGTTTTGAATCCATATCCCTATGTAAAATTATGCCTGCATTTTAACCTGGCGGTATTCACCCTGTTTCTCCTACTTCCTCTGGAAATGTATATATTATACCACTAATCTGTGGTGTCTTGTCTTCTGTTCCAGCATGGTGTGTGTTTCTGTTCTACCCTGGTTTGGAAAGTTGTGAGTCATGTGGAATGTACCCTCATCTATACTCATTTTACAATACTACGCTATGCCACCATATACTAAGCAAGGCTTCCTGGGCCAATGTATATGCATGTACAAGCAAAGTGTTAATAATTTAATCGTTATATTTTATGTTAATGTTGATTGTAGTTTGGGCTTATTTTCTAGTCCACCATAATCACCACAGATTGGAAGACTTCCACATTCATTTGGAAACAATCGTGTTACTCACTTTTATGCACCAAGGAAAAAATTACCTAGGCAAATGTGAAAAAACAGCATTATGTTTATTACTTAAACATTGCCTTGTGGCACCCTAACAGTGCCTTAAAAACTTTTTTGACCACCTGCCCGTAACTTTCATGGACCGTCCGTTATTGGGCTTCAAATCCTTTGTCCGTGAAGAGCGTTTTCAAGGAAACCTTTTGTCTGTAATGCTACAGATTGCTAGGAGATGAGCTGTCCCCGTGCTAGAAGCCTCACTTCTTAACTACTCACTGCAGACCCTGTGAACTGCAGGGTCTGCAGTAGCCCCTCCCCAACATAGCACAGACTGCTATCTGCCCATTATCATTCTGTTTGCTAGCGATTTAACATGGAGAATGATAAAGGTCCTCTCTCTGCAGTCACAGCTGTGGAAATGCCTGTAAAAAGCGTGGCTGGACAGAGCGGCAATAAGGCACTTCATTAGTGTTCAGGATGCACATGTCGACTGTCTGGATAGCAGCACAACCTTTTATTTAACACATTTTCCAAAGCTCAACCCACGTGCTCCCAACCAGCCGCGGCCCGTCCTTTAGGGGTGGAGGGGCCATGCCCCCCTACCTTTTGCCCCTCATGAAGAGTGCCTGTCAGGCTGAGCAAAGGTCAGCCTGACAGAGACTCGTCCTGTACAGATCAGGCAGCCAGGAGCGAGACACGCGCTATTTGCACAAACTCCTGGCTGCCTGAGCTGAACTTTGCTTGGCTGAAGAGGTCACAGCTCCTATGGGCGTGACCTCCTCAGCTCAGCAAAGGTGCCTCAAGTCCCTCGGTGATGAGGGGAAGCGTCACCGATTGACTTCAACCTGGGCGCTTCAGGTTTAAGCCCTGAAGCGCCCAGGGCGAGTGTCAATCAGTGACACCTTGTCACAGAGTGGGGTGGGGTCAGAAGCCTCACTGACCCTATCCCACTCTGTGACGAAGTTGGGACTGCTGCCTTCCCTCATTGCCTGACCTAAGGTCAGCCAGAGAGGGAAGGCAGCAGTCCCAGCTCTCCTGGGACTTTCGAGCTGAAGGTTAGTGTGTGTGTGTGTGTGTATGTTTTTTTTTAAAATGAATGTTTGGTAAGTGCATGTATGTTTGAATGTTGATGAATGTTGTGAATGGATGTGCGTGAGTGCTAAAATTACCAGCCACCACTGCTCCCAACCGGCAACAAAGTAAGAGAGAGCCTTGGTGGCTCTCTGCATCCCTTCCATTTTTTATTCACGGACAAACTCAGTTCAGCACAATGTGGCAAAACAGGATACATTAGATAAGAGAAAAGAAGAAGAACAAAGAGATAAAATGAGAGAAGATGCACACAACTAAAACAACAAAAGCAAAGTCAAAAGAATACTCAGACACGGCCTGGTCAGCTCCTCGATTAGCACACAAAGGGGGTGATTCTAACATTGGCGGGCGGCGGAGGCCGCCCGCCAATGTTCCCCCGTTAAAATACCGCTCCGCGGTCACAAGACCGCTGAGGGTATTTTGAGATTTGCCCTGGGCTGGCGGGCGGCCGCCAAAAGGCCGCCCGCCAGCCCAGGGCAAATCTACCTTCCCACGACGGCGTAGTGGGAAGGTGCGACGGGTGCAGTTGCACCCGTCGCGTATTTCAGTGTCTGCTTTGCAGACACTGAAATACTTTGTGGGGCCCTCTTACGGGGGCCCCTGCAGTGCCCATGCCATTGGCATGGGCACTGCAGGGGCCCCCAGGGGCCCCGCGGCACCCCCTACCGCCATCCTGTTCCTGGCGGGAGACCCGCCAGGAACAGGATGGCGGTAGGGGGTGTCAGAATCCCCATGGCGGCGGAGCGTGCTCCGCCGCCATGGAGGATTCTGTAGGGCAGTGGTAAACCGGCGGGAGACCGCCGGTTTACCCTTTCTGGCTGCGGCTGAACCGCCGCGGTCAGAATGCCCTTGGGAGCACCGCCAGCCTGTTGGCGGTGCTCCCGTGGTCGGTGACCCTGGCGGTCACCGGCCGCCAGGGTCAGAATGACCCCCAAAGTCTTGCAGTCTCTGGCTGGGATCCAGGTTGGGTCTCAGGTTGTATTTTCCATTCTGACCCTCGCACTCGCCTTGCCTGGACCCACCCTTCAGCGATGTGGAGATTTGGCTCGATCCTTGGTAGGCACAGGACTTGCCGGTCTCTCCAACTTCCATGTCCTCTCGTCCTCAGCACCACCATTGGTATTCTCACCCGATGTTTCGACTCACTTGAACCATGACACATTCCTTGTGACTTGTTGATCTCCTTGTTGGGCTGTCCTCATCGTTCCATTCACATGGATGACAGTCCAAGTGCCAGGCTCATAAGGGGTCCGGAACTTCCATCTGGGATACCTGTCCCTGACCACGAGGTGGTCACATACGTGGATATCGGGGTGCCTTGTTCTCCTCTGGTCACGGGCCCTTTGGTTGTCTTCCTCCTTCTCCCTTGCACAGCTACAACATCCAGCTCCCTCGCCTGCCACAGAGCGTCTATTGGGTTGCAGTCTCGTGGGTGCTGTCGGAACATTAGGGCCGCTGGGGCATGTCCTGTTGTGCTGTGAGGCATCTGACGGTAGGCCCGTAGAAATTTGTGCATGGATCACTCTGTGTCCTCCCCTTGGTCAAGGGAAATGCACAAAGCTCTGTTGATGGGCCTCATGAACTTCTTGACATCCCCATTGGTCTGAGGCCAGTAGGGAGTGATTTGTCAGAGAAGTATGGCCAGCTGGTTCAGATAGTCAAGAAACTCTTGACCATGGAGTGGGGGACCATTGTCCATTCGAACCTCATCCGGGGGGACCAGCACAGCAAAAGTCTTTTCTAACAGTGGTCGTATGTGCTCAAATGCCATAGACGCAGCCACTTCAACGACTGGAAAACAAGTGCAAGAGTCAATCGTGCCCAAGGTCGAACTGCCGTCAGGAAAACTCCTAAAGTCCATGCTGATTTTCGTCCAAGGTTTGGTGAAGGGTGATTCAGTAATTACCTGAGCAGTTGGTTGGTCAATGGCTGTGATGGTGCACAAGTGACATCTTCTCATGCGGTCATCGATGATGGTGTCCATCTCAGGAAACCACACTTTGCTCCGGAGACAAGCTTTGGTCTTAGGTACCCTTAGGGGGTCATTCTGCCACCCGCCAAAGTAACCCCGTCGGAAGACCGCGGGGGTCATTACGACTTTCCCGCTGGGCCGGCGGGCGACCGCCAAAAGTGTGCCCGCCGGCCCAGCGGGAAAGACCCTGCAACAAGGAAGCCGGCTCCGAATGGAGCCGGCGGAGTTGCAGGGGTGCGACGGGTGCAGTAGCACCCGTCGCGATTTTCACTGTCTGCAAAGCAGACAGTGAAAATCTTTATGGGGCCCTGTTAGGGGGCCCCTGCACTGCCCATGCCAGTGGCATGGGCAGTGTAGGGGACCCCAGGGGCCCCACGACACCCGTTCCCGCCATCCTGTTTCTGGCGGTGTAAACCGCCTGAAACAGGCTGGCAGGAAGGGGGTCGGAATCCATGGAGGATTCCCTGGGCCAGGGGAAATCCGGCGGGAAACCGCCGGATCCCCTTTTCTGACAGCGGCTTTACCGCCGCGGTCAGAATGGCCCTGGAAGCACCGCCAGCCTGTTGGCGGTGCTTCCGTGTCCCTCCACCCTGGCGGTCCATGACCGCCAGGGTTGGAATGAGGGCCTTAGTGAGCTAGTTAACTACTCTGTCCCATAGGCATCTGAGAATCACTATCCTTTGGCCATTGCACAAGAAAGGCCACACTCCCTACGGACAGTTCGCCCCACACTCTCCATATTGCTTGCATGGGCAGTCGTTCATCAGGATCTCGGTTCCGGAGACCCTCAAGGAAATGCCTCCACGCTTGCTGCAACAAAGCATCCTTTGCCCAGTTTATGACAGAATCTTGGCTTGAAACTTCCGCTATCTCGGACAGTGTCATGGCCACTGGGCACGCTGCCTGTACCACCATCTTCACAAAGCATTCCATCTGCTCTGCCTCGTCGACCGGGGACTCACACTGAGGTGGTTCTGGTGGGTGCCACTAGAGGTAGTCAGCAGGGTTGTTCGCCCCAGCCTGATAGATGACATGAAACCTGTAGGGCTAGAGCAAAAGGGCCCATCTCTCAATTATCGGTGGAGCGAGACGTGCTGATCCGGCAAACAGGGACACAAGGAGCTTGTGGTGGGTGACTACCTGAAATTCATGCCCGTATAGGTACAGGTGGAAGTGCTGACAGCCCCAGCGGATGGCCAACGCCTCCCTCTCAATTTGAGCATAGCATGACTCAGTCGAGGACAACGCCCTGCTGGCGTAGGCCACAGCTGCCCACTCTTGGTCCTGTTTCTCCTGCAGTAGGACGGCACCTAGCCCAACGGGGCTGGCATCAACCACCATCTCTGTCCTCTTCCACAGGTGGAAATATGCCATCATAACCTTTTAGCCTCATTGATGCATTGGAATGCCTTGCTCGCTTCCTCACTCCAGGTCCATTTCATGTCCGCCTTTGTTAGTTGTCACAGAAGCTCGGCCATAGTGACTAGCTGTGGAATTAATCTTCCACAGTATGTCTCCATACCAAGAAAACCACGCAGTTCTGTGGCATTGCGAGGTCTGGGTGCATTGCGGATGGCCAGTGCCTTCAGAGGGTCCACTTGCAACTATTCGCATGAGAAGATGTACCCAACAAAATCAACAGAGTTCTTGTAGAAGGCGCATTTCTCTTGGTGGAGGGTGAGGCTTGCATCAGACAGCTGCTGGAATGTGCTCCGTAGATGACAATGGTGATCTTCCAGGGTTTCTGAATAGATAAGAATATTGTCGCTGAGATTGAGCACCCCTTCAAGTCCAGATAATGTCTCTCTGACTGTAATCTAAAAAAAACTCAGTGGCAAAGGAGATTCCAAAGCTGAGCCTCCGGTATCGTCATAGCCCCACATGTGTGGAGAACATTGTGATGTTCCTGCTCTCGGCCGTCAGTTCGAGCTGATGCAAGTCAGAGTGCA
Organism: Pleurodeles waltl; assembly: GCF_031143425.1. Lineage (NCBI taxonomy): Eukaryota > Metazoa > Chordata > Amphibia > Caudata > Salamandridae > Pleurodeles > Pleurodeles waltl. Next base: position 1,314,985,412 of record NC_090440.1, read on the forward strand.
GATCCAACTTGGAAAATCATTGCGCTCCGTTTAGGTTGGCAATGATGTCATCCATCGTGGGTGTCATTTTCCTCTCTCACTTGATGGCACAGTTGGGCAAATGCATGACCACAAATAAATGGATAGTGCCCGGCTGCTTTGGTTTAGGAGCAATCACTAGTGGCGACACCCACGGGGTGGGCCCAGTGACCTTCTCGATCATGCCCTGTTCCTCCAGGGCTCGCAGCTCCTTCTCCATCTCTGGCCTCAGGTGGAACGGAACCCTGCAGTGACGCAGTGTCATGGGCTGTAAGGTTTAGTCTATGCACAGTTTAAATTGTTTTCCTTTGAGCTTGCCTAGTCCAGTGAACAGCTATGGGAATTCATCCAGCAGTGCATCAGCATGGGCATTGTGGATGTGGTGAGCGAAGAAGACGAGGTCCAGGTCTTTGGCAGTGTGGCACCCCAGAAGAGTCCCTCGATTCCCTTCTACCACTTGAAACTTGGCTTTGGTCGCACAACCTTTACAGGATACTGTCACCTCAATGGTTACTTGGAGCGGCAATGGCTCGCGCCCATCATAAGTTTAGATCTCGGTGTGACAGGGTATCAGCTCTGGTTTGGGCGACAACTGTCAATACAGGCCGATGACCACGACGTTGACTGATGCTCTGGTGTCAATTAAAAAATTCACCGGGGCACCATTGATGTCTACCGGGCATTTGGGGGGCGGGCACCACTTTTGTTTCTTCCAGTCGGCAAATGAGATGACGAAGAAGTCTTCCTCATCTTTCTCCTCATAGCACATGTTTTCCACGTTCGCCTCACCAGTATCTGCACTGGCACTGTCCACAGGAGCTAGCTGCCGTACAGCGGCCATCCTATCTTGTGCCGTCTTCGGCACCCCCCTCAACACACCTTGGCAAAGTGGTTGACTTTCCTGCATTTGGCCCATGTTTTCTCTCTTGCGGGACAGCTACCCGGTATCTGGTGCTCCAGTCCGCAGTAGCCGCACTCTTTCTCCCCTTGTTGCTGAGGTCGCGGCTGTCACTGGGGATGTTGGCGTATCTGTAGTGCATTGACCTGTTCCTCTTTTACCACGGCTGGTGTTGCGGAGCTGTGCACCATCGAGGACTGACTCCTCGTGGCAGCCATGCCATCTGCCCTTCTGGCTGACAGTTCATGTGAGTGAGCCAAGATTAGGATCTCATCGAGGGTTATACCCGGTTGTTGTGGAATAAGCTTGCCCATCACGTTAGATAGGCATTCCTGGATGACCTGTGAGCGGATTGCTTTGTGTTGATTGAGGCCCACACAGGTGTTTGCTAGTTTCCACAACCTGCCGTAGAAAATGTCTACCGATTCCATGTCCATTGTTGAGCATGGCGGAGTTTAAACCTTTCGTAGTCCGTGTTTAGCTGGGGATTGAAATACTAGTTTAATGCTGTCACTGCAGCATTGAAATCATAAATACCCCCTGTGTTGGGGAGTGTCTTGAAAAGCCCATACAGTTCATCGCTGCCCATGTAGAGCATGAGGGACCTCCGCACAGCGCCATCCGTCTCCCTGGTGGCATGAAAATAATTGTAGAGTCAGCCAAGTCAAAGGTGCCATTGCGGCGCAGCTGTGGTGGGGTCAGCCAGTTGGCTGAAGGGGGGCAACGCTGTCACTGATGAGTGGGCTCCCGCATTGGGCGCTGGTTGCTGCTGGTCACGGTGTTGCTGTGATGAGCTCATTGCACTGTGTATGTGACTAGCACCACCCTTGCTGTGTCGTTGTAAGCAGTTATGTGAGTCTCTGGTGCCTGTAGTGACTGTCCCACGTGTCTTGTTTTCTCTCTCTTTGCACTATCTTCATGAGGCTCCTCAAATTATGTTATGTGTCTCTTCTGTATCTTTGTGTGTGTGTGTGTTTTTTTTACAAAAGTATGCCCTGCTCTGGAATGAAATACGATGCAGTCCTTACTTGGGAATCCCACTGCAGCACGTGCATCAGGCCTACCTGGGCCAAAGCCCCCCAGCAGGCACACTGTAGGCACTCACAGGGCAGGGCCTCCCTGCAGAGACGAACAGCCAATGACTCCAAGACGGCTCACCAAAATGGCCCTCTCCTCCTGCTGAGGGACGCACTCCACCACAGGGAGTGAGGACTAAGTTGCTGTGCGGGCCCCACAGCAGCGGTGTGATCCGGCCAGTGGAGGGAACCGCACTATGGTTGTCAGTTAGGTATGCTTGGGGGGCTAACCAGGATTGTGCACCAATGAATCGTTGTATGCTGGTCCGCTGGACCGACGGAGCGCAGCTATGTGGGGCCGCACGCTGTGCGGCTCCTCGATCGGTAACTGGCCTCCCTGGGGGAGGGGTGCACGCAACAGACGCACAGCAGGGTCGGGGTCCGTGGGGTTATACCGCCTTGTCGCCAATTTGGAAATTCCTGTAAAACAGCGCAGCTCGACAGAGTGGCAATGAAGCACTTCACTGGTGTTCAGGTTGCACGTGTTGACTGCCTGGATAGCATTGTAACCCTTTATTTAACATCTTTTACAAAGTAGTGCAGAGGGATCTAAAAATTGTTTCTTATGTAGATAGTTCAGTGGGTTACTGTTTTGGTCCCTGATATACTTTTGATAATTTCAGTTCATAAGATACAATCTTAATAAAGCACAGTGAGCAATGAACAGGGCCACTGGAATGATGCGTATGTGTAGCCACAGTGTTTTTTGCATAATTGTGGATTTGCCACATATTCCACAAAAACCATCATCTGCTGCATAACCAGCAGATTTTAGTAAAAAAAAGGATTTGGTTTCTAGCACAAATAGCAATATGTTGCCGCACAGCTGAATGTCCTAGGCAAAAGTTGACTGATCGGTTTGTCTTGCTAAATACTATATTTGGGTATATTAAACCAGTATAAATGAGGTACAATCTATGCCCAGAAAGTTTGAAAAAGTGTAAGAATCAGAAAATGATGAAGTAATATTATCACAAGATAAGTTGCATTATGTCAGAATCATTTGTCTTTTCTTCCCACATAATTTAGATAAACTTGCCGCATAATTTGGCCCTCTCCTGCCACAAAATTCCAGTGGCCCTGGCGAAAAGCAAGAATCAAAAAGCAGCATGAAACCTGCAAAGCTTGGGTTTCCAATCGTATTGTTTTTTCCCTAACTATTCCTTATTTTAAGGTTGCCAAATATGGTTCATTTGGACAATAATAAATACTTATTATTAAAAACAAACCCAATCACTATGTTATGTTTTAAATCCCATATTAGTATTTCACCAGACTAGGCACACGTATAATGCCTGTCAGTATGGATGACGTGTGGCTCGTACATGTTGTTGTCCTCATTATCATATACAGGGCCACTGGAATTATGTTGCAGGGGAGGGCCAAATTATGGGACAAGGTTGAGCAAATCATGCAACAAGAAAAACTAAACTATGCCTTGTAAGTGTGGCACATTTTCTGATAGTATTATTTTGTCATTTTTTAACGTGTCAACACTGTCTGAGTATTGGTGGCACTCCATTAGCACCAATTTAACACCAAAATATAGCAATAAGCAACAGAAAGGTGACCAGTCAACCTTCACAAAGGTCTTACCACTGCACAGAAATACGTGTTGCTGCGTTTTTAGTAACCTTTGAATCGTTTCAGCTAAACTCTGCACACTCTGCACATTATGCAGCAGATGATGGATTATTTGGCAAATATAGCAAATCTATAGTTATGCAAAAAATATCACAGCTGCACAATTGCATAATTCCAGTGGCCAGGGACTTAAGTATAATTTCCAATACACCGATATACACATTTACACACCATTGTCTCTATATGTATGTGATATAACTCCATCTGGTACCATACTCTTCCTTGCATATGTGGGATGAGTAGCACTGTAAAATGAATTACATGCACGTGAGAGCGTGTCTATGTAGGGATGAGGGACAGCATCATGGATGCCAATTAAACAAAATGCTGGGGGTAGTGGAAGTGACATCACGTGCCCTTGGACCCCCACTTTCCCTCATACACACACACACACACATAGATTCACACTTACACACACACTCCCTCACATAAACACATTCTCACCCGAAAGCATGCAGCAACATACATTTAAAAGCATTTTTACTTACCGCAACTGCCATGGAAGGGCATATTCCCAGCTAATTGTACTCCATTGTTATTACACTAATAGTAAATAATATACTATTATTCACTATTAGTGTAATACAAATCACACCACAAATTACACCACAACCCTCCCGAGACTGCCAACATTCTTGGTATTTAGCACTAAATTACCCAGGCTCCCCGGTGAGTGGAAGCCAGACGGAGTGCAGTCGCAAATGCGACTCACAGCTGAAGCGAATGACGATGACCATCACCCGGTTTAAATATATAACCAGGATAAGGGGCCCAACTACCAGTTTGGCCTTATTAGGGAACGGTATAGGTGTGTTTGGACAGACACTCCATTTAACGAAGTAAGTACGGGGGCATTCAATCGACTTTGTAAAAGTACCAGTCCTTTGATATGGGGCAGAGCTTAAACAAGGAAGGTTTTTCCTTTGATCTTGAAAAGCTTGACTTGTCTTTCCCTGAAAGTTTTTGATTATGGGTCCCTAAGACCATGAAGCAATGTTAGCGATACTGTGAACGAAAGTGCAGTTTCTGGAATTCTTTCATTGTGACTCAGCTAGGGGATATGAGCCCCACGGGTTGCAACAATTAGATAAAGGCACATTGTAATCTTTCTCTCACCTCTAATCTTAATATGATTCTTTTATAGATAAAGGGTCTAACCTTTACAAATTGAGGGTATCACCTATGATAGGTGGGCTGCAACGTGTAATACCTCCTTTCTAAGTAGTTCTGTCACTCTTTTAGCGTGTGACTATAAAGGGTGTTGCCCCTATCATGGACCAAGAAATGAGAGGTTCTCAATTTTAGAGTAAGATCAGAAGGATGGACTCTAAATTAAAATATTGTCCACCTCGTAAATCCCCTAATAGTGGATGATAGGCGCCTTGATTTAGAAGGGGCTAGTGCATGAATTAGGTCACTTTGTGTCACAATTTGTAGTGTGCATCCTCACGTGTGGACACTGGGTTTTTAAGTAGGTTGTTTTGGTGAAACCAAGGACAAGGCAAGTGTGAATTTCTGTGTTACATTCCTACAGGTGTCCTGTGAAGCATTAACCTTATGGAGGGTAGGACTATATGCTTGTGGTTCTGTGCACAATGTCTTGTAGAGCGAACTAGAGATTTATAGTTAGGTGAATGTGGATCCTTGACCCTGATGAATGCCCGAGACCCTTAAGGGCTTATAAAAATGGGCAGAAACATGTTGGCTTGAACAGGTGACACAAACCATTATTATCGTGGGTTCACCTTATGCTTTTAACAAAACCTATTTTCCCCATTAATAAAGGAAATACCAGGGGTAAACAGAAGGTATTTTTATGTGTGTGGATCCCTTTCTTTTTATCCAGAAAATATTTATCAAGAGCTCCCCTCTGCTCAAAGGAGATAGAAAACTGAGTCGGGCCTGGTGGCATTAATCCTACCAGGGTGGGGAGTAGAAACCAAGGATGAAGCATGACACTATTATGTGTGTGAGGCTTCTACTTCCATAAATGGAAATTACCTTAGTGAGGCTGTGTGAATTTAGGAATTAACCTTAATAGATAGTTCGGTGTGAAGGAACTGAGAAGGTGACTTTCCTTTAGAAGCAGACATATTCTTGTGTTATATGTCTAGAACAGGGGTGTGTGACTGCTTGTTCACGCTCCCCTCCTCTCCAACCATTTTGTTTTGTGTGTATTGGGACAGCAGCTGTGCTATGAGAGATATTAGAAGGAGATGTTTCAACACCTGTATTTATGAGCATAAAAGTTCCAAAGGAAGTAGCACCTTATTGCAGACAGGTTAACATAGAAAGAACCACTGGAGCCCATCGACTGCACAATTTATAGACCTAGTATATACCTTAAATCTCATCATATGGCTAGTAAGAAAGAGAACCAATCATGTCAACAGGCCTGACTTTTGATGATGACGAACTTGTGGCTATTCTGTCTGCACCATCAATGTTGGGCGATACTACGATCAGCCAATCAGTGTCTCAGCTGGGTGACGGGGGTACATTGGTGTAGATGAAACTCAATTAGGTGAAGACAATTTTGCATGGGGCAGTGTTAACCAAATACTTAAGTGTAAATGCAGCCCCAAAAGGGTTAATAGCCACTAATGAACCGAGAATGTTCTTGGTTGACAAAAACCTTTGAAAGGATTGGGCTCTGATTGAATGGAGATGCACACAAGACTGGCTAATCCTCATTATAAATACAGCAAGGAAATTAGGAGACGCACTGCTAATTAAGATTAAGGCCCTCATAACAACCCTGGCGGTAAATCCCGCTTTCCGCCGCGCAGAAGACCGCCAACATACTGCTGCGGCCGTGGAATTCCGCTACAGGTATTATGACCCACAGCTCGGAATCCGCCACAATACAGACACCCACACAAGTCCACCACAAAGGTCAGTGATAAACTGGCGATACCAAAACCGACACTGTCACGCTAACAGGAATAAGCCCACAGTATCACGACTGACAGAAACAACGCGGCGGTCTTTCAACCGCGGTATTCCATTGGCTGTACTCTCAAAATACACACACATTTACAAACACAACCACATTGGACAATTCGAAACACACACACCTGATACACATACACACACCACACCCACACACCCAATCCAATATAAAGCACACATCCACATCACCCACAAACCCTTACAACCAAAATTTTGAAAGAAGGCCAGAGAGAGAGACTGCCTAAAACAACATCGGCATCCACAGACCCACAACACCATCACTTACACAACATCCACACACCTCAAACAACACACACCAACACATCCCCTCACACATCACAACAGACACTACCTCACACATCACCCACACCACATGATGGCACCCAGTGCTTTAAATGGGCCGGTACTCTCCGGTACTGAGTACCGGCACTTTTTTATTTTGAGAGGGAGAGTACCGGCACATCTCAAGAAAAACGCAATACTTTTAATTGAAGAGTACCGGCACTTCTCAGAAACAAGCAGGTACTCTGGCACAGAGTACCTGCACTTCTATTTTTCCATTTAAAGCACTGATGGCACCTCAACGACTCCCAGGTTCTCTGAGGAGGAGCTCACGGTCATGGTGGAGGAAATCGTCCGGGTAGAGCCACAGCTATTCGGATCACAGGTGCAGCAGACATCCATTGCAAGGAAGATGGAGCTATGGTGCAGAATTGTCGACAGGGTTAACGCAGTGGGACAGCATCCAAAAACACGGGATGACATCAGGAAGAGGTGGAACGACCTACAGGGGAAGGTGCGTTCTGTGGTATCCAGACCCCAGATTGCTGTACAGAGGACTGGCGGTGGACCCCCACCTCCTCCCCCACAACTAACAACATGGGAGGAGCAAGTCTTGGCAATTATGCATCCTGAGGGCCTCGCAGGAGTAGCAGGAGGACTGGACTCTGGTAAGACATATCTTTACTACTCTATCCCCCACGCCCCACCTTCATGCCATCACATACCCTGACCCCGACCCTTACCCTCACACCCATCACCCCAACAACCCACAGATATCCCACTAACACAACCCACGCATCCCAAAACCAAGCCCTGCATGTAACACCAATGCATGGACACCCATCACCAAAGCATGTCCAGTACCGAGACTCACTCATGTCCCAAAATGACCAATCACACAAGGACCAAGCCAATAATGCAAGCACAGGAGTAGATGGTCACTCACCCATTGCACAAGATGGCACACACAGATACAATAACTATGCATTTGCACCCCAACAGGACCCATACCCAATGTCACCGAAGTCCATCAACACCACCCTGGTCACCATTGCGGGGGTGCTGGCAGACCTTCTCAACACCAGGAGGGACACAGGGGCACACCAACGGACCCCTAACACTAGCCTGGACGATGAACAGCCCTCCACCTCCACCGGCGCTAGTGGAGAGGAGGCACCACCACAGGAACAACAGGACACCAGCACCCCACCCCATGCAGATGGAGAACCACCCCGCAAACGGTCCCGGAGATCCAGGAACAAGACAGACAACATTGCCAAGACCCTGCTAGGAAATAAGACCCCGCTGAATGTCATCCTTCTGTCCCACTATGTCACCCTGTCCATCCTTAAACTGCCATTGCTCCACTTCCTATGCCTCTTTGGACAATGCACCTGTGAAACAAATAGACTGGACTCTACCATGGACATACCTCCACCATCACCCCAGCCCATTTTACAACCCCCTCCACTTATTTGCACAGGAATACACTTCAATCACAAAACAATCTGGAGTCAGTCTATGCTTTCACTAATGTGTAATTGCAACATCTCTGAAATATAGCAATGTCAATGTACTTGTGCACATACCAATGTTACACAGCTGTAGGCCAGGAGTAAACATAGCAGAGGGCACAAAGTGGGACCCAGATCTGTGAAATGGAAGGTCAAAGTGACAAGTCAGTGACCATACACTGAGTGAAAATGACAGACTTATGCTAGCGCCAACAATAGTATGAGATGTGGGAAGCAGTGACATCTTACCTGTGTCTCACTGGAAGACATGGGAGATGTACTGGTCTGCCAAACACACCATCTGCACATTAATCGAATGGTAGCTCTTCCGGTTTCTGTACACCTGTTCATTCCTGCGGGGGGTACAAATGCCACATGTGTACCATTAATGGCACCAATGATGTTGGGGATATGTCCCAGGGCATAGAATTCACCTTTCACTGTGGGCAAATCCTTCACCTGAGGGAAAACGATGTAACTGCGCATGTGTTTCAGCAGGGCAGACAGCACTCTGGACAACACGTTAGAGAACATTGGCTGGGACATCCCTGATGCCATGGCCACTGTTGTTTGAAAAGACCCACTGGTCAGAAAATGGAGTACAGACAGGACCTGCACTAGAGGGGGTATCCCTGGGGGATGGCGGATAGCTGACATCAGGTCTGGCTCCAACTGGGCACACAGTTCCAGGACTGTTGCACGATCAAGTCTGTATGTGATTATGATGTGTCTCTCTTCCATTGTCAACAGGTCCACCAGGGGTCTGTACACCGGAGGATACCGCCATCTCATCACCTGCCCCAGCAGACGTGCCCTATGGAGGAGAACAGCGAGCAGAGAGTCATCAAACACTGAGGTATCACAATGTGTTATTTGCAGAAACTTTATTAATCCGCAATGTGCCGATATCTGTCTGTATTCCTGGCCTAGATAGGTGTGACGCAGTTATTATCCATACCGTGTGGCCCCTTGAAATGGCGGCTGCCTGACCTGTAAGGTGGGACAAGGGGATATGAGGTAACTGCGCTGGCATTGTACACGTCGCGGTGGGCGGTCGAAGACCACAGCGCTATTCTGCTTTGGTTAACATTGGGCCCTATGGGTCCCAGGAGCCAATGACGATGTACGCCGGTGGTGACCGTATGCACCGCGAGCGGACGTGACCGCCATTTTCTGTCTGTTCACTCACTTGATACATGACCTTCAACAGGAGAGGACCTCCACTGCAAGTGCTGCTGTGACCTGTGTCTGGAAGCAACGATGACCACAGTGTCTGGGGAAAGGGCCCCTGACTTCACTTCGGAGGAGTTGGAGAAACTAGTGGATGGGGTCCTCCCTCAGTACACGCAACTGTACGGTCCTCCAGACAAACAGGTGAGTACATTGTGAGCATGCTGCATGGGCAATGCCTGCTTTGAGTGGTGTGGATGGAAGATACATGGGGGGGCTGAGGCCTGCATGTGCAGATGGTGAGTGTATGTGCATCAGGGCATGGGTGGGAACTGGAGGGCAATGAGTATGATGGTCCGGACGGGTGAGTAATTTCCTTTACCCCTGTACCATTCCTCTAGGTCAGCGCCCACCAGAAGAAGAATATTTGGCATGCCATCGCCAAGGACGTCGGGACCCTCGGGGTCTACTACAGACGGAGCACCCACTGCCGTGAAAGATGGGAGGACCTGCGCCGCTGGAGCAAAAAGACGGCGGAGGCCCAGCTGGGGATGGCCTCCCAACGTGGAAGCGGTGCCCGTCGCACCATGACCCCCCTGATGTCCCGAATCCTGGCGGTGGCGTATCCGGAGTTGGATGGGTGCTTGAGGGCATCACAGCAGCCACAAGGGGGTGAGTACACTCTCATTCAGCTGACTCTGCGCACATAACGAGGTGTCTGGGTGGGGGAGGTGGGCAGTGAGTTCCCCTAGGCCAGGGTGAACTTGGTAGGCAAGGTCACTTGTGAGGCAGGCTATGTGGCACCCCAACCCCACTAGTGGTAAGAGCCATCTACACCTAGTCAGGCTCCTGTGACTTCCAGGTGTGCAGCTATTGGGCTTAGGCCTCGTACCCCACGGTCAGGTGAAATTTCTAGGAACTGTTAGTGAATGGCGTTGGGCAGAGGGCTGCTCCATGTGTGTTGTGTCTGTCAACGGTAGTGGTGTTGCATGCACTGAACATGTTTTTCTTCTGTCTCCCCCCCCCCTTTTTGTGGTCTCCCTGTTCTTGTGTGCAATAGCATCATCAGGCGGAGGAGCATTGGCACCGGAGCAGGAGGGAGCTGCAACCTACTTAGCCCTGGAGGGTGAAGCAATGGAGTCTGAAGCCACCAGTGGGACGGAGGGCGAGGGGAGCTCAATGACAGGGACAAGAGCATACACCAGTGACAGCGACTCCTCCTATGATGGGAGCTCCCTTGCGGTGGCGGGCACCTCCGTGCCCACCGCATCAACAGGTACAGCCACCACCCCCCTTACCAGCACCGCCCCCCCAGCAGCCACTCAGCCTGTGTCCTGTGCCCGCCCACCCAGGAGGGTGGGCATCTCCTTCGCCCCAGGCACCTTAGCCCCTGCTCCAGTTAGCCCTGCTGCCCTCAGTAAGAAGGCTATTGACCTCCTGAGATCCCTCACTGTTGGGCAATCTATCATTTTGAATGCCATCCAGGGTGTTAGGAGGCATTTGCAAGAAACAAATGCATACCTGGAGGGCTTTAATTGTGGGCAGGCGGCCCAACAGAGAGCATTTCAGGCTCTGGCCTCAGCACTGATTGTCCCTGTGTCCAGCCTCCCCCCTCCAATTTCCTCCACCCAGACCCAATCCCCTTTACCTCCGCCTATCCCAAGCACACCATCAGACCAGCATGGACACACATCAACACACAAGAGTGGCTCAGGCAAACATAAGCACCACACATCCCACAGGCACTCACACAAGCACCAACCCCATGTAGACACACCAACATCCACTTCCTCCACTGTGTCCCCCTCCTCCACGTCCTCCTCCTCCCTCCCTGTCTCGTCTCCACTCACACCTGCATGCACTACATCCTCAGCCACTACCTCCATCACCAGCACGCCCATCACCACAGACCGCTCACGTGCAATCACCACCCCACCACCATTCACACATCCTCTGTGGCCTCTCCCAGTGTGTTTGTGAGCCCTCCACCCAAAGTACACAAACGCAGGCACACACCCACCCAAGAGACACCCACCTCACAACAGGCTCCGGCCCATGCACCTTCATCCAAATTCACCAGACGTACACCTCCTACAACTACTACCTCTTCTCCACTCCCAAACCCCCTCCATCTTCCCATCCCAGTGTGTCTAAAAAACTCTACCTGGCTAACATTTACCTCTTCCCTACACCTCCCCCCCATCCTTCCCCTAGTGCCAGGCTTTCCAGGTCCCAGCCCAGGACCTCAGCCACCAAATCCCAAGGCACAGTGGTGCCAGCAACTGCGGGGTCATCGAGTGCGCCACACATCAGGGCTGCCAGTGTGCCACGTAGCGAGGGCAAGGACATTCCGCCACCTGCCAAGGTGAAAAAGGTGCCCACATCCCAGAGGGAGAAGCCGAAACTACCAGCCATCAAGGGCTCAGCAAAAACAAAAGGGGATAGTGGCAAGACAACTGCGGCACCATCAAAGGTGGGGAAGGGCCAAAAGCAGAAGAGCAGGTCAGGAGAGGGCATGGTGGCACCGACTGAGGGACCAGTGTCACACCTTCTGTCCACGACCACACCAACCTGTATGGCGGCGAACACCGCTAGCTGCCCCGCCACCACAACTGCCACCTGCACCGCCACCTGCACCGCCACCAGCACTTCTACAGCCTCAGCGACAGTCCCCAGCCTCTTCCCCAGTGGGCAGCCGTCCGAGGCTGCAAGAGACATCCTGCTGTGTCCCTGGGCCGGTGCTGACCCATGCACCGCCGCCAGCACCGCCGCCACAGACACCGCCGAAAGCACCGCCGCAAGCACCGCCACCACAGACACCGCCACAAACACCGCCACCGGCCCCGCGACGTGCTCGGACAGTGGCACCACCGCTGACATGGCTACCATCCCCAGTGGTACATTGTCTGAGGCTGGAGGAGAGTTCCTGGACCCTGGGTAGCTTCCATGAGGCATGACTTCCATCACTGTTTGCACCTGCAGGTGGAAGGCGAAGCCGCAGCAGTGTGGGGTATGACGCTGCCTCCATGGCGTATCACGCTACCAGTACTTCGCCAATCTCGTGGCACGCACACCTAGGTGAGGGATTTGTACTGGCCACACTGCACGTAGAGCCCTCTTTGGCACAAGGCCCCCTCCAGAACCAGTGGAGAATGACATCCACTACCTCAGTCCTTGGCAGGATGTAGCACTCTGGGCACCATGCCCCCTCCAGAACCAGTGGAGAGATACATCCACTACCTCAGTCCTTGGCAGGATGAAGCACTCTGGGCAAAAGGCCCCCTCCAGAACCAGTCGAGAATGACATCCACTACCTCAGTACTTGGCAGGATGAAGCACTCTGGGCACAAGGCCCCCTCCAGAACCAGTGGAGATATGCATCCACTACCTCAGTCCTTGGCAGGATGAAGCACTCTGGCCACAAGGCCCCCTCCAGAACCAGTGGAGATATACATCCACTACCTCAGTCCTTGGCAGGATGAAGCACTCTGGGCACAAGGCCCCCTCCAGAACCAGGGGAGAATGACATCCACTTGAGAGACTGTGGCTTTGCACTCCCCAGGATACAGCAGTGGGCAAACCACCCCCTGGAGAGACTTGAGAGACTGTGGCTTTGCACTCCCAAGGATAAAGCAGTGGGAAAACCACCCACTGGAGAGACTTGAGAGACTGTGGCTTTGCACTCCCCAGGATACAGCAATGGGCATCGAGCCCCCTTGTGCAGCAGTGGCGTCGTGCGTTCATCTGGCTGAGGTGCCCCCCTCCCGCTCCCCCTGAGGTGCCTGTATATTTTCGATCTGATGCCCCAGCAGTGTTCTCTCCGTTTCCATTCAGGTATCTAGTGTGGGATTCGCCCATGCATTTTGGGCCCAGTGGTTCACGGACTATGATTGGTACACTATCCGGACTTGTTTAGTTGGTGTACATATTTGTATATACGGAATTTTGACTATCTGATTTTTCATGATTACACTGGTAACAATCATTTCCTTTTGTCCTTGCGTTCTTCCAGGGGGTTACAGGTGTATATGCAATGTTGCTGCATGTATTTGTGTGTATGTTGTTGTGGGTGAAGGTGGGAGTGGGGGTATTGCGTGTTGTGTGTGTGTGTCACTCTCTTTCCCCCCCTCCCCTGTGTTGTAGGTGCAGTACTCACCGTGGTCGTCACCGCTGCAGTTCGTACTCCTGGTAGATGAGAAGATACACCAACATGAGCAGGACCTGTAAAACGGGCTCCATGGTGTCCTGGTTCCTCGTTGGGTGTCGAGAGGTGAGTGTTTTCCCTTCTGTGTACTGTTTCCGACGTGCTTTTGATCGCGTTGGTTCTGCCCCGGAAAAGGTGGCGGATAGACGTCTTGAAATACAGTGGGCGGTACTTTGTTCTTTGCCTGTCTGTTGGCGGTTACTGCTGCGGTGTTTGTTTCTACAGCTGTGGCGGTCGGAGTATTAAAGTGGCTGTTTCCTCCATGGTTGTGATCCCATTTTTTTCCGCCGGCCTGTTGGCGGTATTACCGCCGCTTTAACACCGACCGCCAGGGATGTAATGAGGGCCTAAGTCTGCTGAGACAAACATGAAGCCTCAGCCTCAAACAAAATAATCACAGAATATAAAGACTATTAGCACAACAAAAGATTTAACATTTTCAGAAGGATTTAAAAACATTCTCCTTTGAGAAAGTATGTCCTTATTCTAAGGAAGACTTTGTACCAAAATATGGCTCCGGTTCGGACAATTCCTCTGGAAGTACTTTCTCTTCTGATACCGAGGATGAACCAAAAAGTGGTGGATGCCTGAGGAGGTGGAGGCGAAGAGGACAACGAGGGTGGAATAACCCCCAAGGTTATCAAGGATTTCTGATACCCCAAAATACGAATGGGTGGGGTTGGGTACCCAACTATGGGGCCACGCCAGGATATGGAGTACCTTCCTTATTGCCCCCAAAGAATCAACCATGGTTTCACCCTAATAACCCTCCTTTTTTAGAGAGAGGTCGAGGGAGAGGAATTGGGAAAAGAAGAGGTATTTCATGACAGGACAGAAAAATGTCAGAACAGCAAAAACAATCAGGGGATGTCACACATAGCACGAGCAAAAGCGAGGCACAAAGAAGGACAATATAATAAATCTTAGTAACCAAGTCCTTGATGAAGGGGAAACAAAGGTCCTGAATAAAGGGCTGGGTTTTGTACTAACACCTAAGCGTGATATGTTTAATTTAAAATCAGAAGTTGCAGATTTTCTCCACAAAATACGACTGAGGATTTTTTTTTAAAAAGGACAAAACACTCAGGTTGAAGACAAAAACACTGGCCTGCGCCTGAAATCAGTTTTCTTGCCCTCCACATCTGAGATGCCAAGTGAAGTGTTGGCATTTGAAAAATCAGTCCACAGGGACCTAGAAAATCTCAAGGAAGACATTTCAGATCACTTTAGAAATATGAGCAAGGAGGAAAAGAGATCTATGGATCTTTTGATATCAGATGAGTCTATAATCATAAAACCAGCAGACAAAGGGGGTGCAGTTGTGACTCTTCCCATAGATATGTCTAGAACGGAATGCTTCAGGCTTTTAAATGATGAACCGAATTACAAACAGCTATTAAGAGCCTACTCCTGCCATCCAGGAAGAGATTGCCTTTCTGGTCTCACAAGGGGTGGACAGTGGATGGATCACCAAACAAGAGGCTGCGTTCTTGATCCAAGAACAACCTAAGGTACCCTATTTTTACATCCTGCCGAAGATGCACAAAAATAAAATCCCACCTCCGGGAAGGCCCATTGTCTTAGCTATTGGCTCCCTTTTGAAACCTTTATCCCAATTTTATGATTTTTTTTTCTCCGTCCATTGGTAAAAAGGATGCCCACTTTTTTACAGGACACCACAGATGTCTTGAATCTCATTAAAGATCTGCCTTTTGATGTCTCGAGTGAGTTATTGATAAGTCTGGATGTTGAGTCCTTGTATACTAACATTCCATAGGAAGCTACCCATAATGTGGTAGAGAAAATCCTGAGTGAAACTGATTGGAGGTCCAGGACACCCCAAGAGTATATATTGGAACCTGGCGCATTTGGCAGTGACAAGAAACGTTTTGGAATTTGAAAGTGAATTTTTTCTCAAGGTGCACGGGGCCTCGGTGGGAAGCACTTTTGCTCCTAGCCTGGCCTGTCTTTATGTGCATGACTTCAATTCAGAAAATGTTCTGAGTGAATAAAACCCATTCAGAGAGAAGCTCTGTCTCTGGAAACATTATATCGGAGATGTCTTATTGATTTGGAGAGGATCGTGAGAAGAGGCACAGACATTTGAGGAGTGGCTGAATACACAAAGATCCCTTTCTAAGGTTTACAGCTATTATGGGGGGAAATGAAGTGAGCTTCCTAGATCTAGTTATAAGGGCGAAGGATGGGACCTTAGAAACAAAGGTCTTTTTTAAACCAACAAACCGTAAAAGCCTCCTTAGATTTGACAGTTTCCACCCACGGACCCTGAGAGAAAATTTCCCAGTAGCGCAGTTCCTTCACTTATGTCAGAATTGCTCAGACATAGAGAAGTATAAGTCACGTGCAAAAAATACTGTCTGGGAAACTCCTTGAAAAACAATATCCCAACAGATTGATCAGAAAGGCCAACGAGAGAGCTCTTAATAACAACATAGAACAGTTACTAATGACCTTTGAAAGGGAGGGAAACGAGAAGGTGATCTGTGTAACTACCGTTAGCCCATTATCCAACAAATTACAAAAGATTATCAACAGACGCTGGAGGATTTTAGAAACAGGGGGTATTGACTTGGAAAGACCAATGTTTTCCTTTAAAAGGGCAAGAAATATCAAGGATATATTGATACACTCCCACCCAAGAGGAAAAAGTAAACCATTAAGAGAGCAGAGAACCCTTTGAGATAGACCCCTTCCAGCGGGACATGCTCCTTGTGGTGACTGTAGTGTGTGCCCTTTCATCAGGAGATTAAACAAGGTAAATGTGGGTCTGAGGGCCCCTTGGAAATTGAACTTGTTTACAAATTTGTAATTCTAAAAATGTGGTTTATCTAATCAGATGCCCTTGTTATTTACTTTATATAGGATGACATCAAGGAAGGTGAGGACACGAATAGTGCAACATCGTAGCACTATTAGGTTCCTAGGGATGCAACAAAACTTACTAGACACTATATAGAGAAAGGTCACAGTGAAAATTACATGGAATGGTGTTTCCTTGAGAAACTTGAGCAGACGGGTGCATATATGACAAAGCCTTTGTTAATATTTGTACAGAGATGGATTTACCGCCTCTGTACGGATGTGGTGGGTCTTAATGATGAGGTGGCCTGGGGGACCATTAGGAACTGACAGGAGTAGTGGTAGTATATACTTTGAATTAGCCCTCACAAGCACGTTTAGACTATTTAAGAATTAATTGGTCCCCCATTGTAGTTCACTTGGTCAAGCTTCTGTACCTGTTGTGACCGTAATGGGCTTGTATGTTACAAAATACTGAGAGGAAACTGTCGATGTGAGACATGAGTTGTGAAATATGTTGCTTGCGCATATCATAACATAGGGATTATAGAAAGAAAAAAAGAGGGCAATTATCCCCGTTTTTCTTGGGAGGACGAACCTTTGTTATGACGGGTAACGTACTTTTGGACATATATAAACGGTATAGCAGTGATTGTGACTATATTGCCCGGGTCTCCTGGAATGAACAGTACTTGTAGTATCCGTGAGAATAGGCGGACTATACCACTTAGGCTCCCCTGAGACCAGGAACATTCTTGGTATCCATGACTACATTACCCAGCCTCCCTTTGGGTGGAAGGCAGATATGGCTGAAGTTGCATATGCCCTCACAAGATCTTGTGTATTATGTTAGAAATTATTAGTCTCCTACTGTAGGTTATTTGGTATATTCCACTACCTGGTTTGACTATTATGGGCTTGTATATCACAGATTACCTAGAAAAAACTGCTGGTGTGATAAATGAAGCAGACAACATGTTCTGGCTTTCTCGGTCTCATAGATAACAGTACCAACAAAATCTAATGTGTGGCTTGAAACATATTGGATGATAGAGATGAGAGAAATAAATAAAGAGGGCAATAATCACCGGTTTTCGTGAGAGGACGAACCTTTCTTATGATGGGTTACATCCATTTGGGCAAAGATAAATGGTAGAGCGATGATGGAGACTATATTTCCAAGCTCCACTGGAATGGTAAGTACCTGGAGTATCTGTGAAAAAGGGCGGACTGTATTTCCTAGGCACGCCACAACCCTCCCTGAAACTAGAAATATTCTTGGTATTTAGGACTACATTACCCAGGCTCCCTGGTGGGAGGAAGCCAGATGCAGATGTAGTCGCGTATGCAGCTCATAGCTGAAGCGAATGAGGATGACCATCACCTGGTTTAAATAGACAGCCGGGATATGGGGCCCAGCTACCAGTTAGGCCTGATGAGGGGACAGGATAGGTGTGTTTGGACAGACACTCCTTTTGACGAAGTAAGTACGGGGGCATTCAAATGACTTTGTAAAAGTACCAGTCCTTTGATATGGGGCAGAGCTTAAACAAGGAAAGTTTTTCCTTCGATCTCGAAAAGCTTGACTTGTCTTTCCCTGAAAGTTTTCGATTAGTGGTCCCTAAGACTGTGAAGCAATGTTAGCTATATTGTGAACAGAAGTGCGGTGTCTAGATTTCTTTCATTGTGACTCAGCTTGGGGATATGAACCTCACTGGTTGGCACCATTAGATATAGGCTCTTTGTATTCTTTCTCTCACCTCTAATATTAATATGGTTATTTTATAAAGGGTCTAACCTTTCAAATGGAGGGTATCACCTATGGTAGGTGGGCTGCAACATGTAACATCTCCTGTCTAAGTAGTTCTGTCCCTCTTTTAGGGGTTAACTATAAAGGGCGTTGCCCCTATCATGGACCAAGAAACGAGAGGCTCTTAAATTTAGGGTCGGATGAGAAGGATGGACTCTAAATTAAAATATTGTCCTCCTCGTATAACTCCTAATTGTGGATGATAGGCTTCCTAAATTAGAAGGGGCTAGTGCGTGAATTGGGCCACTTTGTGCCACAATTTGTAGTGTACATCCTCACGTGTGGACACTGGGCTTTTAAGTAGGTTGTTTTGATGAAACCAAGGACATGACAAGTATGAATGTCTGTTATATTCCTACAGGTATCCTGTGAAGCATTAACCTTATGGGAGGTAGGACTTTATGCTGGTGGTTCCATGCACAATGCCTTGTAGGGTGAACTAGAGATTTATAGTTAGGTGAATAGGGATCCTTGGCCCTAATGAATGCCCAAGACCCTTAGGGGCTTATAAAAATGGGCAGAAACATGTTGGCTTGAACTGGTGACACAAAACAATATTATTGTATGTTTACCATATGCTTTTAACAATACCTATGTTCCCCATTAATAAAGGAAATACCAGGGGTAAACACAAGGTACTTTTATGTGTCTGGATCCCAGTCTTTTTATCCAGAAAATATTTATCAAGAACTCCCCTCTGCTCAAAGGAGATAGAGGGTTGAGTCTGCCCTCATGGCATTAATCCTACCAGGGTTGGGACTAGAAGCCAAGGATGAAGCATGACACTGTTATGTGTGTGAGGCTTCTACTTCCATAAATGGAAATGACCTTTGTGAGGCTGTGTGAGTTTAGGAATTAACCTTAATAGACATTTAGGTGTGAAGGAACTGAGAAGGTGACTTCCCTATAGAAGCAGACATTTTCTTGTGATACATGTCTGGAAAAGGGGTGTTGTGACTGCTTGATGGCGCTCCCCTCTCTCCAACTGTTGTGTTTTGAGCAAAATTGTATTAAATACTTTCAGTATTCTTCTGAGCTGGTTATGGTGATCTTTTCAAGAGCTTTACTGCAGCCACAGTATCAGTTTGCTGTACGCTTTCTCAGCATGTATTCACTGCAATTTTACCTTCATGTCAGACCTCTCTGACAATGACAGCCCTCCCACCCATGACAAAGGTGTGTTCCCCCTATTTAGGATTAACTGCCACTCCTTAGCCAGACATAAACTAATTCTCAGGGCCCTGACTTACAAAGATTTTGCTTCAGGGTTTTAACAGTTTTTTTAGCCCTGGCGCAAAATTCTTTTTGGCAATTACTAAATAACGCAAATATGATTTGAGTGTCTTCACAAGAAAAAGTAATGCAACACAGTGTACTGCGCTTCCTTGCGTTACTATGCATCATGCAGGCATTCAATGGTGGGCGTTCTCATGTATCCATCCAAGAATTCTGATGCAAACCCATATTCACAATGAGATGAATACATGGGTTTGCCCCAAAATGGTGCATCTGAATCAAGCTTGCATAACAAGGAAAATAACTTTATTTCTCCTCAGTATTTCCTATTTTTTCGTAGAGAAAATACCCTCAAAGGATAGGTTTTGTGAACAAATTTGTCTACTTTCCTGCACAAAAATTAGCCTGACCATAACACAGTCACCCTTGTAGTATGGTGCAAGGGTGCTTGCGTTGGTGAGAGGCAGCCCAAAATGTGCCAGAGCAGGGGGAAAGCAGAACTGCAACAGATGTTTGAGAATATCCTTGGAGGCTTTTTCTTCTTTGTTCATGTGTTGCAGACTGCAGCACATATGGAAAGAGGAAATAATGAGAAAAAATAAAGATATTCTCCTCATTACACTAGTCTCAAGCAGGTACACCATTTTGGCCCAACTTATGTCTACAAAGCTCTGTAAATAAAAGTGTGTGTCAAAATCTATGAGTGGATGAATGGGAATACTGATGCACCATCCATGGAATGCCTCCCTGACACAAAGTAATGCAAGGCAGTGCAATGTGCTGCATTGAGATATTTTTGTTTTCAAAAAGCAATATAAAAAAACATTTGTGTTGCTTTGTAAATACCACACTGGATCTTGTGTTAGGTCTGTTAAAAAAAGTGACACAAACCTGAAGCAAAACCTTTTTCAGTCTGGATCCAAATATCTTATATTTTATGCTGATCATAGTCCTGATGCCTTGCTTCTCACAGAAACACAGATGAACAACAGTCCTGCTCCACAAAGAGTTCTGGCCCTCCCTGAAAGGGACTGTATCACATTGTCAGATATGATCGCTTGGCAGAAGGGGAGGCAACATTACAATTACTTTTAAATCAGATTTTATCTAGACAACAGAGGATCTTCTGGTCCCAGATTGCAAAGATCTTATTTCCTCCCTTACACATTTTTTCTTCTCATACTCTCATTTACCACCCCCTGGGTCCACAACCAGATTTCTTCATGCTTTATCCAAAGTTATTGCACCCTTTGCTCTTAAATTTCAGATTTTAATATTCTGTAAGATCTTAATATTTTTTTCAAGAATGAAAATTGTACCTCTATCTGCAATGTAAACAGAGACGTAGAAGTCCTGCAGCTTTTTCAATTGGTTAAAGGGCTCACACACATGCAGGACATACATTTGATCCTCTTCTCCCCAACTTATCCCTGCCAGTTGTGGTCTTGCCATTCTTTTTAGCATAGATGGATTACTTTGCAATACCCATGTCCATACAAATTGATCTTTCACCTCTTCCTAATCCTGCTCTGCCTCACACTACTATAGCCTGATATCCTGCAGTAGCGGGCTATGAAAGGTATATAAGGCCAGCTCTTTCCGCGAGGGCCTTTAACAAGGGAACAGGACTTTAAAGCCTTTATAGCCCAGCTATGGAGGGCTATAAGGCTATTACACTATTATGCCACTAGAGGGCAGAATGTACTAATATAAATAAAACAAAGGCTTCACAGAGCCTGAAGGGATTGAATTCCCCTCAGGCTCGGTGAGACCTTTGTTCACAAGAACAGCTGTGAACAAAAACTTTGGATTGTTGGAGCTCCAGGCTCCTACCAGCCAATAGAAGCCCGGAGCCCTCCGTTGTTTTCAATGGATCTCCTAACCCTCCAATGTTCTAATATATGTTGGTCCTAACTTTACCCAGCTGTTTATTGTAATCTGTTAAGTTCCTCCAGACCCACTTTGGACTCTCATATAAAGGAGTCTGACAAAAGAGTGAACTCTCGAATTTCTTCAGCCTTAGATAAATCGATCCTGTGGCCACTGTCTCTAAACCCAACATCAAATTATCTACAACTTAGTTCAATAATCAGCTTGTTGCTCAAGTAGTAGAATGTGTTTGGCATAATTATCATGAGCCTACCACAAGAGTTAAGTATATGGCTGCTTTCAAAATTAATCATAAAGCTATTAGGAATGCCCATCTTGGCTCACTCAGCTAAGCAAATATTTCCTAATGTCAAATTTTGACTGATCCCACACACATGGCACTCACTCCTCTTGTCTATGAAGTGAGCTGCAATGAATTAGAACATTTATTTTCTAACAAAATTGCAGACAATAACACTACTTTCCCCACTGTTGTCCTGAATGTTAAGCCCCTTCCTCACTGCCTGGCATGGAAACACCAGTGGAAATTATTTCTTCCTTCAACCCAGTTCTCTTGGAAGACTTTGATTACCTCAGAAGTACCATTAAATCAGGTTTTCCTTTAGAATCAGAATTGCCCCTCTCATTAAAAAAGTGAGGCGATATAATCTACACAACATGGCACTCACTCATTTTGTCTATGAAGTGAGCTGCAATGAATTAGAACATTTATTTTCTAACAAAATTGCAGACAATAACACTACTTTCCCCACTGTTGTCCTGAATGTTAAGCCCCTTCCTCACTGCCTGGCATGGAAACACCAGTGGAAATTATTTCTTCCTTCAACCCAGTTATCTTGGAAGACTTTGATTACCTCAGAAGTACCATTAAATCAGGTTTTAGTTTAGAATCAGAATTGCCCCTCTCACTAAAAAAGTGAGGCCATATAATCTACACAACATTGGTTAATTTTCTCAATCTGTCATGGTCCTCTACAAAGATGCCACACATGTGAAAATATGTAGTGGTGATACCTTTGTTAGAAAATCTCTAAATTCCACCAAATAGGAGAATTCTCACCCCATCTCTCTCTCCTCCCGTTATTGGCAAAAACTCTGGAAAACATATTAATGGACAACTGTATGAGTACCTTAAATCATTTAACTTGCATTTCTCACAGTCAGGTTTTCGTCCTCTTTACAGCACTGAGTCCGCTCTCATAGGGGTCACAGAAGAAGTCAGGTGAACCCCAGATTAAGGTGGCTCAGTGACATTCATCCTGTTGAATTTGAGTGCCACTTACGAGACAGTGTCACTCAAGATGCTCCTTTGGAAACTCAGGGAGTGTGGGATTTTAAATATGGCTGTAGTGCTGCTTAAATCTTTTCCAGAGCTTTGCTCTTTTCAGGTGGCTATAAAGCCCTTCACATCTACACCATGGGCAAAAATTTTAGAATCCCTCTGGTAGAGTTGTTGAGTCTAACTCTCCTAAAACATATACATATGCCGGTTGGCAGGTGTAGTGAAGGTGTTTGTCCTTACACAATTTTCACACTCATCTTGCATTTCTCTTAGCTCTAACTCAGGCAGTAATCCCTCTCAATTCAGGAATTGCCAGTTGGCAGTGAAAGAGTGGATGGCTTCAACTACCTGAAGCTTAATGGTAGTAAAACAAAAATTCTGATGGTCACTAAATAATCCAAATCTTGGGGTCCTTAATGGGGGCTCACTCCCTGCCTCCCAAACCTACAGTGAAAGTTTGGGGTCTGGTTGGACATTCATTTAACAAATGACCACCAGGTAAGAGTTATGGACTCATGTTGTTTTGGCTTCTTAAGATACCTGAGAAAAAGTATTAAAGGACATCCCGACTTCCACCTAAACAGCTATAGCCCAGGCTCTAATAACATTGCACTTAGACTACAGTAAAGTTTGGTATCTGGGCATCAGTCAGGTAGAAGAGACCTCAAATAATTCAGAAAGCAGCAGCATGACTTTATGAACACATCTCTAAGCATTGATCCATTTCATCCCATCCATAGGGTCTGCAATGGCTTGCTTTACCTAATGTACCTTTGGGAATGCTGGACCTCGCTACCTGAAGCATCTTGTTCAGCCACCCTGTCTTCCCAGGACTTTAAGATGATCTAACCTAATAATCTAACAGCAGCCGTTGTTTTCGGGTTCTGCAGCCCACATTATTGTATTTCCTATCCTTACACTTGTTTCGAATCCCTAGTGAGATCTTTCGGAAAATACCTAAATATCTAGCTTTCCTAATTCTGTCGATTTCCTCTTGCTGTCCTTGTGTGGACGAATTCTCTAGCACTGAGAAGCCCTTTTGGGGACAACCATGCTTTTTACAAATTACATTATCATTACATGACATTCCCCAAAACCTAAGCACAGAACCTTTTTTCAGCCGAGTGGCATAAATTGCTTTCCATGTAGCCAATGTAGCCAAGCACAACTGCACAATGGGTATTTGTATCAGTCTTTGTACACATTTGCTTAACTCTACACATTACATTTACATGTGTTGCAGCTATAATCCTATTTTTATTGGAGAAACTAGAGAAGGAATTGTGGTAACCACAACATTTTAAGAGAGACAGCTTACCTAGTCAAACCGCCCCGACCACACCACCACCAGCTCAAGCAGCTCTAAATATTTTATTTTTGTGAGCTAATATGGGGCCATTATTTCAGATCTTCAAACACAGGCGCTAGAATATTATAAAGTGAATAAAATAGGAGCAGTGGGTCGTGGGGATTGAGGGCTGCCAAAGGACTACAGTAATAGAGGCCGAAGAAAAAAGGGACGAGAAAAGGAAACATGCCAACAGAAGGTGAGAAAAAGAAAGAAGGGTCTTCAAATTGGGCTAGGAGAAATAAATAGAGGAAAGCAGAGAGAATGAAAAGGAGTAAAATAAAAAATGGAAGAAGAAATAAAAATGGGAGAGGAAAGTTTGAGGAAAGGGAAAGAATACAAAGAAAAAAATAGAGAAAGTGGAGGCAATGGAAAGTTGGGAAGATACCAGGACGTGGGAGGAAAACAAAGTGGGGGTAAAGATCGAACTTGGAAAAGAAAAAAATATGAAATGAAGAAAGGATGAAAGAGAAGAACAAAAGAAGGAAGACTTGAATGCAGGGGAGAAAAAAGGTAAAGCGAGAAATAATGTAAAGGAAGGAAAAAGAAAACAGTGAATATCAAGGGACAGAGGATGTTACAAAATGAACAGAAAAAAAGAAAAACATGCCGATAAAAAGAAAGAATAGAAATACAACGGTAGGGTGCAAAGAGAGGTAGGCAGAAAGACGAAACAGACAGGAAAAGTAGAAATAAAAACAAGCAAATGGGGAAGCAAAGGTTTGAAATAAAAAGGTATAATAAAAAAAAAAGAATAAACAAAGAAAGAAAAGAAACAAACAAAGAGGAAGAGACTATCAGCATAGGAGGAGGGAGCAAAAAGTTCCCAGAGACCATGTGGAGAATCTGCAAAATAGTAGCGTATCTTCAAGCAATCGAATCTTTCATCATGCCTCGTAACACTCCCTGTATTCCCTCTATACTTATAACAAAATCATTAATGGGGGAACGGCCTGTATCTTCAGAGATTGCTACTATATCTTGCTTAACGGTGTGACATGGCACCTCTTTACTTACATTCCTTCTTGTCATAAACTCCTCAGAGGCAGTGTTTTTTAATAACTTTCACTGAATAATAAGTATGGTTCACCTTGTTTTCCTTACTCTCCCATCCTTTAACTCTCATCAACATATGTACCTATTTACCGTGCATGCTTGTTTTTTTTATCCTCAAGAACTCCATATTGAATGTTTTATGTTTGTTTGTGCTCCACAAGCATGTGTGGTCGTAGTGTGTTTAATTGAACGATGTGATGTGACTACCGCAATGCCGTTCTGCTACATCATTTTGTAAAACACGGACTACATAAGGAATTCCATAAGCTTCTTTGACTGTTTATTTACACACTATGGTACAATACTGTTTTGGACTACCAACTTTCGTGATTCATTCAAACCAAACCCATGAGACTGAATGATTTTTGATAATTGACAATTTGCCATTATTTCATTGATGAGTTTTATAAATTTTGACAGGATTTGAAAGCTGATTCAGCCTGGCTCGGTCCTGCACATAAGCGAGCTGCGTGTATAACATGGGAAATCAAATTTAATTTTCTCGCGAAATGTGTTAAATGTAGTTGAAACTGAGAGCAAAGCATCCCATCGATTTATAACTTCAGGAAATATTCACCACAGGTTAAGAGAAATGAATGAGGGGAGAATAGTAGATTGCTGTTTGTCTGCTTGGCAGATGGTCTTGTCCTAGACAGAAGAAAAAGTCAGAAAAAGAAATGTAATCATTAGCACACAGCCATCATTTTAGGTGGCCGAGTAAATGGCCACCCCTGGAGTTACTGATAATGGGGATGTTTGAAAATCTGGACCATTATGAGTTGGAACCTAAGGGACCATTAAGAAATGAGGAATAACCAGAAGAATCAGTAATTTCAGGTCTCACTCATGACGGTAATTTCTCGTTTTGGGCAGGACTTTGGTCTGGAGAATTCAGATGCTTATCTGGCAAAAACTCTTGGTGAAAGTCAAAGTTAAGAGATCGTCAGTGTTTCAGCAGATCTCAACTGTAACTGCTGTTACCACTCCTGTCAGAATTATGAGACAACCAGCGAAGGAGCGTCGCTCCCCCGCCAGCACAGCAGCTGAAAAACGTGAAAAATAATACGATAATAAACCATGTTTATTATCGTTTTATTTTTCATGGGGGCTCAGCCATGGGGGATGACAGCCTTGGAGGGTAAGTGGTGTGCACTTCTTTCAGTGCACATCTGTGTTTGGAAGGCCATCTCAGGATAGCCAAACCCACATGTGCACTGATCTGTCTCCAACCCTAGCTGAGTTGCCAGCTTGGAGACAGCAGACACAGGCTCCCAGTCTGCCTCTGAACGCACAGCCAGGGCGCTCAGGCCAATCCTAACACTGCTCTCATGCTGCCAGCAGCATGAGAGCAGTGTTAGGATTGGCTGCAGGGCACGCTGGAGCCTGTGCCTGTAGTGGACGGTGGTTGTGGAGCCTAAAGAGCCAATGCAGGTAAGTTTTTTATTTTTTTATTTTTTATGTGTAGTTGTTTTGTGCACCACCCTCTCCCACCCTCCCAACCCCTATGGGCCAGATGTACGAAGCGTAGTGTTTGCGATTACAAAATTTTGATCTTGTACACTTTCTATGATTCCCAGTGGGTCACAAATAGACCTACCTCATGAATATTGCTGAGGTAGGTTTAAGTTTGTGACCCATTGTGAATTGCAAAAATCACAGGAAATCACCGTTGACGTCAAAAGACCACCATTATTGTGATTGATTTTAAATAAAGCTCCCTTTTTTTAATGCAGTGCATTTTCCTTAAAGGAAAACAGGATGTGTTTAAAAAAATTATTTTAAAAGTTTACTGCTTCATTTTTTAATGCTCGTAAAAATAAATATTTTTTTCCAGTCTCATATTTTGTCAGTGGCTTACCACTAACTGCAAGCTGGTGGTAAAATGTGAAAGGTGGCAAAACATTTGTACAAATCCATATTATGAAGAGACGCACTAAACACACCCTTTCCAAATACCATTTCACAATCCCAAATTGTGATTTGGTAAAAGGTTACAAAATCGCAATTTGGGATTTGTACATCTGAAAATGCCTTTTTGCGTTCGCAAATGGCCTAATTCTGCAAATCAAGTCATTTGTGAACGCAAAAAAGCTTTGGACATCTCGCCCCAGATTCCTAAAAGTCGCAAAGATGGAGTTTCCATAGAATACCACCAAGCAAGCCAGCCAGCAGGTGGGAATTCACCATATTTACAAAAGTGAATAGGAGTCAATTATTGATGTATTTCCATAGCCAAACTTGCAAAAAGAAAGTGATCAAGTAACCACATATTTAAAATACTTGCAAAAGGTGAACAATACAAAAAAGACATTCATCACACCAACCCACCAATAATCACAATGAAACGTATAGTGCTAAAGTCACAACACTTTCAGATAGATGGAGTGATAGATGCAGCTTACATTGTGAACAAAGCAAATACAAAATGGCAAAACGTGCAACTAATGAATAGTGTGTTCAAAGTAGATTACAAAACAAAGGAGTGCATTTAAATAGAGACACTTGCAGCATCACTAATAAGGCATTGAATGAAGTGGACATGATATTGTATATTTGCAAAAGCCATAAAAGTACAGGTGTTAGAATCAACACCCCCACCCCCTCAGGTAAAATATCAACAAAATATAGAACAAAATCCTCAACTGGATTCATTCACTCACAGTTCATAACTCACTTGCTGTGGTGGTTCCCCTGCCCCATCAACAACTGTCTCATTATGAGACGGACATATGTAATGACTTTGGATTTATGAAAATAATAGTTCATCTTGACATTTATTCAATGAGAAAAATGACCAGTGATGAGTATCAGTGTGATGTGGCACAGAGACGCACAGAGACCAGTCAAAAACAGATTTGTTAAAAATTGAAAAGTAAAAAAAGTTTGTCTTTTGTTGTCTCAATGGTACTCATTTATTCAATATATGCACATTCATTTTAATGTGCTGAGAAAAGGTACACTAGTGTCTAGACATCTAATGTTCAACCTGCAATGGGAAC
This sequence comes from Pleurodeles waltl, assembly GCF_031143425.1. NCBI lineage: Eukaryota > Metazoa > Chordata > Amphibia > Caudata > Salamandridae > Pleurodeles > Pleurodeles waltl. Next base: position 1,315,013,611 of record NC_090440.1, read on the forward strand.
GTAAAATGTATATCTGGGCACAATTCATAAGGGATAATGCAGCCATCCCCATAGAGAATTTCTGAATTTAAAAAATGGAATTGGTACCTTAAAGAGGCAACCTGAGTGCACAAACTATCTCTATGTAGAGTCCCGGGAAATTTCTCAAAATCAGAGGGAGTCACTCCAACCACCAGTCAGGAACAGCTACTTGATGTATAGAGGACCTCCATGAACAAAAGGCCAGACTTAGGCGAAACATACAACCTCTGGGTCTTTTTACATTTCAGTCAGAGCAGATCAGCCTGGCATACACATTTAAGTGACACAGAGAAGGCAGAGAATACAAGAAAACGATAATACTCCAAAGTAGCATGGGATAAGCATGCATACAGCAGTTCTGGCTCAACAATAACTCCACCAGTTACCTCCTTCTCCTCATTACAATTCACAGCACACCCTAGAAGAACAAACCTCATGACATGACTTAAGAGACACATCTCCTATGCCAGTGATTAATTTGCACAAGAATGAGTGGTGGTGCCCAAAACTCTGCTCAAAAGCCAGCAGATGGTGCAACCAAATATTGCTGTGCCGAATACCAAGGCTGGGCAGTCTTAAATCCACTTCATATTGGGGATGTGGAAAAGCTGGCCCATTGTGAGTTGAACCCTGAGGGCCCACTAACAAATGAGGAATTACCAGAGGAATCAGAAATTCTTCACTACTAGAATCCCCTTCCCTTCAATCATCGTCTTGAAGTTTCCTGCTTTCTCTCATTATGACAGTTTTCCCATCTTTCTCGTCATCCATCATTTATTGAGCAACTCCAGTAGGATCTGCATTGTTCAACAGCTAGGCAGGAGTTGCTAAAGATAAAACATGTACCTATAACACCCTCTAATAGAACCTGGAACGTATTACATCAAAAGGAATACACTTAATTGCTAGGTAACCCCACACATTCCTTCTCTTACAATGAATTTCTAGTACAATAAATAAATAATATAAATAATACAAAGACTAGTGTAATAGGGACACGCCATACCAGGCAAAACCATGCATTACTTTCCCTACCAATACATATCCTAATGCATGGAATAGATAAAACATAATCTAGGGATAAAACTAAAGGAATATAAAACGGTATACAATATTTTTCCTTATAACAAATAAGAAGGAAAATTATAATTCACAGTGACAACAGTGAATGGTTAAAAACTCTCTGTTCCCACACTATAATTATTCAGCCTTCCTTTCAAAGAAATTATATGACCAGAACTTTAGGGGCCCGATTCACAAAGGTAAACTTAGACCAAAAGTCTAAATTTAGACCAAAAGTCTAAACTTAGACCAAAATAATTTTGGTCTAAGTTTAGACTTTTGGTCTAAACTTTAAAAAAAAGTGTAAACTTAGACCAAAAGTCTAACTTTACTACAAGTAAAGTTTGACTTTAGGTCTAAACATATACTTTTGGTCTACGTTTACCTTTGTGAATCAGGCGCCTGGTCTTTCAGCATTGGCTCAGATAACTTTGACTTGCAATCCTTATGTGACAGTCCCACTTTGATTCATACTAATCTCACTGTTGTCTATCCCAGAATTAGAAATAGGGGCTAGATATACTTCTGCTTTTGGAGACTGTCACAGGTTCACAGTAATGGAGGCACACAGGCGATATTGTAATATATGTGGTTTATTAGGTTTTGTATGACAAACAACAGTTCTATAGTTAGTTTCCTTGTTCTTCAGTTTTGTTTCTCTTTGCTTTTCTTTCTTCTCGATAGTTTCATGCGGTCTTCACCCTCTTTATTCTTCTTTTCCCAGATGGTGACTCAGGAGACGTATGGGGAGAAAGAAGAATACAAGATTGTTGGTGGATGGGCAAGTATTACTACTGCTCTTTTCTCTTTCTTTCCCTGGTCTGTCTGGCTCTCCCCTCTTTTCTTTCTTTTGTATCTTCTCTTCTTTTCCTCACTGGTTTTCTCTTTCCCTTTCTGTACCTCTTTCCCATATTCAGGTTTCCTTCCTTAGCTGTCTCTTTTCCTTCCTTTGGGGCTCGTTATGACCCTGGCGGAAGGCGGAGAAGCGGCGGTAAGACCGCCAACAGGCTGGCGGTCTTTTTTTTTGTATTATGACCATGGCGGTTACCGCCATGGTCATCCGCCGGTTCTCCGTTCCGCACGCCGGGCTGGAGACCTGGGTCTCCAGCCCGGCGGCCGTCACTACTGTATACCGCCGGCAGTATTTTGATCCGGCTTACCGTGGTGGATTTCCTGCGGTTGGAACCGCCATGAAATCCATGGCGGTAAGCACTATCAGTGCCAGTGAATTCCTTCCCTGGCACTGATAGGGGTCTCCCCCACCCCCACCCCGACTCCCTCCCCTACACCCGCCACCACCCCTGCCACCCCCCAAAGGTGGCAGGGCCCCCCTCCCCACCCCAACCCCCAACATCACAGAACTCACACACACACGACACGCACGCAGGCACCACCAACACACACACACGCCGACATACATGCTTACATCCACACACACAGTCAGACACGCACACCCACATACAAACATACACGCACACATCCATACAGACATACCCACAGACATGCACGCACTCATTCCCAAAACACGCAACACCCCGCAAGCATACACGCACTCACACACCCCCTCTACATACACAGACGCACACCCCCATGCACCCACACAACACCCCCCAACCCCCTCCCCTAACGGACGATCGACTTACCTGTTCCGTCGATCCTCCGGGAGGGGTTGGGAGCCATGGGGGCTGCTCCGCCGACGCCACACCGCCAACAGAACACGGCCACGCCGAATCACAAGACGTGATTCGGTGGGCGGTGTTCTGTTGCCGTGGCGGTGATGGTGGAGCAATCTCCACTTCCCCGCCGCCCGCCAGTATGGCTGTTGGTGGCTCCCCGTTGGAAAAAGGACAGAGAGCAGCCAACAGTCATAATACGGCGAGCGGCAAACCGCCACTGCTGGCGGTCTTCGGCACGGCGGTCCCTCGGCGGTCTTGTAAAAAGACCGCCGAGGTTGTAATGACCACCTTTATTCCTTATCCCTCTATTTTCTCTGTGTTATTGTATATCTGGCGAGGCCACGCTCTACTTGGTATTTCTTTTCCACCACCTTGGTACTCCTTGGCAATTATGCATCAAAATCCAAAACAGAAACAAAAAAACAGTCTTCAAGCAGTCGGGCTCTCCTCCCACCGTTCCCAATTGTATCACTCCACGTCCTGTCACAGGACCACACCTGATGAGGCCACGCTCTCCCCAGAGCGTGGCTGGTTTGTTTGCCTCGCCACCTCCTGCTCGTTCCCCAGGGCTTCGGGAAGGTTGTCGGAATGCTGCCTTTGTCTTTTTTCTGGTTCCAGCATCTTCTTCTCTGCTCCGCTCCTTCGTGGGGTCCGCCCGCCGGTGCCGTCACTGCCAGGATCCGTCAACTTCTTGGTGAAGAACGAAGTAGGTTAAAAAACCCCTCCTTTGGCTAAAGTAGTCACCTCATTGGTTGGTAGGATGTTTCCATCCGGGTCACCCACTCCAGGCTGGATGATGCCCCAGGGGTACTGCTGGGTTGGATCTCTGATGTTCAGCCCAGCACAGAGACATACTTATACTCCCTGCACATCCACCCTTCATATAATCATCATTTCAAAACCAAGGTGAAGAATAACTATTCTCAATTCCAAAATCATCCTTCCATTTCAATATCTGATTGTTCCTAGTCAATTTACTAAATGTCTTCATTTCCTTCACTCAGTTTAGCAGAATTAATAGAAATATGTTCTCTTTTGAGAGTTTTTGAATATTTTCTCTATCCTGTTTTGACAGGATTCTTGTCACAGACCCATTCTCCTGTTTCCAAGTTCACATTTTTACTTCTGCAATCATAGTTTTCTTTGTAATATGTTTGGATTTCCATGATATTTTCCAACAGAAGTGGGAGACAAAGCTTCATGTTGTCTCAAGGACAACAATGCTACACTGTCTTGGGTAGAAGGCTATCTACAATGTAAAATTTTGGAGGTACTAAGGGCCCAGTTTAAAGTTTGGCAGACTGGTTACTCCATCACCAATGTGCCAGATATCCCATACACCATATTACAAGTGCCTTTGGATATAATGCACTTGAAGTACAGCAGACAGGAAATCTGTCACATTTGTGACAGAGTAACCCATCCACCAAACTCAGGCCCTAAAACATGTAAGGGAAGGCAGAGCTCAATAAGACAAGACCAATTTTTTGTGGTAATTTTCCCTGCATTTCCCATTGCTGATGGCCATTTGGGTACTTCCCTTAATTTCTCTATTTAAGCATTCTGCTGCACAATTACCTGTGGGATGATACAATTATGTATGTTTGGCTCTAATTCCACAGCAGGACAAAATATTTTTCATTTTGACAGATAAAAGTGGGGACCATTATCGCTGAGGACTGACTTGGGAATACCTTTCCACTAAAACATTTCATCTAGAAACCTTACAATAAATGTATAGTCTTATTAATAGCTGCCAATCTGGCCATTTGGAAAAAGAGATCCAGTGGCACAACTGCATAATTGCAAGAGCCTTCTAGAAAGTAAAGAAAATAAGAACGTGCAGAGAGAAAAGATGCCGGAAGGCTGACACGAGTGCACTCCTGCCTTCATGCCCTTCTGTGGCCTGCCTATTTTGTACTCAGCAAGGTCTCAGCACCCTTTCTCTGGCCTGATCCACAGTAGATTTGCCTGGTCGAAAGCTATACCACTCCTGCAAGGTGTTGTTTGCAGCCAAACTCTTGCTGTTGAGGAATGTGTGTATGTGAGCTATGCAGGTGACTCTGATGACTCTCTCTTTGACTGCTTTGTGACACAGTGGCGGAGAAACGCGAAAACCTCCTGCTGGTCAGCTCTCCATCAGCTGCACTGACTCAGATCCACACAGTGACGGGTCCTCCTTTCAAATTGACTGCCATGTGCTGATGTTTCTCACAAGCCAAGCAGCCTCACAGTCGGCGATGTCGCATTGCCTGGTGGTATGGCTTCACAGTTGAGGCAATCAGCACAGGATCACTCATCAGCTGAGATCATCATTGGTCTGTCAGACCTCAGAACAGATGTCTCAGGCTAGTCTCTGTTGTCCATTTTTCAGCTGATTCAAACTCACCCCTCTCAGACTACTAAACATTATATTATGTTTAGGGAGGATAATGTCAGAGTCACCAGATCCTCGGGGTCTGTGCACGTTCCCAACACTTCCACCACAAGACAGCTCCAATACTCTGATTAGAATTGTCACAGAGTCTAAGAGAGTCCAAGTGGGGAAAAGGGGATTAGGAAGGGAACAGCTGGGAAGGAGACCTGTAGGAAGCAAAAAGGTTAAAACACACAATATCAAGATTATATCATATTAATCAGTACTAGGCTAAGACTCTAAGCATTGTCATTCTGAACACATGGACAACCTAAGCATAGACTTAAATAACTAGGCTTCAAGATGACTGGATACTTGTGAGGGAATCAAGAAAGGTTAAATGCAACTTTCAAATTCAAGTATTATCTTTTGCATGAGGATCAGGAAAAAATCTGAATGATTTCTAAACCATCATATGAATTGTGTTTGAGGAACTTATTATGTACATACAACATCACATCTAGAACTTTAGCATTTTTGTTTTCTCAAAATTGCCGGAACATGAATTACGCACTTTGCAGATTTTCACAAAGGTTGTAAATACCATGGAATGATTGTGCACCATGAATAACATAAGTTAGACTTGAGAAATAAATCACACGTCTTGCCGACTCATAAGCCACCAAGTAAATGCCATGAAGTGGTAGCGCATAATGAACACTATGATTTTAAACACAAGAAATGAATCGCATGTATTGCCTATTCGAGCACCCCCAAGTAAATGCCATGAAATAGTAATGCTCACTGATTAGCATGAGTTCAACACAAGTAATGAATCGCACGTTCTGCCAATTCGAATGTCAGCCAATAAATGTCATGAAATGGTAACACACAATGAATATCATGAATTAGACACAAGAAATGAATCGCGCGTCTTGCCGATTCGAAGCCCACCATGTGAATGCCAAGGAATGGTGGCGCACACTGAATATCATGAATTAAACACAAGAAAAGGAATCGCGTGATTTGCCGATTCGAAGACTACCTTATGAGTGACAAGAAATAGTAGCGTACAAGGAATAACATGAATCTAGGCACCAGAAAAGAATTGCGCCTCTTGCCGATTCGAATGTCACCATATGAATGTCAGGAAATGGCAGCGTACAATGAATAACATTAATTACACACAAGAAATGAATTGCACGTCTTGCCGATTCGAATGCCACCATGTAACTGCCAAGAAATGGTATCGCACAATGAATATCAAGGGTTAAAGCACGAGGAACGACTCGCGAGTCTTGCTGATTCGAATGCCACCATGTAACTGCCAAGAAATGGTAGCCCACAATGAATATCAAGGGTTAAAGCACGAGGAACGAATCGCGCGTCTTGCCGATTCGAATGCCACCATGGAACTGCCAAGAAATGGTAGCGCACAATGAATATCAAGGGTTAAAGCACGAGGAACGAATCACACGTCTTGCCGATTCTAATATTAACATGTAAATGCCAGAAAAACCCAGAGCGCATTCACACACACAAGGTAAAATCTTTCAAAATGAAAATTAGGCCCAAGAACTAGGATGCCTTCGAAAACGGGATCGGGGGCCTAGCCCGACCTCCGTCTTACCGCCCTGATCAAGGATCACCAATGTAAATGAAGGGCAAAGGCCTGGAAGATCAAAGTAGGCCTCCGGAACAGGAGCTCAGGAAGTTGCTGCTGCTCTGCACCGAGACCTCTGAATAGTGAGCACGTGGAGCTGGGCTGGCTCCCTTTTATAGAGTCTTAGCCCAGCCCACCAAACACACCCAGGCATGCTGCAGGGAAAGCTTCTAGAAGGCCCTGGAAGGGGACCACACCCTGACACAGTCTGAAAGCCTGCAGCAGTACATTGCATGTGAACAGTATTTATATGCATGCTGAACATAAGTCTTCAGGATTAAACTCTGCAATGCAAAAGGTTAAACAACATCATATCAGCACAATGCATAAATTATGTTAGCTTGAAATTGTTAGGTTTTTGCATTCTAGTCACCCGTAAAGCGCGCACTGCCCTGATGTTGACAGTGCTCCCCTCTCTAAGACGCGCTCTAGGGCCTGGTTTGTCTGGATTGAGATGATGAAAAAGCCTCACAAATACTGGAGCATGGATATCAGAGGCGGAAACCCATGAGTTACTTTCAGGGCCATAACCTTTCCATGAGATTAAGTACCATAGATCACGCCCTCTCAGTTTAGAATCCAACATTTTCTTGACTTCGTATTCTACTTCCCCCTGTACTAGAACTGGAGCTGGATGAGGGCGGACCTTCTGGACTGCCTTTTTCAAGAGGGAAGTATGAAACACTGGATGAACCTGTAGTGACCTATAAACTGCAATTGCCAAGATATTAAGACACCTGATAGATATCAATATACTGATACACGCCAATCTCGTTCCTTTCAGGACTCATCGGAAAAGAGAAATTAGAGAGGTGGGCGGTCAGAGTGGAGACAAGAGTACGTGAAGCCGAGACAGGACTCACAACGCTCTTCCGAGGTTTCTGTCAAGAAAGAAGAGAAACCAGTACAACAAAAACAACAGTTTAAGAAGAAAAAGGTGGCAGCAGTCTCAGTTAGACATGCCACTCAGGAAGAGGGTTCTCTTGAAGAACAAGACATGGGCTCTAGCCCTGCTAGACAGCGCGGCAGAGGTCACAATAGTTCGCCGGAATCTTCTAGAGCATCTGGAGGTGAAAGCAACTGATGACTTCATCCAAGTAGAAACAGCAGACAAGCATGGCTCCGAACCCGATAGGGTGTACACGGTAACTTTACAGTTGGAAGGGGACATTGAACACACTATACACGCAATCTTTTGGGATCGTGAAGTTAAGATATGTGACATTTTTCTGGCTGAGCAGGATTGGCTGCCAGATTTTGTTCGCACCTGCCCAGCTGGGGAGAGGGTTATTCGACCTTCCTTCTCGCCCCTTGTGCCGGAGGAACTCGCTGAGTCCTATTCTATGAAATGGGCTCTCGCACAGGCACCCGCGTCATATCGAAATCACGTGGGGTGGGATAGGGATTCTGCATATCATGTAATTCCTATTAAAGGTGAACCTCAACCACAACCGCAGTATCCCATAAAACATGAAGCAAGGGCGAGAGAAATACTTACGCAATTAGAATACCAGGGGGTAATTGAACCCTGTGTCTCACCGATGAATAATTCCTTATTCCCTGTAGCTAAACTGGACCATTCGTATCGGATAGTCTTAGACTACAGACATTTGAATGGACATACACGCACATATGCTATACAAAATTCACATAGCACTGCACTAATGAGCAACATTGTGCGGAAGAAATATAAAACAACCTTGGATATCTCGAATGTATTCTTCTGCCAGAATATAGCCCCTGAAAGCAGGGATTTAACCAGCTTTAGCGCACTAGGCTCCCAGAAACAATTCTGTAGTTTGCCTCAGGGATATAAGAACAGCCCAGGACTGTTTACAGCTCGTGTGACTGATATTTTGCATGCGCTCGACCCTGAAGCGTTGTCATATGTGGATGATATATATCTCACGGATGATGAGTTGCTACAACATTTAAGATGGGTAGCCCGCATTGTTGTAGGATTTGCCGAAATTGGCTACAAATTTAACTTCAAAAAATTGAAAATTGCCTTCCTCAGCGTCATATTCCTGGGATATGAGCTGTCGAGTGAGGGTAAGAGCCTAGCGCCACAATTATTAGAAAAATGTGCACAATTACAACCACCAAATACGATTAAGAAATCCAATCATTGTTGGGCTTTCTAAATTTTGGCAGAACATACATTCCTGATTATGCTACACGCATAAAACCTTTAAATGAATTAATACGTCCTGATTTTTCGAGCAAATTCTGGACAATTGAACATACACATACTCTTCGGGAGTTACAAGCAGATATGCTAGCAGCGAAACATCTACACACACGGGACAATAGGACACATTTGGTCATCAGGGTGATAGCTGGGGCCATTGGGTTTACTTATGTCACATTTAATGAAGGTGAGACAGTCCCCATAGCATACAAGTCACACTTGTATTCAGCTGCCGAGCAACGATTTGCACCCACAGAGAAAATTCTCACTGCTGTACAGAAGGCTGTTCTTAAAGAAAGACCTATGGCCCAGGGAAAACGCATTATTGTTGTTTCTCCTGTTCCGGCCCTTGAGGCTGTTACAAAAGCTAGCGTCCCGAACGCAAAAGCACTCCACCCAAGATGGATACAATGGGCCACGTCATTGACAGCCACTGATGTAGACTACATTTTTGACCCAAAGTTACAAACTCAGGAATTTCTGCAATATGAAGTTGAATATCCAGTTCCCGCTGACACATTGCCTATTGCCCAATATCAGGTAGTCATGTACACCGATGGCTCTGCGCAACCAGCGATAGGGACAAAACATCAATATTCTGCTGCGTGTGCAGTAGTGAGCGGCTATATGGAGGGGGAGAAATTCTGCCCCCAACATACTCATACCCAGACCTTAGGGGATTGTACTGCACAATTGGCTGAGCTAAAAGCTCTACTAATGGCAATGGAACATACGGATCCGACGCAGTACACACTGATTGTTTGTGATTCGTATTATTGCGTCCAGTCTTTTAACAAATACTTACATTACTGGCGCTTGAATGGGTTCAGAGATTCAAAAGGCAACACCATTAAACACAGACTACTGTGGGGGAAGGTAGCAGACTTGAAAGAAACACTACCCAAAGTCCATGTTGTGCATACACTTGGACACCAGCGCATTGGAATACACGTTGCTGGTAATACTTTGGCTGATGAAGCCGCAAAGTCGGCAGTGGCAGTTGCCACTGTAGCTGCAGTGACTCGTTCGAGTACCAATCCAGACACTGAGATTTTGGCTGCCTTAAGAGCTACGGTTGATGGTAAGCCTTATCCAAAAGGATTTCCGAATAAATATCAATATTTTATGGGAAGTATGCTGCATGCTGAAGTTAAAATTCCTGGCGTAGGTGTACGTGACATCCCCAATAAAAATGTAAGACCACGATTGATTAAAGCAGCGCATGAGGGGGTGGCATTTGCACATGCAGGCGTGGCAGCTACAATTTCACTATTACAGGCCCGCTACTGGTGGCCTGGTCTCTATAAAGAGGCCAAGCAGCATGTCCTTTGTTGTGACATCTGTCAACAAATTAAATTTTCAACAGCTAAGCGCCCGCCGCAGACACCCCTCTTAATCTCAAACAGGCCATTACAATGTGTGTACTTGGATCATTTTGGTCCATTAACACTGGATAGTGCATACAAATATATCCTAGTCGCTGTTGATTCTTGCTCCAGATTTGTGTGGGTGTTGCCACAACGCTCGGCTGACGCTCCGACTGTTATTAAAGATTTGCGAGTCTTTGTCGGTATATATGCAGTTGCAGCATTCCATTCGGACCAGGGCCCTGCTTTCGCCTCAAGGGCATTCAGGGACACCATGGCTTCATTGGGGGTCCAGCTCCAGTACTCGTCTCCATTTTATCCCAACGGAAATTCTGTCGTGGAGCGATTAAACCGCGATTTAAAGCAATCCTTAACAGCCAGAGTCTTAGGTACGGGTCGTAGTTGGCTAGCCCACCTGTATGGAGTTCAGAGAGCACTAAATAACCTGCCTAGAAGGTCACTGGGGGGTCGTACTTCATAAAAGTGCCTGTTCGGAACATGAATGTTTGTTCCGGATCTTGATGGTTCTGGTGTGGAGGCGGCGGAGACACCTTTTGACATAAATGATCGTGTCACTGTATTACAGGAATTACAGCAGTTCCGTGACGATAACTCTTCTGAAAGTGCTGCCTCCATGGGAATTAAGGATGTGCCAGTAACACCTACCGGTTGGATTCCCAGGGTTGGGGATCTTGTGCGTGAAAAGGTTGCAGTAAAAAAAGAATTTGGCCTTTCTTATCTTGCACCAGTCCCTGTGTTGGGGATACACGGTACGAGAACTGTGATTCTGCCACCGTTGCCAGGTGCCAAAGAAAATCGCTTTGTTTCCATTGACAATGTCAAGTTACAACATGTGGCCGATTCTACACAGCCGACCAAGAGGAACTTCCAGTAGTTCCCGAATCCCTCTCACTACTGGAGAAGACGTTCCGCTTCAAGTTGTTTATACCAACACTGTTGCCTCTCCGAGCTTGGGGAGGGTGGATGATGATCTCGCATTAGTTCCATTAACAACGACCAATTTAGAAACATTTGATCATGAATACCGACGTGACGGATGGTGCTGTCTACACGATACCGACGCAAGAAACACCAACGTCTCCATTGACTGTGGCAACGCCTTTTGCACGAAATGCCTCTGGTTATTTTGCCGACAACAACGATGGTCTATCAGACACGTTTGCCTCTTCAACTACTGACCTGTCAGGTCCACGTAAGCTGATGCGTTGGCTTAAAGATACGTATTTTGTTTTTCCATGGAACTATCTATGGTTTTTAATGACTGTGCTGGCGTTTGTTCTTTGGATTGGGTTCGTCATTACCTTTTTTCTGTTGATACATGGTCATTTTCTTCCTGAGAGATCAGCGGTTGAACAGGTGGAGGAGGTGTTAAAACCACATTTTTCCTCACATAGGGTCCGAAGAGACTTGTCCTTTGTGAACATTTCTGCAGTATCATTTCCTGATGGGATTGTGTGGGATAAAGTAATGTTTGATATATACAGTCCCACTGAGATAATTCAAATACCGTATGTAATACAATTGTCTATGAATGATATAGCAATACCAGACATTGTATCTGATGATTGGGATGTGAAAACAGTTGACTCAATGATGACAGAATTGCAATATTACACTGTCTATGAAAATGAAGATGTTTACCAGTTTAGAGACAATTATGGTGACATGTTTTGCTATAATTATTATGGGCACCATTTCATACATAGAGCGAGTATTCCCAAGACGATATTTGACTATACGCAATGGGAACATTGCCCAACTCCCCCGTATGGGAGTTCCAAAACTTATTTTGATAAATGTGCGCATTTTTCTGGGCACCATCAAAATAATGCTGAGTCGTATTACTTTAAATTAACTCCGACTAAAGATAAACAAATGTTATTGACCGACACAAAATTTATATATTCGGATTCCTTTGTTTCCCGGTTGTCAATTGAAGGTTATGAATATTGGTCAGAAAATGTTGATTTGAAAAGTGTTTGGGGAACAAAGAATTGGCAAACTATTGGTAGAGAAGCACTGTTTAGAGCATGTCTCATTCCCGTTCAAATGATTTTTTTAAATGAAACTGTATAGCAGACCAGCTGCTTGGGTTTAGCTACAATCAGAGAATTAAACATGCCCAGTATACCTGTCCCTGCAAAATTTAGTAACTGGCAAAAGTACACCAATGCAACTTTTAGTGAGCTTAGTGAATGGGTCCGAAATGGTACATTTAAAACTTCACTGACACGTCCAGGCGGGTGGTTATTGTGGCCAATAGATACCAACGGGTGTCATTAATGTTTTGTCACTTCCTCAGGGGTTTCTGAACGAGTAGGTCAGACCCTCGCTATATATCACCAGAACATGCTGAAATAGTTACGACACATAGTGTGGGAAAATTATGCCAGCAAAGGCTGAAATCATCCTCGCTAGATGCAGTTAAGACACATCTCACTCTCCTTTCTAATGACACTGACTTACAAGATATTTTGTCAGGCCCGAAGGTGCCACGTAGGAAGCGTTTCTTATATGAAGTATACAATTAAATTTGGAAACTTTCACAACAAGAAGCTGAAGCCCGGTTACAGCAGATAGATCAGGATAATCTGAAAGAAGCATTAGCTGTTGTGGATAATGGTATGCACACCTTGTCCGACCGGATTTATACAATTAACAACATTGTTTCTTCTGCTATAGACATTATACAATCTGTTATGTCTTCTTTATATCATGGACAGAGTCAGACCAGGTCCATTATGCAGTTGGGCTGGACGCTTCAGACGTTGAAGGCGGGTCGCGTTCCGTGGCAGCACATCAGTGCCAGGGAAATATTTTTTCCTTTAATTTGACACAACAACAACAACTAATGGCTAAGAAGGAGGCGACTTATGTCATGCTTCACATTGAAAAGTTAGAAAGATTGCCTTTTACCGTGGCCGAGATTCCCTCTGCTGAGTGGTTGATTCACGGGGTTATTAATCTGCCTATCTCTACATTACAATTCACTTCCTGTTTGAAATATGTTCCCGTAGGCAGATATGAGAAGCTAGGAGATAGTTACATCCATGAGGTGTGGGAGCTTTCCTTCTTGTACAAATGCCTCAATGGCATGAAAGAGGTCTTTCTGAGCGGCAGTAATGTGAGACTTCAGTCAGCCATTCGATGATTTGTAAGCAGCTGTCCTTGCATGGGGCTTGTAATGCCTCGGTTGCGAATTTGGCTTGCTATCTGAGGGGGTTCCATTCCCCTTGATTAAACGCACATTCCATGTGCTTTCAAACGGCAGCTACGTCCTCCTCAATAGTGAAGACTGTTGTGGTATGCGAGCCGGAATGGTTTACGTTGTTTCGGTCACTAAGGTTGTTACTTGCTGCAGGAACGTGTTGTTTCCCCCCACTAGAATTAGGGAGGTAGCAGATATTTGGCCTCACATTGCTACTTCCAAGGCAAATTTTGACAAGTTAAGCAGACTGAAAGCTTTGTTGTTTCAGAAGCATGTGGCCCTTACATCTTCATGCAAGACCTACGCACTTCAAGTGGCAAGGTCATCGGCGGAAATTCAGTCCCTGTTAAATACCAACTTTCCGAGCCACTTTGGTGAACTCGTGGGACATATATTTAATGCGTCCAGCACGGCTGGACTAGCACATTTGTTCAAAGCTGTTGGTGTTGGTTTCGTTCATACCTTTTCTTCCATATTCGGTTTAATACCTTCGGCCATTCATTCAATTTTCGGAAGCATTTTTGGAGGATTTCCGGATAACTTTGGCTATATTGGCCGGCATTTTACTGTTGCTGTTGTTTTTACACCATGGCTGTCCCGCCGCTTCGAGGACGAATGTGGGTGCTCCCATCAGTGCAGCTGTGTCGTGAACGCATGATACAGTACTTTGGAGCAACACTCCTGGAACATTTGGGGTGTGACTGGTCTCTGTCATTCAGACCGGTTTTGGATTGTGTGCAGCCCGTGTTTCGGTGCCGTTGATGCTCTTTTGAACATGCACTGGACGTTTGTCTCTCAAGGCAACGCCCCCCAGTGGTTGATGCTGATCTGTTGATGTTCCCGATGAGGGCTCATTACCAGACATGCGCGCTGAGGCTGCATTTGCTTAGAGAAGCTCAATACGAGATACCCTTCCTGGAGGAAGTTGATGTTCGCTCGTTTATAGGCACTGCACAGGATGCCGCCTTGGTGGCTACTGAGGCTTTGGAACACACCTGCTCCCTGCTAGTCTTCGGCGTGGATTTTCCAGTTTTGTCATCTGCCGAAGTGGAGAATCTCCTGCTTTCCATGACCACTGCTTAAATTGGACTTATTCTAAATTGACTTTAGCCCTTGAATTCGGCATTTGGCTGCATGCTCTTTTTTCAAATTGCGAAATTCTATGCTTATGTGTCCTCTTAACTTGTTGAAATTGGATAGAGTTTTACTTCTATTTTAGCAGAAGGGCATTTTTTAGCTTTTGCTTAAACCACTTTCTACCGACAAGGGGAGGGTGTAGTGTAGTCATTTTTAGTGCCATTTGTAGTGTAGCGTTATGCACGTTAGGTTTACATATTAGGCCTCTGTGCACTTTACCCTAGACACGTTTTATTTCGCCTCGCACTGTTTTTTACAACAACCAGTTTTACGGTCTTGTTTTATTCTTCCTATCACACTGTTTAGCCTAGTTCAGCTCTGTGTTCTCTAACACTGCATTCTTTCTCACCCTGTGCTTCAGTCAAGGCTACTTTCTGGTACATTGCCGGTAGACGTGGTAGAAGTTTAGTCTCTGGTGTTTGTAGACGATACACACCCTTACATAGGGACCTCGTCTTAGAACGTCTGCGTGTTAGTTATAAAATCACTTTCTAGTCCTAGTACAGGTCAGAGGCAGATTCCGACCAGGAACCTACAACTAGATGCTGACTGCCCCGTTGCAGATGCTGATGCAGCTTACAGGCCTTTGCTCAGGTATGAGGGTTGATGTCCTCCCGGGGGAACCTGAAAGGCAGGCTTAGAGCTTCCCATGCTGTGCTCATAATATAACTTAGAGAGAACTTAATATAGTTGCACTGTGATAGCCTTATTCTTGTGCTTCACTCTCCTCGTTACTATTTTAATCCTACTGTGTTGTTTTGTTCTGGTTATCGCAGCTCATGCCTTACTATATAAAATGCAGCCGTTTTATTAAACCAATCTATAAAACTTAAACTGCCTTTGTCATTTTTATATGAGACCGTACTGTGTATGAGAGCACCGGTTGTGACCTGAGTGACCACGACTTCCCTGGGAAGTAATAAGATGTAATGCGCTCGGCTGCCCAATTGTCCCTTCCCTTCTGGAGAGATAAGGCACTGCTAGTTAGCCGGAGCATAACCCGGATTTGGGGTGACAAGGGTCCTTCACCGTGGGTCAGATTTAGTCCCTCACACTGTGAATGATCTTGCCGCCCAAAAATCCAGTAGTCTCATTAGGATAATGAGAGCCTACGTGACAGAACAAGGAAAAATATGAATCTAGGCACAAGAAAAGAATTGCGCCTCTTGCCGATTCGAATGTCACCATATGAATGTCAGGAAATGGTAGCGTACAATGAATAACATGAACTACACACAAGAAATGAATCGTGTGTCTTGCCGATTCGAATGCCACCATGTAACTGCCAAGAAATGGTAGCGCACAATGAATATCAAGGGTTAAAGCACGAGGAACGAATCGCGCATCTTGCCGATTCGAATATTAACATGTGAATGCCAGAAAAACCCAGAGCACATTCACACACACAAAGTAAAATCTCTCAACATGAAAAATAGGCCCAAGAACTCGGATGCCTTTGAAAACGGGATCGGGGGCCCAGCCCGACCTCCGTCTTACCGCCCGGATCAAGGATCACCAATGTAAATGAAGGGCAAAGGCCTGGAAGATCAAAGTAGGCCTCCGGAACAGGAGCTCAGGCAGTTGCTGCTGCTCTGCGCCGGGACCTCTGAATAGTGAGCACGTGGTGCAGGGTTGGCTCCCTTTTTATAGAGTCTTAGCCCAGCTCACCAACCACACCCAGGCATGCTGCAGGGAAAGCTTCTAGAAGGCCCTGCAAGAGGACCACACCCTGACACTGTCTGAAAGCCTGCAGCAGTACATTGCATGTGAACAGTATTTATATGCATGCTGAACATAAGTCTTCAGGATTAAACTCTGCAATGCAAAAGGTTAAACAACATCATATCAGCACAATGCATAAATTATGTTAGCTTGAAATTGTTAGGTTTTTGCATTCTAGTCGCCCGTAGAGCGTGCACTGCCCTGATGTTGACAGGTACCTCCAGTCTTCAGCAATCTATGACGGAGATGGATAGGAAACAGTACACACTAACCTATCACATGCAGGATCTCCAGCAGAGAGTTGATGAGGCTGAGAAGGTTGTGCCATCTGTAGCACAGTTACGGAACATGATACATAAATTTTATCAGCTCACCCAAAGCTAGAGGATCGTGAGAATCTTCATTGTTGGAATAATTAAGGGCTTAAAGGATAGGGAACGGCAACAAGGGCAACGATGCCCGCTTATACATAATTTAGCTATTCCAACAGACCTTCCCTGATCTGGGTAACTGAGATTGTGACTTCCAGAATCAGCATACATCCTTTTGTCTCTGGTAACAGACCTCATTCTTTAGTGATCTTTGTGGGAAATTTTCTTCTGCAACAGGCTATTTATTTCAAGGCTTACCCACCTGATTAAATTTCTGTTGATTCGATTTATTTTTTGTTTGTTGTGATTTTTGCAAATTAACTACGGATCGCAGATAGAGTTTGAGACTATTGATTAAACCACTTAAAGCAACTGGTGCTCTGGTGTATCTGCAGGAACCTGTGTACTTTAAAATAGTGATAGCGCATGGGTAACAGACTTGGGTTTACTTCACTGACTACAAAGCCATAAATGTTCTGCAGCAGTGGCAAAAACAGAAGGAAGGGGTCTGATTGGCATCCTTTCAGAATTTTTGAAGGCTGTCTGAGCATCAATATTGCATTGCCGATTTCTGTTTAATTGGTATAGCCTTTGTTATTGTGATCTTTGCATTTTGTACTTTATGTGTAGCCAGACTGCGAGGGGCGGTAGTTGGCAGAGGTGCTCGAGGGGCTATCTTTTCTACTGACAGCCAAGGAATGAGGGTGATTATTTTCCCTGAAGCTGTGACATGCACAAGGAAGGGTGATAACTGCAAGCTAGGAAAAGAGTTGTGTGGTCACCTAGTCTGTGTCATATGTATGATGCATGGTTTCAAACTAGATTGGTTATTATTTGGAATGGTGGATTCAATGTTATGGCTTTAAGCAGGACAGAAGAGAGATTCAGGATTTTTTCACTTCTCATATTTCAGTTTAAGATAATGAGCTGGAATATTGAAGGTCTCACTGCCCACAACAATGGTTAGTTAAAGGGGAGATAGCTGTTTACATGCCACATCTTTTATGTCCTACAGAGACTTATTTGAGATTTAAATACAGGATGCTTTTTCTGCACTTAGGGTATAATATAATTTCTTCTACAACTCAGCAGGTCTCAATCCGAGGGATATCCATTTTGAGCCTTAATCCTTTTGAGTGTAAGATACTGCTAACTGCATCTGATCCACATGGTAGGAGGGCAACTATCTGTTTTGTCTATGGCCCCAGTAAAGATGATCTGGAGCTGGTAGATAAGTTAAATCTTGAGTTAGTAGAAATGCCTGGTCATATATTGATCCTTGGTGATTTTAATGTATTTTGATCTGCAAGTTGGATGCAACTAATAGATCTGCCACTCCGCAGATGACTAAAACTCGCCCTTCAATTAAGAAGTTAGCAAGAGTACAGACTAGTCGATCCTTGGAGGACATTGTACCCATCTGTCCCCAGGTATGCATAGTATTATGTGTCTTACTGACATTACTCTAGGATCGATATGTTATTAATCTCTCAGGGCCTAATCAGTGTTTCTAGTATGGAACCGTGTCCCAAGATCACTCAGATCAAGTTTTGGTGTAGTACTGACCGTATACCGAAGGAAAAGGCTGCTGGGGCCTATATGGTGGGTAGTGTGTCCATATTCGACTATGGGGGAAAAGTAAGGAAGGTGTTGGCATTTAAAATAGCTGAAAAATGACTCAGAACATGGATGAATGTATTCAGGTTAAGGATGGGGAGAAGCATTACAAGACCCATGTCATCCTTCAACAATTTAAGGGCTTCTATCAGGAGCTATATACTGAGACACAGGCTCCGAATCATGATGAATTGGAAGAATACATATTAGAGGCTAATATTCCTAGGTTAGGTCCTCTGCAGGCAGAGGCGCTCGAAGATGTGTTCACTCTCAAAGAGCTAAAAGATGCTATTTGATCATTTCCCTTCGAGCAAGGCAGCAAAAAAGGATGCCTTGCCATTGGAATTCTATAAAGTATTTACAAATATATTGGCTTCTGTGCTACTTAGGGTATTTTTTCAAGTTGATCATGGAGGAAATATTTCAGACTCTTGGAGCCAGCTGAAGAGAGGGGGACATATTGGCCTATAACATTAATTAATGCAGATACTAAGATATATGCTCAATTATTGGCTGGAAGGTAGGCTTTCCGTACCAAAGATCTAGTATGTTCACAACATGGTTTTATTCCAGGGAAAGATATCACCAATCTCATTAATGCAGCTATAGCATTATTCGAGGTGGCTAATACCATGGGCAGATGTGTAGGAATGATATTATTAGGTGCCAAGAAGCCATTCCATAACACCTCATGGTCTTTTCTGTGGACACCCTGCAAATTATGGTCTTTGGGGATAGATATGTTGACCTTGTGCTTAAATCGGCACCCAACTGCTTGTGTGGTTCTGGCCAGACATTGATCCTCTTTTTTTCAAATTTCCTGTGGTATGCGGCAGGGCTAGCAACTATCTCCACTCCTCTTTGCACTCTATCTGTATTACAAGAAACTCTTTGTAGGTTTTAATCCATCTGTATACACTTGCGAGCAGCGACCACAAGAATAATCAACTTGAGGTACCTACACATATAAGACTTAGAGGGAGGAATATCCCTAGTAGAGAACAGGTGCATTGGAGCACTTCTATCCCAATTCTATATCCTTATGGATACCTGAGATAAATTAATGACACAAGGTGAACAAGGCCACCTTTCTGTTACGTGCCCTCTCGAGGTCAGTATCCATGTACACAGGACTAGACCACCGGAAAGTCCAGGTGGTTACAGTAACCTTGTTACTGCCCTTACAGTCCTTTGGACTATACCCTGGTCTTTTTGTGCCATGAAGATGGAGTATGGCCTTGGCCCTGAGACCCCGAAACATGTGTCAGTACGAAATGAGTACTCGTATGCAAACAACCAAAGGACATGCAAACAATCAGAGGTCATAAACGCGAAATCACAACAGTTTCATGATAACAGCCTGTGTATATGATTAGGGGAATATCAAGACAACAAGAAGTTGGTTATCAATGAGATAAGGAAGGTAAAATGTACACCTTGATATAACAACTATTTATAAAATGGCTATCAACATAATATTTTTATAGCAATTTAAATAGGTGAATGTTAGTTTTTTTCTGTTGGACACTGTAGATATACATGGGGTTTGAAGACTGTTTTAATGAAATGGTGTGTTTCTGTGTGTGAAATGAATGAATAGGATTGTTAAAGGGGCATGGCAGTGTTATATAGTGGCAAAGCTGGATTGTTTGAATAGTTTATGAAAGAGGTTGAAGTGCAGTTAAAAGAATTAAAAAGCCGTGTATTTGGAAAATTACGTCTTAACAAAAGAAAATATGTTTAGATATTAAAGCAGTCTTTTTCAATGAGGATAAAATGACTTTTAAGCTTTTGAGGAGGCGGAGTGTTTTTTGTTCTTTTTTGTTCTCTATCTGGAACCTTATTTACAGTACGTTATTAGTAGTCTGTGGATAGCTCCAGTAGTCTAAAATGGATGGAGGTCAAGATTAGCACTTACACAGACGATATAGCTGTATTTTAATCAAAACCTAGCCAGGCTATCCAATTAATTGTTGAGGAGCGCTGAGAGATTCGGGGCAGTTTCAAAGAACCACCTTCATTTTCAAAAGGCCCAAACTATTCTTGATTTGGCTTCAATTTTGAAGGAACCAAGTGTTGCGCCTGTCAAAACTTATTTAGCAGTTAAGATCACCTCTTCTGCTAATACGATAACTAAATTAAACTATTAAATTATGTATTGCCAAGTGTTAGAAATTGGGTCTCTAGTAGGTAGTCTAGAAGGACTTAATACCAAGTTAGAAAAAGTAGAGTATTTATCTGTTGCAAATAGGACCCAAACGACAAAAATCCAATAATCCCAATCAAACATTATGCAGGGGTGGATAAATTAAATTAGTGGGCAGGACAAGTCTGTTTACTAGGGATTGATCCAATAATGTGGATGTGTTTTACTGTCACTACTCTCCTCAATACCATAGGATAATCTCTTATCAAAAGCAAAGTAAAAAGTATTTCAATCCATAAGGCGAGCACGAAGTATGGCATCTGTCCTCATGCTCACCATGAGTGCAGCAATGCATTGTGCTCAAGCTTATGATGAAGGTAAAGATGTGAGGGTGCTCCTATTACAGGTTCTATGGTAGTGCCTCCCGGAGGTGTGTGGAGCGGAGTCGCAGTCAGGAGTGGTGTGCTCTCTCTCTGGCGGCCCTTCCTCCAGGGTGAGAGCAGCCACTCCGTGTCTCACAAGTGGCTTTGGTACACGTGGCCTCCCAGTGTCAGGAGGAGTCATCCCAGGTCTTGTCCCAGGTCACCCGAAGGCAGTAGCAGGTTCAGATCCCTGAGAGAAGGTAAGTCGGCACAGCGTCTTCAAGAGGGCCCAGGAGGCAGTCTGGCAAATTGCACCCAGCAGCATGAAGCAGCAGTCGCTGAGTGGTACGTGGTCTTTTTGGTCCACGCTATGGGCCTTCGTCGTAATTGGCAGAAATAACCCAGCTGGCCAAGGCTCCGGTTGGTGGGTTGTGCGTTGGTCCCATCATTTTGTGCTAGGACGCCTCGTGGTAATTGACAAGATACACCCGGCGGCCTGATGCAGCGGTTCCTGAGTGGTGCACTGTGGCACTTCGTCAGGGTGGATTCTTATTGATCCTGGGGGTCAGCAATAGCAGCGGGCGGGGATCGTTTCTCTCTAGCCCTGATGCAGCAGGCCAACACACCGGACACAAGGCAATGGGGCAGTCCCTCCTGGTAGCACAAGTGGAGTGCAGCAGGCCAACATAGCAAAGCAGAAGCTAAGTGACAGTCCTTCCTGGCAGCACAGCAGACAGTGTGTTTCAAGCCAGCCCAGCAAAGCAAGTGGTCAGGTGGCACTCCCTCCTGACAGTACAGCTCCTTGCAGAGAAAAAGTGAACTGAGCCTGTGGGGATTGGGGTCCAGCATTTATACCTCGGTGCCCAGGTTATGGAAGGTTGGAGAAACTTTCATGCCTTCTGTTGAAGTCCAGAGGGTCCTTTTCCTGCCCTCCCTGGCACCAGACACTATGCAGAGGGTATGCAGCCCTTTGTGTGAGGTGATAAACACAAATGATATACAGAATGCGGGACCAATCAAACATTCACCCCCAGTCACAGATCTGGGTTTAATCCATCAATTCTTTTGTTCACCATGCCACCCCACTTTGGACCCAGCCACATACAAATCAGTCTTGTCCTTGTTCCCAATGGAACAGTCCAGCCTGAACTGCCAGATCAGGTCCTTCCTGGACCTGAAACAAGCATCCTGGGACAGGTTTCAGAGTATCACCCTTTATCAGCCAGGCTAGCTTGAATCCAGTGGCACGGTGAGCCCAGGACCCACATCTGGGCATACCGAGCACACTTCGGGAGACAAAAGCAAAAAAACACAAACGATGGATGGAATGCAGAACCATTCAAACATTTACCCCCAGTCACAGATCTGAGTTTAATCCATCAATTCTTTTGCTCACCATGCCACGTCAGTTTGGACCCAGCCATATGGAAATCAGTCCTGACCCTGTTCCCCAGGGGAATGGTCCAGCGCGAACTGCCAGGCCAGGTCCTCCCTGGACCGGAAACAAGCATCCTGGGACCAGTTTAGGGGTAACACATTTCATCAGCCAGGTTAGCTTGAATCCAGTGGCACAGTGAGCCCACTACCTACGTCTGGGCAAACTCAGCGCACTTAGGGCGACAAAAGCAAATAAACACAAATGATGGACGAAATGCGGAACCAATCAAACATTCACCCTTTGTGTGAGGAGATGCACAGCCATATTCAGAAGTGAGTGTCCACTCCGTCCTCCCACCTTGCCCAGGAAGACTGTTATTGGGCCATCAATATGCTCAAGCTGCACCCAAGCTCTCATTGTGTGTGACTGTCTAGTGGGAATGCACACTGCCCAGCTGTCATCTGCCCCAGATGTGTAGTCAGAGACAGGCAGAGGCACAGAATGGCTAAGGTAATAAAATGCCAACTTTGTAAAAGTGGTATTTTCAGACTTACAATTTAAAATCCAACTTCACCATAAGTTGTGATTTTACATTGTCAGTCCAGGGACACTAAACTCCATATTTCTATCTTGTCCCTTTAGGAAGTTATGCTTAAAAGATGTTTTAAGGCAATCCCAATGCTATTCTATGGAAGAGATATGGCTTGCAATAGTGAAAAATGAATTTAGCAGTTTTTACAACCTGGGAATATTAAAATTAAATGTGCATGTCCAACTTTTTAAACACACTTCACCCTGCCCTTGGAGCTAACGAGGGCTTATCTTAGGGGTGACTTACATGTAATAAAAAGGAAGTTTGAGGTCTGGAAAGTGGGTAACCTTGCCAGGTCTGGCAGTTCAAAAATGCACACACAGGCTCTGAAGTGGCAGGCCTGAGACCTGTTTGAGAGGCTAGCGTAGTGGGAGCACAATCAGTGCTGCAGGCCCACTAGTAGCATTTAATTTACAGGCCCTGGGCACATATGATGCACTTTACTAGGGACTTACAAGTAAATTAAATATGCCAATTGTGGAGAAGCCAATATTACCATGTTTGGAGGACACCTAGGCCCATATTTATACTTTTTGATACAAACCAGCGCCGGTGCTGGATTGCGTAAAAAAATGTACTGCCGGCTAACGCCATTCCTGGGCGCCTTATTTAAGGATTGACGTTAGCCGGTGCTGCGGGCTGGTCAGAGTATAAAAACAATTACTCTAACCAGGCAGCGCCGGCGTAGGGGAAAATGGGGGTTGTGTGTCAAAAAATGGTGCAAGTCAGGTTAGAGTAAAAAATCATGGCTCTAACTGGACTTGCGCCATTTTTTGACGCACAACCCCCATGGAAATGACTCCTGTCTTAGCAAAGACAGGAGTCATGCCCCCCTGCCCAATGGCCATGCCCAGTGGACTTCTGTCCCCTGGGCATGGCCATTGGGCACAGTGGCATATAGGAGGGCCCAAGTTAGGCCCCCCTATACCACTAAAAAAATACTTACCTCAACTTACCTGTACTTACCTGGGATGGGTCCCCC
Organism: Pleurodeles waltl; assembly: GCF_031143425.1. Lineage (NCBI taxonomy): Eukaryota > Metazoa > Chordata > Amphibia > Caudata > Salamandridae > Pleurodeles > Pleurodeles waltl. The sequence goes on from NC_090440.1 coordinate 1,315,037,483, forward strand.
CTTCCATGGGTGTTCTCCAGGGGTGGGTGGGGGTGGCAGGGGGTGTCCCTGGTGCCAGGGAAGGGCAGCTGTGGACTGCTTCCATGGTCAGAGACCATGGACATGAGCCCACAGGTCCCTTAACGCCTGCCCTCACCCAGGCATTAAAGAAACGACGCACATCATTCTGGGTGCCTTTTAAGGCCCGCCCCCTTCTGTGCGTTAAAATGACGCGGGAGTATAAATAAGGCGCACATGCCTTAAAGTAATTTTTTGGACTGGAGCGCCTACCTTGCATGTCATTAACGCAAGGCGGTTTCCTGCATCCAGAAAATGACGCACAAGGAGGAATTTTGACATTCACGGGGTGGGGCGTCATAGTATAAATATGGTGTTAGGTTTGCACGGAATTTGCGTCAAAACCTTTGATGCAAATTCGGCACAAACAAAGTATAAATATGCCCCCTAGAATTCCTTAACCTGTCTTCTAAATGCTTCCAAATTGGCCAAAAATGAATTGTGGACATGTTGGCAAACTTCTTTAAGAACAACTTCCTCAGCTTGAATTCCAACTGTCTGGAGAAATGGCACGCTCACAATCCATACCAACCAAAGCAACAGAATATGCATCCCACTCATTTGCCAAGTGTTCTTTTGAGAGTAAGGGTCATCTACTTAAGTAGTCAACAACTTAAATTTTTTCCTGGAAGATATTGTACTATTTAGTTGTAATACAACAACCTCACAATGTGAGGACTGACTATGAGAATTCCAGTAGGGGTCAGCATTTTAGTAAGTGGCTTGTGGTCAGTGCACAAAGTAAAATGTGAACCCCATACATATTACCTAAACCACAAAATTGCCCACACGGATGCCAACACCTCTTTCTCAATTATGGATTCTTTTCCTCAGGAGGTATTGGCGAGCGAGGTGCCTGCTAAATCATACACTCATGACCATTGTCATCAATTTGAGATAATATTGTTCCTAACACTATTCCACTTGCAGTAGTAGTAATCACACTGCATGCACTGGGATCCAAATCTTGCAAAGGGAAGAACAACAAATACCTTTTCTTCATAATTCCTTTGCAAACTTTTACTCATTTCAAACTTCTAGTGATGTTTCAGCAATTGTCCAATTTTCTGTGTTTTACATGCAAAGTCACTTACAAATTTAGAATACAATTCTGATACATCTATGAGAAGACTCACTTCATCCTTAAAAGAAGGGGTTGCATCTTTTATAAATTCAATGATTCCCTTTTTTGATACAATGTCATGTTCACTGACTTCATGACTTAAGTAGGACACAGAATTTACTGCAAATTTGCATTTAGCTAATTCTGCAGTTGGACTCAAATCACTCAAGACTCTCAAAACCATTCTGTCACTAGTCATGTTCTGCTCTATTTCTGCCAATAATTAATATATCATTCTAAAAAAAAGTGCATCAAGGTTTTTAAAAAGCTGCTAAATTACACACTGGAATACAGTAGCAGTGGATCCAAACCAAACGCTGTACTAACAAACTGATAACACCCAATAGGTGTTTTTAATTGTGGTTACACTTCTACTATCAGGATGAAGGGATGCCTGGTGGTACGCAGACATTTCATTTGTGGTGGAAAACCATCCTTTGTTCTTGGGTAAGAGTTTGTCTATTTTAGGTAATCGAAATTTATCTACAAGTATGTTCCTATTTAGATCCCTCAAATCTATAGACAATATAATTCACCCATTGGCCCTTCATGTTACAACTAAGGGAACCAAATAACCATTAGATTCAACCATTTAAATTACTTCTGCATCATTAAGTTTATCTATTTCTGCAGCTAATTAATACCTGAAGCCCAAAGGTATGTCTCTCACTTTATGTGATACTGGAGCCCTTCCTAAGAATGATCTTGTTGCAAAATCCTGGTAGCTTTCCAACTCTTCCAGATAAGACATTAGGAAATTTGTTGCACACAACACATCCAAAATCCTTCTTGTCATCTAATAATAACACCTGTTCCTAGCTGGTAGGATCTAATGTGATACCTAGAGCTCTCTGATCTATCCACGAAGGATAGTCCATTTTCCCCTACAAAGAGCTTTGTTAATTATTCCCTTCCCCTGAAATCAAAGGACAAAGTACTTTAACCCAACATAGGAATCAGATCAGCAGGAAACCTTTCCAGACACATGTCTGAAGGCATTAAGGGTCAGATGTACGCAACTTTTTTCTTCCTAGAATCGGGCCGTTGTGACAAGAAAAAAGTGTTTTGCTGTGTACAAACTCTATTTTGTGATTCTGTAATCTATTTACTGAATTGCAAAATAGATTTTCTATTTGGAAGGGCCGTGCCAAGGACGTCCCTTCCAAATAGCGAGTCGCAGGGGGATGTATGATTGTTTTGTGGTCGCAATTGGAGTTACCACCAATTTCAAATTGGTGGTAACACATTCACAAATGGGAAGGGGTCTCCACTGGACCCCTTTGTGAATGGAAGCGAAAATATTTTTTCAGAGCAGGCAGTGGTCCTACAGACCAATGCCTACTCTGAAAAAATTAAACCAAAACTTTAACTTTTTCTTTTTGAAATGCATCTCGTTATCCTTTAAGGAAAACGGGCTGCATTAAAAAAATTGCTTTATTTAGAAAGCACTCAGAGACATGATGGTCTGCTGTCCCCAGCAGGCCACTATCCCTGTGAGTGCAGCTATTCCCAATGGGGTCGCAAATTGTGACTTACCTCATGAATATTGAGGAGGTAGATAATTTGCGATCCCATTGGGATTGCAAACAGTGTGAGATACACTGTTGTATATTTGGTTTTGCGACTCACAATTAGCAACTTGCCAATGAGTTGCAAATTGCGAGTCACAAAACGTGCGGTCATACATCTGGCCCTAAGTCATTTCCAATGATACCTGCAAATTTGTTCACTGATACATTCTTGTCAACAGTAGTAAAGTGTAACTCAGAATCTGCAACAATCTCTACTGAGAAGCAGCCAGTTTCCATCTCACAAACAGCTTATTCCTGATATTCATATTCAAACCTAAAACCTGACATGCTACACTCAATACACATTCCAGTCTCCTATTTTCTTAAGAGCATGATGACTCTGCTTCAGATTGCTCTATCTATGACACACATCACATTGGATTTAGGATTATAATACACATTTTTTTATGACAGACACAAGCAACATGACCTAAAATTGTTAGAAATCTGGTCTCTAGTTGGCAGAGGTATGGACCCTGTCCAAGTAGAGACCACAATCCTAGTCAGGGTGAGTCACAAAACAACCCAAATTATCCTGTGCTCACCCTCTGGTAGCTTGGCACAGAGCAGGCAGGCTTAACATAAAAGGCAATGAGTAAAGTGCTTGTGCAATAACTCATACAGTAACACAGTGAAAATACCACAAAAATACACCACACAGGTTTAGAAAAATAGATGATACTTATCTGAATAAAGAAAGATAAAAACAACAAAAATCCAATATACAAGTTGAGATATCACTTTTTAAAGCTTTAAGAGTCTCAATCCTTAAGAATCAGTGCTTGTAGCCTTGTAACACACAGTACCTAGGATGTGTCAAAAATAACGACGCACGGAGGCCACAGTGGAGGATATGCATTGAATAATAAGGCGCTGCATCAGATTTTCTGGTACAGCACAGGTGATGTGTCATTTCTTTCCATACTGCAAGGTGAATCGTTAATTTTCAGGAGCGCAGCCTTTGTTACTCATTGGAATACGGGGATATCTTGACACCCAGGGATGATGCGTTGAAAATCCTTGATATGCTGGTTGAAGAAGCAGGCGCTGCATCGATCCGGTAGGCGATGTGGCAAAAGTTCAGCAGCGAGGCAGGTGCTGCGTTGATTTCTGAAGACATTGCGCTGATTTTGCGATGCATGGAGATTTTCTTCTTTCTGGTGAAGTCTTTGTGGCCCTAATACTTAAGAACAGGAGGAGACAAGGTCAATCGAAGCCCTAGGAGAGCACTTGTGGGGAAGGCAGAGTCTTTTCAGCATAGTCAGAATATCCTCTGTTTATGGGTTTCTGGGTGGAACATACAAGGGGAGCTGTCAACCAGAACAACCTAGACATGGATTGGAGACAGGCTGTAAGGCACAGATGGCAGTAAGTGACGAAAAATGCCCACTTTCTAAAAGTAACATTTCTAAAAAAAAGTAATATTAAATCCAACTTCACCAGGAAGCAGGATTTTCTATTACCATTTTGGCCGTACTAAACTTGACAGGCCTACTCTCTTCAGATCAGAATCTACCACTTTAAAGTATATGAGGGCAGTTCTAATGCTGGTTTATGAGAGGAGCAGGCCTCACAGTAGTAGAAAACGAATTTGTGAGTTTTGCACTACCAGGACATGTACAACACATGTACACTATATGTACAGTACATGTCCTGCATTTTACCTAAATAGCACCCAGCCATGTGGGTTTCCTAGGGCCTACCTTAGGGGTGACTTCTATGTACAATAAAGGGAGTTTAAGGCTTGGCAAGTAGTTTTAAATGCCAAACCGAACTGGCAGTGAAATTGCACACACAGGCCTTTCAATGGCAGGCCTAAGACATGGTTAAGGGGCTACTAATATTAGTGGCACAATCAGTGCTGCAGGCCCACTAGTAGCATTTAATTTACAGGCCCTGGGCACCTCTATTGTACTTTACTAGGGACTTACAGTTAAATGAAATATGCCAATTGGGTAGGAACCAATGTTACCATGTTTAGGGGAGAAAGCATATGCTCTTTAGAACTGGTCAGCAGTGGTAAAGTGTGCAGAGTCCTAAAACCAGCAAAAACATGGTCAGAAAAATTGAGCGAGGCAGGCGAAAAGTTGGGGGATGACCACCCTAAAGCTGTCAGGTCTAACACCAATGAATGAACATTTTTATTTAGATGCCGGACAACGTTTATTCTTTGTTGAATAGTCGCAGGGCAGACTGGGAGCCTGTGTCTGCAAGTACAGGCAGCCAGAGGAGCGGATCGGCACAGCGCGGTGAGGAAAGTACGCTTTTTTTTTTTAATTGTTTTTTGTGTTGTCCCTCCAACACACACCGTGCTGCCCCTTTTCCCTCCCACGAGCCACGACTGCTCTCCTGTATGTTTAAATTATTTATGTGCATGGTTATCTGAAATTTACACAAAATACATAATTTCTTTAGGCACTACTGCAGACACCTCTAGTAGCTCAGAATGACCCTGTTTGCTTTGCTTTGAAAAAAATAAATCTATTACTTGCAACATGGATTAAGAGTGCACAGGAGAATTTTGTTTTTTAGATCAAACCTACTAGATAGCTCATGTGCCCTCTGTTGCGAGGCATATTGTGGTTTACCTTGAACGGAGAGGAGCTTGGAGCCTGCCCATTGTTTACTATTGGTTGGCTTTAATTATCAGTCTCATTTGACTGCTTCTTATTGGTGCCCAGCTTGTCTCCCTCATGTACTTTTTGTTCCCTGCACTCGGTGTTGCTCAGTCACTCCATTGTTTCTCTCAGGCCACTCCCTCTTGTGCCTGTTTTGCTCCTGCCGGCCCCATGTTGCTCCATTGTTCACCAGTGTTAGTCTGCCAGTCCCCATCCACCCTCTCCGAGTTACTATGCCGTTTATGTGCTGCTTTTCCATTCTCTATGTGACGTGCCAGTCATCTTGCACTGATTCCATCAGCCGAAGAAGTGGAGTATGTGGTATTCTGCCCTGAGTTTGGCAAGTTAAAGTAATAGAAAAACACAAATCAAATCAAATCTGGCTTATGTTGTGTAGCTCAGTGGTGCCAATATCACACACCAAAAGGTATGGTCTCAATTGAATTCACACTGTAAATTCAGATGAAAGTCATATGACGAACAGGAACCGTGTCCACAGAGACAGTGTCCGCTCGCTGGAATGATACTCGTCGACAATCTGTAAATCATGATGCAACCACGCGAAGAAAGTTGGAAGTTTATTGAGCAACTCCAGTTTAATTTGTATAGATCAACAACAAGACTTCATCCGCAAAAATAGAACATTTACCTCTAACACCCTGTAACGTAACATAGACTTTATTATATCATAACAATTACTTGTGCTTACTATATAACAACACACACTTGTTCAAACAGCAATTTATGTACCTGTATCAGGTACATATGTAAGAGTTAAATTCACTTAGTGAAGAGAAGGAACAACAGCATGTCTGAAGACCTACTACATGATCCACAACAGACACAGCCCTAGAGTATATTCAGAAGGTATATGTTTGGGCACTTTCCTTCTAGTCCTCCTTCTGGGCATGGGGTGCTTTTGTTTCACTTTACTGCTCTCTCCTCACCTCAAACACATACCTCATCAGTCTGAACAATAGCATATGTTTCTCCTCCCTCATTTCACAGTGCTCTGTATGTTTGTTCCTCGGAAGCAATTATTGAAGGCATGACATCCAAACAGTAAAATAGGAACAGTTAATTCTAGGTTTCTGTGTGTAGGGGATAAGCAGATTAGGTACTTACTGGCTTGACATGTGCTCCACTCCGATGATGGAGGTGTTTTGCCCTTGGCTGAGCAAATTGCCCCTTTTGAGGACTGCGGTCTGTAAACCACTGCCACTCATCAAAATTACAGACACCTTGGCCCCATACCCTGATGGGTCTTAAAGATATTAGTAGTTCTAGTCAGGGTTACCCAGAAATAGAAATTCCTCAGATTTTTCCCCTTAATAACGTTGCACCCATTTGATGAATCTCCTGAAAAATGTGCATACCTATTGCACCCGTTACACTGGTGAAGGATTGAAAGTTTTGCGGTGTATGGTCAAGGGGTTTCAAAGAAAACAAACATTTGCAATGCAACGGGTCTCGCGTTTGCTCGTGTTAGAGCTGATAGCGTTGTAAACTCCTAACCCGACTTTTCACCGGTAATGAAACCTATCGGCAAAAGTGCATTTATGTACTAACCGGAAAAAGTGCAATTAACTGTGTAACAGGGCCGATATTATGTAAAGCGCTCTACTTCTGCCAAGCGAGATCCCGCTGGTAAAATAGAGAAAAAGTAGTCCACGAGCCAGACGAAAACAGCGAGCCTTGCATGTTTTCTGTACTTGGTCGATGCACTCGAGGAGGGCTATCCACCGGAAAAGGCATGACGTATGCATGCCTTCCACTAATGAAATCAAGCAGATTCTAGCAGGCAAGCCCACGAACCAATGACAGACACTGACATGATGTGGACAGGGCTCCAAGCCCTTTTTAATAACTAAAGCGTCTCGCTTAGCGAAACGTATGCGCAAGCGCATGCGACGCAGGCTCGACCCTAAAAAGGGGGTCCCAAAAGACACTTGCATGCCAATGCGTTTTACAAAGAAATTTTGTATTGGATGTAGGTCAAAAAGGGTCAGTCGGATTTGGACGAAATTTGGCAGGATTGAAGAGTATGTTCTGCAGATGTATCTTTTGTGGTTGTGGCTGAAAAAGGGAAAGTATTAGCATTTTAAACTTAGTAATATTTGATGGCGGAGTAGTTTTGAGGTAGTACCACAGTACATAGCACTGACAAGTCAATATTTGATGGGATAACAACTGTCTTTACAAAAATTGCAGGCAGCTATGTTGTTTTAAGACCACTTTGCTGGTGTTCTAGCTTAGGGCCTTAAATATAGGTAAGTACTCGGTTTAATATGTTTTTCTAATTTAAGTGGTAATATGTAAGGACATACATTACATTATGGAGTACCAAGGTACTACCTAGGTACTATCTATATAGTTCCTTGGTACCTCAAAAAAAGTATAACATTTTTAAAAACACTGTAATACACAATATTTCTCAAATATAGTGTACTACAATGTCTTTACAACTTTTTACATATTTAATTATGTTAAAAAAGTCTACACATTACAGTGGTAAACACTAAAAATGACAGTGGTGCTTATTTTTTTTTATAAAAAAGGTACATTTTGTGAAAAACACAGGACGTGGTAGGTACTACCGTGGTGCTGTGTAAACTGGTTAAATAAATGTAGAAAATTACAAAAACATTTCCACACCTACTTCCACATCTATTTCCGCGGAAAATGGTAATATGTTGGGAACAGCAATAACATTTACTTACCTAAGTTTAAGGCCCTAACCTACAACAATCTAAACATCTACTAAAAGGATTATAGATGCCTTTCAAAATTGTAAAGGCAGAAATTAGCCAATTATACACTGGCTTGTTATCTCTACGTACCATGGTATACCACTAACTTAATGAGGTATACAGTGGTATACCACTAACTTAACGAGGTATACAGTGGTATACCAAGGCACAATATATCACTAGGAGACAATTTTGGGATTCTATTGTGTTACCCTCATGTTATGCATACTGTTGCAAAGGCAGCACAATACTTTCGTAGCATTCAAACCACCACACGTCACCTTGCTTTGCTTGGTACATGAACAGAAATGCATTACTCTGCAAACAATAATCTGCAATCCTCCAAAATTTCAACTCCATACTTACCCCACTACATTGTAGTGCACTACATTGTACACCACTCAACTCTACGGTATTTCATGGTATGCCTCTGCATTGTACACCGCTTCACTGTATACAACTTCAATATACGCTATTCCACTCTACACCACTCCACTCTACACTACTCCACTAAATGCCACTCCACCTTGACACTCGACTTTATGCGTAAGCCACACAACTGTATTCTACTGCACTGTCTGCTATTCCAGTTTATCGCACTCCTCTACGACACTCCAGTGTATGCTATTACACTTTATGGCAATCCACTCTTGTACGCTCAACTGTACGCTATTACACTGTAAAATATTCCACTACATGCTACTTCATGGTACGGTACTGCCCTTCATGCCACTACAGTGTTTGCCACTGCACTTCACTGTCCGACACTCTGCTCCACTCTCTAGAACTGCCCTCTATAAAACTACACTGCAATTGGGAAGAACTCTTAGGACCTGGGTTGGTCGCACCTGTTTTAGTTTTGGTAAGGCAGCTTTTTAGCGATGGCCTTCGCACATTTTCTTATTCCAGGAATACAAGGAAGACACTGCTTATCTAGTTAGCATTTGCACGACATATAATATGGATCGCTCAGAAAACTAATCAGCTGGAAGCTGTCTTTTCCCATACAGGATACCAAGATAAACATAGAATCCTCACAATGTGCTTGCCACTTGGGACAGTACCCTCAATAGATGATTGTGCTACTTGGGGCACAGTTTTTGCTGCAATATATACCATAAACCACGGTATATTGTCTCTTGCAGTTTTACCAGAGGTATTAAAACAAATTCAAAACAAATATGGGTTTGCCCCTGCCCTGGAATGGGGGATTAAATTAATTGGCAATTTTGCCACAGTATCCCAAATTATTTTAGGAAATATAAAAGGGAAACAACAGCATTGGCACAAGATCCTTAGCTCAGGATCGTGAGATACCAAAAATTATAGCTGAGACTTATACAAGTTGGGGGCCATGTCAAACAAGCCACAGCTTAAAGGTAATCCTAAAAAGGATAATACCAAGCAAGCACAGAAGTCTTCTAAAAAAAAGTGCTGGGACAAATAAAAATTTAATGAAGATAAAACAAAATCAAGGAGTGGATCTCCGCAGCCAGAGAGCTCTGAAAAGTGCTATAACCTGGATAACCGTGATAATTTGAAACAACTTGACAGGTTTTAGTATACTGGTTCTTTTCAGGACTCATCATACAAACAGTCCGAGAGATCTGGGTGGTCAGAACACAGACAAGAAGAGTACGTGAAGCCAAAAAAGGGATCACAGTGCTTGTCTGACATCATAATTAAAAAGGAAGAGAAAATTCCCCAACAAAAACCTGAATTGAAAAAAAGGAGGTTGTGAAAATTTCATCAAAATATGCCACACGTATTGAGAAAGTTAATTAGGAACAGAACGTGGTCAGTGATTGTGCTAGACAGTGTGGCAGATATCATGATAATACGACAGAACCTTTAAGAGTTTTTGGATGTGAGGGCAACTAATGACAACATAGAAGTCGAAACCCCAGACTGGCGGGTCGCCCCTCCAGACCGAGTTTATAAATTAAACAGGTATATTAAGGGGGACATAATAGGCACAATTAAAGTAATTTTCTAGGAAAGATGAACACTTAGCTGTGACATTCTCTTGGCAGAAAATTATTGGCCACTGGAGTTTGTTAGAACCCTCCCACGAGCGGAAGATGTGATCTTATCATCTTTCTCAGTCCTCCTTTCAGAGCAAGTAAAGCAAGCGTATGCTACAGATTGGGCTCTTGCACAAGCACCAGCACTGTTGCACAACCATGTGGACTGGGATAGGGAATCTCCTTATCATGTAATATCCATAAAGTCCAACAATAAGCAAAACCTCCTTGAGGGAGATTCTCTCACAGGGGGTAATTGAACCATGTGAATCTCCTCTGAACAAACATTTGTGTCTTGTAACTAAGTCGAACCATTCATATAGAAAAGTCTTAGATTATAGATATTTAAATAGTCAAACACACTCACACACACACATTTGCAATGCAAAATTTACACAGTACATCAATAATGAACAAGATTGTCTGTAAAAAATAAACAGCAACCTTGGATATTTCCAATGTTTTTTTCTGCCAAAACATAGCTCCTGAAATCAGGCATCTAACCAGTTTTTCTGCGCTCGTCTCAGTGCTGTTTTTGCCGACTGTCCCAGGTCTGTTCTCTGCCTGAGTAACATCAATATTGCATGATATTGACCCAGAAACATTGTCCTATGTTGATGACATATATTTGAAGGATGATGACTTAAGCACACATTTGGCCAGCATAGTTTGCATTTTATTAGGATTTGCAGAGCATGGCTACAAATTCAACTGTAAGAAAACAAAAATTACTTTCCTCAGTGTCCTATTTTTGGAATATGAGCTTTCAAATGAGGGGAATTGTGCACTTCCAGGCACAATTATAACCACCAAACCCCATAAAAAACTATAGTCCTTTTTAGGATTATTTCCTTTTGCCAGAACAAACATACCTGATTATGTGCAATGCATACAACCACTGTATAATTAATTTGTCTAGATTTTTCCTGTAAAGATTGGACACTTGAACACACACACATAGTCAGATGAGCACAGACTGACAGGCTTGAAGCAAAACATTGACACACATGTAAAAACAAAACTAATTTGGTCATCCAGATAATTCTGGGTGCCATTGGCTTTGCCTATGACACAATGCCGATTGCATACAAATCTCATTTATGTTCCAATTCTGAAATTAGTTTTGCATCCAGTGAAAAAATACTGACTGCAGTTCAGGTGGCTGTCATTAAGGAAAGACCCCTGGCTCAGGGAAAGTGCATCATTGTCATAATCCCAGTGCCTGCCTTAGATGCACTCACAAAGGTTAGCGTTCCAAATACAAAAGACTTACATCCTAGATGGATATAATGGGCCACCTCCTTGACTGCCACTGATGTAGACTACGTTTTTGCCCCTAAGTTGCAAACTCAAAAATGTCTCCAATATGAATTAGAGTACCCCATGCCCACCAACATTTTGTCACTTGATCAATAGAAATATATTATTTACACTGATGGTTCAGCACAACCTGCTTATGTATAAAATGTCAATAATCCACAGACTATACAGCTGTTTTTGGAGTTATGAGGGATTGAGAATTCCACCTTCAAAAGACCTTCACACAGTTCCTAGGGGATTGCACTGCACACCTGACTGAAATGAAAGCAGTGATCTTAGCACTGGAACATACGGATCCTAAATTCCCAACACTTATTGTGTGAGATTTGTACTATTGTGTCCCATCTGTCAATGAAAATCTGTACTACAGGTGCAAAAATGGACTCAGAGACTCTAAAGGAAACACCATAAAGTATAAAATGCTCTGGAGGGAGGTGGCAGAGTTCTATGACAAACTGCCACAGGCTCTTATAATACACACATTGAGCCATCAACGTGTTCGAACACAAGTTGTCGGGAATTCACTGGCAGATGAAGCAGCCAAATCTGCAGTCATTACTGCAACCGTAGCTGTGAATACTCATTCCCACACGAAGGAGGATGATGAAATCCTGGCTGCCATGAAGGTCTCATCTGACGGCACCTCCTTACCCAAAGCATATCCAAGAAAATATTCCTACCATTGAAGTCCCCAAACCATTCTTTATGTAACAATTATGGGGGTAGGTGATTATGTTATTCCCAACTAGGACCATAGGCTAGAATTAATTCAAACAGCCCACAAGGGTGTTGCATCTGCTCATGCAGGTGTGGCGGCAACTATTTCATTACTACAAAAAAAACTATTGGTGGCATGGTAAGTACAAGCAGACAAAGCAATATGTCTGTAATTGTGACACTTGCTGCCAAATTAAAGGTTCCACCATAAAGCGCCCACCACAGACACCCATCTTAGTCTTAAACAAGCCTATGCAATTTGAGTACCTGGGCCATTGTGGTCCTTTAAATTCAGATGGTGAATACAAATATATTCTACTTCCTGTAGATTCTTCCTAAAGATTCCTTAGGGTGTGGCCACCACAACTGGCTGACCTTGCTCTGTTATTACAGATTTGCAAATCCTGTCTGGACATGTACAGTTTCTGTATTCCATTCGGATCAGTCTTTGCTTTTACCTCAAAAGTTTACAGGGATACTATGAGAATCCTGGGTGCAGCTGTGCATTATTCTTCCCCCTACCATCCAGAGGGAAATTTGATTCTGGAAAGAAAAAACAAGACTTAAAGCTATCCTTAACAGCTAGAGCATTAGGTTTAGGTCGTAGATGGATCCATCATCTATATTGGGTCCAGAGAGCATTAAACAATCTGCCTACAAGATCCTTGGATGGCTGTACCCCATATGAAGTCCTGTTTGGCATTCCAATGTTTTCCCAGATCTTGATGGCCCTGGTGCAGGGGTGACAGAAACTCCTTTCGACATGAATGAACGTCTCACTGTCTTGCAGTTTCTTTTCTCAGCTTCTCAGCTTTTCAATTTCGATTTCAGTTTAACACAGTCTCTTTTCTAAGGTATAATTCAGGTGCCGTAGTATTGACCTGGAACCTCCCGATCAAAACAGAACGCCAAGAATTCTTGTTGCCATTCAGCTGACGTTGCATACGCCCATTCAGGACCTGCGTACCTTCTGTTTGCAACTCTCTTTCTTTTCAATTTGCGTTCACTTTGTAACTCTCCTTCACTGAGATCCTCCTGTCTGGTTGTGTCAACTTCTTCCTCTATGGTTTCACTAGGGATCACTTTCTCTCTTGCAGCTTGTGGCTTCGGCCAGTTATCTCCTTTATGTGTTTTCTTCCTGCTTGGCCTTTCAGAACGTTGAACAGTGCCCTCCTCTTGTGCTATGGTGTTTTCTCTTGACGGACCTGCAAGCGGCTCAGGAGGAGTCAGAATACTTTGACTTCCCTCTGCCTCTTGTCCTTCACCTTCAGGGTCTGTTACGGGCTCAACTTCAAACCCGTATCCATCTGCTTCTGGGAGAACCTCTCTTTGCGTTGGATCCCATTTTGCGAGTCAGAAATTGCGAGTCGCAATGACTCGCAATTTCCGACTCGCTAATATTTTCCTTCCTACATCTGGCCCTAGGTCCTCACGAATCTTAACCATGGACCTGTAAATATCCTTTTCAAGGAGAATTACATCATCAAGTGTTTGTTTAATAGGGATCGTTGACTTCCCCTTCTAAATCTTAATCAAATATTTAAGTAGTTTAAGGGCAACATGTTAAATTGTCTTTAGCCCTTAATCAAGGCACATTGGAATGAGTGGGGCACTCTGCAACATTAAAAATAATGATCTTACAAACCTATTTTCAGTTCTATCTAACTCCTTTACTGACCCAACCCCCCAAAGGTCTGCTCCATACAGGGCTGCACCCAAACCTTTTGCACAGTACACATTTAAGACTGGGGCAATTGGAAGATAGACAGATCGTTTCCATTTTCTTCAAAATTGCTGATTCGACATGCTGTAAAGAATTCTAACTCTTTAGGATCTGGGCTGACCAAGATTGATTGCTAGACAGCCCCACCCCCAAATAGTCAAATTGTTTAACTTGTTCAAGGACTTCATCCCCAAGCTTGATTACTTCTTCAAAAGACTTATGTGGTTTAAAGACCATGAATTTGTTTTTTGTACCATTTATTAGCATCCAGAAAATGTACGTGCTTTAATAAATGTATTCAAGATATTTTGCAATCCCATCAGATCTTGAAATCAAAATCGTATCATCTGCAAAAAGAAGATCAGGTATTAATTGACCTGCCAGTCGGGGAGAATCACCAACATAATCATCCAACATACTTATAATCCTGTTCATATAGAATGTCAACAACATAGGGGCTAACACACAACCCTGGCGTACCCCATTAGACACATTAATACTGTTGTGTAGTTATAGTTCCATGCACGTTATTTTAACATACTAGGCCTGCCGCTGTGCACTTTAACCTAGATGTATTTTATTCAGCTTTGCTTTATTATTTTTACAGTAGCCACTTTTACAGTCTTGTCTTATTTTCTCTCTATCTGACTGTTTTGCCTAGGCCAGCACTCTGTTCTCAAACAAGACATTCTTGTTCATTCTGTACTTCTTTCAAGGCTACAGCAAGATAGGTTGCCGGTGAACGTGGTATAAGTTTAGTCTCTGACATTCATAGAAAATACACATCCTTACGTAGGGACATTTTGTTAGAACACCAGCTGTTTTATTATAAAAACACTTTCCTGTCCCTTACACGTTAGAGGGCTATTGCATGCTGCCATCAGCCCGCCCCGAACAACCCTAAATTCCTGTCCCAACGCCCCACACCTGAGAGCCTTGTCATCCAGGCATCCTCTTCCTCGGGTGCATTCCCTTCTGCACCCCCAGATAGGGAATCAAAAAGGCTGGAACAATTTTGGAAGAAGATTTTTTCTTCCTCCAGTCTTGCGCTGCGGTCTGTGAACACTGCATGCCTTTTGGGCCGCTATACCCACTCTCTGTGGGATACTCTTGTGCAGGTTCTGCTGCAGATACTGGAGGAGGTCCGTGCTATCATCTCCCAAGCTGTCACCGATGGGAGAGATGCGGCAAAGTTCACGTTCAGATGTGGGATGGGCACAACCGACTCTCTAGGTAGATTTGTTGTGACAACAGTAGCCTTGAGGTGCCACGCCTGGTTGCGTACATCTCATTTTTTGGGGGATATTCAATAGACTCCTATGGACATGCCCTTTGATGGCTCCCATCTCTGTGGAAACAAGGCGGATTTGGCTTTTGAAAGGTTTAAGGACTCCCGGGCTATGGCTCGGGTCCTCAGCAGTTCCACTGCCCCTCACCCCCAACAGTCTGCCTTTTGCCCCTTTCGTGACCACGGAAGGGGCTCCTTCTCACGTCCCCATCCCAGCCACCGTGCCACCCATGCTGTTCAGCCGCTGTGTGGCCAGGGACGCGGAATCCCTTGTGGGTGTGGGACAGGGAACCAGAGGTCTGCCCAGTCCACCCCAGCTGCCCCTCACCCCCAACAGTCTGCCTTTTGCCCCTTTCGTGACCACGGAAGGGGCTCCTTCTCACGTCCCCATCCCAGCCACCGTGCCACCCATGCTGTTCAGCCACTGTGTGGCCAGGGACGCGGAATCCCTTGTGGGTGTGGGACAGGGAACCAGAGGTCTGCCCAGTCCACCCCAGCTGCAGCCTTTAAACCCTCCTAGTTCGTCCCCTCACTCTGGTCCAGTTGGCGGCAAGATTTGCCATTACCTGCCCCATTGGGAATCCATCACTACGGACGGATAGGTTTTGCAGATTGTTCGAAGGGGCTACTCCCTCCCCTTCAAATCTGCCCCACCAGCCATGCCTCCATCAGTCAGCCGTATTCCGGAGGACCATTTGGCACTTCTCCGCCAGGAAGTTGCGGCTCTCTTGGCCAAGGGAGCCGTAGAGAAAGTCCCTGCACCAGAAGTAGGTCGTGGTTGTTATTCCAGCTGCTTTCTGGTGCCTAAAAAAGACAAGGGCTTACGTCCTATCCTAGACCTTCTGTACCTCAATTACTTCCTCAAGAAGGAGAAATTCAAAATGCTCACCCTGGCTCAGATCCTGTCTGCCTTGGACCCAGGAGACTGGATGGTAACGTTGGACTAGCAGGACGCTTATTTCCACATTCCTATCCTGCCTGCCTACAGACGTTACCTCCGATTTGTGGTAGGTCATGAGCACTTTCAATTTACTGTGCTCCCCTTCAGCCTTACCAGCGCTCCTCAGGTGTTCACGAAAGTTATGGCGGTGGTTGCAGCTCATCTGTGCAGATTGGGGGTTTCAGTCTTCCCCTGCCTCGGCGACTGGCTGTTGAAGGCGGACTCGCCCCAGAAAGTCGTCTCCCACCTTCAGACCACGGAGAACCTCCTGCACACGCTGGGGTTCACTATAAATGTGCTGAAGTCACACCTGTCTCCCTCTCAGACCCTCCCTTTCATCCAAGCTATTCTGGACACAGTGCAGTTTCAAGCTTATCCTCCCAAAAAGCGAGTCCAAGATATTCTGGTTATAATTCTGATCTTTGAGCCTCTGTCTTGGGTTTCGGTGAGACTCTGACGCTGCTGGTCCTCATGGCCTCCTGCATCCTGCTATTGACACATGTCAGATGGCATATGCAGGCTCTGCAGTGGGACTTAAAGTTCCAGTGGGCGAAGCATTAGAGAATCTCTTTGACATGGTCCAGATCTCAGCGGGGACTGCAAAAGACCTGCAGTGGTGGCTTTCGAATCCGCATTGGGCGCACGGCAGATCGCTCTCCCTTCCCCAGCCACATCTATCCATAGTGACGGATGCGTCACTTCTAGGATGGCGAGGGCCATTGGAGAGGCGGAGATCAGAGGCCTCTGGTCTCCGGTGGAGTCTGCTCTCCATATCAATCTTCTGGAGCTCTGGGCAACAGGCTTGCGTTGAAAGCATTTCTTACCTCTCTCAAAGGGAAAGTAGTGCAAGTGTTCACGGACAACACTACTGCCATGTGGTACTGCAATAAAGTGGGTGGAGTAGGGTCCTGGACCCATTGTCAGGAGGCACTAAGCCTCTGGATATAGCTGGAACATCAGGACCTTGGTGGTTTAACATCTGGCGGGCTCTCTGAACGCCGGAGCAGACAAACTCAGCTGTCGATGCATAGCCCATCATGAATGGCGTCTCCATCCGGAAGCGGCGCAAGATCTCTTTCAGCAGTGGGGAGAGCCTTAGTTAGATCTGTTCTCCTCTGCAGAGAACGCGCAATGTCAGCTGTTTTGCGCGTTGGAGTTTAAAAGGCAGCACTCGATCGGAGACGATTTTCGTCTCAAGTGGAACTCCGGCCTCCTTTATGCCTTTATGCCTATACCACTTCTGCACAGAGTTCTCAAGAAGATCAGGAACGACCGGGCCCAAGTTATCTTGGTGGCACCAGACTGGGCACGGATAGTGGAGTATCCTGAGTTACTGAGCATGGCCATGGATCCTCCACTCAGACTGCCTCTTCGGGAGGATCTTCTGTCACAGCAGCAGGGGACAGTTCTCCACCAGAACCTGTACAATCTCTGCCTTCATGCATGGAGATTGAGCGGCGGCAGTTGATGGCTTTTGACCTTCCACCCAAAGTCTGTGACATTATCTTGGCAGCCAGGTGTCCCTCCACCAAAATGGTATATGCCTGTCGTTGGCATAATTTGTGGCATGGTGTACCAACAAATCTGTTGATCCCCTCTCTGCTCCTCTTTCTGAGGTTCTTTTGTTCATCCTTTCTTTAGCCCAGCAGGGCTCTGCTTTGGGCACCCTTAAAGGGTATTTATTGGCTATTTCGGCCTTTCTTTGGTTACCTGATCAGCCTTCATTCTTTAAGTCTCCTATTGTCAATCGATTCCTTAAAGGTCTCACCCATTTATTTATTCCCACTCCATTTATCATGCCTCAGTGGGACCTCAATCTTGTGCTTACTTTCTTAATATGTACTCCATTCGAGCCGATACACATTTGGCCTTTACGGGTCTTCACTTTCAAGACTGCTTTTCTTGTTCCCATCTCTTCTGCTCGCAGTGAGTGAGCTTCAGGCTCTTTCTTCAAAGCCCCCATACTTGTCTGTGCACCCTGCCAAAGTGGTGTTGCGCACTAAGGCTTCCTTCCTTCCCAAGGTTGTTACGCCTTTTCATGTAGGCCAGTCCATCGCCATGCCTACTTTTTACGCGTCCCCACATCCTTCTCATGAGGAATAGAGACTCCACCGTAAGGACCCAAAAAGAGCGTTGGCGTTCTATCTAAATCGTACTAATGATTTCCAGATGGACTATCAACTTTTTGTTGGATATGTGGGTTTGAAGAAAGGGAAGATGGTGCAAAAATGTACCATCTCTTGATGGGTACTTCTTTGCATCAAGTTGTGCTACACTTTGGCCAAGAAGCAAACCCCTGAGGGCTTGTACACTCATTCCACCATAGCATCCTGCTGCTTCCACTGGGTTAGCACGTGGAGTTCCTGTCCTGGATATCTGCCAGGCAGCTATGTGGAATCCCTGCACCGGTTTGCTAAACATTACTGCCTAACAGTCAGGTCCGTCGGGACGGCTACTTTGGTCGTTCAGCCCTGCAGGACTTTCTAGTATGATCTTAGTTTGCAGCCCACCTCCAAGAATGCCATTGCTTGGGTATCTATTCTAAGGTAAGGAATCTGCAACTAGAAGTCTCTATCAGATGTACAAGTTACTTACCTTCGGTCACAATATATATGGTAGAGACATATTCTACTTGCAGATTCCTTACTGGCCCACCCATCCTCCCCACTTGTGAACTGATTTCTAGGGGCAGGAGTTCCCCTTCAAGGTTTTAGCTCTGGCGCACCAATCTCAGTGTTCTTCGTGGCTCTGTGCTTTGGCATGGAAAGTTGTGAAAAGAAACTGATGTCACTGTGCTGAGGTGGCGACTATGTACTACTCCTGACGTCATTATGGCGACTATGACGCCAACAATGCCCGCGGAGTCGACCAACGCCACCTACCAGTGCGCAAGGTTTTGCTTGAAGAAATACAAAAATCTCAGGATCCAGTCAAACCCCTCAGGAAAATTCTAAGGTAGGAGATCTGCAACTAGAATATGTCTCTACCAGATATATCATTACTGAAGGTAAGTAACTTGTACTTTAAGGCTCCTGGTTCCGGGTTTGTTAGCACCTTTCTAACGATCTTTGAAGTTATACCTTCAGGCATTCACTCTCTATTTTCAAGTGTTTTCTGGGGATTCACAATAACTTTTGTGTTAATTGGCAGTATTCTGATGTTGCTGTTTTTCATTCACAACGGCTGCACCATCACAATAAAGAGGAATGATGGAGCTTCCACCAACCCAACTGTGTCGTAAATGCACGATGCAGTACTTTGGAGCATCACTTCTAGAAGAACTGGGATCGAACTGGTCACTGTCATTCAAACCGGTTCCAATTGTGTGCAGCTTGTCTTCCAATGCATGTGGTGCCTATTCGAACATGCACTGGAAATGTGTCTTGCTTTGCAGCTTTTACCTTCTTTGGGTGCGGATCTGTTAATGTCCTTGATGAGGGTTCATTACCAGACATGCTCATTCAGATTGCGGTTGCTGCAGGATGCTTCCTATGAGCAGCCCTTTGTAGACTTAATGGCTTCTGGTGCTTTAACACCTTGCACTGCATGGAATGCTGTCTCCACAGATGGACTTATGTCTGAGGCACTGGATCCTGGGTGCACCTCTTTTCTTACAGATGAGCTAGTTAACTTATTGCCTGCCGGTGAAGGATCTTTCCTGGATTCCATCACTTTTGATGATATTGGTGATTTTCTGGGGAATCACAACTATTGTTGACTTTGACATTTATTTGAGTATATTTTTTGTTCAAATTCTAAACTGACCTTTTTTAATTTGGCCTGTCATTTTGTGTATATTTTAGCGTGCTTAAGAGTAGTAGCGTAGGAGTAGTGGTTTTATCTTAGGCTCTTTTAGGTTGGACCCAACTCTCTTTTACTGACAATGGGTAGAGTGTTGGGCATTCATTTTAGCATTTTCCTGTGATTCTCCCACACTCACCTGCTCTTACCTGTGGACATCAGTGTGGACATTTCTTGCTGTTCCTGTCGATGTCATCTGACCTCCCGCTTCCTCCTACTTCCCAAGCGCTTGGCGTGCTCCGTCCCTTCAGGATTGCAGCAGGTTCGTCCTCTGGCATCGGGTTCATCAGGCTTCCTGTTCCCTCGTTGTACACGTTTCTGACCTCTCGGCGACCTGCAAAACACAAAGGAAAACAGAAATAAAGCAGCAATCTCTCCAATCTGTGCAACATTTTTCCAACTTGTTATTAAATATAAAAGAGACTTATCTGACTGTTTTGTGTTGATTGAAATAAGGAATTCAACCACCTTTGTTTTTCCTTCTAAACAAAAAGGGAGAGAAATACATTATTATTTGCACAAGGTCTGATGAACTAACAAACATTGACTATATGTGGAGTAACACATATTAATGTTGTATGTTTTGATGAACTTTTGATTTAAAACACTGAATAGTATCTAAGGTTAATAAACTGATGAACACTGATTGTATCAGGACATGAACTTTGATTTAAAACTCAGGATGGTACTAAGTTGGATGAACTATCGAACTCTGATAATACCAGGAAATGAACATTGATTTAAAACTATGATTAGTATTAATACGGAATTATGATTGTGTGATACATTTTCCAAAAGAATTGTAATTAAGATAGAATTCAGCTGCTTAGAATTCAAGAATCGAGACAATCTAGGCAGGTGAATGTTCCTTATACATTTAGATATGGTGTATGGTGCATGTTTCATAGATATAGTGAATGGCGAATTCAGTCAAAAGGAACCACCCATTAACTAAGGAGGAAGGGACAATAGGTAATGCAAGAATTGTTCACATTATTAGAAAAACCCAATTTGTGAATGTTCTAGCTCTAAAGCTGTGTTATTTATTCTCTAGAAGCTGGAAAGACAACCCTAACATCATCAGGCGGGAGGCTGGCGTCTGCCTTGATCAACCTTCATCGCTTTGTCCCGGTGGGTCAGGCGTGACCATTTTGATGGTCTGCTTGATTCACAGGGAAGCAGGGAACTACTTTCTGCCCATTTTGCTCCTGCAAAAAGGTAATATCCTGAAAAGCCTGTCACAGTGGAGTGACATACAGTGGAGTAGGAATGTTTTAGAGTGGAGTTGCATACAGTAGAGTAGACTGTTGCAGGGTGTGGTAGAGTGGAGTGGTATAAACGGTTATAGATTTGAGGGCATAGAGTGGTGTACCGATGTGTGGTATATAGTGCAATAGTGAAGTACAGTGCACTAGAGTAGAATATTGTGTCATAGAGTAGAGTGGAGTAAAGTGGGGTGGAGTGGCAGAGAGTTGTGTAAAGTGGAATAGAGTATCACTGAGTGGAGTAGAGTGGAATAGAGTGTTGTACAGTGACATAGAGTGGAGTAGAGTGTTGACAGTGGCGAGTAGGAGCATAGAGTGGAGTAGAGTGCCGTAAAGTGGAAAAGAGTGTCGTAGAGTCTGACTGAGTGGAGTGGCATAGCGTGGAGTAGAGGGTAATAGGTTAGAGTAGCAAGGAGTGGAGTGTCGTACAGTGGTGTAGACAGAGGTAGTCTGTTGTACAATGATGTGAAGTTGAGTGGAATGGCATGATGTAGCGTGGAGTAAAGTGTCAGACAGTAGATTGGCGTGCTGTAGAGTGTGGTGCCATGGATTGACTGTATCATTGAGTTAGGCTAAAGTGTCATAGAGTGGGATGGTGTTACGTACAGTGGACTGGGGTGGGATGTTGTAGAGTACTGGAAAGTGTTGTAGAGTGAAGTAGAGTGGAATATAGTGGAGTGCCAAAGAATGAATAGATTACAGTGTTGTTGTAGAGTGGTGTGGAGCAAAGTAGAGTGGCATAGAGTGTTGTAGAGTTGAATGGCATAGGGTATGCCCCTAAAACCTGAACAGTCTTTCTGCTCCAGTGCTCCAGTGCAGACTAGAGCATCTCTTCCCAATGGCAAGCAAGGGGACATTTGATTCTGTTGGGCATTGTGTTGTTTTACAAATGGGCTAGGAGAGTTTTCCTAACTCCCAGTATCATCCCTCTTGCAATGGTGAACGACTGCACTTTCTGGTGTGCTTCTCATGCATCCTACACCATTTTCTTACCCACAATGTCCTGCAAACCTCCCAAATTGACTAAAAACAAACATTTTCCTCACATTTCTGTGATGGGAACTCCGCAGAAATCTATAAAATGCCTACCACCTAGCATTGCCCCACTCGTGCCGAAATAATGCTGCAACACTTGTGTGGTTGGGCATAGTACCAGCGACAGGAATGGATCAAGCCAAGGTCAATAGGAGTCCCCACACAATGGGTCCCATTGTCCTTGGTTTAATCCATTCCTGTTGTGGGCATTAGGCCCACCCACACAAGTGGGGCAGTATTTTTATCGGCCTGGGTGGTCAATGCTGGGTGGTAGGAATTTTGTAGATTCCTGCAGATTCTGGAAGTTTCCATCACAGAAATGTAAGGAAAATGCATGATTTAATGCACAGTTTGAGGTTTGCAGGGCATTGTGGGTAAAAAACCTCATGGGATCCACACAAGCCACCCTATCCTGGATTTGTAGTCTAGTTTTCAAACATTTACAGGTTTGCTAGGTTTCCCTAGGCCTCCCCTTAGAAGCGAGGTACCATTTCTTTCGGAAGACTTAGGGGAACCTGGATTGAAGGTCCTTGGTTGGTTGAAGAAAGTGTGTGGCTCCCTGCAGAATCCAGAACTTTCGATCACAGAAATATGAGGAAAATGTATTTTTTTGTTAAGGTTTGAGGTTTGCAAGGGATTCTGTGCAAAATAACCTGGTGAGAGCCACGTAATTCACTCCATCCTGGATTACCTTATGTGTCTACTTTTAAAAAATGTACAGGTTTCCTGGGTATCTTTATGTGCCAGCTGAGCTAGGGCCCAAAGTCCACAGCTACCCACTTTGCAAAGAAATTAGTTCTTATGAGTGGAAAAATGTGATAGATCTATGTTGCATTTTGTGCCATTTCCTGTTGCTGGCACTAGGTCTACTCACACAAGTGAGGTACCATTTTTATCAGAACACATGTGAGAGCACAGAATAGGTGGATATTTGTTACTAACAATTAGATTTCCCTGCATTTGACCCTTCCAAATGTAAGCCAGGATGGAAGAAAGAAGACACTTTGAAAAATACTCTCCAAATCATATGCTAGAATGGAGGACAGGATATCCGTCACATTTGTGACGGAGTAAACCATCCGCCAAACTCTAAATCAGGCCCTTAGATTCTTGGGAAAACCTTGAGGTATCTACACATATGACCCCTTGCTGAATTTGGAAGTTTGTCTACTTTTCAAAAATCTATAATTTTTCTGGATCAGTAATCAGTCTCACATTGGTTTACACCACAAACTGGAAGTAGATTAAGAGGACAAGAAATATAACAAATGGACTACCTCTTTGAAAAATGCCAAAACTTTAGCAAATTCTTTTTTTTTATTCAGATGTGTATGTTCCTGAAAGGTGGGAAAAGGGTGATTTTAGCACAGCAAACCATTAGTTGATGCCATTTTTGTGACTAAAACAGCCAGAGCACCTTTTTCTTATTTTTCCCAAAAATCTCAAAACTGATCTATATTTTAGCTATTTTCTTGGTCCTCTCCTGGAGAGGCCATAAACCCTGGGTACCTTTAGAATCCCGAGGATATTGGGGAAAAAAGGACACACATTTGGGGTCGATAGCTTATGTCAATCAATCAAACAGGATTTGTAAAGCATGACTTACCACCCTCAAGGGTATCCAGGTGCTTACAGTTCTCAGCGGCTCCTTCGAACAGCCAGGTCTTGAGGGCTGTACGAAATTCTGGATGAGAGGTGATGTTCCGGAGATAGGTGGGGAGGCTGTTCCAGGTTTATGCTGCTATGTGGGAGAAAACATGTCCTCCACTTCTGCCTCAGTGGGTGCATGAAGTGCGGGCAAGCTATGGCGAAGCAGGACGTAGTCTGATGGTTGGTGGAAATTCAGGTGGTGGTTAATGTAGGCAGGTCCTTGGTTGTCTAGAGCTTTTATGTGCCGGGGTCAGCAGCTTGAATGCACAACTCTTCTGCATGGGAAGCCAGGAGTTGCCTGAGGTGTGGTGCAATGTGGGATCATTAGGGAAGGTTGAGGGTGAGTTTGGCTGCCACGTTCTGTATGGTCTGAGGTCTTTGTAGGAGTTGTAAGCCGATTCCTACATAGGGGATCTTGCTATAATCTAGTTGACTGGTGATGAGGGCCTGTGTCATGGTGCTTCTTGTGTGCAGTGTAGCTACTTGAAGATCTTGTGCAGCATGCACATAGTGACGAAGCAGATGGAGAAGACGGTGTTAATCTGTGATTCCATCTTGAGCCTATTGTCAATTATGATTCTGAGCTTTCTGTCATCTCTGGAGGGAGTGGGTGCGGGTCTTAGCTCTGAAGGACACCAGTAGTCATTCCATGGGTTGCTGCTCTTGCCGAAGATCAGAACTTCAGTCTTGTCTGTGTTTAGCTGCAGGCAGTTTTCTTTTATCCAGTTGGTGATGTCATGCATTTGTGAAAGTTGGTTTTGGTGGTGGTGGGGTTGCCAGTATACGAGAGGATGAGTTGTTTTTTTTCTGTGTAGGAAATTATGTTGAGGCTCTTGGATCTGATGATGTTGGCTAGTTGGGTCATATATGTGTTAAAAAGCATGGGGCTGAGGGATGATCCTTGGGGAAGCCCACAGGTGATGTATTTTGGTTCAAAGGTGAAATGAAGTAGGTGAATCCTCTAGGTGCTTCTGGTGAGGAGAGAGGTGATCCATCTGAGTGTGGCCCATTGGATACCGATGTGGTGGGGTCTTTTGATCAGTATGTGGTGGGATACGGTATCAAAGACTGCAGAGGGGTTGAGGAGGATAAGGGCCACTGTTTGTCCTCAGTCGAGGAGGGTATGGATGTCGTTTGTGGTTGCGATCAGGGCGATCTCTGTGATTGTTTCTGCTCCAGGTAGGTCATGAGTTGCTTGCCAATGATTTTTTCAAGTACCTTAGCTGGGAAAAGGAGAAGGGAGATTGGCCGCTAGCTTTTGAGTTTGCTAGGGTACGTGGACAAAAGCACAAACAACTCCAAATAGCCAAAAAAAGGCTTTGCACCGGCAGGGGGAGGCCTATCAGTCAAAGGGTTAAAGTTACACAAAAGTGTTAGTTTACCATTGTGAATCAGGCCGATAAGGTACAAAAAAGTTAGTGTATATTGTGCTGCTGTATATCTCTATAATTTTACAGTATACCGTGTTAGATGCCAATGACAAAACAGTGTATGGTTGGCTTATTAACTGCCCATACAAAAGTACACTTAATTTTTCAAAATATTTTAAGTGGATTGTACTATACTATATTTCACCTTAAAACCCAGAACACGCCGTATTTTTTTAAAATATATAGAAACATATATATAATTTGTCATACCTATTACCACTTTAATAAAGTGATAACAGAAAAAATTTAAAACCCACTAATTACCTATGTCTAAGGCCCTAACCCAGAACACAGCCAAAGTGTGGTAAAAATAACATGGCTGCCTTTCACTTTTGTAAAGGCAGCCATTAGTCAATCATATACTGTCTTGTCGTCGGCAAGTACAATAGTATAACATGAAATTACTGCTGTATACCATGGCCTGAGATATCTCCAAGTTTTAGTGTCTTATGAGTCAAAAATGGCTGAATGTACTTTCATGAAATCAAAAAAAGGATTCTTAGCACACCATAATTTATATTCCTTCCAAACTTCATGAAAATACTTCCAGATCTTTTGGCACTAAGTATATCTAAAAAGTCTATGGGAAGTGCACTAGTTCAAAAACGCATTTTGGGACCCCCCTCTTCATGAATCATCACAAAACTTTGCATCATTCACCAATGTATAAAAAAAAAGAATACATCTGCAAAGTTTTATGGAGAATTGTCAAATGGGTGCAAATTTCTCAGTAAGCAATAATCCAAGGAAGTCTCATCTCTGGCACTCCTAACTATAACTACAGAGTTACTACGACTGCTCTGTAATATCTGCTTATTTTATTTATTGTTGTGAAACTTCCTATGTGGGGAGTACTTGAGTGGAAGAGAAGCGGTTGGCAGGTTCTTTCCTGTAGGTGCTCTCCTTTAGGACCCCTTCCATCATGCCCCTGCTACCAGCCTTACATGTCTCCACATAATAGTGATGCACATGCCTACCAGCTTGGTTTTAGTATCCAGATGGGGGAGTAACACCTATACAAGTTCCCCTTGTAGTGCAAACTACATCACATGCTGGTCCTAACCCTAACTGGGAGGGTCACTCCTTACAAATGTCAGCTAAGAAGGATCCTGCTGATGGCATCATTTCTTGTAAAGCAACCTGCTACTTTGAAAGGCCGCCCTAGGTTTTTGTTGCACGTCTTCTGTGTTACAGATCTATGAATTCAATGCAGGAAATTGATTGCTGTATTTCTTCTTTAGCATTGGTGCTGGAACGCTTTTCAGATCAATGTTACATCACTGAAGTCATGTGATTTGTAAACACCCAAGTACACACAAAGTGTAAGAAATAAGCCACACCCATCCAGCAGGCGCGTCGTAGGCGTGTGGCATGTAGCCTGTCGTGCATTGTGGAGCACACTGTTGCAAATATATTACTGAAGCATGTTGTGGCAGTGCACTATCATTTACAGATCAGACACTGACCACTACATTTGCACAGATGTGTAGTTTGCTGATAAAACTATATAGGTTACAAATTATGATGTGAACATATCTGGTTTCAGCGAGAAGTTATCATTTGCATTTCACCAAGTATAGTGTCTATATTTGTGTAAATCCCTTATGAATATGTTTCCACCACACTTCAGAATTGCAAAAAAAGTGCTTCTGTTTCTCTTCATGAAGTGCTGATTTTTTCAAAATATTTACACAGTTCATTTAAAAGAAGATAAATTTTGCTTAGAGGAAAAGAATCACATTCTAGAGCTTTTTCTTTCGCACTCGTGTGTACGCCACCAAGATT